>NW_026991711.1:181675053-182275053 GCF_029215605.1 Mirounga angustirostris
CCAAGGAGGGGAAAAAATTCTTAATCCTTAATCTTAACCACATAAAAAAATTAACCTGAAACTGATCACAGACCTAAATGTGAAAGCTAAAGCTAAAAAGCCACTTAGAATAAAATCAGAAGAAAATCTTTGAGACCTCAGGGTAACCAATAATTTCTTAGCTAGGATATCAAAAGCATGAGCTACAAAAGGAAAGAAGTGGCAACTTGACTTTTTTAATACTGAAAACTTCTGCTCTTCAAAAAATGTCGTTTAAAGAAAATGGAAAGGCAAATGACAGACTGAAAATATTCACAGCACATAGGTCTGACAAAGGATTTGTATCCAAAATTTATAAAAAGCTTTTAAACAACCTGATAAGGATAGGAACAGACACTTCACCAAACAAGATATATAAGTGGCAAAGGAACACAGAAAAGATGCTCAGCATCTTCATAGTCAAGGAAAGGCGAATTAAATCCACAATGAGATAAAATTACACACGCCAAGTTAAACAGTTAAAATTAAAAGACTATTAAATTTTGCAGAGGATGTGGGGCAACTGGAACTCTCCTACACTGCTGGCAGGAATGTAAAACAGCACCAACACTTTGGGACACAGTTTGGGTCTCTTAAGAAGTTCAACGTATCTCTATTCATAACAGCCTAAATCTGGGAACAACCCAAAAGCCCATCAACAGGTGAATGGGTAAAGAAAACGTAGTAAATCCATATATTAGAGTATCACTCAGCAATAAAAAGGAATGAACTACGGAAACTATACACACACCAAATGGGTGAATCTCAAAAATACGTGGTATGTGAGAGAAACTGGGCAACAGCAACTCATATTCCAGGATTCCATCTATCTGGAATTCTAGTAAGGCAAAACTAATCTACAGTGATATAAAGCGAATCACCAGCAGTCTGAGGACAGGGGGAGGGAACTGACTGCAAAGGAGGATAAAAATTGAGGGGGTAATATTTTGTACCTTGATTGTGATGGCACTTATACAGGTTCACAGATCTGTTAAAACTCATCAAATTATGCACTGAGATGGGACATGTTTTATCATGTAAAACTTTTGCTTCGATAAAGTTGATTTTTAAGAAACTAAATGAAATGTGACCCAATATGTGTATGGTGTTCATACAGTTCCACAGCCCAGTTTTATGCTGTTTTCTCTAATGGTACTCAAAGGTTACTTAATAATAACAATAATAATAATAATACTCAAATAATAACTTTAAAGGTTACTCAAATAAGAAGGACTCCAGTAACAGGTGAGAATCAGAAACAATGCAAATGCTTAAAATTTATATAATCAACCCATACCTCAAACGTGTATTTTTCTCTATTATTAAAGAGCATTAATATGGTCATCTGGAAAGTGGAGACCTGCAATATGTGCTTCCGTGTATTAGAGCCAGTTACTTGTGCCCCTCCAACACCAACTTCGGATCCATCTTCCTGTTTCATTTTTTAAGAAATATAAGCAAGATAAAATTATCTCCTGATAACTTTAACTGTATGCTTTTCAAAGACAAGCACTGTAATATCCAACTCTCCCCTTAGCAAAACTACGTAACTTATTCCTACATAAAAAGGCAATGTCACTTAAAAAATGGGTATGTGTACACACATACACACAGGCACACTAAGTCATTATTGAAGGACTGTCCTTTTTTCCCCATTACGAACATTTTAATGTAATTGAGCAAATATTGAATCAACAATTCCTTATAGTTATAGCTAAAATTATTTTAACAGTACACAATGGGATAATGGACTTAAAAGACAACACTGTCATTTTACAAGCTCCCAAAAGTAGCAGGGGTTTCCTTCTGTGTGGTCTGATCACAGGAGGAGATCAAGTAACAGCACAGGATGGAGGGAAAAATCTCTGCCATCCTTGGGCCTGTTCCTGCTCTATGATTTAAGTACAAAATAGAAATTTAAGTCTTCATATGAACTGTTTTTAAAACCCACTGATCTGTTTAATAAAACTTCAAAAGAAAACATGATTATTTAGGAAAAAATCCACTCCTCTAAAACAAAAGCAAGAATTAAAAGCCGAGTTTTTAATATCCTTACCTTTCCCACTTACACTCAAATATATAATAATGTCAAACATTATTCAAGTAAATGAATTGTAAAGGATACTTCCCATTTCAATTAAATATAAAAATCAGAATGTGTAGACATTGACAATATTAAAAAAAAAAGTGTTACAACAGTGACATATGAAACCAGTAGCACTATTATTAAAATATAAAATAAAACTTTTATTTGCTGCCTAAATAACAACTTGGGTATTTTTCCTTAATATTTCTCTAAAAGCTTTTTATTATTTCTCTATTTGAAGGCAAATGACTTTGATTTGATTTACACCCAAGCAATGAAAGTAAATGATTAGTCTAAACTTCACAATTTTTGATATAAAAAAGAAATTACATTTTTTTTTAAAGATTTTATTTATTTATTTGAGAGAGAGAGAATGAGAGAGAGAGAGCACATGAGAGGGGGGAGGGTCAGAGGGAGAAGCAGACTCCCTGCCGAGCAGGGAGCCCGATGCGGGACTCGATCCCGGGACTCCAGGATCATGACCTGAGCCGAAGGCAGCCGCTTAACCAACTGAGCCACCCAGGTGCCCTAAGAAATTACATTTTTTAAACGAAGGCAATTCACTAGTGCCTTGCTAATTTTTATAATAACCACTTTATTAATATTTTGTATATCTCACAGATCTTGTGAATTTTCTGGTTTTGATCTATTGGAAATAAGGATTATAAAAGACTGAGAATTTTGAAAAGGGACTCACAGCTTTGTATGCTCTCAAATCAATTTACATTTTATTATCTTATGCAATACTGTCTTATTATATATTCCTGAAGGAAGGCTAGGCTACTGATAGAGTCTTCATACTGTCCAATGAAGCTAGCAACTGAGAGAATAGAAGCTAAAGCCAGCTTCCCCTTTTGAGTATTTCAATTGAGTAGGAAAAATAAGAGAAATACATAATTTACCCAGGGTCAACAAAAACAAGAAATCAATTCTATAAACTAACTTTAAATTACTTAATGTAAGTGTGTTCAAACTATCAATATTTACCTTTTTAACTGGTCCATAAAATGTGGCATTGAGATCTGCAGAACCCATATGATGCTGGAGTGTGAGCTGTCGACCGCTGTGTTTGGCTAAGTAAAACCTTTAGCAGATCAAACCAGGATTTAGAAAATCATATAATTTACACATTTGGAATTATAAACTACAGGGTAACAACCCTTAACAAGCATCTATGTATAAGGGAAATGTTAATTTCTATTAGTGTACTTTGCCCCTTGGCCTGCCGCTCAGCTGCTACTATTCATAAGATCACTTTTCTCCATAGTAACCCAGTCATCAATTTGCTCTAAGCCAGAGGCAGACACCAACAATGCAAACTACACTCCTAATCATGGAAAACAAGCCTCTCCAAAGAGTTTAATGCAACTCATTTTTACATATTAAAAAGCATAAAGAACAATTTTTCCTTTTGAACATGAGGAAAAAATTGAGTAAATTCATCCTCAATCAGGGACACTATTGCTCAAGTTTATTTCAACTTTGGACAATTATTTGTACTTACAAACACAAAGTTTGATCTATGTTTACCTTCTGAATATCTCAAAAGCATGTCTTGGTGCTGGTGGGATGTTGCACTTTGGTGTGGCTGACTGAGTGGGCCAATAACCTGTCGTGAGCACCCGGACTGTGAGATCAACACCACCTAAAGATACCTGTGTAGAAGATAAAAAAGATGTTCCCCTCAAATTAACTAGGATTTGTTTTCCATTCCATATAGACACTGGGTTAGAGTTAGCCAAGTAGTTAGCTCCATGTCCAATATCTAGCAAATAAAACTTACCTTCTTAAAGATTAGATCAGTGTTTTCCAAATTTTAACTATCCTGGCAAATATCTATAATTATTGCTTAAGATGCTGATTTTAAAATAATGACCAAAGCAGAGTTCTTAGTACACGAACAAAGTCTTACTGGTGTCACTGAGAGGAGTGAAGTTTTGGCCCTTATGGTTTTTTATATAAAATGTCAATAGGCCCTATCAGTATCATTTTAGAGAGAATTCTAAATCTTTCATCTTATGGATATTAATCTTTCATCTCAGCTTTTAAATATTTTTACCATCTTAACAACCTATTTCTACTATCCTGTTCACATTTCAACTACATTGATCAAAACTTTCATGTTTTCACATGTAGTTCTTATTTTTACAACCTCTGCAAAGGACACTGTAGATCCACTTCTACACAGTGCGCTCTAAAGATGCTGGATAATGGATAAACACCTCTACAAAACAGATGCTAGCATTACTGTCATGGTTATTTTCTTCTTTAGACATAATTTTTTTTTTTTTTTTTAAGATTTTATTTATTGGAGACGCAGATACAGAGAGAGAGAGAGAGAGAGTGTGTGAGCAGGGGGAGAGGCAGAAGCAGGCTCCCTGCTGAGCCAGGAGCCCGATATGGGGCTTGATCCCAGGACCCTGGGATCATGACCTGAGCTAAAGGCAGACACTTAACCATCTGCGTCACGCAGGCGCCCCTATACATAAATTTTTAAGAAAACTAGAAAGCACATTAATAGGAATTCCTCATGGTGAAATATTATCTTTATTATTGATATTCACAGCTTGTTCTAACCATTTTTCCCTATTTATCTAACCTGGATGATTCGTGATACAGATTTTTTAAAAGGGAGGGCTAAACTTCATAAATATCAAGAATACGCCACACTCAGATTCTTCACAAGTATCTACTAAATGACTACTCAATTTTAAAGACGTTGAACTGGGGGGGCGGGGGGGAGCCTGGGTGGCTCAGTCAAGGTTAAATGGCTGCCTTTGGCTCAGGTCATGATCCCAGAGTCCAAGGATCAAGCCCCACGTCGGGCTCCCTGCTCAGAGGGGAGTCTGCTTCTCTCTCTGCCCTTCACCTGGCTCATGCTCTCTCTCTCTCTCTGTAAGAAAGGGAAGGGACAGGGAGGGGAGGGGAGGGGAGGGAAGGAAAAAGGGAAGGGAAGGGAAGGGAAGGGAAGGAAAAAGGAAAGGAAAGGAAAAAGGAAAGGAAAAAGGAAAGGGGAAAGGAAAAGAAAAGAAAAAAAGAAAAAAATCCTAAAAAACACAACAAAACAGAGGTTGAATTAGTAATCTTAAGATGCCTTAGAGGAGAGAGGGCCACAGGAGGGACTCTTAAACGACGAGCAGAGGTTGGCAGTGGGAGTGGCACATTTTCAAGTGGCAGTAATGGTGTCACAACTTGGTTTAATCCACCCAAGACAATAAAGTCTTTTCTCCTTTCTCCCATGTACTCACATGGCTTGCTCCCTAATCTTCAAATCTTTCCTCAAAACGTCAGTTTTTAAAGGAAGCCTTCCCTGACCACTTTGCCACTATAGATTTCCTCCATATCACCTATCACCAACTAAGGCGCTATATGCTTGCTTATCTTGTTTGTCATCTGTCTCCCAGATTAGAATGGAAGTTCCATCATGGAAGGGAATTAAGTCTCTTCCATTCTCTGCTCTCTATCATCCAGTGCCCAAACAATGCTTGGCATGGAAAGCACTTTTCTTTGCTAGATATTTGTTAAATGGAAAAAAACAAAACAAAAAACAAAGAAACTCAAAGAACTATTGCTTTACTGGTTTCTAACTCCTCTTCCTATAGCTTTTTTAGTAATATTTTGAAGACATTCAACTTATATTCAAAGATAGTACATGACAGGGACAAGTATACAGAGACTGAGATACCAGAAAAGTCTGCTGGAATAGGATATGACTTGCCGATATAAATAAACAGAAATATAATAGCAAGCCTGGTTTCCCTGCCCCGTCCCAGTTTTTAAAATAAAAACACAGGAAAAAAACGGGCAAACACTTAAAATTTCCTTAAGCATAATAATTAAGATTTATCTAAATAAAATATACCACAAGTATTATTTGAATTTTAAGAGAGCACTTGTTATATTACTTCTTTTTTTTTTTTTTTTAAAGATTTTATTTATTTATTTGACAGAGAGAGACACAGTGAGAGAGGTAACACAAGCAGGGGGAATGGGAGAGGAAGAAGCAGGCTTCCCGCTGAGCAGGGAGCCCGATGCGGGACTCGATCCCCGGACCCTGGGACCAGGACCTGAGCCAAAGGCAGACGCTTAATGGCTGAGCCACCCAGGCACCCCAATATATTACTTCTAAAAGTAAATGGAACAGCCACTCTCTTGATAGATTTCAATAGGCCAAGAGCACTTGAAGTTAGAGAAAGGTCTGCTTGAGGATTGGTGATATTTTAAAAGAGCTCAAAGATTTCAGAAAGCTCACTATTTGTTCTGATAATTCTGCCACTTTTCATCAAATCTTTCTAATGTAGATTAAGGCTTAGGAAGACTTAAAGCTTAAGATCCTTAGCATAAACAATTAAAAAAAGCCAGTAACTGCAGGCAAATAATGGCCTTACAGTAAGTGGAAACCGCAACCAGATTAGCAGATATGTAACTCTGAGCATCTTGGTAAGTACTCTCACTGCAGTTCAAATTATTGTTATTATTTTTTAAAGATTTTGTCAGAGAGAGAGAGAGGAAGAGAGAGCACGAGCAAAGGGAAGAAGCGGCAGAGGGAGAAGCAGGCTCCCCGCGGAGCAGGGAGCCCGATGTGGGACTCGATCCCAGGACCCTGGGATCATGACCTACGCCAAAGGCAGACACTTAACGACTGAGCCACCCAGGCGTCCCCAGCTAACAAATTATTAAACAAATATTCTACCACAGAGTGCGAGAGATATTTGAATTATTAAGTGAAAAATACACAAACTTTATAACCAAAATAACAATCTGATAAAATCATCATGCTGAACAACTAGCCCCCTCCCCTTTTTTAAAATGAACTGCGGCAACAAAGTGGTCAAGAGTAAAGATTGTAATTTTCTTATCAAAAGACCTTCACCGATCACAGACAATTAATTAGACACTTATATAGTGAAAGTGTTGAACCCACCCAGGAACATTTCTCTTACAGATGGTTTATTTCAAAAAATATTTACTCAGACCAGATTATATCCCTATAGCACTCAATATGTATAGAATTAGTGGAAGAAAAAAATAAACAGGAAAAATAATTCTATTGCATGAAAATATAATTATATTAATGTATCAGAATCAAGCACTAATCTCTATAAACAATCTAAAAAAGAAAAAAAGTATCTAGGATAACCACATTATTCAGTTCATGCCCAACAAAATTTCTATTTGTCACAGACTTGTATCTTTCCTGCTCTCAGCCCTTCTCCACAATAAACTTTATGAGGCAAATCATATAACTATTTACCATGCAGAGAGACCAGAAGTCCCTCTGAGTCAGAATGCCTTAATATATATATATAATATAAATGTCCATTTCTATAGAATTAGGTATTTTCACATAATCTGTCTGTGATGAGACTGGGAGCAGTGTAAGTGATGGTTTTGTATCTAAATATCAAAGGAACGGGGGCGCCCTGGGTGGCTCAGGTGGTTAAGCATCCGACTCTTGTTTCAATTCAGGTCATGATCTCAGGGTTGAGATCCAGCCCCCTGTCAGGCTCCATGCATGGAACCTGCTTAAGATTCTCTCCTTCCCTCAGCCCTTCCCAACCAACTCCCCCTGCCCTGCATTTTCTCTCAAAAAAAAAAAAAAAAAAAAAGGGAGAGAGAGAGAGAAGAAAATCAGAGGCATAACCTCCAAATTTTTTAAGTAGCTGTTACAGGTCTTAATTATTCAGCTGTATATGGTCACTTGAGAAAGAAAACTTTTAAAGAAAACCTGTGGAGTTCTCTCAACTTAAGATGAAGTTGAAAAACGTAAAAAAAAAAAAAGAAAAAGAAACAAAATTCTGAACTTCATTAAATCCTCACAAAAACCCATCAGACTCCAAAGCCATGTAAGCTGCTGCTTTACTTCCTTCTGGGAGTCACAATACAAAACCATATTTATAACACGTTATAAATATGATGTAAAAAAGTCAGACCCCTTTATGCTGATCTTACAGATGAGAATACTGAAGTATATAGAGGAAGGTCAGGTAATGATTCTTAAGATCACACAATCCTGGGGGGTAAAGTGAGAGAAGAGTACTAAACTCAGCAAGCTTGCCCAAGCCCTGTCTTCTTTCCACAATCTATAATGGTTACAACAGTGGAATCACTCTATCTATTAAATTTTTAGCACATTCCCTCAAGTGGAGAGGATAAACTAAGTTTTGGGAGAATAAGGAAAAAATATTTTAACATTAATAGTTAAAAAAAGGGCTAATATGGGGGAGAATAATTTTTAAAGTACACACAGACAATACAAATGCTGCCACTAATACCACTTAAAGAAATGACACCAGTTCAGTTTAACATGGATGAAAGTGCTCATTATTAAAGACTTCACACAGACACATACACACAAGGAGCAATTAATGGAGAATCTTACCCCAGTTGCCTGTAGATGCTGCCTGAATTCATCCATAGTCGTGTTTGAGATGCTCATATCCCTAAACATTCCTTCCAGTTTTGATGTGAACTGACATCCACATTCAGTCTGTGGAAGAAACCGCAAATATACACAAATAAACAATGGATTTTTCTATGAGCAAATATACAAAGAAAAGAAACTCTCCCACGTAACTGACATCCTTTCTGTATCTTTCCAGTAGCTGCTCTATGCCTGCGGCTACCAAACTTCAGTGTGTTTAAGAGTAACCCATGGATTTTATTTTAAAACGCAGGTTCACAGACTCTCTTGGAGATCCCAATACACCTCACTAAACGTATGGACCAACACTACGTGTTGAATAGGCAGCTCAGGTGATACCAGTACAGAAGTCCATGGCCCACACTTTGTGAAACGAAACTAAACGGTGACACTCCCTTTCCTACTTCCCTTGCACTATTCCTCCCCCAGATCTCCATGAATGTATCCTGCCACACCAAGAGAAATTCCAAACTCTGAATGTCCCAGAACATAAACAAATCTAAGTGTAACCTGCTCAAAAAATCCAGCTTTATTAACTTATAGAAATAAGCATTTTAAATCAATTAAATATTTTCTAATCACATGTTGTGGTGTTCAATCATGTGATAAACATTAGTAGGGGTGCATCATTCCAGCTTATATACACCTTACCTTTAACTTAGATATCATATTTTTTTCAGAGTCATCAGAAACACTTTTATTTGTGAGAAGTCTTCTTGCCAAGTGTTGTTTATAATAACGTTCAAATACATCTTTTTCTTGCATAAACCTAAAAAGGACCATTGCCTTATCCAATATTGTTTCTACTTCTTGTTCTGTTAGCTGCAAAATCAATGAAAAGACAATTTAATAATTATAAAACTTTAGTTCTACAAAAATATCACCACAGTTCATCTGCAGTTTACAAACAAGACTGGGGTGCCTGGATGGCTCAGTGGGTTGATCATTTGACTCTTGATTTCAGCTCAGGTCATGATCTCAGAGTGGTGAGATCGAACCCTGCATTGGGCTCTGTGCTGGGCTTTGAGCCTGCTTGGGATTCTCACTCTCCTCCTGCCCCTCCCCTCCCCCCCCTCCTCCCCTCTAAAACAAAAACAAGACTTGGGACAACAAACATAAATAGTCTGGTTGAGAGATGTTGTCAGGGTGGACCCAGTTTGAGAATGTGCCTCCTACTTCAGAGTAGCACCACTCTTTTACATCCTCATCTAGTGCAGCATGGATCAGGGACTGGAATTCCCTTCCCTAGAGGGCTACCACTGAATGGAGCAAATGAGGGGATAATGGCTGGATTAAAGGATGACTGAGAACAAATGAAATGAAAAAAAAATTTTTTTTTTTAAGATTTTATTTATTTGAGACCACCGAGCAAGTGAGAGAGCACGAGCTGGAAGGGTGTGAGGGGCAGAGGGAGAAGCAGACTCTTCTGCTGAGCAGGTAGCCCGATGTGGGGCTCGATCCCAGGACCCTGGAATCATGACCTGAGCCGAAGGCAGAGGCTTAACCGACTGAGCCACCCCAGTGCCCCTGAAATGAAATTTTAATCACAAAAAAGAATCTTACAATGCTTTTCCATAGCATTTAGGCAGAAACTTACATAGGCAAAAGACAGATATTTTCTATCAGCTCATTCAAAATCTACGTTGTGCAAACAGAAGAGTAATAATTGGTTATATAATTCAAAGACTAAAAAGGCCCCTGTCCTTATCTTTTAAATAAAGGCAGGATGATATTGTAGCAGATTTTATTTAGCATATATTTAAAAATATGAAGACCAAATGGATGTTGTCTTTCCTATTGTGATCTTCCTCTTGTTTCTTCGTTGTTATAGCTGGCTGGAAAATCTGTGGCCATTTGCTGCTTTTCCCTTTTCTTTCACAAATTCTAAGATGAAGTTAAAAAGACCAATGTATATGTGATCACAATATAATCTGATTTTCTACGCTGTAGTAAACTCCAAGATCCCAGATATATAATAAAGGCTTTCAAACTACTTTCTGTTAGCAATTCTAATCTACTCCTTCACATTCTTGGCATCCAAGTATTACTGTTTGATATGTAACTCCCAGAACCAGATGACAGCAAGCAACATTCCATGCTATGGAATTTGTCTTCTAGTTCCCTATTATCTCTATAGCATATCAAATCCATAAAGACTGTTGAACAATTGTGGCTGTGTAGTTGTTTGGTTCTAATGTAAATTATACATTAAGTGAAATGTCAAAGTACCATTTCAGATACCTTAAACAATCCTTTTCAAACAACACAGCACACATTTAAAGCACAGCAAAGGAACAGATGTAATTTCGTATCTACAAAATTTCCTATTTTTATATTTCCTAATTTTATATATAATTTTAAATCTACAAATAAAACATAATGTGTTTCCAAATGCTTTAATACTTACCCCTTTGACTCCTTTCTTCAGCTTATCATCAATAAATAATGAGAGGTATTCAGGGGACCTGGAGTTGAGGTTGAGAAAATACTCAAAGTCACCCGCAATAGTTTGTTTAAAGAGCCGGTCATTATTGAACGATTCCTGGAGGAAGCGATCAAACCTACTCTTCAGATCCAATAAGCCCTTCCAAATAGAAACAAAGAAATTCAGGATACATTATAATAATTTTTTCTATAAACAATACACTTACAATCAGGTATGTTTATCTTAACTTTGCTGGTAATAAATGGGTGCATTCGGTGTTAAAACTTACAGGTTCTGTATTATTATTTTCAGGACTGCATCTAAGCCCATATTAAACATGCCAGCAATGAGGAAAGTAGTCTATTTTCCATTTGTATATTACTCTATTGAAGATGACCTAAAGAACCTCTGTGCTATTTCTCCACAGCCTTCTCTGTCTTGACTGAATGGGTAAAGCCCAAGAAAATGAGCTTTAATTAAAGATGCACCAAAAAAGCGATTATGTATACTGAAACATGAAAAACTTGGAGCATAATTTATTCATAGTATTGCTTTAAAGCACATTTTTGAACAAAAGGTATTTAACTGAAAACAGTTATTTTTTTCTAATGCCCCAAAGTATATGAACACTAAAGCATACAAAAAAGTAGTTATTTTCACTCTTTAAATCATTTAAATAAGGTCTTCATCAAACAAGTTAACAAATGAAAAGCAGCGGCTGAGTTTGGTTCCCCGATACAAAGATACATACTTCACAAAATTCTAAAATATTTAGGATAATTACACGTATTATTTTTCGGTTGGGAAAATTAAAGTAAAAAATACAAAATACATACAGCTCAGTAAAAGTGAACTTTTTATTAGTATGTGTCAAAATTATTTTATCACAAACTTAAAGAGAATCTTCTGTATTCGCTTACCTGGATATAGTCAACAGGATTCTTTCCTTCTCCTTCCTCAGAAACAAGGGCTTTACCTTGCTCCCTCAAATAGGAACTCATACACTCACACATTGTTTTCAAGCCATTTGGCACACGACTAAATAACTTGTACATGCAAGCAAGGTCTGCAATCAGAAAGAACATACAAATCGACTACATTAAGGATTAAGGAAAAAAATGTGAATCTGTTTATTCTGGTATGTGAACTTAAAGAAGCTTATTTTTCCATCACTACCACTTGCTGATCATGTGAAAAATTAGGAAAAAACACCCAGTGAAATAGAGAAAAGGAAAAAAATTAGGCTAGTTAACGGTTATTATTGCAACTTATGAAAGCTTTCAGATAAGATGCTTTGAGAGCATCAATAAAATGTCTCAGTACGTTTTAGTTTACATGGAAGATGCCCATACAGCATAACAAAAAAGCCACACAAAAAAAGAAAACTGCAGCTTTGAGTTCCTACACAATTCTAATCCAGAGCCCAGTAATACTACACAATGTCTATCAAAAGAATAACTTATTTACTGTGTAAATAGCAGTCATCAGAATAAGGGAAGAAATATAAAAACCAATTAAAAATCTTAGATATTTTTGCGTACATCTATCTCAAAGTTCAAACAACATGACAATAAATGAAATAAAATATACCAGAATTTATTTCATTACACACCATGACAAAGTTTATATGAAACTTTTAGCATATATTTCTATTCCTTAGTATTTTCCTCAGAGCAATCCCTAATATTTCTCAAGTGATGTCCTAGGCCAATACCTGTATTTTAAAATTGGTTTATCTCACTGTATTATTCTTAGAATAATTCTGGATTCTGTCCATTTTTTTATATCATTTTTCACTAGATTAAAATGTGGAGGTAAAATACTGCTTTCCCCCATGTCTGGTGTTTCTTTGAAGTAAGAACTTACTGAGACTGTGTCAAAACTGTACAATGATATACAAAAGCTTTATAATCGGAAAACTTTTGAAAATGGAGTTAGAATAGCAGTTTCTAGATTTGGGGCTAGGAAATTTTTTTCTATAAAGTGCCAGAGAGTAAATATTTTATAAAATTGTGGGCCATATGGTCTCTGTTGCAACTACTTCAGCTTTGTAACTGTAACAAGAAAGAAGCCACAGATAACACAGAAATGAATGGGCATGACTGTGTTCCCATAAAAGTTTATTTAAGGACACTGACATCTAAAAATTTATGTAATTTTCATATGCAATGAAATATGACTCTTCTTTTGATTTTTTTTCCCCCTTAACCAAACTGTTGGTGGGCCACATTTGGCAGACAGGCTATAATTTACCTACGCCGGTCTTCATTTTAACAGCTATTTAGATCCTAAAGTTGTATATTTAAAAAATACTTAGAAGCAAGTTTTACAAAAAGGGCTTCTAAAATTTGTTTCAGTGACTTTCAAAATCAAATTGTATTAAAAATATGTTTTCAGCAATAATACATGTCCAAAAAAAACTACATACAGCAAATCTTACAGTTTCTCACATTTGGCATAAATTATAACAACAACAACAAAAAATTTCTTAAAAAATTTTATTTACTTTGAGAGAGAGAACGAGCACGAGCATGAGTGGGGTGAGGGGCAGAGAGAGAGAATCTCAAGCAGACTTCACACTGAGTGCGGAGCCCAATGTGGGGCTCGATCCCAGGACCCTGAGATCATGACCTTAGCCGAAATCAAGAGTCGGATGCTTAACCGACTGAGCCACCCAGGCATCCCAAGAAGGGTCTAAAAAACAAAAGTAACTTTCTCTGGTTTAATGAAATTACAAATTTACATACAACTTTCAGGAAGAAATGTAAGCATTTCAAAACTCAAAGCAAGGACTACACTAGAGGAAGCATAGAAAACAGCCTCCTTTCCTACCATCTTACTTTTCTCTCCTCTTACATCCCTCCTCTCCTTTAAACTGTTCACTTAAAAATTGTTTTCCATTCCCTGCCAAGCTCTTAACTTAAACAGGCAACTTGTGTTTGTTTTATAAGAAGTAAGTAGCGGGGTGCCTGGGTGGCTCAGTCGTTGAGCGTCTGCCTTCGGCTCAGGTCATAGTCCCAGTGTCCTGGGATAGAGCCCCACACTGGGCTCCCTGCTCGGCGGCAGGAAGCCTGCTTCTCCCTCTCCTACTCCCCCTGCTTGTGCTCTCGCTCTTGTTGTCTTTCTGTCAAATAAATACATGAAAATCTTTAAAAAAAAAAAAAAAAGAAGTAAGTAGCAAAATACTGCTAAGATATCATCTAAGAAGCAGGATAATAGCAAGAGTACCATGTTTATTTTTTAATAGCTTATCAGTGATTTCTAAAGTCATAATTTTAAAGTAAAACTTCAGAAATTAAAAACAAGGACAACATGACTATTACTCTTTTATTTATAATTTCTCATAGGGAAATCACAAAATATTGTTTTCAGGAAAAAAAAAGGTAAGTAGCCAACAAGAATAAATGCTACAGTTATCTCAAAACTGTGTACTTTTACTTTTATAAAGCAATTCTCCTTTCTCTGAAGTCTGTTAACTTCAGAGTTCCCAAAACCAATCTACTTAATTTTTCTGAAATGTCACATGAAAGACACTATTTTTGCATTTTCAGCCTCCTTATCACAACTAACTCCCAAAGGAAAGCCTACAGAAATTTTTATGATTGGAATGTAACATTTTAGAAGAACCACAAAAAAATCACACAGAGAGTATGTGGCAATGGACAGTCCAACTCTCTTGTCTACAAAAAGGACAGCAATATTAGGACTTCTGAGCTAAGAAAAACATAAAAAGTGAGGAGACTAAGATGAAAGAAAGGAAAAAAGAGCCATTCAATTAACAAGAAACAACACCAAAAACCCTCATTAATAAAGTGTAAAGCTTTACTCTTAAATCCTATCAAAGTAGTAAGTTAATAAATTAATGACATACACAACTTTAAGACTGACATTCATAATCTATTTTAAGTATAAGAAAATTAAAAAAAATTACTAAGAACCTGGCAGAATTATAAAGATTTAATTATATTTCAATTGCTGACACTTACCTTCTGTCTTTCCATTTTTCAACATATGTACTAGCCCAGAATTTTCCATTTCTACTATGGTTTTCATGTGTTTGGAAATGAGCTCCCTCTCGACCACCTTTACTATTGGCTCTTCAGTTGATTTGTCAAGGCAGTGCATCACCCGTTCTATTTCTTCATTAATTCTAGCTTCTACTTTCTTTATATATACTGAAGCACTGTTTTCGGCTAAAAATTTCTGGCTTTCCATCTGCAAATAAAAAACATGATTTTTTTTTTTTTAAACACAGAAGGAAAATATGTTTCTCCTTTTAACTTTGTGTTTCTGTAACGTTTATCATAAGCCAAACTAAATTATCATAAGCACTATTAACATTTTTAGCTTCCTATCATACAGATCTACATAGTCTGAATTACATCCTTTAAAGCATTGATCACGTAAGAGAAATCAATACATTATCCTTAAGCAGTGTTTTTCAAACTTTGACAATGTACTTCAAATAGCAGAAAAAGTAAGCGCATGCCTGTAAGGGTCAAAAGTATAGAATGACGTATCTGACCCCAAGTCAGAGTGGAAAATTCTTTTTTGATTTGTTTTAATGTATAATTATGCCTAGAAACGTTCAACTTGTTTATCACAGTTTTGCTGACATACTGCTAGTTACTAAAGTCCAACTGCCACCCCAATCCCAATCTCAAAGGAGTATGTGTGTGCACACACTGAAGTTTGAGAAAGAGTTTTTAAATAACTCTTAATCTTGTCCACTATCACTAGCCTTACAGAAGTTCCACTAAATTATAAATGTTAATCCAAATGATTTTAACCTATTTGATAGCAGGATTAATGAATACATAAAAGATTTACAAAACAGAAGACATGTTGATACAAACTATGTATAAAATTTAATAACACTTCCCACTTTCTTAACAAAAAGTACTTTTAATCCTTGAAAATAATAAAGTTTCTAAGAACAGACATTAACACACCAAACAAAACTCTTGGTGAGACCATGTCTCCACTCACTGTTAAAAACAGTATGTATTATGTATATATGCACGTGCATACACGTATCACTGCAGCACATTTTGGAATCTTGACAATTAATCTTCTATTGGTATGTCTACAATGTAATGAAGGAAATTAAAACAAATGTAAAGGTCAATAATACTGTCAAATATATCTAGCATTAGTTGCTGCATTATTGGAAAATATAGCCTGCCTCCTATATTATAAAATTAATAGTTCATAAAGCATGGTCCAGGCTCACCAGTGCAGGCCACAAAGGTCTTCCTGATGGGCTACAAACTAATTAAAAAAAGGGGGGGGGGCAGCAAGTCCATTCTTTGTTTCTTAATGTGTAAATGACACCAAAACCCGAGTTCCATCTTTATATACATCCAGTGGCTCTTATGAATGACCTACGGAACTACTAAGAATTATTATAACTTTGTATTCATTTTTTTAAAAAGCTTATTACTGGAGTAAAAACTTTTAGTACTCAGCCAAGTCTGTTTTAATACTACAAAGCTCCTACTATAATTGAGGTTTTCAGGAGGATGCCTGGTTATTATGATCTTATTAAACTGTCTTATTTTGTAATTCCATTACAAAGTACTAGTTTAACTTCACTTTCAGCAATTTAGTTGGTTCTGGGTTGTTATACTGCTGCAAAATTGTATCAATTATACTTATTGATCTCTAACTTCCTCATCGATAGTCTTTTTTTTTTTTTTTTTTTTTTTATTTTTATTTTTTTTTTTTTTAAAGATTTTATTTATTTGCGAGAGAGAGAATGAGAGACAGAGAGCATGAGAGGGAGGAGGGTCAGAGGGAGAAGCAGACTCCCCGCTGAGCAGGGAGCCCGATGCGGGACTCGATCCCGGGACTCCAGGATCATGACCTGAGCTGAAGGCAGTCGCTTAACCAACTGAGCCACCCAGGCGCCCCTCATCGATAGTCTTTAAAAAATATATATATATGTGTATAGATATATATGCACCATGAGATCACGCATATTTCTATACTTATTTCACTAGTAACTTAGTATTTACCAAAAGCCTGAATAGTGAGACTTTATTAGTGATGCACTGCCTGTGAATTTATGGTAAATAATCTGTAACATGTAAATATAATAAAACATTAAGGTTATTTCTAAGTTTGTATGTTTTCTAACATATAATTTAAAAAATCATGTGTGTAAGTCCAAACTCAATTTTTTTCAATGGGTTCCTTCCCTGGAATGTGAGCCTGGGGAGTAGGTGTCTGAAGGGTATTTTTGTCCTCTCCTTCCCAAAGGGCCTCAGGAGAAAAAGGCCAAATGTTCAAATCAAACTTTGATAATATCTTAAAAGAGCATTTATTTTTATCTTCACTGATTACCTGAAAAAATTCTGCAGACATTTCCAAAAAAGGAGCCTCAAAATCTTCTTCATAGACGGATCGTCCTTCGAGACCTAAAATCATTAACATCTGGCAAGCATTTCTTATTGCGCCTCTGTCAAAAGAAGTTAAACCACTTGATGAGCATGTTATATTAAAGATTCATGTAAAAAACAATGCAACAGAAGCAGCTTTAAGAACTTTTTTTTTTTTAAATCAAAGTGACCCAGCTTCCATAAGCAACTCATTTATAACATAAGGATTTAGAGTAATTTTAATCGGAAAGTATATCTTGACTCTACTACACCTATTTATCTCAAGTTCTCAGACTGTCTGAGCTTTAAAATTTGAAAGAAAATACACTTAAAATGTCTAAATATTTCTGTGTAGTTAGACACTCAGACTATAAAAAGATGATTTATCAGAAAGCAGTAAGGAGACAGGGAGGCTATGCTGCTTGACATGCGTACAACACACAGCTACTCTGAGGCATTATAATTTTTCTTTTTTTTTTTATCCAATCACTTCAGGGCAACCCTGCCCAAGCACCAAAGCTGAAATAAAAAGAACTTTACAAGTCTTCCTCTAACAGCTGCTCAGAGTACAAACACAAAGAGAAAGCGGTCTTCCACGCCTCAAGCCGCCAACTGCAGTGTCACAAAAACGGCACTGCAGCCACATAAGGAGGGAGGCAACGTGACCTCACAGAAGGGGCACAGGAGTTCTTAGTCATCGTACATTATGCTTAACACTTTTCTTCAAATGTGTTAAGAATGAAGGCTTGCCCAGAGCTTTTTAAAGAAAAAGACAAAGAGAACAAAAAATGTTACCACACAGCCAAAAAGGAACAAAATGCCAGCATAAAAAATACATGAAAAACCAAGGGAAGACTCATGGCTGATTTATTTTTTAAAAGCATATTAAATAAAAGCTCAGGAGGGTCTCTTCTAATAAGAGATGCGTGCTTTTAAGTTAGAATCTAGGTAACTTTGTTAATTGTGAAAAGGTTTTTGAGGATTTTCATAATGTCCTGGACAATAAAACTTTTATTTATTGTAATAAGATTTAGGACAGTAAATCGGTTCTCAAGGTATTAACCACTGAAATATAAAAAGATGATTATACCGATCTACAACTTCTCCTTTCCGCTCTCTCGCAATCATGTCCAATAGCGTTTGTCGTAGATGATCCCTAATACACCCATAACGAACAACCTGATCTCGAAAAATAATTAATCCCAAATTGTAGACATTCTCCACATTATTTTGTTGTACATATACACGGTCCTGCAATGAAAACAAAATCATAGGAACATGAGCACAACTCCTGCAAACATAAAAATAATCATTTTGAGCTATAATAATACAGGAAATAAAATTCTAGAAGCAGCTAATTTTTCAGGTGAGAAAACACTTCGAACTATTTTAAGCACCATGGAATTTTCTAGCACCTCCCAAATTATATAAAAGTTAGTCTTTACAGTTTACAATTGTGCAATTTACAAACAATTGCCTATAGGTGGTCACCCATTTAACCTGAAGAAAAAAAAGGGGAGGGGGGGAAGGGAAGCAAGCATCATGCCCAGGGAAAAGTAGGTGAGCAGAAAGCAGAGGAGAAAGGTAGAGAGCAAGGTAGACACATCTTTCTTTCTTTCCAGAGCCATACCATGCCTGAAAATGATTCTTACTTTCTTAAATACTGTACTTAAAGATCATATTCTTTGAAGTAAAATTAAGAGCCAAATGAAATACAGATCCATGTAACTTAATCTGATTGCTTACTGGTAAATATTAGAAGGCTCTAATGCCTATAATACAGCAGCATTAAGTATTACATAATTAAAACACCTCTAGTTACCGTCATTTCAAACAGATTACTTGTAGTCAGTCATCTTATTTTCAAGTTCTTGCCAACTTGATTACAGGTGTGTCTCACTTTATAGAACACATAAATTCCAGAATTATTGGCTATACAAGTCCTATTTTGTGCATTTGAAAATCCACATTTACACCAAAATACACTGGAATAAAACTACTAAGTTTTTAATTCACAAAAGGATTAGCAACAGAATTCCTTTCTGTTCTTAACCAGGATCTCTCTGGGCCTCGATGGGTCTCTGAACTTCCAAAAATTATAAAATTATTGTGTGTTTGCTGGTACATAAGTACTATGGAAACAGAGCCCACAGCTTTCACTAGATTCTTAAAGGCATTTATGATCCCAAACCAGTTAAGAACCACTGCATATTGTGATCCTGGAACTTTCATAAGGAACACTGTCATTACAAGGAACACCCAGCAAAGCCACCAGGTGAACATAAACAGAAGCTCAACCATATCAGTGATGCAACTGAAATGGCACCGACCAACAACTGCTGACTTAAATTCTCAACGAGTAGCATTCTCTTCATGTGACGTCACTCCTGCAACCTTCCTCCATTCAGCTCCTCCAGGGCACACTCCTGATGGCTATAAGGAAAGCCGCTCTTTGATTAGTATCTTCGCTGCTCACATTTCTACATTCTGTATCATCTTGGCACAAGCTCGTATTTTTAAAATTGTGCATCAACTTCAGTAGGTTCAAAATTTTCACAGATGACACTCTGGTACTTTTTTTTTTTTTTTTTTAATAGGCTTTCACTTTTCTTCCTTTGTATAAAACTATGTGGTGGCCACATGTGGAGCCTGGGTCCTCCGCACGGAGACTGGTGTGAGACTCTGGTGTGGGTCTTTACAAGATTATCGGTGAGTTCCTGATAGGGAGACTTGGTGAACACAGTCTTTCCAGAGGTCAGGGGTGAGACAGCTGTAGGTCTTGGAAATGGCATCAAAAGTGGCCTAAGCGAAGCTGCCCAGGGCGGCAGTGCAGCCCCTGGATAAGGGGGAGCAGTTGGCAATACCGGCCACCATTAGTAGCTTCTTGAGCACAGGGGCTGAGACAATGCCAGTGCCTCCGGGGGCAGGGATGAGGCACCCCAGCACAGAGCCACAGCGGCTGGTCACCTTGCATGGGACAGCGTGGGGCTTGTCGATCTTGTTCCGCCAGCAGCCTTGCCACATGGGGACACTGGAAAGCTTGTGCCAGGGTGATGGACCCTGGAGAGCAGTGGCTATCTTCCTGTAGCACTTAATACCCAGACCAACGTATCGTATCCACTGTAATGTCTGATGGCAGTAAATGCCTTGAACCTGGTCCGCTGGCCAGCACAGGTCTGCTTTTGCACAGGCATTACCTTCAAAACCTCATCCCTGAGGGATGCCCCCAGGAAAAAAGTCAATAATCTCATATTCCGTGATGGGCAGGGAGAAGACAGATTTTGTCTAGGGACTTGATCTCCATGGCACTGATTCGGCAGCCCAGCTTGGTGATCGGGATCCACTCCTTGTCTGGGCCTTGCCTCTGAAAGCTCCACGGCCTTGGACTCAGCCCCAGGCCCGAGCACAGGCTGCCAAAGCCAGTGAGGAAGCTGTTGCGGCCTCCCATTCCAGGACCCATCCCTGGCCCCTCCAATAGCACTGGGGTCATCCCCCATTTGGTGTTTTCTCTCTCCAGTAAATTCTTAAGCTTCACACGTCCACCCCAAGATCTAAATTCTGTGTCTCCCCTGACCGGGGGCGGGGACACGACAGACAGAAGATGCAGAGGAGAGAGAGAGAATCTTAAGCAGACTCCCCGCTGAGCGTGGGGCCCAATAGAGCTTGATCTCATGACCCTGAGATCACTACCTGAGCCGAAACCAAGGTAGATGCTCAACCAACTAAGGAGCCTCTGCCTTACTTTTCAGCATGAAACAAGATGCATTCAATAAAAGCTGGCATAAATCTAAAAATTTAAAAAGCACCAATAATCTTTTTTATTATAAAAATACCGTGTTGCATAAATTATTCATAAATTTGATGTTTACAGTTTTGAATAGTACCATATACAGTATCACTCTCACCCTAAGTGATCAAAACCAGTAACTGGCTGCTTAATTGAACATAGGTGGTAAAAGAGAGAAACAAATGTACACACACATATTTGCATCTTAAAAATTTTAATTTAGAACATCACTGAGATATCAAGACTTTTATCTTTGAACATGAATCCTGTGACCGGAGTTCAGTGTTTTCTTTCTTACATACATTCCCACCTAATAAAGTAACTTTTCTACTTTGTTTCATTAAGATGGAGCATGAAAACTAGAGACATTTGTGAAGCAATCTGAATGTAAAAAAGTCCTTCTAGATTTTTACAATCCCTGCTCCATTCTTTTAATTACCAACACCTAATTTGAACCAATATTTAGTGAGTTGCCTCTGTCAAGTCTTTCTAAAACATTCAATCTTGTTTACCAGAGAACAAATTCTATCGTTTTTAACACCATTTTATCGATTTACAGGATATTAATTATGTATTAGTAACAAGTACAACTGGCATAAACACGCTTGAAAATAAATACAAGTGACTCAGTAAACACAAAGTGCAACTGGTAAGAGCAAAATACAGAAGAGATACTGAAAGCAGTGAAACAGCAGTGAGAGAATTCTGCATCAGGCTGTCTCACAGCATAGAAAATATTGGTAATTCTGGCAAGCACTGCAAGTTCCAACTCTACTACATGCCTATGGGACTTGTAGGGTGTGTGGGGGTCAGATACCTATCATATATGATATTAGCTAGTTTAACCTCTTTCTTAAGAAACCAAATGTTTTTTTTTTTTTTTAAAGATTTTATTTATTTATTTGACAGAGAGAGACACAGCGAGAGAGGGAACACAAGCAGGGGGAGTGGGAGAGGGAGAAGCAGGCTCCCCGCAGAGCAGGGAGCCCGATGTGGGACTCGATCCCAGGACCCTGGGATCATGACCTGAGCTGAAGGCAGTTGCTTAACCAACTGAGCCACCCAGGCGCCCAGAAACCAAATGTTCTTAATTAAGAAAGATGTCAAAAGAATTAGGCCAGATTTTATTGTTTTTGGCAAAAGGGCACTACCTATAAGAATTACAGAACAAAGGCACATAAAATGTAATCTTCAGAGCAAATTATGAATTTTAGAGTGAAAAATTTTTTTTTTTAGAGTGAAATTTTTTTAACGTTCCCCCTTTTTTGGCTTTACTGCAGTATAATTTATATGCCATAAAATTCACTCATTTTAAGAGTACAGTTCAGTAATTTAGAGTACATTTCTACAGTTGTCTAACCATGGCCACAATTCAGTTCTAGAACTATTTCCATCACCCCCAAAAATCCCTTGAGCCCATTTGTAGTCAATCCCACTTCCAGCACCCCTGCTTTCTCTTTCTACAAATTTCCTTTTCTGGTCATTTAATGTAATTGAATCCTATCTAATCTTCCGTGTCTGATTTTTCACCAAGCATAAAGTTGCTGAGGTTCATTAATGGTGTTAACATTTATCAGTGTTTCATTCCTTTGTAGTGCCAAATAATACTCCATTGTATGGATAGGCCACATTTAGTTCATCAGCTGATGGGATATTTGGGCTGTGTCCAGTTTTTATCTGCTATGAGCAATGTTGCTATGAACGCTTGGGTATAATCCTTTGGTGGATATATGCTTTCATTTTTCTTGGGACAGACTTCTAGAAGTGGATATTGGATCATATGGAAATTGCTAAACTATTTTCTAAAATGGACGTATCAGTTACAGCAGATTTTTGAATGCAAAAATACTAGATGCGGAGTTAGGAATTCTTCCAATGAGCTCTGGCTGTACCATTAATTTGGCTGTGTGACTTTGAGTAAGTCATTTATCCTCTCTGGTCCTGGGCAACCCAAAGGGATGGTAAAGATAATCTCTAAAACTCTAGTAAGTGATTTCCTATGAAGCTTAACTCTCTGATCAAAAATTAACATATATGAAGAACCAAGATATACTTCACTATCACTTCTTCCCTTTCTATTTGTGACCAGTCTCCCTGGCCTGGGGTTCCCTCTTCCCAATCCTAAGCACAGAGATGTGGGTGAATCTATAACCCTTGGGCTGATAATGCTGTCTAGCTCAAGTCCTCTGGCAAAAAGGCAGAAAAAGGGTCAGTAGCAACTGATGAATTGTTCAGGTACACTGTGTATGGGGAGAAACAATGCTTTAGTAAAGGAAGCCAGGTAGGATGGAAACACGTGGTTAGTGTCTGAGTAGGGCACAGAACATTCACGTCCGTGGAAGATTACTGGAGACAAAAGAACTACATACAGATGTTGTAGTGTAAGACCTAAACCTTTGTCTTTTAATGTGAGACTTGCAAGGTGTGTATAATGAATGCAATTAAATGACATACAATATTAAGAAAACCTGTTATCCCTCAAATTTGATTACAGATAAGAGAGCGCTAATAAATGGACAAGAGAAAACTGACAAAATTTGAGTGTGGCTATTTAAACTAGTAATACTAGTTATTTATATTAAATGTTAGATATGTATGATTTACTACCATCAAGCAAAATAAGAGATATACGTGCATATACTCAAGTGTTTGTATGTACACATGTTAAACAGAAATGCACGAACACATTCACAATAAACTTGTAATCTGCACATGATATATATTAAAATATTTGCTAAATAAACATGCTGAATCTTCTGTTTCCTGCCTACTGGCACTATCAGAAGGAATTCAGCCTGAGCATTTTCCTAATAGATTCCAACAGGAATCTCTTTGTTAAAAAATTAGTGGCTGGGGCACCTGGCTGGCTCAGCTAGTGAACCCCTGATCTTGGGGTTATAGGTTTGAGCCCCACGTTGGGTGTAGTACAGATTACTTAAAAAATAATAATATTAAAAAAAAAATAAGTGGCTGAATTTATGTAATACAGTATTAACGTAGTTCTAATTATCTGAATTACTGTATGACTTTTATTTTATATATGTTTCTATGTGAATTTTTAATTTAAGAAGATCTAAAATCCCACCTCTAGTTAACCTCTAGCTAGCTAAAGAATACAACCTCAAAGTAAGGACAAGATGAACTCATCCCAAAAGAGAGAAAAAATATTAAAGAATAACCAAAAAGCAGTATTTTAATCTCAGCTTTTTGACCAAAATATAGTGTGTATGAGTCCAACATTAGTCATTTATCTACTGAAGAAAGCTAAAGCACAGACAAAAAGTTGGTGTCTGCTTCTATTCGCCTTTTTAAGACAAAATACAGCATTTTAAATATAAAACGTTCTAAAAAACATGTTTATAATAAATAAATAATGTCTGAGTCAAACATTAGATTTACTAAAGGGATAGGAGTTTCATTGCTACAGAGATAAACTATATTTTCAACTACTATTTATGGTTCTTTCTCAGGGGTTGCTGAATTCCTAGGCCAAGCAAACCTACAACAAGCAAGCCAAGATCTTCAAAAGCTAGATGAACCCAGGGGTGAGGAGGAGTAACTAATGATGGGACCATCTCGTTGGCCCTGTTCTCACAAACCTGGGGAAAAACCAGACTGCTTTTGCATCTGACTTCAACTGCAACCCAACACCCCTACCTCACAATGCTATCCCACTTATTTCCACCTCTAGTCTTGAAAGAATACTTTTGTAAGGCTAGCTTCCCTGCCAAGAACAACTATAAAAGCTAGATAAGAAATTATAAAGTACTACCTGTTTAAAAGCATCAACTAGGTCAGGCAGGCCTCTAGGAATTGAGGTAGAGAGAGACTGGAGTCTTTCTTCCTCTGCCACAAAAAAAAGGAGACCCTAACCAACAGATCTCCAGATAAATCTCCTTCAGCAAATGCCTACTTGTGACCTAGGGCTCTTCACATTACCAGTAGACAAGAAGACATCTGTCTATGAGGTGCTTGGCCCTACAAGGCCACAGATATTACTACTCCCACCATCTTGGGAAATATCTGCCTTTCCCCCCTTCACTGATGGCTTTCTTTACCAAGATGCGAAACATTTTAACTATGAGATCAAACTCTGCATGCAAGAGTATTCTTAGAAGTATCAAGACATGCTATGTGGACATACAGAGCTTACGAAAGCTAAACCTGTGCAAAGTCAAGGAGTGACTTTGTGAGTGAAAGATCATTACTCAGAAATGGAATAAAACAATCAAAATAAAACAAAAACATGATCATGAAGTTCAAAAAATAACACTAACTCTCACAATTTACTTGCAAGAAATAGTTCAGAAAATTTTTTAACCAACAGGTTTTTTTGTTTTTTGGTTTTTTTTTTAAAAAGAGGATAGGAGGAGATGAAGAATGTAAACAGGGGTAAAAATCTTTACAAATAGTAAGTATTTGTCCTGCTCATAAACCAGAGGTAAGCCCTGAAAAGTTTAGCTCATTTAAAAAACAAACAAACAGGCGCCTGGGTGGCTCAGTTGGTTAAGCGACTGCCTTCAGCTCAGGTCATGGTCCTGGGGTCCTGGGGTCGAGTCCCGCATCGGGTTCCCTGCTCTGCGGGGAGCCTGCTTCTCCCTCTCCCACTCCCCCTGCTTGTGTTCCCTCTCTCGCTGTGTCTCTCTCTGTCAAATAAATAAATAAAATCTTTAAAAAAAAATAAAAAATAAAAAATAAAAAATAAAAAACAAACAAACAAAACACTAACCAAATAACCCTGTAACAAATAGCTACTGTCTGTTAGAACATGTTTGAACCTGCTTTCCCAAGCTTAATCACTAGGCAGTCTTCTGTCAGCAAGTAATAACTGTTAAATGTTTTCAAACAGGTTCACTTTCAAGCCATGAAATAAATACAAGTTAAGAAGGCTTAACACTATGAAGCTACAAATAGAAAAATTTAAAAACCCAACACTTGGGAAAAGTAACAAAAAGTTTCTAGTGCATAGTAAAAAAATAAATAAATAAAAATCTAATTAGAGTAAAATTTAAAGAACTGTCCCAGTATTTTCCAGAACGCACTTAGTGCCTGACAACACTGTGGAAAGGGCACCAGTAAGAGATGAAATAGTAAACTGCTCAGATTAACATTTCTGGATTTAACAATGTTACTGCGTAAAGTACATGGAAAAGCACAGAATACAGATGACTTGAAAACTTAGATCTATGACAAAAGCTCAAAGTCATAGTTTCCACCACTGTAAAATGGGTCCAAAATCTCTCTCTCAGGGCTGTCAAAGTTTTTAAAACGATGTAGTTGTAAGAAATACGACTTAAAAATAACTTTCACTTATTTTAAGAATTGTATCCTACGATATCTGACAAATCAAAACCCTGGTCGTTTCTCCAAAGCTGTATAAATTGCACCAAATCCTAAAATAAAAGCACTGTTCCCTATTCTGAAATTCAAGAATCTAACGGTAGGGGAAAAAAACCCATCAACACTAGAAAACAGTCCCTATTATAACCATAAGAATAATCAAGTAACAGAAATCAGGATCTTGGGGACGCCTGGGTGGCTCAGTCAGTTAAGCATCTGCCTTTGGCTCAGGTCATGATCCCAGGGTTCCTGGGATTGAGCCACATGACGGGCTCCCTGCTCAGCGGGGAGTGTGCTTCTCCCTCTCCTGCTCCCCTTCCACCGCTCTTGCTCTCTCTTGTTATCTCTCTCTCTGAAATAAATAAATAAAATCTTAAGAAAGAAATCAAGATCTTGGAACAATGAGATTATTAGACTTTAGAAACGAAGACCTCTATTAAAGAAGCAGTAGAATTCAGTGATGAAGAGCTCAGATTTAAGAGCCAGATAGGTTATTTCAATCCTATCTCTGCCATTTCCTAGTTGTGCCTTTAACATCTGTGTCTGTTTCCTCATCTTCATAGTAACACCTACCCTAAAATGCTATTCCACTTACTTCCACTTCAAATACTGAAAGAATAGCTTTTGCAAGACCAATTCCTCTGGCAAGAACAAATATAAAAGCTGGATGAAAATAAAAAGCTACACCTCCTCACACCCATCAAAATAGCTACTATCAGAAAACAAAACAAAACAAAACAAGAACAGAAAATAACAAGTGCTGGCAAGGGTATAAAGAAATTGGAACTCTTGAGCACTGCTGGTGGAAATGCAAAATGGTGTCGTTGCTACGGAAAACAGCATGGTGGTTACGCAAAAATTAAGAATGGAACTGCCATATGATCTAGCAATTCCACCATCCGGGTATATATTCAAAATAACTGAAAACAGGGTCTTTTTTTTTTTTTTTAATTCTTATGTTAATCCCGATACATTACATCATTAGTTTTAGATGGAAAACAGGGTCTTAATGAAACATTCGTATACCCATGTTCACAGCAGCATTATTCAAAATAGCCAAAAGGTGGAAACAACCCAGGTGCTGACTAACAGATGAATGGATAAGCAAAATGAGGTACACACATACAACAGAATTATTATTCGGCCTTAAAAAGGAAGGGAATTCTGACACATGCTACAACATGGATGAACCCTGAGTCACAAAAGGACAAATACTCTGTGATTCCATTTATATGAGGTATCTGGAATAGTCAAGTTCATATAAATAGAAAATACAATGATGGTGACCACGGGCTCAAGGGAGAGTGGAATGGGAAGTGACTGTTTAATGGGTACAAAGTTTGAGTTTTACAAGATGAAAAGTTCTGGAGGTGAATGGAGGTGATGGTTGCACTACAGTATGAATGTACTTCTCACTGAACTGTACACTTAAAATTGGTTAAGATAATAAATTGTATGTTAAGTGCATTTTACAACAATTTAAGCAAACAAACACCAACTGTTTTAAAACATCAAAGAGCAACAAAGGCAACCTGGCCTTGTGGGGCCAAGATTCTGGAGAAAAGGCAAGAAGTACACGAAGAGAGACCAACATTCAACCTCACTCGTTCCCTTGGGTCATTTGTTTTATTTGGAGGACTGGAAATGAGAGGCTAAACAAAAAGTCACAGGCAGGCTGGTTATCAAGCAGCTAGGACTTATGAAGCCAAAGTCTGAAAAGAAAGCAATGCAAAGAAGAACCAGAACTTCTGCAAGCAATTTTCATGAAGATGAAATTGACACACCACCTAAGCATGGACAAGACACCAAACACCAAAGACAAAGCAGCACTGGGAGGCTAAAGAGCTGAATAGAGACCGTTGGCAGACTTAAGAGTGAAGAGACAAGAGATGGAATTCAAGGCACAGTAACATGGAAAGCAAACTGGTAAACATCTCAGGCTTCTAGACCCCAGACGAGTAAAAATATGCCCCAGAAATAAAGGCAAACTCAGAACAGACCAACCTTAACAGAACCTAAAAGCCAGCTTCAACTAGATCACGATGATTTGCCCATATAGTGCCTGCCTGCCAGAAGAAAATTACATTTCCTTTGAAGGAAAATACCGTCCAGGGTCTCCCCAATTTTTCATATGTAATTACATTGACAAAATTTGCAGGTTTGTTCCCCACACCAAAACAGACACCCAGGACCAAATACCTAAAAGCCAAGGGGGAAAAAACTCCAGGAAGTCGAAGTATTCTAAGACTCCGACCCAGGAAGTGGTTTAAAATATACACACAGATAAGGTAAACTGTAAGTCAAGGATCTGTGTTGTAATCTCTAAGGTAACCACTAAAATAATAATAAAAGAATATATAAATATAAGTAACAGCTAACAAGGAAGGAGAAATGGATAATAAAACATACTCCATTCACCTAAAAAAAAAAAGGCAAGGAAGCTGGGAAAAATCAATAAAGAACAGGTGAGACAAACAGAAAAAAAAAAATCCAGTATGATGGCAAACTTACACCCACGTGTATTAATAATTACATTAAACATAAATAAGCCATATGCTTCAACTTAAAACAAAGATTATCAGATGGGGTTAAAAAGCCTATTACTGTATGGTGCTTACAAATGATAAGGACACAAAAAGGTGGGAAGTAAAGGATGGGGAGAAATCTGCCATACAAACACTAACCAAAAGAAAACTCATATAGTAATACTACACAAAGCAGACTTTAAGGCAAGAAGTATAGGAAATAAAGGATATTTCATAAAAGAGTCAATTCAACAGGAAAATCAAATAGCCCTAAATTTATATTCATTTTATAACAAAAACCTCAAAATATATTAACTAAAAGGGGAAAAAGACAAATCCACAATCAATTCTAAAGATTTTAACAGTTCTCGGGAGCTGACAGGACAAGCAAACAAAAATATTTAGTAAAGACGTGGACAACTTGAATATGGTTAACAAATCTGACCAGATATGTATGCAACACTTTATTCAACAACTGCAGATTGAAAAACCGTAATTAATTGAAATTTAAAGCTTCTCTTCAGAGACACCATTAAAAGAAAGAGAAAAGGCAAGCCCAGAATGGAAGACAATATCTCTTAAACTATATAAAATATATCTACAGGAGCACCTGGGTTGCTCAGTCGGTTAAGCATCCGACTCTTGATCTCAGCTCAGGTCTTGATCTTGGGTTGTGAGTTTAAGCCCCCACACTGGGCTCCACGCTGGGCGTGGAGCCTACTTAAAAAAACAGACAAACAATAAAAACATTTATCTACAAAGAACTTTGACCCAGGATATATAAAAATCTCTCACAAATCACTAAAAAACAAACAAAAATTCTATAAAACCCACATTTTAAAAAACGTACAAAAAAGACTTTTCCACTTTTATTTATGTTACATATCAACAAAAATCTCAAAAAAAATTAGAAGAGGACTTTCAAATTACCGTAGGGCTAGACTACTATCAACTGGATAAACACTAAAGCATGTAATATTTTTGGTGATTTTCTGAATATTCCAGTAATGATGGTGTTAAGTAACTTCTGATGACAATTAGGAAACTAAAGTCTTACTAAGTCACTCTTCAAAGGAGAATTTTAATATCAGATTCAAACAAAATAAGAAAAGAAACCAGAATACTATTCTAACATGCTTCAATAGCTTACACTTGGACCATGGAAAAAATCAATTCTTCAATTCCGCTTGGGGAACCAAGATTATCTGCCCAAACAGATGTCTACATCATAAAACTGCCCAATGACAGAACTTCTAAAAAGAAATCACAGTTGTTCAGAGCAATGCTTGATACATAATACATTCATTGTATACTTGCTGAATGAATGATTTTATCCTCATAAGCACAAAGGTGAATGAATGTTAGCTCAACTCTGGGTAAATTACCATAAATTCTGGGGGCGCCTGGGTGGCTCAGTCGGTTAGGCGTCCAACTCTTGGTTCCGGCTCAGGTCATGATCTCACAGTTGTGGGATCGAGCCCCGCCTCGGGCTCTGCACTAAGTGCAGAGTCTGCTAGAGATTATCTCCCTCTCCCTCTGCTCCTCCCCCTGCGTGCACATGCATGCTCTCTCTCTAAAATAAATAAATAAAATCTTTAAAAAAGTTATCATAAATTGTTAAGCAGAGTCAATACACATAATTCTTCCGCACTGAGGTAGTACAGGCTAAGTGGTGAAGACCATGGGCTTTGAATTCAAAAAAGACTTGGATTCACTATTCCAGTAATACAGTAACTGTGTGATCTTGGCAGGTTAGCTAATCTCTCTAACCTCGATTTATCCATTTGTGAAATGGAGAGTACAATACTCACCTGAAAGGTAAGGTATTTAAAACATTTAGCACAGATACATAGCCATATAATAAACAGTATCTGTTATGCATTCAGAAAAGTATTTTTACTTTTTTAAAGAAATTTAAGTATACAAATTCTAGTAATAAAAAAATAAAAATTATTGCTTTCCCAAACTACTGCTTAAAAATAACAACAATAAAAAGGTATTTTAAGGATTAAATGAAATATACTTAAAAATGCTTAAAACAGTGCCACCACGCACTAAGGGCTTTGAAAGTATTTTGTGCTATTACAAGGAGTAGTATTGGGTAGACTCCTAGACAACTGAGGCTCTTTCAACCCACTTTAGAGTTCTTAAAGAAACTGTTAACAACTTAATACTAATCTACCCTCACTTCTTGTTTTTTCCTTCATTACAAACAACACAAGTAACTGGTCACTTTAAGTTTTAAAATGGTGTGAAACTTCAGAATTGAAAGATCTTGAAAATTTAAAATGATCTAACCAACACATCCTCAACCAGATCCCATAGACGGGCCTCAGGGAACCCATAAACCACTTGAAATTGCATATAAAAGTATACGATGTGGTATGTAGATGCATAGATGTCTACTTTTAGTAGAGGATCCATGAATTTTGACCATTCTTCCAAGGGTCTAAAACCCCAAAAAGATAAAAACCAGAACTCTTATCCAATAAATCTATTTTCCTTATAAATAAGGAAACAAGAGTTTTACCTAGAGAAGTAACTTAAGCAAATTAATGACAACGTAGGAACTAAAGCCAAGTGTCTCTCAATTCATCATTAAATATTTTTTCTCCACTACTCCCAATTTCCTATAGGAAACACACACACACACACACACACAGGAAATTTGTACACATAAGAAATTTGTACACATACATACAATATGGGACAGTCCCCTTTATGAACAAAAGTTTCATTTCCTTTATTACCTCAAGAAATACGTGCTCTATTTCTGACTACACCAAAGGGCCTATTTCATGCTGAATAAATACTTGCCTCCCTAAAGTCAACCTCACGGACTGCTACATCATCACTGCAAACACACAAAACCAGTTCATAGGGCATGGTAATCAAGGGGTTTATGGGTCTATCAATTTGTTAGAAACAGTAACTGAGATGGAAGGCAAGTTAGAAATCCTAATTATCAAGCATAACACTCTTTGACCTTTACAGTATTTATGATGATGCCCTGGTTTGTTTGTTTTTTACATAAAGGTCTAGTACTTGGCTTGGGATCTAACCACAAAAAGATGCCAAGGTATTTATATTGTCAGTTACAAATGCAAAAACTACAGCACAGATGGGGAAAGCGTGTGTTTCCAGAGTCAGGAAAAATATTGAACAGGTGTGAAGCTTAATAATCTCAAAGCCACTGGATCCTATTTTCTATTATTTTGTACTTAAGATGACATTTTAAAAGCAGAGAAGGTGCCAAAAAGACTCTTAAGCAACCTATCTGTGCTCTTCCAGAATAAAGCTATTTCCAAATTTCTCTAAATGTGCAATCTAGAATGCTGTAAAGAAGAAACATTTTTTGAACTTAAAGCCTCAAAACCTACAGGCGAAAACATGGACAAGAATTTCAGCATCTCAATGTTCTCACCCTATCTTCTGAGTTCCCAAAACACACAAATCCTTGGTAGCTTCAGCAAATAGCTTATTTCTCTCAACTCTGCTTCCTGCCACCTATTAACATTGGTAACTCCAACACTGACAAGAATGATCAATCTGACACACTATTTACAGGTGCCTAAATATTCACCCGCATCTTTATGAGGATTCTCTTCACCCCCATATTGATATGGGCAAACCTTGAACCTCATCCTTAGAAGACACCAAATATCTCTGGCACTAGAGATCTTCTTTTTCCTCCTACATTTCCTACTTTGTTACACTGAAAGGAACCTGCTCCTCACTCTCACCAGGTCTCCAGGTCTACTGATCCCTAATCCCTAAAACCTCTATTTCCTGGGATCTTATGACTCAGATGCCTACTTACTAAAGAGCACAGACCCACAACCAACCATTTCAGTAATGCTACTCCCTTAGAATTCTCCGCTTTACCCAATAAGGCTAATTTTATCTGAACATTCTTGTCTAAGACTGCCAAGTACACCTGGAAAAAGTACAAACTCTGCTGATCACCTCTACTACGTAACTTTGTGCCAACTCACCTAAATTATCCCCTCACAACTACAGATGATCCCTTTATTTACAGAGAGCTGACCCCAGCACAGGGGATACTCCCAACTTTTTCCTTGCGTTAGAGTCCTCTTGTTGCTGAATACATGACCACAAATTTAGTAGCTTACTACTTTTTCACAGCTCCAGAGGTCAGAAGACTAAAATCAGTTTCCCTGGACTAAAGTCAAGATGTCAGCAGCGCTGATGCCTTTTAGAGGATCTGAGGGGAGAGCCCACTTCCTTGCCTTTTTTTCAGCTTTTAGTGGCTACCTGTATTCCTTATTTGCAGCCCCTCCTCCATCTTCAAAGCCTATCACTCCAATCTTTGCTTCTGTCAACAACACATCACCTCCATCTCCTACTGACCCTCCTTTTGTAATGACCCTGTGATTTCACTGGGCCCACAGTCCACCTAGGACAATCTCCTCATCTCAAAATCCTTAACCTAATCACACCTGCAAAGTTCCTTTTGCCTTACAAAGTAACAATCCCTAGGTTCCAGACACTAGTCATGGGCATGTCTGGGGGATCATTATTTAGCCTACCACGTTCTTCAACACCTCACATACTTCAGTCACCCTAAACCAGTGGTCCCACCTTCTACTTTACAAAGGAGACCAAGAGCATCAAAAGTTCCTCAGCTTCTCTCCTCTTCACAAAGTTATTGCTACATTCTGCTTGACCTCTTTACTCATCCTCAATGACTTTCCAAATACATAGCTCAAAGAAGCTCCCCTTCCTGGGTTAACTCTCACCCTGCGCCTATGAATTGACAGCCTCCAACCTTTAAGGAAAACCTGCAATACCACTATAGCTCTGCTATTTGTGAAAATGGCTAGAAATGTGGACAAAGTCAAGTAAAAACATGAAAATAAAGTCACCATAGTTTTATGCAGAAAATTTCTCTACTAACCTTCCAGTAACCCTATATATCACACTAGAAAATGTTTTTCTATTTCCTTTGCCATTAATTCTAATTGCTCAAAAGTAGCCTATAGAATACCATCTATAAACTTAATTTCCCTTCATATTATATTCATTTTCATAGTTTAAGAAGAAAAATTAACTGAATAGTAACATATACTTATGAGTTATATTGACAATTAAAGCTATTATAGAACCAGGACAAATTTTCTTGTAAAATGTTCAAATCTTTCCCCAATCATTTATCTTTTAAACAATTAAAATTGAAAATGAAACTTTTACTAAGTAGTCCCAAACCAATCTTAGAGGTTCAACATGCAAGTGTCAAACATTAGGAAGGGGTGGAGTGGCAGAAACTAGAAGTGACATGTTCCATCTGGAGACATGTACACTTTTCTTTTTGAAACACTGAACATGTCACACAACAAAGTTATGTGGAACACAGTGTGACCAGTGGCTGCCTCCATATAACCAATGATTCCATTTTCATTTTCAAGAGTCACTGTGTCCCATAGTATCTATACATCAAGGCTGATGCATGACATTTTGTAAACAGACACCTCCTTGTCAAAAGTCAGCAAATGGAGTAGGTGGTAGGTGGGTAGACAGTGAAGCATCTTCTCTCTTCTCTCTCTGAGCCTGAGATCTAAAATTCCAACAGTTACAGCCGGTATTCATTGTCAGAAGATAAATGTCTAGGATCCATGATGGTACAACATACTGGTTGTACAGATATATGCCCTATCTGGCAGGTTATGTCATCTGAGAAGTCTGCAATGAGGGTAAAACTCTTCAAAGAAAATGCAGACATCAACAGGAAAAAGTCTTTAGATTTCTGGCAATTAAAAGCATTTATATTTCTTGACCAAAGTATTAGTTACATAAATGCATATGTTTGTCAAAATAATTTTCTAACTCCAGTTCTGCACATTTCAATGTATAAAATTTTACCTTAATTTTAAAAAGGACTTACTTACTTAAGCCCAGAATACTAAGCATAAAAAGGCAAAATAAAGAGAATGAAGACTATGAAAATAAAAGGATTCTATCTTGTGGAATGTGAAGATATCAACAACACTTTAATTTCTCTCCAAATCCTCAACAGCATGTATTTTTAAAAGATTTTATTATTTGAGAAAGAGCGAGCACAAGCAGGGGGAGACGCAGAGAGACAAGCAAACTCCCTGCTGAGCGGGGAGCCCTATGTGGGTGGATCCTAGGATCCTGAGATCAGGACCTGAGCTGAAATCAAGAGTCGGATGCTTAACTGACTGAGCCACCCAGGCACCCCAACGACAGCATATTTTTTAAAAAGATTATTTATTTATTTACTTATTTGAGAAAGAAAGTGCTGGCACGTGCAAGCCAGCACAAGGTAGAAAGGGGCAGAGGGAGAAGCAGACTCCCCACTGAGCGGGGAGCCAGATGCGGCTAGATCCCAGGACACTGAGATCATGATCTGAGCTGAAGGTAGACAGACAATAGCATATTTTTAAAAAGCATTTTGTAAAAGTGTAATCTATGATCTATTAAAAAGATTCTGTGTGCATTTATTTATTCAAGTCACACGTGAGTGCCTAGTTTGTGCAAGGAGCCGTGCTAGGTGTTGCAGATACAGTGGTGACAAGACCCTGGCCTCTCCTCATAAAGTTCGGTCTAATGGGGAAACAAGGCCCTAAACACTCGTTAATAATGATTGTGATAAATGCTACAAAGGAAGAGCACTGGGTACAATGAGAGCAATTGCAAGCAGTAGGCAGTACACAGTGCAGGTCAGGGAAAGCTTACCAGAAATTTAAGCTAAGACTTAAAGGGTAAGTAGGAACAAATCACATAAAGAGAGGAAACATTCTAGAAACATTTCCACACAGAAGACATGTGAAGATTTCAAGATGAGAGAGAAGAATTTCAGCAGGGCAGTAACTTGATCATGTGCTTTCAAATAATCACTCTAAGGAGCAATATGGGAAAGAGAAGAGCAAGGAGCAGAGTGAATGTTAGAAGACTAGTCACTGAATACTCCGAGAGAGAAATGAAGGTGCTTTCTAGTTGGGTAGTTATAAAAACGGAAAAATCGCAGATTCTAGAAATACATGATGTGGGGAGAAGAGAAGACACTGACAAGAGTAATTCCCAGGTTTCTGGCATGAACAAATGGAATGATATCAATTATGCGTTGGTTTGGAAATGCCAAGTTTGAAGTACCTCTCAGACAACAAAGGTAGCTATCAACCTGACAAATGAATATAACAAATCTGAATCTCAGAAAATGAGGCTGGAGATGCTATTTGGAAATCATCTGCACAGAGGCACTAATTGAAGCTGTGGTAGTAACTGAGATGAACCAGGAGATGGAAGTCCAGGTTACTAAGCCCTAAGAATGCCTCTATTTAAAGTGCAGAGAAGGAGGAGTAGCTGAGAAGGAACAGTCGGAAAGGCAGGAGGCGTACCGAAGGAGTGCTATGTCACTGAAACCAAGGACCCAGCATGTGAGAAGAAAAGAGTAGTCAACTGTGCCCAATGCTGTGGAAAAAAATCAAGGAGCATGAGGATTCCCAGTGATCTCTGCCTTCAGAGATGTGCAGACATGGTGATCCTCGTAAGAGCAAGACTGAACAGCATAACTGAGGAAGAAGCTTAAATGGTACATATTCAAAGTGAATCAAAGATGAGAGAAAAGGGAGATAGCCAAGGGTCAACATTTTTATGAGACATGTGCCTGTGAATGGCAATGAGAGACCCTGGGAGGCAGCGCAGGGGCCCAACAAAAGATTTAGTAGAATTTTATTTTGAGGAGGTGAGTGGCCTGAACATGTCTCATGCTGATGAGTAAGACTCAGTAAAAAGGTAGAACCTGAAAATACTTCAGGGTTTTGACAAGGTAGAAAGGAATGTGATCCAGCTTAGCACAGGAGGAAAACTGGCCTTTAACGAGGGGAGACAATGCCTCCATTAAAACAGGCGGGAAAAGGAAAAACACAAAAGGGAGAAAATACAGATAAAACTGTAGATATAGTGGGAAGAACCTGAACACAGGTTCCCGTCCCCCACCTCCCCATGCTTGCTCTTTCCTCTGAGAAGTGGAAGGCAAGATCATTTAAGAGTGAGGAGGCTGGATGGGGCGCCTGGGTGGCTCAGGCATTAAGCGTCTGCCTTCGGCTCAGGTCATGATCCCAGGGTCCTGGGATCGAGCCCCGCATCAGGCTCTCTGTTCAAAAGGGAGCCTGCTTCTCCCTCTCCCACTTTGCCAGCTTGTGTTCCCTCTCTCACTGTCTCTCTCTGTCAAATAAATAAATAAAATCTTTAAAAAAAAGAGTGAGGAGGCTGGAGAGCTGGAACTGTGAAGAGAAACTAGTAGAGGGAAAATGAGACTTACTGTACAGTATGAAGGGTCAACTGGAGGCTTGTGACAAAGGACAAATAGTGGCACTGACTACCCTGTGTGGAGTTTCCTCCAGCAGAGGCCCAGGAAAGGTAAGTTGCTGGGTCTATCCAGGGCTGTGGTACTAACAGATGGGTTTGATGAAAAGATGAAGGGACAAGAAACCCTAATCCTAGTGATTAAGGATTTTTACTGAGCACATTACTATGGTCCAGGTGCTATTAAGTGCTGTACTTGAAGGTACCTTCAAGCCTCATGGCTACCCTACCCAATGAGCACAATATTATTTTCATTTTATAAATGAGGAAGCTGAGGAATAAACTAGTTTCTTGACTATGGTCACGTAACAGGACTCAAGGTTTGACATTTCATTTGGGAACCCCCTCCCCCACCCGCACCCCCCAAAAGGAACTGAAATAAAACAGGAATTTTTAAAACAAAATTATGTTAGGAGTGTATGTATAATTTTTAAAAACTTCTTTTATCAGTAGAGTAATGGACCATGAAATTACAAGTGGTGTTAGTGTTAAAATTTAAAGACTCATCAAATCCAGAACTTAAGAAGAGTATAAGCTAACTTATTTCACAATTATATCCTAGGCACTATATGTTTTCACATGCTATCTCATTTACCTCAAAATGTCAGCACAGAATGAATCTATATCCTGAAGAGGAAAATGAGGCTCAGAAAGGCTAAATACTGTTATACTTTTTATCAACCCCTGAAAAATGAAGTAGCCTCTCCCTGACTCCCTTGCCACTAAGCCCTATAAAACCAGGGGTAAATAGGCCTGACTGCATTCTCTGAGCAGAACAAAAAACTCCACAGCTGTTTGCTCTCACTGGAAATTTTTTCCAACCATTGCTTTATTCTATCAAGTGAAAGAAACTAGGAAATGCTCTCACCATTATAGCTAAAATCAAACTAAAGAAACTGAAAATAAAAATTTGAAAAGCAGAGAGTAAAACCTTAGAAGAAAATCCTACATCCAATTCCCAAATATAAACACTGAAGTAACAAGAAAAGTTATTAGACTTGTTAATTTTGCACTGACACAGTAATTAAGCTTGATGAATCTAGCTTCATTCTATAATCACACAAAGGTAAGAAAAAAGTCGACAGTTTAATCTCCTTGAAAGTTATTAAACAGCTTAGCTCATGTCAATGTTTTCCAAAATGCCTTGCTGAATTTATTTTTCTAGACTGACAAAAACAAAAAACAGTAGTAATAGGTAAGAAATGGAAATGTATCTGAATAACATATATACTGCAAAGATTTATTAAGACAGACAGCAGCTATTAAGAGTATAATTATTACAAGCATATTTGTATAAAATGACATCCCCATCACTGAAGATATAACAACATTAGGTCGTAAAAACTTGTAAGAGAATACTAAGTTTTCATCTCTCATGCTGTCATTCAACCACTGTTACTCAAAAAGAGATGTTAGTAAGGTTTTTCAACATTTTCCATTTTGAAGTACAAATGCTGTACACCAAGAAAAAAATCAGACCTTTCTCTTTCAGTCTTCCATTTTAATCATTAAATATATGAACAATTAAGATTCTATTTCATATAAGCTAAGGCTGGTCCCTGCAAAGGAAATATTGTTTTTTTAAAAAAATAACACCTTCCACACTGACCTGTACCATCCAACTAAACGTGACAGAAAGAAGAAAGACACTGTGTTTTGAAATGCCTAACTTCTTAAAGGAAAAACAAAAAAAGCTCTACTTACCATATACATTAGTATGTCTCTAATCATCACCATAGCTGTTTGATGATCATTCCAAGCTTGATTTAGCGTTTGAAGAAAGTTGTTATTCAATGAATTTAGTACATCTTCTCGCACCTATTAACAGAAGAGTTCATTAAAGTTTGTTACACACACACACACACACACACACAACATGCACTCTCTCATACGTATACATGCACATATCTGTTCAATAAAATAATGATGTGGAATCTTCAATTTTACATCAAAGAAATAGGTTATAGGCCAGAAGAAACATTTTAAGCTATAGGGCGCCTGGGTGGCTCAGTTGGTTAAGCGACTGCCTTCGGCTCAGGTCGTGATCCTGGAGTCCCGGGATCGAGTCCTGCATCGGGCTCCCTGCTCGGCAGGGAGTCTGCTTCTCCCTCTGACCTTCCCCCCTCTCATGTGCTCTCTCTCTCTCTCTCACTCTCTCAAATAAATAAATAAAATCTTAAAAAAAAAAAAAGAAAAAGAAACATTTTAAACTATAATATAACCTAAATAGAGATAACTAACAAATGTGTTGTATAGTCCAGACCCATCTCCTGATCTCCAGAATCATAAAGCAACCTCCTGGGCGTTTCTCAACCCTCCAACAACCTAACATCACAGTCAAAATAAAATCCTAAATATTTATAAGGAACTACAGGGCCCCAGACAACTGGCCCCAGGCTACTGCTCCAACTAAATTTCCTACTACACCTCCCCTTCCCCATCTTTGTAGAATGGCTGAAAATGTTGATTTTGGAATCAAAACTACTGGGCTCAACTCCAGCTGCCTGACGAGCTGTGTCACCCTGGGTAAATTATTTCATGTCTGTGCCTCAGTTTCCTTACATGTGAAACAGTATCCATTTCGTAGAACGTTGTAAGGGCTAAATGAACACTAGTGACACACTCAGAACAGTGTCTGGCACTCAGTCAACACTCACTGAGCATAAACTATTACCTCAGGATGCTCCGGCTACCGTGGAGCTGCGTCCAGCAACTGTGTTCTACCCTTTCTTCTGCACGTTTCACACAGCTTACGCCCCCATTTTTTCTGCCCAAGTTTCACTTCCAGAGAGGTCTTTCTTGACCACCCTATTTCAAACAACAACTTCTATACCCACTCTTCACCCTACACTAATTTTTCCTCACAGTACTTGTCACTGCCTCCTGTTTTGCGTATTTATTCACTTACTGTTCCACTCACTAAAATGTAAGATCCACAGCAGCAGGGATTTTGTCTTTTCCACGTGTGCTTCCCACACCTAGAACAGCACCTGGCATCTAGAAGACCCTTTACTTCTTTCATCCTACCCTCCAAAACCATGATCCACCACCAACATGCTAAGCTTTTTCAGGATACCTATCTCTGCACATCACGTTGCCTTGAGTCTGAAATGCCTTCCTAATGCAATCCTGCTAAGACCACTCAGGCTTCAGGAATTCCTTTCCAGAGTCTACAAGCATATTGCCACCTTCTCCAATAAGAGGCTCCTGACTACTACTACTACTTCCTGCTATGCTATCTGTCCAATGGTATGACTACTGACTAAAAAACAGAATTCAGACTCTGGTTCTAGCTTTATCATGAAGAAGCAGTTTGTCCTCTAAGTTCCCAGAACACTTGGGGACTATACTGCCAACCTCTCTAATTATTCCAACCCACCCAATCCTCCATGGTCTAGCTCAACTCTTAATTCCAGCCTAACCAGACATGTTCTAGCTCCAAACACCTGTAGTAGTGACTAAACATTTTAGGTTGGGGAGAATCTGAAGTCATGGTGTTTTGTGAGAAACAAATTATTTAATATGTGTGTTGAGTATATAGATATCTATAAACTTGAATTATAAACAGTAAATAAAGTGTCACTGCATATTAGCACTAGTATAAACGAGTATAAACAAGTGGTTGCAAGTGCCAAAGACTGGAAAAAAAAAAACCAAAAAAACACAAAACACACTATTCCCAACAAATGAGAGAATAAATTCAAACTGAGAAAACTGTATCTAATTTTTCTTATATATTAGAGGAAAAACAGCTGTTAAGAGATTTTAGTGATGAAACAGTATGTCTGTTGTACTAAACGTGTAGTATGAAAACCACTAGTCTATACCACATAATTATATATAATCTTTTGTTCATGAGACTAATAAGCTCCTTGACTTCAAAATACGTCACCCATAAATATGTTGACTATATCAAAAGTGATAAACACTCATGTAGGTTCGTAGACAGTACTGTGTTAAATACTTTTTGTAAAGTGGATACTAAGTCATTTATTCCAACTCGTTAAGTCTGGCACTTGTCAGATGCAAATTCCCATGACAGCTTAACACTAAAAAAACCCCTACAAACTGAAAATATGCCTATTTATAAAATTCCTCACCAATCTTCATATTCTTTCAGTGAACCACTGAATTTTGAGTAGCAATTAAATTAATGACAATACCTGAGAAACTGTACTACATGAAAAAAAATATATTCTGAACATCAGAATATCTAGCAATTAATTATTCTTAAGGACTTAAGTGAACTTCTGTATACCATTCTATTATAAAGTCAAGTTACATGTTAACAAAGTCACCCTAATTTTGGAAAGCAAAAATGTACTTGGTATATCTGTTAGATGAATGAAAAACTGACCACTTAAATTTTTAAAAGTTACAAAAGAAGACATGTGTCCTAAAATTACTGATCTATATACACTTTAAAATATCTCAAGTATTTATGTAATATTTATACTTACACCAGCCTTTCAACAAAATAAAAATGTGATCAACTAGCACAATGTGTCATAAACGATAAAACTGCTTTATTTGCATACTTCCAAAACATTATCCTGACAAATCAATAACAATGAATTTTACTTAGCAGAAAATAGCTGCTATTAATTTTGTTATATTTAGTTTGATTTTTACTGTTGAAGTTAGATGTGGTTGGTCATGGATCAGCTTTGGCCAATGACTTAAGCAGAAATGACACATCATTTTTACATAATGTAAACTTTACCATCTCAGTAATTTTTAAGTGTAAAATTCAGTGGTATTAAATACATTCACAACAATTAACCTCTATCACAGGACATGGGAGTTCTAAGAGGTGCCCCAGAAGATCTCCTGCTTGTCAGACATACTGTTATATTTATTTTTGAGTGATTATGCACACACACACAGACATAGGACTGTAAGACATAAAATAAATGCTTTAGATAAACTTGCTGCCTTCTCCTCTAACTATTCAGATCACTCTACGAACAAATAATTCTTCCCCTAATGCTGCCTCAGAGAACTGTCCTTCTACTCTGATACATGAAGAGTGAACAAGTATTTGTTCAAATATACATAATAAAAGGTAGGAATGAGATGAAAATTCAACCTTTATGAAGATTAAAATGGACTTTTTAAGAGGTAAGGTTGCATATAAACCAAAAACACATTAAGTGGGGGATAAAAAGATTTAACCCTTATTTTACAAACTGTTAACAGAACACAGAAAATTTGGAATTGGGGTCAGTTTGTGTGTAACATTGTTAATCTCACACCCTAATAACCACCATTAGTTTTTGCATAAGCAAAGGCAAACAGGAAGAGACCCTGCGAGAGAGGTTGTACCAGTACCAAAGGGGGCCCGCAGATCAGGTTTATCCAGCATTATTACATAAGAAAAGCTACGAAAAAGTCACCCAGGTGAAGAGCTGGAATTTGAAGGGCAAAACAAGGAGAAACAAGCAATAAAGCCATGGAAATTGAGAGTAGGATGAGACCAGCTGTGACAACGAGGCTAAAATGAGTAGTTGAAAACTTATGGCTTGTTCACGGCACTTAGCCTTGCACAAAGCAAGGTACAGAGACAGTAGTCAAGAGCAGTAGATCATGAACCTGACAGAGAATTAGAATCACTTGGAGAGCAACAGATTTTGCTCAAGAGAATGAGATGACAAGACACAGACTGAGAGAAAATATTTGCAAAAGGTGTATCTGGTAAAGGACTGTTACTCAATATATACAAGGAATTAATAAAACTCACCAAGAAAACCCAATCTAAAATATTGGCAAAAGACCTGCCCACCTCACCAAAAAAGACAGCCAGGTGGCAAATAAGCACACTGAAAGATGTCCAACATCTGATTAAGAAATTGCAAACTGAGGGGCGCCTGTCTGACTCAGTCTGTAGAGTGTGCAACTCTTGATCTTGGGGTTGTATGCTGGAGCCCTACGTTGGGTGTAGAGATTACTTAAAAATAAAATCTTTAAAAAGAAAGAAAGAAAGAAATTGCAAATTAAAACAATGGGATACCCTTACACTCTTATTAGAATAGCCAAAATCCAAAACACTGACTACACCAAATGCTGCTGAGGATGTAGCAAACAAGCACTTCTGCTCACTGCCGGCAGGAATGCAAAATGATACACAGCCACTTGGAGGACAGTTTGGTAGTTTCTTACAAAACCACATGTACTCCTACCACACGATCCAGCAATTAGGCTCCTTGCTATAAATACCAAAGGAGTTGACAACTTATGTCCAAACACCCTACACTCACATGTTTATAGCTTTATTCATAATTGCCGAAACTTGGAAGCAACCAAAATTTCCTTCAGTAGGCGAAACAATAAACTGTGGTACATACAGACAACAGAATATTATTCAGCACTAAAAAGACATGATCCATTATGCCATGAGAAGAAATGGAGGCACCATAAGTGCGTATTACCAAGTGAAAGAACACAATCTGAAAAGGCTACTACCTACCATATCATTCCAACATTCCGGAAAGGGCAAAACTAAAGAGACTATAAAAAGATCAAAAGAAGAAAAAGATCAGGTGCTAGGAGTTAGGGTGGAGGGAAAGATGAATAGAAAGAGCACAGAGGATTTTTAGGGGAATGCAACTATTCCGTATGGTACTACAATAGTGGATACATTTCATTATACATTCATTAAAAATATACAGAATGTACAACACCAAGAGTGACCCCTAACGTAAACTATGGAGTTTGGGTGATAATGATAAGTCATTGTAACAAATGTACCCCTCTGGTATGGGATGCTGATAGTGGGGGAGGCAGTGGAAATACGGGACATGACTGTACCTTCTCCTCAATTCTGCTATGAATCTAAAACTGATTTAAAAAATAAAGTCTATTAAAAAAAAAAAAAAAGATTTTGGGGCTGACCCAAGACCAAGAAAAGACCATCTCTTTTTTTAAAGCTACCCAGGTGATTCTCATACAACAGCCAGGATTAGGAAACCACCAGTTTAAGAGCCACACACCAGCCATTTCTGTTCCTTCCCTTTGCAGAATTTCTTCAACACAAGTATGTTTTTGTATAGTTGTAATAATATTGATACAATTCTGAATCCTGATTTTTTTAAAGAACGATCAACATTCAACATTAACCTCTGCTTTAGGAGAAAAATATCTACTTATAAAGTTTCAAGGCAGAACAGCAATTCAAAGAAAAAGATTCTATTAGAATAAAATATAGGAAGAAAAAGTCATCTGAGATTTTAAGCAACTACCAACATAACACCAAAAGCATGATCTGTAAGAGGAAAAATATAGTAAAATGGACCTCATCAGGATCAAAAACTTCTGTTTTGCAGACACTGTTAAAACAATAAATAAACAAGCTACAGACTGGGAGAAAATATCAAATTATCTGTATCCAGAATCTCTCTCTCTCTATAGATATAAAAACTCTTACAATTCAGTAAAGAAAGCAAACAATTAAGAAATGGGCAAAAGACCTGAACAGACAGTTCACCGAAGAGGTTATATAAAAGCAGTTTTACACATGAAAAGATGTCCAACAACACTAGCCATTAAGGAAATGAAAATTTTAAAAATGAGATACTACTACACATCCATTATAATAGCTAAAATAAAATATACTGACAATACCAAGTGCTGACAAAGAAGCCAAGCAAACTAGAACTCTTCTTAGACATTGCTAGTGAGAATGCAAAACGGCACAGCCCTAGAGGAAAACAGTCTGGCATATGACCTAGCAATCCCACTCCTAGGTATTTATCCTCGAGAAATGAAAACTTACATTCACACAAAACCTAGGAATGTTCGCAGCAGCTCTCTTCATAATCACAAAAAACTACATACAATCCAAAACTCATTCAACAAGTAAACAGGTAAATGGTTATGTAAATGGTAGTACATTCATACAATAGAATGTATCATTCAGCAATAAAAAAGGAACAAACTACCAATACATACAACACCTTGGCTCAATCTCAAAATAATTATGCTGAATGAAAGACGTCTGTCTAAAAAGGTTACAGACTGTATTACTCCATTTACATGACATTCTTGAGAAAACAAAACCACAGTGACAGAATAGACCAGTGGTTGCCAAATCTTGGGGTAGGAGGAGGATGTGACTATAAAGGGAAAACAGGGAGTCCTCTGTGGTAATTTTCTGTACTAATTATGACAGCATTTACATTAATCTATACACATGGGCTAAAATTTACAGAACTCTATATGAAAATAAAAGGCTAATTCTATTGATAGAGACTTTTTAAAGCTCACAACAATTATGATTCTCAAGTTGGGCCGTTTTATTATTATATATCATAAACTTAAGCTAGGATGCCACAATGTTCATTCTTAAAAGCAACTTGAGGGGTTTTGGTGGCTCAGTTGGTTAAGCATCTGCCTTCGGCTCAGGTCGATCCCGGGGTCCCACGACTGAGTCCAGGGACAGACGAGCTCCCTGCTCAGTGGGGATCTGCTTCTCTAGCTCCCTCTGCCCCTCCTCCCAGCTCGTACTCTCTCCCGCGCTCTAATAAATAAAATCTTAAAAAAAAAAAAAGGCAACTTGAATGCCAAACAGTGGAAGAATTGTTAATTACTTCAGGAGTGTCAACTTATGAATGACTCTGGAATAATTCAAATTGGCATACTACAGTCCTCATTTCTGTGAACACAACTTTCCCTGTCCTTTTTTTTTTTTTTTAAAGATTTTATTTATTTATTTGCTAGAGAGAGAGAGCATAGGCGAGAGAGAGTGAGCGAGAGTACAAGCAGGGGGAGCTGCAGGCAGAGGGAGAAGCAGGCTCCCTGCTAAGCAGGGAGCCTGATGCGGGACTCGATCCCAGGACCCTGGGATCATGACCTGAGCTGAAGGCAGCCGCTTAACCGACTGAGCCACCCAGGTGTCCCTTCCCTGTCCTTTTAATTACATTCTCAGCAAAGATTAAAGTGGAATTACTAAGTCAAAAGAAAAGGTTTATTTTTCAACATTGTGATAAAATCTGCTCACTGATAATGTCCAAGTTGCAAGAAACACATCTTCAAATCAATCAAATTACTGGCAAAAGGAAGAGGAGAATAGAAAGGAGGATGACAAGAGAGGCCAGTAGGCATAAGCATGCCTAAGACCTACAAGCTCCCAGTCTTTGCCCTTGAGTTTTCTTATCCAAATATCTTAATGGACTGACAAGGAGGCCAACCCTGCCAGAAGCTCTTGGCTGGATGGGAAGTCAAAAGACATTAATAATTGGCACAGTCTCTCCCACCACCCCCGCCACCAACACACACAATTAAACCATTAATTACAATTTTTTTTCACTCTCTAAGTTTCAATGCCTGGGCAAAATCCCAGCCTAATTAAATGTTTAGGTAACACAAAGAAATTCACTGGCTAAAACTAATTATAAAGATTTTAGCTCTAAAGTCCACTGAAACTAGTAATGAGCCATATAATTAATAACGATATGGACTACAGAAAATTAATGACTTCTTTCTTAAAAAGTCTCAAAACTCAGGACAATATTTAATTCAAATACAGACAAATCTCTGAAGTACAGAAAATGTATTTAGCATTATTTTGCACCGAAATACACAGTGTATTAAAAAACACAAAGTGGGTCATGAATAACATGGAGCACATGCCAATTATACGTAAAACATTTACAAAATACCACAGAGAAACTAAAACTTTAAAAGGTGTAATCTCCTAGAAATCTGTAGTATTTTAACAATCACTCAAAATTAAAACAATCAAGTTAGTATTTGAAGACAACTTTCCAGGGCAATTACTAACTAGGACTTTGAATAAGTTAGTTAACCTATCTGGTCTGTAAGCTCCTCTTACCCGTATACATCACTGGGGTTCACTAGAACAATGGCATTCACATCCTGCTCCACTAAGATGTCTTAGTACTACTGCAGGGCAGGCTCCATTTTCCCTGAGTAAATTTGATTTATATTAGTTTTGTGGGATTTAAAAAGTGGCATTTTCCATTGTTTGAAAAAAAAAACTAAGAGCCACAGGATGTCTGCTAAGTACCTTTCTGTCTCTAAATTCTGAAACAAATACTGCTTATTTCATCTGACTAAACTATTTACATAAATATGCAACATTTACATGATCAAAAATAGCACTTAAGTTCCCACTTACATCTGAATTTTTTCAGGGTCCCAACACATGTGATCTGGGGGGGTGTCACTTTACAAATTTTACCAGTTATGTAAACCCTGTTTTTCTAAGGAATGTCATTAAAGAGTTATTATTGAAGAGCTCAAAAAACTTTCATCACATCAGAGTGATGTGACATAAACTTGTCAATAAAAGTGGCTACCTACAGAAGTCAATCTCCATGGAAGCCAAACCATGGAGCACAGAAGACATCTCTCCTAATCTGACATAAATAGTTTTTAAAAAGCTCCACAGCTCTTCCCTTTCTCCTGAGAACTCTTGATTTATTTTTTTTTTAATATTTTATTTATTCATTTGAGACAGAGAGATAAGAGAAAGAGAGCATGAGCAGGGGGAGAGGCAGAGGGAGAGGAAGAAGCACACTCCCCACTGAGCCAGGAGCCCAATGTGGGGCTCGATCCCAGGACCCTGGGATCATGATCTGAGCCTAAGGCAGACGCTTAACCATCTAAGCCACCCAGGTGCCCCGAGAACTCTTGATTTAAAAGATTAAAAAGAAATAGTGTAATATTTTGCTATTTTTAGGTAACAGTCATATATAGTGAATAGTGGCAGCACAGGAGTGCAGATGCTGAAAAGCTTGCCTGCCTGATGCAAACCACAGATCCAACACTTGGTAAATATATAACCACCAGTAACTTCTTTGTGTATTAAGTTTTTACAAAAGAGGAATTGTGTGGATAAAATGAGTTAATACACAAATAATGCTTACAACAGGGCCCAGCCCACAGTAAACATAGCAGTTGCTACAACCATAATACTCCTGGTATTACATATTCATATTATTATCACATAAATATTTGATCTTGCTACTCTATAAGTGTGGTCCACAGAACAGGATCATGTTCAAGACTGTCATCATCATCACCACCACCACCTTGCAGCTTGTTAGAAACACACAATCTTGGGTCCTAGGTCAGTCCTACTGAATCAGGATCTGCACTCCCAAGTGCCTTAGATTTTGAGAAACATGTTAACACAAAATATATATACATACATATGCTTACACACTTTATACAGTACTTCCTAAGCTCTCAATTTCCACTTGATTCTTGCTTTCCTTTCTTCTAAAAAACAGAAATTTCTCCATTAACTGGAAGGAATCCTTTTACTCTATAAAGTTGAGTTTGTCAAGCAGCTAACATCCTATTATCTGTATATTCAATATAAATTTGGTGAACAGATATTGGTCTCTCTCATAATACATAACAACCTTAAGATTTTTGTATTTCAAAGCAAATTTCTACTAAGCTGAGGAGCATTAATCTTAACTTTTGTAGATATCTTAAACCTTCCAAGAATTCACTAATGACAAGAGATTCCTGAATGATATAAAATTCACTGCCCTCTTGATATTTTCTAGACTGACAGTATTATTTCTCATTATTTTCACTAACTTTTAGAAAAAAAGGTGGCAGTCTCAATCAGAGGAATCATACCACTATCACTGACAAAAGAGTAAAATAGCTACTACAGGGAAAACTTGCTTCTTGATTGTTGTCAGAAGATTCTTCTGTAAGTAATTTTACTGACATATATATACTCAGTAATGTAAGTTTAAGCATTTTACAAAGAGCACACTACTTGTAATTTCAACATAAAGTTCATTCCTAGTGGCAGTATTTCCCCATTCACTCTGTAAGTATCCAAAATGAAGCTCTTAATTTAAAAGAATACATAAAAATCTTTCTTCAAACTGTCAATTCAGATACTTAATGATTACTTCCAACAAGCAAAGCAGGGTGCTAGCCAGAATGGAGGATAGAAAATGCATTCAGCCACTTTACAATTTCTATGGGGTAAGGGAGAAAAGAGGAGCCTAACACTAGCATTCATATGACCTTAATACAAAGTAGAATACAATGAATAGCACTAGAGAATCATGAGGCTCAAAGCAGGGGCACACAGTGAGAATTACGACAACGTATTTTTATAATTTCATGCATAAAGAATATCTGCTACATGTTAAAGCAAGTAAGAAATCATATAAATTTGGCATCACTTTAAAAAAAAAGTTCAAATATTAACTTAAAAAGAAAAGTTAGTAAAATCAGGATTTCTCTAGGAGTACAAAGTAGTGCCATGAAAACCAGTAGCTTTTTACCTAATGGTTGGAAAACCAAAACAAAGTAGTATACCATAGAAGGACATGGATTATCTATCACTTGTATTACATTCACAATGGTTAAGATAAAAGATATACATTAAAAGCCATTATAGCATTAGTACCATAATTAAACTTTGGACAAGGCCACTGACAGAATACGTAGTAAAACATACACAAAACATGGCAATATGGCAATTAGTCTTTTTGTTCTCTTGATTAACATGAGGGAAGAAAAACCCCAAAGTTCCACAGGACCACACGATCTGGCTCCCAGCAGACAGACAGACTCATCTCAAAAAATGAGAGATAATGTAGCCCAAAATTTTCACTGTGCTTTTAAATGGTGAAATATACTCAGCTTTAACAGGGTTTGGATTCGGCAATTAACTTGGGTAGGTAGAAGCACATTTGGAAGACAAAACAGAATTTGGCAGCTGCTGAATATAAAGCATGGTTTCCATTTGACTGCTAGTATTCTCTGGGATTCATTTCAATAGACAATTATTGAGTGCCAACTACATGAAGGAGCAGGAGGAAAAAAGATGAGTAAGACAGGTCCTAGGTTGGTCACTTGCTTTTTTGTAAATATTAAGAGAACATTACTAGAAAATACAACAGAAAACAAGATAGAAAGGGGTATCCGCCCTCACAGTGCTTACAGTCTACACAACAATTTAAGGGGGAATAGCTGATATTTACCACATGTGTGAATTTATCAAATAAAGTAACACCTTAAGCTTGGCTCTCCCCAACATCATTTCTCTTCCAATCCTTTTAAAGTAGAAGCTACTCAATTTCTTACGCCCCTCCTATCCCACGGTTGCCATCTTCCTGACTCTCTAATAATCTCTATCCCCTACATTATCCTCCCCAAATCTCTTCCTCTTTGGGGATTACTCTATTCATATTCAAGTCACTCTTCCAAATCATATTCATTAAACTCAGACAGAGCCTTCCTCCTGTCATCACCCTAAGCAACTCCAATATTCAGTGTAATAGGTTCTGTTTCCTTCAACAACTTAAAGTTAGAAAAAAAGGACAAGATGGCAGGAGAATGAAAGATATGCGACAATGAAGCACTGAAGATGGCATGCCTACTAATCTTCAGTCAGTCTCTTTTGAAGACTTAAAAAACCAATGGCTCCCACCACCTACAGGATAAAACCCAAATCCCCTATAATGTTTTTCAAAATCTAGTCCAACCAACTTTACCACTCTCATTCCCAACAAATGTATTTGAAGCCTTTTATATTCCACCTACACTGATCTTACCTGACTGTGCTCATGCCTACCTGCCTTTTTTACTCATGCCATTTTCTTGACTATCTTTTGCCTTTGTTCACATGATGAATCTTTAATAATCCTTTAAGGCTTATCAAAAGTGACCTCCTCTTTCTACTTTGCCCTGAATTCCTCAAGCAAAACAATTCTCCTTCAAATCTGATTACCTCACTAAAATTGGAAGATTCTTGCTGACAGGCATAGTGTCTTATTATTTTTTGGTAGATGAAACACAAGAGATTCAGTATCTGTGGGCCTCTGAACTGAATCTGTCTTTGCTAACAAAAATTTTATTCCTGAGTGTTTCTATCAACGTCCTTTTATAATTCACTGCAATCATTATATTTATATTTTGTACTTAAATGCCATTAAAAAAAAAAAAACAACACTCTAGAGTCATTCACATTTGCCTAGAAAGGAAAAGCACTAAAAAAGCTTTATTATATAAGCTATTAAGTAACTGGCTTACAAAATAGTCCAGAGCTTACCAAGAATACCAACTTTATTTCCACATGCAATCAGTACCCTCACAGAAACACTTTAATTTACTGGTGAATAAACATAATATTTAAAATTCTGGCTCTTCTCTTTCTCACTTCAAAAATGGGAGAAAAATCAATATACTGAAAAAAACAGTTTACACAGAGACATCATTTTCAGCAAATGAAACTCTACATAAAAAAATAAGCAATAGGGTGTTATTTCACAAAAAGACTTCAGTTTACCACACAAAACAAAAAAACCTCAAACAAGAAAGCCAATTAAAAATTCAAACTATTCCTCAAAGCTTCAGTTTCTCTACCTGTAAAACAAAGTGCTTAGAATTGATCAGATTACTAGGCACAGATTCAAGTGCTTAAGTCTAAAACATAAGTTCCCCAAAGGCAGGGACCTTTGACATAATGCAAATGCTTATTAGACCAGTGCCTGGAACGTAAGAGGTCCTCGACGGGAAGTTTTCTAAATGAATGAAAAGTCAGCAGGATCAAGCTCCCTTATTCTGCCTTCCACCCAAAGTAAGAGATTATCTGAAGTAACAGGATATATGGATAGAAAGACTTTTTTTTTTTTTCCATTGTGTGGATATAATTCCACTTATTCACAATTAGTGAACATTGTTTTCAGCCTTTTTTAAAGCATTTACGTACAATGCTACAATAAATATTAGTATAAATACTTTTTATATACATATTTAAACATATCTACAGGATGAATTCTTTTTTATTTATCTTTCAGGTTTTTATTTAAATTCCAGTTAATGTATAGTGTAATATTAGTTTCAGGAGAATTTAGTGATTCATCACTTACATGTAACACCCAGTGCTCATAAAAAGACTTTAAAAACCACTTAAATGTTCTTTTTAGCAAGAAGCTGTTTCTAAGTAGAGCTAAAAAGTCAACATCTTTTTTATTCAAACTTTCACAGAATTAGCTCATTTATGAGGTTACCATATTAATTATTACAGAGTAATAATTTGAGAGAGAAAATTAAGCGTAAGGCAAATGTAAGAGACCTATTAAGCATCACAAAACTGGAATAAAGTTCTTGCCACATTAAAACCAAAGGAAGTTTCTCCCGATTTTAAGAAACAATTAAAAATGGAAGTGTTTTTATTCTAAATATGTATTATGGCACAGGAAAGGACAACAGTAAACTTTAAAACTATAATCTTCCTAAGTCTTAAAAAAAACAAAATTATCAAGATACATAACCATTATATAATTTTAAAGCTCATTTAGGTTAATAAAACCAATCCCAATCTCATTTATAAATTAATAATCTGAAGTCCAGAAAAGTCTAGTAATTTGTTCAAGACTGGTAGTAGCAGAATTAGGCCTAAAAAAGTCCAGTTCTCCCCACTTTCTACCCAGTACTTTTTCCACTGCAGCTACTTTTAAATTATTATTAAACATGAAGTGTTCATCAGTGGATAGAAGAGGTAAAAGCAAGTCCTCAGTTACTTTACTATGAGCTTAAAGACTCTGTCAAGTTTAAATCCCAAACAGGAATCTTTTAAAAGAGGACTCCAAAAAAACTGAACAGGACCCTTTAAATATCTTAAAATTTTGTCAGTTACACCTCAATAAAGCCAATGGGGGGGGGGGGGGAGGAGATGGCGGGGGAGATGGCTCCACCCTTACCTGACCCTACTCACAAGTAACAGAACTGAATGGTACTACGTTTAAATTTAAAATGGTCTTTAGCCATTACACACACACACAAACACATAGAGACAAAACGGTTATGAAAACCACAGCTCTGAGGTCAGAGCTGGATCTGGTCATTTTTCAGTTTCCATTGCAATCCTCAAATCTACCTAAAATGTTTTAATTCCTCGGGATTAAATTCCTCATTTCTCTTTTCTGTGTGACTTCATCTATATGCTCACAATTTCCAAACTTACATTTCCTGTCCAAATTTCTCAGACAACTAGATTTGCATATCCAATTTCACTGGCATCTTAAAATTAACCTGTTCAAACAGAGCTCCTTTTTCTACCCCAAACCTGTATTAAAAAAATGGAACACCTTGTTGCCCAAGAACCAAAAACCTAGGAGTCCTCTTGGATTCTTCCTCATTTCCTACAACCAATCTATTCAGAAGTAATCTCTCTACATTCAAAGTATCCTGAATCTGAAATCTTCTATCCCCACTGTCACTACACTGGTATAAATCACCCCTACCACTCACCTGAATTACTGGGTTATTCCTTCCTACTCCCCTCACTTCAACTCTTGGGTCCTCTAAATTTATGCATCACACAGCAACCCGAGTAAGATTTTAAAAATCTACATCAGATCATGTCACTGTCTTGTTTAAAATTCTTGAATGGTTTCTTAATGTACATATAATTAAGTAGGAAGCCCTTATACCATGGTTTCAATGACTTGCTCTTCAAACCTCATCTTGGTCCCATTCTTCCCCACTGCCAATACTTAATTCCCCATTCACGACAGGCTTTGTTTTCAATTTCTCTATTCCAGGGACTGGCAAAGCATGGCCTGCTGTCTTTTTACAATAAAGTTGTATTGGAAAACTGCCACATTCATTCATTACATATGGTCTATTGCTCCTGTGGCGCTGCAACAGGAGAGAGTTGAGGAACTGCCGACAGAATGTATGGCTCAGGAAGCTGAAAGTATTGACGATCTGGTCCTGTAAAGAAAAAATGTTCTACAGCCATCCCCTTTGCCTGGAATGCTCTTCTCATGAGCACTTTACTCATGAGCACCTTCTCATTCGTCAAGTCCCCTCTTACTCAAAGAGTCCTTTCTTGGCCTATGTAGTTGCCCGCATCGTTTTTCTCTATCACTGTATCCTGTTTTCTTCACCATGTTTCATAACTAAACATCTGTTTACTTGTTTAACTGTTCTATGACTGCAGGGGTCAAATGCATTCCAACATATTTTTTATACCTAAGTCAGAGACTGGCAAATAACATACTTTTGAATGTTGAATTATGTAATAAGAAGTCTTATATGGGTATTTTTGAGGCTTTGACAAAATGATCTATAATTTAAAAACCCTTAAAACTAGAAAGTAGAACTTTTTTCCTCCAGTATAACCACGCTTTTATTTATAGAAACAAATGTTAAAGAGAAGATAATCCCTGTAAATTCTGAAATGTTTTCATATTTACCAAAATGAGATTTTTTAATTTTTCTTTCTTATGGAGAGGCACAAGGGCCATATCACACTCTAAGTTTTGCTTTGTGGGTCTAGAGAAATTCACTGAATTCCTTTGGGTCCTTTGTTCCTCAAAGGGAACATTCTTCTAGAGGTAGGAAGAATATACTACCAAGTTAAGAGAAAAGCATTCAGCTTTTTTATACCTGCTTCAATTTTGTGAACTCACTTCTAAAGCCAACAATCAGCTTCCTTCATCTCAGAGAAGTTCCTCCATTCATCTGCCCTGATAGTTTGTGCCATTCTGCTTTACAAAAGATCTTCCTCAGATGTTTACTATTCTCATCTTGCAACCAGGGTACTAGCAACGACTCTGCATAAAAATTGTATTTCATTTGAATCGCTCAACGTGAAAAACTAGGTCCTGGCTGCCTATATACCACAGCACTAAAATGTTCACTTCAGTAGAAAATAACTTTGCTTTGAAAAAAGTATTATTGCTTACGTAGTTCAGGACAGTGCTAAAAGCACAGTGAAGACAACAACAACAAAAAACCCTTGATGATTAGACCACAGAGTAAGGCTTTCCGAACCACAAAAAGGAATACACTGTGAGACTGAAGACGTGTTACTTTCATACCACAGAACCCTGAACCTGAACCATTCTCTCACCTAGTCAGAAAGTGCAATGTACAAACTGGCAATAATTATGCAAACTACACTTCTGCACATTTGGTAGAAAAAACTGAGACTTCCTACATCAGGGCACATTTAGGCCACTGTATAATGGCTCTGCCTGTCAGTTAACAAATTTCTTTGGGCTGTGTCCCCTTCATACAGTAGTACTCTATTTGTATGGTTATTAAAAGTTTTCGTAAGAGTAAGAATGAAGTAAGATAAATGGAAAACACAAAAATGAAAGCATAGATACTAGCAAAGCTTAAAAAACTTAATTCAACTGAAATAAGGAAATCAATCATTAGATATACTGGTATTGGTACATTTCCTAGCCAGAAATTGACTAGTTTAGACTGGTCAAATGAGCATTTGTGAAAGAAAAAATTAAAGAACATTTTCAGATGCTGGTGATGAGTGACTAATGCCTACGTAACAGAAATAAAAAGAATTTAGTGTATATAATTTCTTTAGCACAATTAACTTGAATACATGTTCTCTGCAACATATTATAGGGAACTGCCTATATTTTGAAATAAGAGTTAACCTGAGATATGGGACCACTTTAAGCAACTCACAAATATGCTGAAGCTCTTATAGTTACCATAGAATTATTGTTCACATGACTTCAATTTCTACCTAACCATGTTTCAGAGTCCAAAAATCACTTAAACACTGACTTCCCAATCTGGTCTCCCCTCCTTTCCTCACTTTTTGGATGAGCCAATTCTCAACACAGCACATAACTACAGATGTTTTTTCTGCATCTGTGCCCAAGCTGCAAAGCAAAGCTTCTAAAAACAAACAAAAAAGGCAAATCACACATTCAGGCCAACTCCTACTGAGCTATCTTTTTCCTCACTTGCCAATTCCTATTCCCAAGAAGGGCTACTCCAAGTCTCTTCATCTCATTTTCAGAAGATGCATGGCTTAATTATTAATTTGTAATAGTTTTAGAACTAAAGAATCTCAGGAGATATTACTGCTAGCTCCTTCATTTTAATTATAAATAAACCAAGAACTAGAATTTAAAGGACTACAGCTTTAAAAACACTGAGCCAATTTACTGGAAGCCTCTCCTGCACCCTCAATTTCATCGTGTTTATTGCATCTTGATCCATTCCTTATGCCTCAGGAGCAGATCTACAGAGGAGTCAAGGACTCAGACTGAAACCACACTGCCCGAATACTGTTCCAACTAGGCCACTTACTACCTATGTGCATCTAAACAAATCACTAAATTCTCTGTGCCTTGGTTTCTCCACTTGTAAAAGAGAATAGTCATATCCGGCTCATTAGGTTGTGACCACTAACACAGATAAAAGCACTGGAACCGAACCTAGCACACAGAAATGCTAAATAATAGTTGTGGGTGGCGCCTGGGTGGCTCAGTTGATTAAGCGACTGCCTTCGGCTCAGGTCATGAGCCCAGGGTCCTGGGATGGAGTCCCGCATCTGGCTCCCTGCTCCTCGGAGAGCCTGCTTCTCTCTCCCTCTCCCCCTGCTTGCACGCTCTGTCAAATAAGTAAATAAAATCTTAAAAAAAAAAAAAAAAGAGTTAGTTGTGACCACTACCATCATTCATTATAGAACCTCTGGCAAATGAGAGCATGCCTTTATTCTACCTTTACTTCTCTGTTCTCAATTCCGTACTCTCTCCATATCCAAGAACTCAGTTGCTCCAATCATCTCTCCTTCAATAGTTTTAAGCAAAACTCTTACACTCGCATTTCTTCCTTCTTTTGATGCCAAGTTTCTTAAATTAGTATTCTTCATTTCCCACACTTACATACCATAGTTTGCTTTTGAAGATTCATCCTTTGGCTCTAGGATTTTTGTTCTCTGAACTCCAATACTTCTTCCTCAGTGTACATGCTACCAAACATCCAGTCTTGATCTTCAGTTTGAGTTCCTGCTCAAGCCCTAAACCTGTGTATCTCTATACACAGGGTATTTCTAGGTGAGCATTTTATGATGATCTCAAACTCAATTTCCCTCACATATAAAATGATTTTGAAGGTACCTTCCAACTGTAAAAATCTCCAATATTATCTAAAACAGTATCTGTCATCTCCTCTATCCATTCATGTCTAGCCTATCACTTTACTCAAATTTTTCCAGGTCCTCCCCAGCTCCTAGCAAACACCCTCCCAATTCTACATTTATATCATTTTTATCCTAATCTTCTTAAAATATTCTGTCACATTATCATCCACTTAAAAACCTCCAATAAACTTCTACTGTTAATTAAGCCCAAATTCCTTAGCTTGGCATTCAAGTTTTTCTCCAGTCTGTTCCCAAATCACCTTTATATTAGAATCCACTAATCCCCATAAATTATTATATACCTCAATCAAACTCTATTTACCACCTAAGTGATCTGCCATCTTGGAATGCCTTCCACATTGTTCCCTTATATCCCAAATGTGTCATGGCTCAGTTCAATCTGATACTTTCCCATTTAATCTTACAGCCCAGGATAATCTCTCCCTCGTTGGAATTCCTAAGCCTTTTATTGCCTATTCAATTCATTTGCCACTTAATTATATAATGCCTTACACTATGAGCTAAAGGTCTGCATCATCTCTCACATCACAGTACAAACAAGGGATATCATATCTCTGTATACCCACTGTATTTTCCTAGAAAGCTGTGCAGAGTAGGCACTAAAGAAACTGTTGGTTGCATGAAGAACACAATCACCTTGCTTCATGAGATACTAGCTACCTGCTCCTGTAATCCCATGTAAGAGAAAGAAATTATGGAAGGAATAGTAGAAATAGAAAGTAACTATTTTGTAACCACCACAGTAATAATGATTCATGCAAGAATCATCAATGGATGCTAGAACCATCACATGAAAGTTTCTTGGGGAACAGGATATTTATACAGTCTCAAAATATATCTGAACAAATTACTTATGAATTACAAAGGGAAAAAAGGTACCTTCACAGTGGAGAAATCTGGCGGACACCAAGTGATCAAAGTTAACATCACCAATAATGGGATAAACTGACATCATGTGCCTCCTGATGTGATGCACTGAGGACACAACATCACTTATGTATTATTCCTGCCAAAAATGCATAACCTGAAACTAGTCATGAGGAAACAATCAGACAAACCAAAAACCGAGGGACAATCTACAAAACAACTGACCTATACTCTTCAAAAATGTCAATGTGCTGAAAGACAAGAAGCTGAGGAACTGAGTGTGTGATCCTGGATTGGCTCCTGGATCAGAAAACAAACTGCTATAAAGGACATCACTGCTACACAGGACAACTGATGAATTTGAATGTGGACTATATTAGGTAACAGTATTATATTAATGTTAAACTGCCTGATTTTGAACATCAGTCTTTGGTTGAGACAATTTCCTTGTTCTTAAGAGAAACATCCCAAAGTATTTGAGGGTAAATGGATTTAAAACTTGTTCTCTAATTCTTCAGCAATAATAGTAATATCAGTAATAGTAATAATAACAAGGATCAATAGAAAGATTAGCAAAAATGTGGCAAAATGTTAACAACTGGTGAATCTACAATACAAGAGATCATTGTACTATTTGGTATAACTTTTCCATTTTTTTCAAAATAAAATTTAAAAGAAACGAACACCCTAATACCACACAAAAACTTTGAGAAGTTTTTATTTATCTGTGGTATTTTACATTTTATCTGACAATCTTAAAGCAAGAAATACTTGCAATAGAAGAGTTTGCTCTATATAAACATTTATTTTAAAAAAGCAAAAACATATTTTTAGAACCAAAGAAATATTTTATAATTTTAATAGCCCAACACTAATTTATCTTTTTTTAAAAAAACTTCACACTTACTATAAAACTCAGTTAAAATAATGTCAATTTCAACTGGTGTAAATTCCTAGACAGTATTTTTTTAAACAATGTAGTTTTATTATTTTCAAATATACAGAGAAAGTAGAGAAAGATAAAATGGACTGACTGGTTAAGCATTTTAAGGAAAAAGTAATCATCTGTAATTCATACATTAATAAACAAGCATTTGTAAACTAATGAAAGTTTGTTTACTTAATTATGATTACAGAGAATGTATTTATATTATAAATCACAAACTTCATCTTCCCTCAATTATCAAAAATTGTTACTTAGCTGATTATAAGTTTTGAGTGAGATTTTATAATATAGCCATTAATTACTATTTCTATAGGCTTCCTGGAGCCTTTAAAACTAATATTTCTAGTCAAAGTACAAGATAGTATATAAAGGATTTTCTAGATTCCATATAATTAGCAATAGTCCTTTAAAGTTGGATACCTTATTTATGAGATGTTCGGTAACAACTTCTCTTAGTCCAGTGTAGAGCTTTTCTCCATGTTTATGCAAAACCATTGTATAAGCATTTCTATAGAGCTCCTCAAAACTAAGACCACTGTTATTCTTACGCTGGATTTCTTGAATTGCATTTTTCAGAAGGTCCCAAATGCTGTTTACATATTTTTCATCCATGGTCATCTGTAATATCCAAGAGAGAAAAAGAGACAAAAAAAAAACACCAATGGTTGAAAATCTTTCTGTATTTGTCCATATAGTAATTATCTTATTATATGGCTATGATTATAAATCTGCATGACTTATAAGGATGTTAACAGTCTGTTTTAACAAAAATAAAGGGATACATCTAAGAATCGTTTTTAGAGCTTACAGAGCAATTTTTTAAAAATCCCTTAAGACCTCCCTCCTTTCTTATATGCATTAAAACCCTCCAATTTAAATGAAATCATAATCCCCGATGTTAATACTTGCTTTAGCCAAAAGTGTAAGGCACCCTTTTCCTTAATTTATTTAGAAGAATACAAGCTCAGAGAGAAACCCTGAAGACAGACTTCCATGATTTAAAAAATAATTTAGGGGGTGCCTGGGTGTCACAGTCGGTTAAGCCTCTGACTCTTGGTTTCAACTCAGGTCGTGATCTCAGGGTAGTGATATCGAGCCCCATGTCATGACGGCTCCACAGTCAGCACGGAGTCTGCTTAGGTTTCTCTCTCGCTCTCCCTCTGTCCCTCTCCCCGTCCTACCCATGCTCTTTCTTTAAAAAAAAAAAAAGAAGAAGAAAAGAAAAAATGAGGACACGAACACTATTTTTCTCTCCTAAAGATTTACAGAGCTCCTTAGCAAATTAAAGATTGGAAGAAGACCTGCAATTAAAAACAAAACAAACCAAAAAACCTCACATTTTCTGTTTAACCCATTCTTATTTTCTTCCTTTCCCAGTTTAGATTCCATAGTCCATCATTTGTAGCTACCTTGTATACACCCATGAATCACCTGCCCCTCTCCCCACCAAAATACTTGCCATTCTAAACCCCATCTACCCACCTACACTTCACATGCACCCACGTGTGTAGCTCAAAGTAAATGAATCACACACATACACCCATATTCAATATGTCTCAGTTTAAATTCATAACCACTAACCACAGTGGGCCCTGGGTACAACCCCATAATCCTACATTCTAGACTACGGACTCTACATTCCTAGGTGATTTTACATCATCTCCTCCTTCCTCACTCTAGGATAATGACTTTTTTCCTGTTCCACTGAGAAAACAGAAACAACCTGAAGACACACTGTACAAACTCCAAGCATATCCACCAATCTATATGATTATGTATCAATATATTATTCTAATGTTCTTGTGCTCAAAGTACCAAGTCCAAGTTCTTATACTCAAATTACAGACCGGGACCAGAAACATAGGCATCATCAAGGACTTACTAGAAATGCAGAATTTCAGGCTCCACCTGTACCTATAGAACTATGATCTGCATTGTGACCCCAGGTGATACCTATACAGAATGAAGTTTAGATCCATCCCAACTCACCTTTTCAAGGACCTCCCTTTATCAATCTCCCTTCTCAGCATCATCACATTCTTTTCTCTCTGCTAGACAATTTCCAACCACATTCAAAATCATCAGTTTCCCATCCTAAAAACAAATCCTCACAAACCCACCATTTCTCCAGTACCATCCAATCTCTGTCTTTTCCATTTACAGTAAAATCACAGGCCTTGAGACAGTAAGGCTTTCATCTCTACTGTTTCACTGAAACTATTCAGGTCACCGGTGACTTCCATCTTGCTAAATCTAAATGGTCAGTCTTAGTTCTCATCATTCTTGACCTATCTGGCAGCAACTGAAAGAGCTTATCACCCCTACTCCTTGAAACAGATTCCACAGTTGCCTTCCAAGCACTACAATCTCTTGTTTTTCTTCCCATTCCTCTAGTTCCTATTTGTCAGTCTGCTTACAAGTTCTTTCTCCTCACAGCAACCTCCAAACCTGAACTTCTTTGTCTAGCCACAACTCAGTTTTCAGGTGAAGCTGATTTCATCTATGCTCATGGCTTAAGTTAACCTCAGTATTTATTTACTCTGTTTGGCCCTCTCCCCTTGATACCAGAGTCCTATACTCAGCCATGTTTTCACTTGAATACCTACTAGGCATCTCAAACTTACCAAGACTGAAACAGAAATCCTAATCTTTGCCCTTAAGTCTGCCCAGCAGTCTTCTCCAAATGAGCAAACATCCACTCCATCCTTCCAGTTGCTAAGGCCAAAAAAGCTTGTAATCCCCTTTATTCCCTCACCTTGATTCTAATCCAACAGGAAATTCTGTTGTCTCTACCTCCAAAATGTACCCAGAATCTAACTCCTACTCACCTCTTCCACTACTACTAGCCTTGTCCAAACCACCATCATCAATCAGAGTATTTGAACAGCCCCCTAACTGGTCTGTTTCTGCTCCTGGCCCACTATCATAGAACAACCAGTGACCTTCTAAAAACATAAATCATGTTATTCTTCTGCTTACAACCCTCATGTGACTTTTAATTTCTCTTGGAGTTAAAGTCAAAGTCCCTATACAAACTACAAAATGTTATTCAATCTGATAATCTGACTTCATCTATTCTTCCTCCTTGCTCACTGCTCTAGCCACACCAGACTCTCTTTGCTATTCTTTGGAATATGTCAAACAGGTTTGTTTCAAGGTGTTTGTATTTGCTACTCTCTGTGTCACTCAAATATTCTTCCCTCAGGTATCTGCATGGCTCCTTCACTTTATCAACCTCAGCTTTAACTTCACACTCCCTTTAAAATAGCAGTCTCCTCCTACTAGTCACCCCCAAATTCCAACCCCACAGTCCTTATTTTTTTTTCCTTATTTCATTTCTTGGCCTCCCTCCTCCCATCCAAATGTCAGCTCCATGAAGGCAGGAATTTCTTTCACTGAGGAATCCCTCAGCCACTGAAGTAATATATGGCATATAACAGACATTCATACTTGCTGATGGAATGATTTCCTGCTAATCTATAACTAGGAAGCTGTTATTACGCCACATAAAACTCACATGTTCTGCACTCACAACCTGGGAAACATGGCAACAATTATTCATCAGCTTCACACCTACTTGTGACCTGGAATGGACAGAAATTACTGAGTGGAATCCTCTCCAAAGAGAGTAGGAAGAAACTTTTGAAGGTGATGAATATGTTTACTGCATATATTATGGTGATGGCTTCACAAGTGAATACTTACCTCCAAACTCATCAAGTTGCATATGTTAAATATGTACAGATTTTGCATTGTCAATCAAACCTCAATAAAGTGGTTAACGAAAAAAAACCACACTCCTTCCAAGCTATGTCCAATGGGTATGAATGTGAAAGAGTAAGGAATATAGATAGGCAAAATAGTTCTTTCAGTTACCCTAGCAGTAAAATATCAGTTCAACCCTCATAGAGGATTCTTAAGCAGATGACTCAAACAGAGCCTTATTTTCTCATCTTTTCTGGAGTGCTTAAAAGGAATTCTGTAAAAGAACAACTTCTTTTTTATTACTTAAATCTTATTCAAATCCCAGGTCTAGTAGAGACTTCTCTGAAACGGCCTTAAGAGAATTTATCCCTAGGTCGAAACTGCGATTTTTATTAGATATCCTGATACACAGGATACCATCCATATAAAATACTTTAAATAAGATGTAGCTGTTCATAAGTTTTCACAAATAAAAGATACAAGTCCACATGACAATGATGGCCTCAAGTATTCCATATACAGAGATTATAAAAAAGCAGACTAAGACACCATCTCTCAACATTAAATACTGAACATATAAAGCAGAACATTCAGAACAATTCCAGAGAAAGACCAAAGTTAATGTGGACTATAAACCCCAGGGGTAACTATACTGTGAATAGTTGAGCAAAACTTCAAATGATCTTTTCAGGCTCTATAAAATAAGATCCCATGAAAGCTAGAAAATGTACAAAAAGGTCCCTAACCTGTCATGAATTACTAAATTTTCTATTAGAAACTGAAGAATTTAAAAAACATAAACCAAAAGACTTCAAATATTGTAGAAATACCCTTACATTATAATAAATCATTTCTCACATATATAAATCAAGAGTTGTCTTATAATCCAAGATTCTACGTACTACTCTTCTCAGTATTCATGCTTTACAGAGTAGAGATGGAGCCACAGTACAACAATGTTTAAGTATAAAAATTTTCAAGTAAATGAAAAAATAGACCCAGAGACATTACATGATTTACCCCAAATCTAAGAGCAGAGATTAGAATTTATATATCCCCAAATCTAGTCCAAACCGCTGGACTCACATTCCATTCCACTGTGCTAATATGGTATAGTAATATCACAGTGTGAGTCACTGATTATCTTGGTAAACATAGAGTGGTATATTAGTAGAGAACAAAAGCCCTTGGTTGGTGTCATGGCTTTGCTAAATTAACAGGCCAAGTGACCTTGGGCAAATTACTCGACTCTTCAAAATCTTTATTTCCTCACTTGTAAAGTAGATTTAACAACAGTTATCTATCTCAGGGCACTATCCTGAAGATTAAATAAGAGTGTCAGTAGAATTTAACCCAGCCCAGGGCACAGCACAATCCCTCACACGTCGACTAAAGAAAGTGTCCAATGATAGAATATCTGAACTGTCATCTATGGGCATCAACCATCAGAAAGAAAAAAATAACTTTTTAAGCTTAATAAAAAAACAGATATGAGCTAAAACAAAAGTACCTTACAAGTACAAGTCTGCTAAATACAAGTCAGTATAATGTAGCCTTCTTTTGGAAACACTATTCCCTACAATTCCTAACTCCTATTCTTCCAGTGCCATTTAAAACATTTTAATCCCCAGAGCTGTCCTTAGCTCTTTTCACCCTACACTGGGTCACTATGTATTTCCATCCATTATCATGGTTACAATTACTACCCATACATCTTAAGTTCTAAAATTTACAAGACACCAGATTAGCAAGGCATTCCGGAGCCTCCTAAAACTGTACACAAAATTTTGCAAATAGAACGTGTGCATTTCTTCTTCCTGGATGAGGAGTCCTAAACTCTTATCAGATCTGGTTCACATCTCAAAGAATAAATTACTGTCTTATATGTTAATTGCTCCCAAATCTGTACTGCCAGCCCAGATGTGCCCCTTAAGTCTAAAACTACCATATTCAACTGCCTGCTGGACATCTCAAACCAAATGTTCTAGGATCAAACTTATCAGGTCCAAAATCCCTGTTAAACTGATCCTCCAAACACACACACATATCTTCCTTCTGTATTCTCTAATCACAAGCCACCTAGTTATACATGCTAGAAGCCTATGCTTTAACTTTTCTTCTTTCGTCTCTCATCCCCTTTTCATTCAATCAAGTGCTGCCAACAGTAGGCCTAAAATACTTCTCAAATATGTTCCCATTCTTTCATCCTGCATACTATTGTCCTAAAACCTGCATCTAGATCACCATGACAGCCTTCCAACTATCATGAACTCCAATAACCTCTCAAAATCTATCTTCCTCAGAATCACCATTTAAAAAATAAACATGAGCATTGTAGCCCTGTTCAAAACCTAACTCTCATTACCAGGAGTGGAAGGATGTACTTCAAAACTATTCAAAATGTAGTCTATGCCTACTTCTCTAATTTCACTTACTATTCTCACTTAACTACTACCTTACATTTATTCCCTGACAACATTCAATCAATGGTTATTCCCATCCAATGACACACCTCCCCCTCATTCACCACCCTCCCTCATCTTCTTAAAGCCCCTTCCTCGGCCTCTTCTTCATCCAATTCTTTACATAGCCTCTGAACACAGCTCATATGTCGTATCTTCCAGAAATCCTTCCCTGACCTGCTCAAGCAAAGTGGACTCCTTCTCAGTGCCTTTTTTTTTTTTTTTAAAGATTGTATTTATTTATTTGACAGAGAGAGACACAGCGAGAGAGGGAACACAAGCAGGGGGAGTGGGAGAGGGAGAAGCAGGCTTCCCGCTGAGCAGGGAGCCCAATGCAGGGCTCGATCCCCGAACACTGGGATCATGACCTGAGCCGAAGGCAGACACTTAACGACTGAGCCACCCAGGCGCCCACTTCTCAGCGCTTTCATAACTCTCAGGTCGTATCTATCACTTCATACTGATTCATAATTATCTGTGCATCTTTTTCCTCCACTAGACTAAGAGATACTAAAGGGGTTATGCATTTTTCTTTAATGTAATTAGATGGCCATACACAAATGGCTAGTGAATGAATATTGCTTTACCTATATTATATTAATGCAATTTTGAATCTTTGAATTAGTAAGCACAAAGATATGGAAAATATTTTAATGTGCTTATCTACAGCATTTAGTATTACAGGAAGTATTTAATTATTTTAAAATTACTTTAATCAAATGTCCTTTTCAAATAGAACACAATAACATGCAAGCAACAGACTCTTAAATTTCATTTTTCTTTTTTTTTTTTTAAAGATTTTTTTATTTTTTATTTGACATAGCAAGAGAGAGCACAAGCAGGAAGAGCAGCAGAGGGAGAAGCAGGCTCCCTGCTGAGGAAGGAGCCCAATGTGGGACTCGATCCCAGGACCCTGGGTTCATGACCTGAGCAGAAGGCAGACGCTTAACCGACTGAGCCACCCAGGCATCCCTTAAATTTAATTTTTCAAGTAGTATTTTCAGATTTTCCTATTCACTTAACTGCTTAGTCATTAATTTTATTAATAAATGTTAACTAGGAGGAAAATCATAGGCAGAAAAGGCCCTTCAGGAAAGGATCCGTAAGCTACAATCTTTCCCTAAATCAAGCAAGTCCAAAAACAATATACCAAAGGAAAAGGGCTTCAAGTGCAGGTTCTTACATATGCATGCTTTGGTCTTGGCATCAAGCAAACATGTCAGTAACAGTGGCAAAATAATTATGTTACTGGTGAACTTTAATTTCTCATTCATCCTTGGTACAGAATACATTAACTAGCAACAAAAGTTAAAAGGACTAAATGTTAAACTCTAATATCATCAATATGTTAACCATAAAAACATCAACCTATACTTTACTTAAAGGCCTTAAGACTGTACTTTTTTAAAAAAGTAGTAATGTACTTTTAAAGTAATATTCTAAGTTATTCAAGCAGGATTTTAAACTCATTGATGAAACTGATTTCTTTAGGTTCCATTAATTGCAAATACACTCAGGAAGGAATTTTGTTAATAATGCTGCAGCAAAGCAATAACACAATAAAATGCGCGCACGCGCGCACACACACACACACATTTAATGTCTGCTAATTATTAGGCATATATGGTATTCTGCTCCAACAAGTTCAAGTATAAAATGATCAGCAGGGAAGGTAAACTCATTTAGCAAGAAAAGAAACAAAAGCTCTTTTTAAAAGAAAGATATAATTAAGCATTCTTAAATGCTTATGGTTTAATGAGACTTTTAAAAACCAAATCAGGACTTTAATTTTTAAAAATGACCTCCAACCCCTTGCCTCTTCCTAATCCAGGATTATAATTTCCTCATTAGTAAGTATCAATAACAAAAATAATCCTAAGTCTTTATTTTCTTTCAAAACATCTTTGATTATTCATCTACATTATTTCAAATGATACAAAAACAACCTTTAAAATGCCTGAATTGGGGGATGCCTGGGTGGCTCAATTGGTTAAGCAACTGCCTTCGGCTCAGGTCATGATCCCAGGGTCCTGGGATAGAGTCCCACATCCAGCTCCTTGCTCAGCAGGGAGCCTGCTTCTCCCTCTGCCTGCAGCTCCCCCTGCTTGTGTTCTCTCTCTCTCTGACAAATAAATAAAATCTTTAAAAAAAAAAAAAAGGCGTGAATTTGAAAGGGTATCAGTTTATTATATACTTACACATCTTGAAGGTTCTGTAATAATCAAGAGTTGGAGAGAACTACAGCATAAGCCAATTAAAACTAAAACGAAGAGAAGTGCATTCTTCACATCCACTATATACAAAGCACAAGAAGTCTTTAGTCCCCTGTGAATATTTTCGACAAGAAATTTAGAACAGGGTGGGTGGGGGAAAAGGGTGAGAATTTGAAATTCCAAGCGATTCAGAATGACATAGCTAGAAAAAAAATAAACAAGGAAAAATGCTTGATCTCAATTTTGAGCTTCAGCCTCAAAAAAAAGTTGCTCTGGTACAAATATTTGAGGAATGGCAGTATTCTAGTCAGACACAACTAAGCCATAAATTATGTAAGGAAGCTCCCTTCCAGATTAGAAGTGCCCCAGAGTAATATAAAGTCTCTCTTCCTTTATTTTATTGTACCCTTTATAATACATGGCACAATGCCCAGGTGACTTCCAAAAAATATGATTTGAATGTGGTCCAGTTACAGTTAATGATGATGAATCTTATTTGATGACCAACTATACAATGACTTGTAACATCTGTAAGCATTCCATTTATCCATCAGTTGATCTTTAAGCAACCTCAACCATCAAAAATATAACCAAAGACCCAAGTGTTAAGGAAAACAGTACAATGGATACATTCAGACTTGCACAAGTTATTTAACTTTCCAGAATTTACTTTCCTCACATGCTTGTGGCAGAGTAGGAGATGATGATGTACTGTGTGGCAATTAACAAAATCTGTGAAAGCATCTGGCACACAGCACTTGTTCAATACATTCGTTTCTTTACTACACAAAACTGACATACAGCCTTACTTAATGACTTAACCCGAATGTAAAGCTGAGACTGATATTTGTTTAAATGGTTTTTCTGTGGTTACAGTGGACATCAGATGGGAGCAGAACTGTGTTGCCAAAAGTAATAAAACTGATGTCAAGGGAGCAGAGAGAAAGATTATCAATTAGAAAAGCACAGGAGCCTGGGATAATTCTGGGAAATCACAAACTAAGTCTGATCTACATTCATTTGGACTCTAATATCATTATGCAACAGTAACATTTATAATGAGAAAGCGAAATCATCAATAGAAAGTTCAATTATAATCTGCATTTCAGTCCTCAGCATGAGCAGGCTGTTCAAAAATCAATTTGAAAATTTGGAACAAATTTTTTTTTCAAATACCAAGGATCAAACTTCCAGATTAGCCTATTAAAGTCACAACTGACTTGAGCAGACAATGTATTTCAAATATATCTCTCAATGAATGACTTTTGCTTATATGAAAAAAGGTATGTGTAACATGGTCTGATGATAATCACAGTAAGATGCAATTTTAAGTATTCTCACTGAAGCAAGACGTTTGTCACTGTCCTACTGTTGGTGCTGTTTCTGCTAATGAAAGAAGAGAGGCCACCTACTGGGCACCCTGAAACACATTTTATCCAGAGAATACAATATTCATCTTGACTGGAAATCTTCAAACATTATAACTAGAGACCTTCCCTATCAAGAAAAATACTTTATATCTAAGTGCACGTTTGAATTCCATGTTTTCATCCTATAATCTAAAATTATTAATTTTAATAAAAAGTGACTATTTTCTTCTCTTTAGCTTAGATAACTTTTTTTTAAATGGGTAAACCCTGTTTTTCTAAAACTATGATAATGTGTAAAAAGCTCTACAAATTATAGTTTACACTGGAATCAGCTACACACAATCCAAAGGAAGAGGAAAAAAAAATGTGAAAAAGTATAAATTACCAGTTAGCTTTGTCTTTGAATGAATCTAACTGTAACCAAATGTGATGATAGCAAACGGCCAAACTATGAAATTATTACAAAAATCTGGTATCAAATCTGCTCAAAATTTCTCTAAAACTACCAATTCACACAAAAAAAGAGTATGCAAAAACAAAATTTCCACTGCTTCATACTACTGTTTAGCCATCATAACTGAAATAAACTATTTTAAAGAAAATTCTAAATCCAAAAGATAGGTAGGTGACTTTTACAACACCACACAAAATGTTTTATGCCACAGGAGAACACATCAGCATTCCATTCCTAGACTTATGTATAAATTTAAATGAAATTTCTAAGAGTTGGAATGAGCCTAAGATAACCACAAATTAAAGCTCATTTTACAAATGAGGAAACTGAGGCTAAGTGGCTTAGCCAGGATCACACAGCTAATTAGAGCAATGAAGAAATCCAAACATCCTAAACTAAGTGTCCTTCCGCTAACCCCAGGTCAACTCAAGTCACCTGGGTGCTTAATATTAAGGTGTCTTTTTATTTTTATTTTTTTTTTTTTATTTTTTTTTTAAAGATTTTATTTATTTATTTGACAGAGACAGAGACAGCGAGAGCGAGAGCAGGAACACAAGCAGGGGGAGTGGGAGAGGGAGAAGCAGACCCCCCGCCGAGCAGGGAGCCCGATGCGGGACCCGATCCCAGGACTCGGGGATCATGACCTGAGCCGAAGGCAGCCACTCAACGACTGAGCCACCGAGGCGCCCCCTTAAGGTGTCTTTTTATAACTGAATGGGCTAATGTTAACAACACCGAATTATTATGGCTATATTCATGTTTCAGTTCAGTCTAGAGAAAAGAGCCTTTAACTTAAATCAGGCTTCTAGTCATGGTTCTTCTGTAAATTCAAGTCCTGAAATTTTCCCTTGGGTAAATCATCTTCTCTAGTCCTCCCTTTCCTCATCTATTAAGTAAGATTGGAACAGTAATCTCTCAAAATCCCTTTTAGTGTTTAAAAATTAAAATATGAATACAAACAGGAGCAGATAGATTACCTGTTTATTTGGCTAGGGATAGCATTCACCAAACAAAACCAAAACCAAAACCAAAACCAAACCCACACTTCTTTCATGTCTCATTTGCATACACCATGAGAAAAAGTGAATTATTTTAAAATACCTGATCCTTGTGCTTCAAAATTCGTTTTACTGCTTAACCTACTTCTTAATGTGTTCTCAAAAACAAAAATTAAAGATATTAAAGTATTTTAACATGTTAACTTCAAAGAATCACTTTTTAAAAAATATATACTTAATAAAACAAATTTCTATTAATTGAAAACGTTAAAAAAAATGTGCTATCTGCCTTAAAAAGAGAAAGTGTTAACTCACAAATATGTCAACTAATGTCTTTCTTATAGGTTATGACTTTGCCTTATTCAAATTAATATACACTAGGATACCCTTAAGTAATTCATATACTCAAATTTTACTGAAAATATACTTCATTGATTCAAAGTTCTTAGTAACTTTTATTCTCTTATGAGAGGTGCATTTACCTTGAATCTAGAGAGGCTTACACTTGCAAAAGCTCCTTCCAAGGGCCAAAAACTAATTTTGAATTCTTTTTATAAAGAGTACTGCACTGTATAAGCTTTAGGGCCCCTGGATCTGCCCCTGGCTAATAATCTGAATGGCAATCGTAGAATTAATTTTCCAGTATTTTTCTAATAAGAAAGTAAATGTTTCAGAATCTAGCAAGTGCTTAACAGAATACAATTAGGCAGTGTGGTGTAGTGGGAAGAATACGAATTTTTTAATAGATACACCTGGGATCTAAATTCCAGCTCTGCCCTTTCTTAGGTGGACATATAATATTACACATACCTTACTAGGTCTCTCTGAGCCTTAGATTTAAAACAGTAACAACATCTAAAGGTTGTAAAGATTTCAGATAATTGTAGTTCAAAGCACCTAAAACACAACCTAACATAAGGTAGACCGTCAACAATTTGTTGTTACTAATGTTACAAAGCAATTTCTCACACTATCTATAAATTGGAAAGGAAAAGGGAAAAAATTTATCATGATTACTTTCAAGAGGATAGGGCAAATAGATGAGTAAGATTGCTCAGTTAAGAGCTGCTTCAGATAAGAATGACTTGGAATCACTATGTTAAAGAATTCCTCTTAGCAATGAGGCCTTGCTTTTATAGAAAAGTATCTCTAAAGAAGCTTGTATTTTCTTCAAGTAAAGATATTCCTGTGAAGTCTTTATTCATTTGCTTAGCAGTAACCTTTCTCATTTAAAGAGTAAATTTGGATCCATTCCTTTCTCAGTGGTAACAAGTACTAAATGAATGAAAGCCAAATTAAGAAGTTTTACTTAACTACATTTTCAACTTCAAACTGACTTAAAAAAATAAAGGAATGCTTTCTAGTACCAAAAGTGCTGAATTAGGGGTTAAGGCAACTAAAGAATCAGTTCTCAATTTACTATTACTTGTCTCAACTTGGGCAAGCAGGACTCTCCTCAACTCTAAAAAGGCTGGATTTTAAAAGCAGTGGTTAATAGAACTTTTCCATAATGAAATCTTTTATACAAATGGCAACTTCCGAAAAGCTTTAAATAACAAGAGAAGGAGATTTCTGAAGATACCCTAATTCCACTCCTATGCCTCCAGGGTCCTGGAGACTCTCTACAAGTTTGAAAATAACTGTCCCACATGAAACATAATACACTTTTAGTTGAAAATTCTGACTTTATGATTAGAAAATTCATTCAAATGTCTCAGTGATGCCACTGTTTATTAGAAAGCACTTTCTGACGTTTCTTTTAATCCTCACAACTAATCTGTGAGAAAGATTGCTACAGTTCCCATCTTAAAGATGAGAAAACAAAGTAAGAGTGTATTAGTTCGGGCGCCTGGGTGGCTCAGTTGGTTAAGTGACTGCCTTCGGCTCAGGTCATGATCCTGGAGTCCCCGGATCGAGTCCCGCATCGGGCTCCCTGCTCAGCAGGGGGTCTGCTTCTCCCTCTGCCCTCTTCCCTCTCATGCTCTCTCTCATTCTCTCTCTCAAATAAATAAATAAAATCTTTAAAAAAAAAAGTGTATTAATTCATGCATTCAACATTGTCGGATACTATTGTGCCGCACTGACAAAGATCAATACAAAAAGACTTGATGCCTCCTCTAAAAAAAAAAAAACAATCTACATCCTAATAAAGCAGATACAGACTATTCTTTGAAGACTCTGGGATATGAAGAAAAATAGTACGGTAGTTACCATGACAAGGAAGACAGGAAAAGAACATCTTCCTTCTCTGAGACCTGAGGGAAGGCAATGAAAATGAGTAAAGATACAGGTTAAAGGCTACAAATGAAAGGGAAGAAAGCTGAAGGAACTTATACAAGATAACATTAGCTTTTCACAGTGAAGCAGTAGTTAAGTTTCTGGAAGAAGACAGATAAGAGAATTCTCAATGAAGAGCTTAAGGACAGTGATTAAAGTTTGGAATAACTCACACAGGAAAAGAGAGAGGGAGCTTACCAGGGACACACACAAAAAAACTGCCCAGAGGCCCTGGGAGTCCAGCTTAGATACCACTATCTTCCAATTTTCCCCAGGAGTGCACAACAGCCTAAAAAATATAAGCAGTGAAGGTAGATGGGTGGAATGATCACTTTGTGCTATTTCTGGCCTTGCTCTAGGGAGGTAGTAAAAATAAAGAGGCAACTAGTGACAGGCATCATGGTCTGGGAGAATGAAAGGGGTCTTCTTGAGGTCTAAGAGCACATTAATGTGAGAAGGAAACAAGCAACACGTAGGATAGAATAATAACAACAACTGGCATTTATTTACAATGCCTACTTTGCACCAGGCACTATTCTAAGAGCTTTACATGTATTAACTCTATTCTTAAGAAGTAGTGCTATTGTTTTCTCCTTCTTACAAAGGAGGACAGAGATTAAGTGATTTGCTCATTATTACATCTAATAAATGAAGAAGCTAGGATACAATGCAATACTGGAGTTTAAGATTTCTAAAGCAATGGAATGACAAGCTCTAAGACAGAGTGAAGACCTCTGTAGTAAGAAGAGGCCAGGTCTGTGATCATCCTTGTATATCTAGTGCCTGACCTCCAGTAGGAACACATAATAAATGTATTTTAAATTGAATGAATGACCATGCCACACATAGTGGATAAAATTAAAATCTGAACTGGAAAGAATGTCTGTGAGGAAGGTATTAAATTCTTGAATGATTGAAGGAACATGTGTAAGAAGTTAGGAGACAATCATAGGGAATGCACAAAAGAACAGTTCACAAGGGCCAGAGCCACAAAAGAGGATGATGGATGTGGTAATAAATTGTCTCTGGGCCCAATGATTCAAGGATTACAAGGAAAACAGACACCTCAATTTAAGAAGATAAGCCAGTATTCTCAGGGTAAAGCCAGGTCTCAGATGAAAAGGCGGCAGAGAATTCTGAGAACAGGCTGAAGATACAGGAGAATCAATCTGCAATGAAAGTAGATCAGAGTGGACAGCTGAACAGGCTGGGAAGAAGGAATCATGGTGGATGGAGTAAAAGAGAGTACAACTAGTTAAAGACTGGGCCACAGATTTAGTCTTCTGAAGATCAAACCAAGGTTACTGTCAATGCAACTATCTTTACTTTCAAGTCATTATTGTTTCAGGGGACTACGCTGACTTCAAATCATTAATGACCGATTACATCTTAAGACTTCACTTACAGCTGCAAAAACAGTTCAAACATTTCAGATTAGTAACTTGCATCAACTTTCCCAATTAATCAATTACTGTGGTTTCACTTAAAGGATTAGTTTCTCATTTAATCATTCACTAACCACCCACACTGTCTAACACTGTGCTAAGTGTTTTGTGGTTCAAAAGGGTGTCTGGTGTAAGTTTGGGCAGGGACCACAATCTGGTTCACGAGCGAAACAAAAAAAGGGAATGGAAGAGAAAGGGAGGAAATGAAGAGAAGCAAAATGTATTTTTAGATGAACATTTTACATACATATTAGAATGTACACACCAAATGAATGTTTTTATTCTTCCAATAAAGTTACCTAAGAAATGACATACTTACTGCAATGATTACATAAGAATCATTATTGGAACTTCTGTTTTTGAATCTACCCCCAAGAACCAGCAGCATTCTTTTCAAGTGCCCCAGTGGTACCAAACCTTTATCCTTTGAGACTGACTTCTTAGTGTGGTTCAAATTGGCCCTGCAGGCTTTTCAAAACGAAAAACAGTACCAAAAAATGGCAGCATCACTAAAATAAGCATACACTATTACAATGCAACTACCTGCAAAAATACTACTCCATTTTAACATTTAAATTGTGGCATAATCATGGCTAAATGGTGGTATTAACCACAGCTCTGTGCTAGGTAGTGTTCTAATGCTTTATTTTCTTTATCTCACAACAACCCTGTAAGGTAGGTCCTACTGGTAATTTCATTTCCGAGGAGGAAACTGAAGCTAGAAGGGGTTAAGTAACTTGTTAATGACGATGCAGCTAGTAAAAGGTAGAAATGACATTCAAAATCTGGCAGTCCAAAGCCCACCACACTCTATTACACTCTCAGTCTATTTTTTAGTCATACTCCTAACACAGACATATATAATTATAAATAAGGAAATTAAAATCACCTCTATACTCTAAAGGAAAATTCCCTTAAAGACTATCCCTAGTTTTATTCTTAATGAGTAGTCAAAGAAATGCAAACTAAAGCATTAAAGTACTATTTTTTCACCTATGAAATTAAAGATATAAAATGTTGGCTAAGACACTGCTACACAGTAGAAATACAATGATACAACCTTGACAGGTATAATTAATTCACTTTAGAGCCGGATTAGGATCCCAGTTCTGCCACTTACAAGCACAGTGACCTGAAGCAAATTTCTTAGGTTCTCAAAGCCTCCTTTATAAAACAGATGATAGTAGTAGTACTCTATAGAATTGTGCAAATGAAGTGAGCGTACATACACAGAGAACAGTGTGGGGGGCCCATGATAAGCATTCACTGAGTGTTAGCTATTATTATTCCTACCTTTCTGGAGGCCAACTGGCAATATGTATCAATTTTGTTTGGCTTAGTAACTCCATAATCATGGACAGGCCCAAATATTTATGTGCCTAAATAATCACAGTTGCATTATCTATAACAGAGGAAGTATGGATTAACTGGAATCGATCAAAATACCCAGCAGTAGGGAAATGGTTAAGCAAACTGAGGTACCACAGAGTACTTGTCTTTACAAATCATATCCTTAATATATTTAACGTGAGAATACTCTCTTTTTAAAAAGCAGTTTTAAAATAATATAGTACCTCAATTTTACTGGGTGCTCACAAGTGTATGAAAGATTAAAAGAAAATACATCAAAGTGTAAATATTGCTTATTTCCAAGCAGTAGGGTTAGAGGTGATTTTAATTTCCTTATTTATAAATTTAGATACTTAAGTTTTCTATCATGAATATGCATTACTTTTATAATTAGAAAATCTACTAAAATGAATTCATTGCTTTGACAAATGACTGAATAGTTTTCACAATACACTGATAGACACTAATTGCAATTCCTAGTATACCTGTGATTTGTCCTTAAGTAACACCTTTGCTTTTTTGCTACATTTACAATGAATAAATGAGGTGTTTTCAAACTTGCATTATTTGAAATTACAAATTGTCCAGTAACTTTCACAAAAATTAAACAAAATTATTAACGAACATCAGATGATTGATCTTCAATGAAAATAAGAGCAAAAAAATTACTGAAAGTTGGGAGCAATTTAGAATACAAAGGGAGGGCATACTACTTTTTTTTAGTCTTTACTGTATAACCTTCACAAACTAGAGAAATGCTATTATTAGCTACATTTAATGAATGAATGATGTACAAACAAATGAAGCTTTCTCTATCTTGTCTCAATGAATGACCTTATTTAAAAGGCCAAATTCTCCATTATATTCTATAAATAGTTTCAAATTCAATACTGGTACTAATAATTTTCCAGGCTCCCCTGAACTGCTATCTAGGGAGACAATGCAAAATATAACACCTTATAGGTAACTACTTTATGCTTTTGTTTTTTAACTTCTAAACCCAGAGAGGTACTAGCAGTTACAACATAGCTGGCTGTCCTGAAACTATTAAACAGAAAGAATCAGTCTAAGTGTAAGCAACACTTTAATGAATCTGTTATAACTTACTCCATAATTTCTCTATGTGATAGAATGAAAAATAAATGTAGTTAATCCCCCCCCATGTGATTTGCAAGACTATTATTCAGCTTTCAGCTTTCCTGTACATAGTTCAGGTAGTCCTAGACAACAATTACTTCCTCTGAGGACGAGAAATCTATTATGAAGATCAAAGCCGTTCCCCCAAATCTAGCAAATTTTACTATAGCTAGGAAAAACAAAAACATTAACTGTCCCCAGGTGTCACTAAACTCTTGTGTTCTTAATAAGTACATCACAAATGATCTTAAAACTCATCTCTTTGTAACGTCATTCACTTTGTGGTTTCCATCTAACAATAACCTCCACATCACTCACTGTCCATGCTGCACACGTGGAGCTCCATGAAGCTCATCTAGGATTATGGAGTGGACATCACAACCAAAGATTCTGCATCATGATTTAGCATGCTTCTGTAATAACTGAAACCACTTCCAAATCACACTCTAAAGACAATCACTTTCACAATAGGACTCCTAAACTCTGTGAAGGCTAAGTCAAAAACGAGTATCAGAAGAGAGACCAGTTATTTTCAAACATATCCCCTCCAACCCAACCAAGTGTTTCAAGTCCATGTGGACAAAACCCATGTGGAAAGTACAGATGGTAAGGAATGGCTTTTCAAAGATAAGGACAAAAGGTTCACCTGACAGCAACCAATCTTACATAGTGGAACAAAAGCTCAGGTGTGAGACATTCGGCCACAGCAAGGAAAGAAGAGCAGGAACTTCTTGGGGCAGCACTCTGATCCAAATCCGTATAGGTTCCAGGAGTTTTGCAACTACAGCCTCCTTCCTTAAAAAAAAGTTTTGTGGCCCTTGCTGTTTATTTTGGGTACCAAAAAAAAAAAAAAAAAAAAGATGTGAAATGACATATATTTTGTGCAGTGCAGGAAAGCTTACAAACTAGATAAACTCTAACTCCATCAACAATTTTTAAAGCCAGAAAGTCCCTATTGTTTTCCGTCTTAAAAAGAACTAATTTCTCTTAATCTTATGAAAAGTTCTACTTAAAATGCAAATTGTGCATAAAACTGTGGTATGGCATAACCTTACTCTCGTAAACAATGATGAAACGGACACTTAGAATATATATTCAAAACACTAAAAAGAACCTGATTTTACTGATGGGACTATATCTGGAATAGGCTTACACATCTATAGAATAACTTGTAAGTTCACTCACCATTCTATTTTGCAATGAAAACAAAACAACCTCAAAACATATTTTTACACTTTTTACGCATCAATTTTATAAAACAGAATCTGAAATGAGCACCCGAGACCTTTGGTTAAACTACAATTTTCTTAAACTACAGTACCTATAGTGAATGTCCAAAGATTAATGCAAAATACTACACCTGTAAATACTGTACATATGTACACACACAAACACTATTTTTTCTTTATGGGATACTATACATTTACTACTAGGAGACTGCTAACCTGGATGAAGAGAAATTTTGAAGGTCTGTAATTACTCAAACATTTACCAAGGGGTAAGTCAGTGAAATATCGTACCACTGAGGTATATACCTATTCTTAATGAGGGCTCAAGGTACTAGGACTTAAAAATTTATATATTAAAAAATATAATGATTCTTTTCAGTGGAGACTACTTAGGAAGATTAAAGCTTACAAAATAATGAAAAATTATGCTTTTAAAAATTAGCAGATACTAAACTGAGTATCAAACACTAGTCATTTACAAACTTCATTAAAAGATTTTAGAATATCTTAGATGGCAACAAGTTATGGACAGAAAAAGGTCCAAATTAGCTCACAACCATAAACACTACTTAAAAAAAAATCAGTTTCAGCACTATGTGCTAATCTGTCATATATTATACTCTTTCACGAAAGGACTAATGAAATTCTCTCCTGCCTCTCCCAATAATATACAACATCCAGAAAGAAGGGATCTTGATTCTTCAAGCTGTACTTATTCCATGCCCCTAGAACAGTGCCTGGCACACAGTACTCAGTATTTACTGAATGAATGAGGGAATGAAGACCAGGTAGGAACAGGTAAACCTAAAGAGATGAAAAGCTGATCGCACTTAAAGGTACAACTGGTTAATCACAATATTAACAAAAATGAGTTCATGTCAAATGTGAGCTATTCCACATTTTAGTAATAAATCTGAATGAGAAAAACTCAGACCAACAGTAAATTTTCCCTAGAAAACTTGTATAAAACTATTTAAAATTCTTAATTCTAAATTCTGCTAAAAACGTTCACAACTGATTTAGCAGCAAAGCTAATATTACTCAAAAATTCATAAACCCAGCTCACTTCATTATAAGGGAAAACACACTAATCGACTTCATTAGTTCTCTTCTGTATTAGTAAGTCTTCCCTCACTGAAAATTACACTTCAGAAAAAGCATGCTTAAAAAAGTGAATTCAAACCCCACCTTTCCCCTTCCCAAGACCTGTTCATCATTCCAAGACATTCAAGATCTTTCTCTCGTTTTACGGTTCTAAAACCTTCTGTGCAATTGCTAGTTGGTCTATCTTGACGTATACCTGTTACTGTAGCGACGTGACCAGGTACGTCCAGTTTGTTACAAGAGTGCATTTTAATTGCTTGCCATTGGCTATCTGAGTCAGGTACGACATCCAAAGTTATACTCTCCATACTAAATACTGCAAGCCTATGACTCAACGTAATGCTAAAAAAGAAAGTTTCTCAACAGAACACGTTTGCTGTCACTAAAACCTAGAGTAGAGCAACTCGGGGTGGTGACTACTCATTCTTTCGGGCTTCCATGGCTAAGAAATGGAGAAACAATTGTCCAATGTGTTCTCTCCTGCTTCCCCTTGACCCTCCTCCGAGTGGCGAGGCAATTCCTGCATAACAGAGTTTGTAAAGTGCTTTGGAAGCCTGTGGATGAGAGACTATAAATACAGCTGATGATATTAGTCCGTTGTTACTACTGAGCACTACACGGAACCCCTGTCACTGCGTCGCGGGTAGGCTGGTGGCAAAGCCCTGAGGAGGGGAAAGAGAGGGAGAGAGCAGTCCAGAAGGTCTGGCTGGCCATCTTTCAGACTAGGTTATTTTTTAAACCGGAGCGAGACCACACGTGGAAAGTTACACACACGCCCATACACGGAGGACTTCCCCAGTCCTCGTCCCTGCAGGTCTGGTGGTCCCGGGAAGCGAGCAGGGAGAGGAGTCCTAGCGGCTGGGCCTACACCCCAGGAACGTGCGAAGGTGCTGGGACCGGCCAAGGGGCCCCGGCCGCAGCCGACGCCCGCTGGCTGGCCGGAGGAGCAGCTCCCGGCGGGTGCGCGGCGCCGGATTTGGGCGCCGGGCGCGGGGAACGGCCCGGGAGGGCGGCCGCGCCGGGGCCCCGCGCCGCCCCGTTGCCGGGAAGGCTCGCGCCCCGCGGCCGGCGGCGTGGGGGAGGGGAGGCCGGGCCTGCGGCCTGTTGGGGGAGTTCAGCCCGGGCCTCGCGTGCGGCTCTCCGCCGGGCCCCCGGCCCTGGGGTCCCAGGCGCCGAGGAGAGACTCACCGGAAAGGCCCGGATCCGCATCTTGGTGTCCTTCCGGCTGCCCGTGCCTTTGCTCAGATTCGACATGGTGCTCGTCCCCTCCCGGCGGCGGCTTCGGGTCGCACTCCGAGCGCCGGTGTCACATTTAAGGCGGGCGGGCAGGCGAGGGGCTACGCTGGGGGCGGCGGCGGCGGCGCGGCCCCCGGGCTGGGCTGGGGAGCTGGCCGGCCCCTGGGCGGCCGCGGCGGGGGCGGCGGCGGCTCGGGCTCGGCTGGGGGGCTGCGCTGGCGCGGCGGCTCCGCGGGGTGCCCCTCACGCCCGGCTCGGCTCCCTTTATCGCGCTCCTCCGCGATGGCGGCGGCGGCGGCGACGGACAAACATCTCACTGCGCAGGCCGAACGTCCTCCTCCTTCTCCTCCTCCGCCTCAGCGAGACGAGATCCGGCCCAGAGGGTGGAGGGGGGAGGAGGGAGGGAGGAGAGCCGGAGAGTGGAGAGATTGGGGGGAGGGGGGTGGGAGGACGGGAGGGGGAGGCGGGCGGCAGCGGCGGGGACGCTCAGATCTCGCGAGAAGAGAGCGAGCGCGCTGCCCCGGACTGGGCGGGGCGAAGCCTGGGAGCGGGAGGGGTCAACAGAAGGGGAGGAGGGGAACGGGGAGTTGGGGAAGTGGGAGGGACCAGCGGGGCGGGGAGGTGGGAAAGGGGCGGGGCTGAAGGCGGGAGGAGAAAGCTGCCTTTTTGAAAGGGGAGCGTCGGAGACGGGGCTATGGGCGGAGGTGGTTGCTGATTGGTGGAGCGCAGCGGGGGGGGGGGGGTCCTGGTCACGTGGACGGAGTGGGCGGGGGAAGTTCAGAGAGCCGGAGCGGGACAGTAGTGGGCTGGGCCGGGTTGGGCCGGGTTGGGCCGGGCCGGGGCGGGGCCGGGCAGGGCCCGGCCAGGCGGGAGGAGGGTAGTCTCGGGGAGGAGCTTAGGGGTGCTGGGTGGTAACAGTCCTAGAACTGGTTCTGTGCTTTTCTAGGGCATGTGAGCGAGGGAGGGGTGCTTGAGCAGAAGCCAAAGAGTTTGTGCAGGAGTTACCTGCAGTTGTTAGAAATTAGAGTGTTGTATGTATACAAGGTATTCGGATTGGATGTGCACACCCCACCTCTCAGGGCTGAGGGGTGAAGGTGTTAATCCACAAAATTTCCTTAAACTGCAGAAGCCCCAAGACCTCTTGATTCATTGATCTTTCCTAGGGGAACCCAGAACTTAATAGCGTTAAAATCTCTTTTTCGTCAGCATTGAAGTAAAATGACAGCACCTTTCATGTAATGCAATATTTTGGTAAGTGGTGTTAAGTAGACGATAGGGTGGTAGAAACCCGTCTTTAACCTGCCAGATCATTTTTACCATTACCAAGAGTATTGTCGGTTTTGAAAGCCAAAATTGTCTTTGATTCCAGTTTGCTGTAATTTTGGAAGTTTTTTGGTTTTGTTTTGGGTTTTTTTGTCATTGTGAAAAGGTCTGATTGGATTCATCAGTTTTGCCTTTTATCTTTTTATTTATTAGGAATTTTACTTCCTAATTTACCTCTTTGCCGAATTGATATTTTATTTGGACTTCTGGCACTGCAAAGAAATATGTGAGTTCCCACTAAAGTCTGTAATCTTTTAAATAAGAACCTATTGTTGGGATGGATATCTACATGTGGAAGCTGAGGTTTTAATACTTTATTTACTTACTGTAATACTTTTTAAAACTTTTTTAAAAGCTAGGGTGTTAATACTTTTTCATAGCATTTGGAAGCTGGAGTTTTATACTCTTAAAGTAAGTAAACAAATATTCTTTGTGTGTACGATAAGGTTGAATTTGCCCTAAGTTAACTTAATCATGATGACTGAACTTAGGAATGTTGTGCTTTCATCTCCTATTTGGTTGAATACTCCTTTGTAAATGTATTTTCTTGCTTTGTTTTCTGGTATTTGCTAATTAAAACTTGAGTTTAAGAAATAAGGATATTGCTTGAAGCAATACTTCTGTAAATAAGCTAAAAATAGGTCACCAAGAACTGGGTTGATAAGGTAAGATTGGGAAGGGCTCTGATTTAAATACATGATAGTAGGAGTCTTGGATAGGAGTTTATAATCTGTATGCTGATGGGACCTCCATTTCCAAAATCATTAGAATATAATAACAAGTGATGTTTTTCTGTTGGTTGCATTGTCATATGGCCCAGTTTCTTTGTAATATAAGACCAGAAGTTCTAGAGCCAGCTCTATCAGTTTACCAGCCGGATTTTGTGCCTTTTGGGGCAAGAGGTCTCATCTGTAAAATGGGGAAAAAATAATACTACTTTCTTGGGATACTATGAAATTTAGATGATTAACACATTTTTAAAAAAGCCCTGAGAGCAGTGCTTAGCCGAGTAGCCACTCAACACTGGTTGGCTATTATCATTATGGGTAATTAAGGCCAAGGGTACACTATCTTCCTTCACTGAATATGTATTTTTTTTAAAATACTTGTATCAAATGAATCTTATTTTAAAACTAAGTTAGTCTTGGATTTCACAAACCAATAGCATACTTTTCAAAAAGCTGGGGAACTAATACAGGGTTGGCAACTTTATTTTGGCAAGAAAGGGCATTAGAAAAGAATAATTAGCATAGACCAGTCTCATTATCTTGTTTTTTTAGAAAATTATTTTAATCCCAGAAACAAGAGAAGGTAATTTTTTAATAAAGGACAGTTTTTTTAATTGATTAATTTAGCCTTATGAAAAATAATACAGTGAGCTGATTTTTCTTATTTCATTGTGAACCTGAGAAAAGACCATGAGCCAACATTTAGGAACCTTCTGAATTAAGGCATATTTCCATGTAATTGTGAAGCATATTATCACCCCTTAATTGACAGTGTTTGTTTTGTGAACCCAGATTTTTTTCATATGCTGGTTTTGCTCAAGCAAAATTTGGCTGCATCTTAAAAAAATCACCGCCAACTACATCTTTTGTTAGGCTTTTAACACAATAGGCCAAGAAAAACGCTTCAAAATGAATTTGCCACTGACATTAAGAAATCCACTGCTAATTTATTAGTTCATTTACTCAAGAACTGTTTAGTTAAGGCTGCTAGATGTCAGTCACTAAGGGGAGTAAGACACATGAGACCTGCCATCACTGAACATAGAGTCCTTTTCACATCTCAAAATTTGGAAACCACAGACCCAAGTTGGATTTGGCAACAGCTTTCTATACACTCCAGTCCAGAAATCAGAGATTTTCCTGCTAGAAAACCAGCAGTCTCAAAATGTGTATGAAATATTCTCTAAAGCAGCAGACTGTTCTTCTGTACCTAGTGGTATTCTGTGATTTTCAAGTAGCAAATGAACTTTCAAAATACTAGTTTTTCTGCCAACTGCCACCTGATGTAGCAGAGAAAGCAGGGCTGCAATAGGAACTCACTAGATGTTGCACGCCTGCCGGTTGGTATTCTTACTTATGCTGACCATGTCCTGACACAGGAGAACAGTGGCCCCATTTCCATTGATTTGTATGGAACACGTGCAGTCAGAGGAGCCAGGAGGCTGAGTGGGCCAGCGCCTTTTCTACCTCCCAGTCTAAAATGGACGGTACAGGCTGTGAGAAGCCGGCGAAAAGGAATAGCCTCTTCTTGACCATAAGTTTCTAGGTATCCAGGATACCAACCCACTTTAATCACTGATTTGATTGTGTAGATACTGGTTATTAAGACAGCTGACAGCCAACCAATTCAATTAGAAAGACCTGTTCGATGGTTTTGGAGAGACAAAGACTGTGTTAAGGGAAAGATGTATGTTTTTCAAATCAGAAGAAGATTTATAGATATTATCACTTCTTTGAAAATAAGGGCTAGATCTTCTACTTTCTTCCTTGTCTCCACTAGGCAACCAGTAGGTATTATAAGCCATTTGATTTATACATATTTAGAGTAGTAGCATCCATATGTGCCTTATAAGTAGCCCACTGAGAATGTAACCCCAGACGTTTATATATATGATTTTCTGTATATACCTTTTCTACTTTGTCCTTACTATTTACCGTATATATACATATATATATGTGTGTGTGTGTGTATGTGTATTCAGAACAAGAAGCCTATAAGATGTGAGGGAATATGAGGAAAGTTACATCTTGAATTAAAGAAAAACCTTGGATGTCTGTTATATCATAAAAACCCATCTCCATTTTTCACCACATTGTCATGCTAAATAAAATCATCTCACTGACAGCTCTGGAAACTTTGTAGTTAGCCTGGACAGTATTCTGTCTTCCACATTTATCAAGTAAGTTAATATTTTGGAATAAAAATATCTATCTATACAGCCAATTGAATTTAACAGAATATAAATTCTCAATTTAAAATTATAGGTATTGCATGCAATTTTGTAATTTTATTTTGAAGAAAAAGAATTTATTTTGAGGAAAAAATTTCCTCTTACCAATGGCAGTAACTGTGTCAAGAAACCTCCAGGGGACAATTATGAATATGTATTGCTTTCCTTCATGATAAGTAAAGTAAAGTATATGTTGAATTTTATAACTCATCAGCTCTGTCTTTGTAAAGTAAGTTAATTTTGGAGTTGAGATAAAGCATGGTTCCAGCGATGCTATAAAAGTAAATAGTTTAAATTTTATGGTAGATATAGTAATTGTGTGAATTATAAATACAACAGCCAACAGTCAGCAAATGTAATAAAATAACATTATCTTCAAACTTGTTCAATAAGCTATGTATCTTTAGTTCATAGTTAAACGGTATTCTTTACTATATCTTTAACTACTAAAAATCAAAATCTGGATAAAGCAAAGGAGTGCTGGTAGAGGTGAAGAATAACCTTTAAGAGACTAAAAAATAAAAAAAATTGTTTGGGCCAATTTCTAGCTGCATTGATATAATGAATTAATTCCTAGAGAGTGGCTGGTTTTGGGGCAGAAGACCCATTGAATGGGCAGTTTTGAGAAAGGAACGCGCCCAATCTTGTCTGATCTCGGAGGCTAAGCAGGGTGGGGCCTGGTTAGTACTTGGATGGGAGAAAGGGACAACATGAATGCCTTGTTAAGATGAAACCAGCAACTTTAATCCAGTTGAAAAATTTTTAAAGAATTTTTAAAGAATTTTCATTTATGAGACCTTTAGAAGTAATACCTCTCTACTCCTGAAATTCTTGTTGAGGAGTGCCTATCTCTCCATGAACCTTTATCTTTGGGGAAAAGTTACTTTAGATGCCTGGATTGTTAAGGCATTTCTACATTTTTAAAATTAATTATTGTAATGATATTTGTCCTTTTTTGGGGGGGTGCTTTCTCTTACCACCCTGATTTCCTGTTTTAAAGGATTCTCCCACTGGGTGTGGTCTTAGTCGGTGGTGGTGTGCACTTCCTACCACAATAGCCACTCCCCGCTACATCCCAGCTGAGCCTGGGGATGTATAATGGAGACCCAGGCAGTCAGACCCTCTCTCCCAGAAACTCTTGTGTAGGTGACTGAAGGACACAGGGAAAGCAGGTGAGCACGTGGGCAGGGGCGGTGGGTGATGCAGACTCTTCCTCCTGAATGACTAGCTGTCATTCCTGCTCCTCAGCTTTCCAGCAGGCCCCTGGTTCCTGTTTGTTCTCCAACCCAGGTCCTCCTACCTTCCCTCATTTCTTTATTATCATTATTATACATTTTTTAAGTGTAAGTATAGTTGACACACATTACATTAGTTTCAAGTGTACAATGTAGTGATTCAACAAGTCTGCACGTTATGGTTTGCTCACCCCAAGTATGCTATGTATCACTATACAATGCTATGACAATATCATTGACTTTATTCCGTATGCTGGACCTTTCATCCCCATAACTTGTTTATTCCATAACTGGAAGCCTGTATCTCCCACTCCCCTTCATCCATTTTGCCCATCCCCCACCATCCTTCCCTGTGGCAACCATCAGTTTGTTCTCTGTATTTATGGGTCTTGTTTCTGCTTTTTGTTTGTTTATTCATTTGTTTTTTTACCACTCCCCTCATTTCGGTGACTCCAAACATGCCATCCCCAAGTTCCATTTTTGCTTAAAATAGTCAAAATTTTTTCCCCTGAGTATCAGTCAGGGTCCTGACAGGAAACAGATGGCTCACTCAAACAGGGAAATTGAGGCGAGTTTAATTCAGGGACTATTTACAAACTGTGTGGGCAGAGTTAGGGAGTGATCAAGGGATGATGAAGCATCTCAGGACTAGTAGCAGTCAGGAACCTTGCAGCACTTCTAAGCTAGAAGGGCTAAGAGAAGAAGTGGCCACCGGACTTGGAGAGAGAATTCTCTCTGTAGCTATGGGATAGGACTGCTTAAGAAGCTGAGGCCTTAGGAGAGGACCCAAGGTACTGGCACAGTAGGGAGACAGCCAGGGGAGAAAAATGCCCCTCCTTCATTCTCCTCTTTCTGCTGGACTTCTGGCTGGTAGCTTCCATTGGATGAACTTAACCAGAAGCCAGAAGGCAAGGGAGCCCATTGATAGAGCCCATAAGGTCAGCCTCCTGAGACACAGAGCAGAGTAAAGAAGGTGGAGAATAGATCTGGAGAGACAAACGGAATATCCATGTAGAGTGCTTGCAGACAGACTTTTGGTTGATAAAGTAAAATAGACCTGTACATTAATTTGTTTAAAGCCCCTCATATAGTTGTAGGATCTGTGTACTGTAGGAAGTTTACTTGCTGAGGAAATAGATGGAGGCTGATACCCAAGGCGAGTGTTGTCATTACCTGATGGAAAGAGTTTCTGTTTCCTTGACCAAAGATGCCAATTGCCCTCTAACTTGTGACGGAATGGGGCTGGATTTCTCTGGGTGGTAGCCAGGGCTCTTTGGCCTTTTCTAATTCGCATGAAAACCATCATATACACTAGCAGTGTCTGTGTATTGCCAATACTTTAGACTGTGAAATAATATAGCACCATGGGTAAGAATGCAGCTCTGAAATCAAACTACCTGGATTCTAATCTGAGTTCTGCAATGTATCAAGTGAGTGCCATTTATTTTCCTCAGTAAAATTAGGTTAATAGTAGTGCCAGCTTCATGAGGCAAGTGTGAGGATCAAATTAAATAATGTATTTTGTATAACACTGGCCACAAATTTAGAATCCAAGGAATATTAATGATTATTTTATGGCTAATTACTAACACCATTTTTTAAAAAGATTTACTTATTTTAGAGAGAAAGCACGAGTGAGAGGGGCAGAAGGAAAGGGAGAGAGAATCCCAAGCAGAATCCATGCTGAGCGTGGAACCTGATATGGGGCTTGATCTCATAACCCCTAAATCACAACCTGAGCTGAAACCAAGAGTTGACACTCAACGGACTGTGCCACCCAGGTGCCCCGCTAATACCATTTTTGACCCTTTAGTCTAGGTTTGGTAAATGACAAACAAGTGTTTACTAGTTTCTGCGTTTGTGTGGTCACCACAACACCCAGTTTGCTCCATCTATTCCCCAGTGCCCAGCCTCATCACCCCCTACATGGTGGCCTCCCTATCATCCGTATCTGGTACCTATACTTCCATCCTCTCAATTGCATCATTTTCCAGTCTGCATTCATCTTCCTTGCAACTTTTGCTTCTTTTGGCCAATTCACTAGCTTTCTCTTATCTGTGGAGCAAGTTCCCAAGTTATCTGTCCTCATAGACTTAGGAGCAGCAAGGCCTCTAAAAACAAATGAAAAGAAGAAGCAATGATGGGAACTCTGCTTTGGCTTTCAAAGCAGGTCAGCGTCTTCAACAGGCTTTCAATTATTGTGAGATTTGGTTTCACAATAATTCTAGGATGAAAACTTTAAATCTCTTATGCTTATTTTAAGGTTAAATAAGGGACTTTTAAAAATAAACACACAGGGGCACCTGGGTGGTTCAGTTGGTTAAGCGACTGCCTTCGGCTCAGGTCATGATCCTGGAGTCCCGGGATCGAGTCCCGCATCGGGCTCCCTGCTCGGCGGGGGGTCTGCTTCTCCCTCTGACCCTCCCCCCTCTCATGTGCTTGCTCTCTCTCATTCTCTCTCTCTCAAATAAATAAATGAAAAAATCTTTAAAAAATAAAAAATAAAAAAATAAACACACAAAGCGATGTATCCCAAATGTCACTTCTCATGGTCTTTCTTATACTGTGTTTTTTCTTGCTAAAACACACAAATGATAAACTTTGGATCTATAAATCACATATAAAGCACAATTTATCATTTGAGCTTCAGCATTTCCTTCCCCACTGCCATGTCACTTTTGTCATACACAAGAGGACAGCTAAGCTGGGCCTTACATCACCACAATAACTGAAACATAAGTACATGGCAAGTTAAATTTATCCTTAAGATTTTGATCAAAGTGTGATGCTACATTATCTGAGACATTTTTATGTCTACTGATAAGAAGCAGCTCTTTCCATAATTGTGCCCAGACTTTTAGAAGCCAGAGAAATGGTCCATGTGGCTCTTATTGGATCAACTCATTCACCATCAGTTTTTGGTGAATTTACACAGCCAGCACCTAACGTGACGCTAACCAGTGATATATGGGAGCAAGTGACTATGGGTAGGAATAGGGAGGATTGCACATTAACTGAATATAAGCAACATCACTTTTTATTTATTTATTTACTTATTTATTTTTTTATTTATTTGAGAGAGAGAGAATGAGAGAGAGCAAGCACATGAGAGGGAGGAGGGTCAGAGGGAGAAGCAGACTCCCTGCCGAGCAGGGAGCCCGATGCGGGACTCGATCCCGGGACTCCAGGATCATGACCTGAGCCGAAGGCAGTCGCTTAACCAACTGAGCCACCCAGGCGCCCAAGCAACATCACTTTTTAAAAACAAGCCAGCAGACTCTCCTCTATATCCATACCTGGCATGTAGTTTGAACTCAAAGAAGATTAGCAATTATCATATGGTTATATCAAAGCGATCAAGAAGATGAGCATCTGAGGAAATATATGAAATTAGATGACTATTAACAACTAAAATTGTTCATAAAAATAGTGCATCAGAATTAGCTAAATTATTTTTTTTGCTTCCAGTAACAGAAAACCTAACTCAAGTTGGCGAAAGCAGTGATCGAATCCATTATCTCACGTAAAAGCAGTCCAGAGTTAGTACGGGTCCCAGGCATGGTCCAACAGGGCTCTGGCCCAGCTCTGCAGCAATTCTCAGGGCCCTGCCCTAGGGCGGGAGAAAGCAGCTGTAGGCATTATGGGTATCTCTTCACCAGACACAATGAAGTCCAGACTAGAAGAAGAGAGACTGTCTCTTTTTTCGGGCTCTGTGTTACCAGCTAAGAAACTATGCCCAGAAGCAGCCCAGGAGACTCTCTCATGGCTCATTGGCCAAGACTAGGTTACATGTCTATTTTAACCCACGCAGTGGCAAGGGCGAATGGGTGGAGTTTATACTAATCACTGGGGTAGAATAGATCTTGGGAGTCAACTACTACCACCTATTAATACAGAGCACATTTGTCTATCTCTGAAGAGATTTTACATTGAAATTAATGAGTTTGAGGAAGTACGGTGGGAAGTGTGTGTGTGTGTGTGTGTGTGTGTGTGTGTGTGTGTGTGAATAATAGGGTGTTTGGTTAATGAAGGGGGCAAGGGAGCATAATCTCAGACCCCGAAATACACTGAAAGAATAGCCCTTAAACACAGATAAGGAGATCAAAGAGAAGAACGTCAGAGTGAGGGACCCACAGAAAGGTGCAGCTTGTTTCAAAAAGATACCATGGGTATGTACATTTAAACAGATACCCGCACACTCCTTTCAGGGATTGTAAGCTCTTTCAGAGGTGCTGGAGAAACCTTATTCTTTGCTCCCTGCTTTGTGAGATGTATAGACAAGGGTAGCCACAGGCAAATAAGGACAAGGTGGTTGCCCACATAAGGCAATTTGACAGGTGATGAAGAGGCCCCGTTAACCCTCCACACTCTCCCTTCTAAAAACAAAAGCAAGCCAAATGCACACAAACACGGATTAAACTAGCCATCCACTTAGGTGGGCAAGATAGTTAGACATGGGATATTGTGTGAGAGGCACCAAGCTGTCTCTCTGAACCCGATAGCACTCCATTCTGAGCCCCAAAGCCAACAAACAGTCCCACTATCGGGTAAAGCATTAGGCTCTGAGGTCTGTTCGAAAGTAAATGCTGTGGGAAGACTACATTAAGCCTCCAACACCTTAGCCTTAATTATTACATCATAGAAACTAAGTGTACCTGGAAACAAGCAAATTCCCTAGAGAGGCAGGATCTTTAAAAAGGGAAAAACAACTTCTTTATCATTTTGCCTATATTCCCAACCAGACAAGCATCTCTATGTAAAGCATATGGGAAGATAACGTGACCAATGGATTCACATACGTGCCCTGTTTGAGCCAACAGATGGGGAAGAAAGCATCAAATTAAAACTCTCAGGAGAGGGGCCTGTGTGGCCCTCTGGGAGCTCCTCCTCTCCTAGCCTTGCACCTGATGGGGATCATGAAATTCTTTTTTTCACTCCACTTCCTCTTGTGAACAAGAGGTTGGCTCCTCTCGACATTCCAGTGGAAATTAATAAAGACATCTCCTAAGAATGAACTATGACCTTGGGTTCATTTTAGCCCCTCCTCAAGGGAATGAGTGGGTATGTGAGAACTTTGCATTGGGATTTTTAGCTCAGAAATGTTTATACTTGATGCAGAAATGTTTATTGATCATTCTGGAACCTTTCAAGCTCTTGATCCCATCTTTACTGTTTGATAGTAAAAAGGTGTGTGTCTCCCCAACATGTAAAGAGCTGGTGTAACAAGGAGACTTCTCTTTGGGAACAGAAGTTTGTATTTTAGGTCAGATCTATTCTTAAAAATTTATTGCCTTTTTTTTTTTTTTTTTACATTCCCTAAGTTCCTAAAAGTAAAAAATAAAGTACATTTTCTGGGTGTTCTAATCAGATGCAGTTTTACAGAGGAAAGAAGGGCTACCATTGAACATTTACTAGATGTCTGATTCACTACTCAGTTTTTCTCACTTTGTCTTCCCAGCAATCCTGTCCCATGCAGGGATGGAGAGCTCTGGATTCAACCCCAAGCTCCAGACTAATTAGCTGAATGATCTGGGTGCTCCTGTATGAAGAGGGTATAATAACACTACCTACCTCATTAGATTGTTGTGAGAATTAAATGGGGTAAACATTAGCTGTGGGGCGCCTGGGTGGCTCAGTTGGTTAAGTGTCTGCCTTCAGCTCAGGTCATGATCCCAGGGTCCTGGGATCGAGCCCCACCTTGGGCTCCCTGCTCAGCAGGGAGTCTGCTTCTCCCTCTGCCTCCCCTGCTCCTTGTGTTCCCTCTCTCTCTTTCAAATAAATAAAATCTTTTAAAAAAGCAGTTGCCCTTAGCACCTTGCAAATAACAAGCACTTTGTAAATGTCTGCTCTCATTTTATTGTTTTCCTCATCTTACAGATCAGAAAGTTCTGAGTGAGACAAAGTAACTTGTCATATCTGAGAGAGATTAAGTATTTGCCTAAGGATGCCACATATGTAAATCATGAGAGAGGGATTCAAGCTCTTATTTTCAGGTTTGTCTAATTCTAGGGTCTGCACATTTCACAGTTACGTTATTTTTCCATTGAATCATCCATTTCACACACTATTCCACACAGGGGAGCAGGACAAAGCTCCTAAAAGTTGAAGAATTAAAAATATTTTTTGGTTATCACCCTGATTTCTCTGCATCTGGAGGACACTAAGTTAGGCCTAGACTAAGACTCTGACAAACTACCTTTTGCAATTTTAAGTGATGGTCCCAAAACGTAATAATACTCATAGCTTGGGCAGGGGTTGGGGGTGGCGATGATGTGGTTTGCCCGGGATCACATAACTAGCAGGTGACAGAAACCTGGTGGGAATTGTGTGTGGCTACATTACCCATGCTCCTGACCACCTGCTGGACCACGCCCTCCTTTGAAAAAGCTCTCAATGTGTGCAGAATGAATGTAGTACAATGTACAACAAAACCTTGAATGATAAGAACCTGAGAATAAGATGATATTAACTAGGGTTCTCCAGAACCAATAGGCGAAAGATAGGTAGGTAGATAGATTTATTATAAGCAATCGGCTCACTATTTATGGAGGCCAAGAAGTCCCACGATGTGTCATCTGTAAGCTAGAGAACCAGGAAAGCCAATGGTATAATTCATTTTGAGTCTAAAGGCCCAAGAACCAGGAGTGCTGATGTCCAAGAACAGGAGAAAATGAACGAATGGAGAAAAGAAGGAGAGAATAAATTCACTCTTCCTCTTTTTGCTCTCTTCTAGCGCTCAACAATTGGATGATGCCCACCCACATCAAAGAGTAACTTGATATGGTTCAGCAGACCTGTAAGGTAAGAGTGTCCTCTTTAAGTCATTCCAATGCATTATGTTACAGGTTATAACAAATATAGTTGGTGATTGATTTTGAATATTGCAGTCACCAGAAGAGTCAATTTGGAATATTTAAATCACCCCAAAATATAAAAACGTATGCATATTTTCATTATATGTTGAGTTTTACCTCAAATGGGGAAAAAAGAGTCACAAACAAATCCTGGACTCTATTTAACAATATGCAGGCTGATATATTTAGGAGAGAGATGTACTGATGTTTTCCACTGCATTTGAAATGCATTAAAAAATGTTTGTTGGATGTCTATAGGAATGGGTAGACAGGTGAGAACACTCCAGTGAAATGTTAATTATAGGATCTAGGTGGTGGGTATCTAGATATTTGCTGCATAGTTTTTTCAACTTTATACTAGATTTGAAAAATTTCAATAAAATTTTGGAAAAACATGAATGTGTGGATTAAATTATAATCAGACTTTATTTAAAAGAATGATTCAGGTGTCTCACAGGAAGTGAATTTGATACATGAAAATGTAGAATTAGGGGTGCCTGGGTGACTCAGTTGGTTAAGTGTCTGCCTTCAGCTCAGGCCATGATCCCAGGGTTCTAGGATGGAGCCCCGAGTCAGGCTCCCTGCTCGGCAGAGAGCCTGCTTCTCCCTCTCCCTTTACCTGCTGCTCTCTCTGCTTGTGTGCCTCCCCCCTCCCCGTCAAATAAATAAATAAAAGTCTTTAAAAAAAAAGAAAATGTAGAATTAATAATGATATTGATTGCAAATTATTAAGTGCTTAGTATGTGCCAGGCAGGGGACAAAGTGTTTAATAAGTGTTATCTAATTTAATCTAATACTCATAAGTATTGTTTGAAGTATGTATTACTATCCTTTTTTTTATTACTATGTTATGTTAATCACCATACATTACACCATTGGTTTTTGATGTGTGTCCCATGATTCATTGTTTGCGTATAACACCCAGTGCTCCATGCAGAACGTGCCCTCTTTAATACCCATCACCAGGCTAACCCATCCCCCTACCCCCCTCCCCTCTAGAACCCTCAGTTTGTTTTTCAGAGTCCGTAGTCTCTCATGGTTCGTCTCCCCCTCCAATTCTCTCCTTTCATTTTTCCCCTCCTGCTATCTTTTTTTTTTTTTTTTTTTTTAACATATAATGTATTATTTGTTTCAGAGGTACAGGTCTGTGATTCAACAGTCTTACACAATTCACAGCACTCACCATAGCACATACCCTCCCCAGTGTCTATCACCCAGCCACCCCATCCCTCCCACCCCCCACCACTCCAGCAAACCTCAGTTTGTTTCCTGAGATTAAGAATTCCTCATATTGGGCACCTGGGTGGCTCAGTTGGTTAAGCGACTGCCTTCGGCTCAGGTCATGATCCTGGAGTCCCGGGATTGAGTCCCGCATCAGGCTCCTTGCTCGGCAGGGAGTCTGCTTCTCCCACTGACCCTCCTCCCTCTCATGCTCTCTGTCTCTCATTCTGTCTCAAATAAATAAATAAAATCTTTAAAAAAAAAAGAATTCCTCATATTATGATACATGTCTTTCTCTGATTGACTTATTTCGCTCAGCATAATACCCTCCAGTTCCATCCACATCATTGCAAATGGCAAGATTTCATTCCTTTTGATGGCTGCATAATAATCCATTGTATATATATGCCACATCTTCTTTTTTTTTTTTTAAGATTTTATTTATTTGTTTGAGACAGAGAGAATGAGAGAGAGAGAGAGCACATGAGAGAGGGGAGGGTCAGAGGGAGAAGCAGACTCCCTGTCGAGCAGGGAGCCCAATGCGGGACTTGATCCAGGGACTCCAGGATCATGACCTGAGCCGAAGGCAGTCGCTTAACCAACTGAGCCACCCAGGCGCCCCTATACCACATCTTCTTTATCCATTCATCTGTGGATGGACATCTTGGCTCCTTCCACAGTTTGGCTATTGTAGACATTGCTGCTATAAACATCAGGGTGCACATACCCCTTCAGATCCCTACATTTGTATCTTTGGGGTAAATACCCAGTAGTGCAATTGCTGGATCATATGGTAGCTCTATTTTCAACTTTTTGAGCAACCTCCATACTGTTTTCCAGAGTGGCTGCACCAGCTTGCATTCTCACCAACAGTGTAGGAGGGTTCCCCTTTCTCTGCATCCCTGCCAACATTCCTGACTTGTTAATTTCAGCCATTCTGACTGGTGTGAGGTGGTATCTCATTGAGGTTTTGATTTGGATTTCCCTGATGCCGAGCGATGTTGAACGCTTTTTTATGTGTCTGTTGGCCATTTGGATGTCTTCTTTGGAAAAATGTCTGTTCATGTCTTCTGCCCTTTTCTTGATTGGATCATTTGTTCTTTGGGTGTTGAGTTTAAGAAGTTCTTTAGAGATTTTGGATACTGGCCCTTTATCTGATATGTCATTTGCAAATATCTTCTCTCATTCTGTTGTGTGTCTTTTGGTTTTGTTGACTGTTTCTTTTGCTGTGCAAAAGCTTTTTATCTTGATGAAGTCCCAATAGTTCATTTTTGCCCTTGCTTCCCTTGCCTTTGGCGATGTTTCTAGGGAGAAGTTGCTGCGGCTGAGGTCAAAGAGGTTGCTGCCTGGGTTCTCCTCTAGGATTTTGATGGACTCCTGTCTCACATTTAGGTCTTTCAACCATTTGGAGTCTATTTTTGTGTGTGGTGTAAGGAAATGGTCCAGTTTCATTCTTCTGCATGTGGCTGTCCAATTTTCCCAACACCATTTGTTGAAGAGACTGTCTTTTTTCCATTGGACATTCTTTCCTGCTTTGTCAAAGATTAGTTAGCTATAGAGTTGAGGGTCCATTTCTGGGCTCTCTATTCTGTTCCATTGATCTATGTGTCTGTTTTTGTGCCAGTACCATACTGTCTTGATGATGACAGCTTTGTAATAGAGCTTGAAGTCTGGAATTGTGACGTCACCAGCTTTGCTTTTCTTTTTCAACTTTCCTCTGGCTATTCGGAGTCTTTTCTGGTTCCATAGAAATTTTAGGATTATTTGTTCCATTTCTTTGAAAACAGTGGATGGTATTTTGATAGGGATTGCATTGAATGTGTAGACTGCTCTAGGTAGCATTGACATTGTCACAATATTTGTTCTTCCAATCCATGAGCATGGACTGTTTTTCCATTTCTTTGTGTCTTCCTCAATTTCTTTCATGAGTATTTTATAGTTTTCTGAGTACAGATCCTTTGCCTCTTTGGTTAGATTTATTCCTAGGTATCTTATGGTTTGGGGTGCAATTGTAAATGGGATCGACTCCTTAATTTCTCTTTCTTTGTCTTGTTGTTGGTGTATAGGAAGGCCACTGACTTCTGTGCATTGATTTTATATCCTGCCACTTTACTGAATTCCTGTATGAGTTCTAGCAGTTTTGGGGTGGAGTCTTTGGGGTTTTCCACATAAAGTATCATATCATCTGCAAAGAGTGAGAGTTTGACTTCTTCCTTGCTGATTTGGATGCCTTTTATTTCTTTTTGTTGTCTGATTGCTGTGGCTAGGACTTCTAATACTATGTGGAATAGCAGTGGTGATAGTGGACATCCCTGCCGTGTTCCTGACCTTAGGGGGAAAGCTCTCAGTTTTTCCCCATTGAGAATGATATTCGCTGTGGGTTTTTCATAGATGGCTTTTATGATATTGAGGTATGTACCCTCTATCCCTATACTCTGAAGTGTTTTAATCAAGAAAGGATGCTGTATTTTGTCAAATGCTTTTTCTGCATCTATTGAGAGGATCATATGGTTCTTGTTCATTCTTTTATTAATGTATTGTATCACGTTGATTGATTTGTGGATGTTGAACCAACCTTGTAGCCCAGGGTTAAATCCCACTTGGTCGTGGTGAATAATCCTTTTAATGTACTGTTGGATCCTATTGGCTAGTATTTTGGTGAGAATTTTTGCATCCATGTTCATCAAGGATATTGGTCTGTAATTCTCCTTTTTGATGGAGTCTTTGTTTGGTTTGGGGATCAAGGTAATGGTGGCCTCATAAAACAAGTTTGGAATTTTTTCTTCCATTTCTATTTTTTGGAACAGTTTCAGAAGAATAGGTATTAATTCTTCTTGAAATGTTTGGTAGAATTCCCCTGGGAAGCCATCTGGCCCTGGGCTTTTGTTTGTTGGGAGATTTTTGATGACTGCTTCAATTTCCTTAGTGGTTATAGATTGGTTCAGGTTTTCTATTTCTTCCTGGTTCAGTTTTGGTAGTTGGTACATCTCTAGGAATGCATCCATTTCTTCCAGATTATCTAAAATGTTGGTATATGGTTGCTCATAATATGTTCTTATGATTGTTTGTATTTCTTTGGTGTTGGTTGTGATCTCTCCTCTTTCATTCATGATTTTATTTATTTGGGTCCTTTCTCTTTTCTTTTTGATAAGTCTGGCCAGGGGTTTATCAATCTTGTTAATTCTTTCAAAGAACCAGCTCCTAGTTTTGTTGATCTGTTCCACTGTTCTTTTGGTTTCTATTTCATTGATTTTGGCTCTGATTTTATTATTTCTCTTCTCCTGCTGGGTTTAGGCTTTATTTGCTGTTCTTTCTCCAGCTCCTTTAGGTGTAGGGTTAGGTTGTGTATTTGAGACCTTTCTTGTTTCTTGAGAAAGGCTTATATTGCTATATACTCTCCTCTTAGGACTGCCTTTGCTGCATCCCAAAGATTTTGGACAGCTGTGTTTTCATTTTCATTTGTTTCTGCTTCTGACCAACTGGCTATAGATCCGAGGTTCCAATGATCCCGTGGTTGGGTTTGCTTAATTTGCTCGAGCAGCTCACAGAACTCAGAGAAACATTGTACTTACTAGATCACCAGTTTATTATAAAAGGAAAGAACTCAGGAACAGCTAGATGGAAGAGATGCACAGGGCGAAACAGGGAAGAAAGGCGTGGAGGTTCCCTGCCCTCTCCAGGTGCACCATTCCCCCAAAATCTCCACCTGTTTACCATATTTACTTGCCCAGAAGCTCCTGTATTACTGTCCTTATTTTGCAGGTTAGGCAAACGTGTGAGAAGTTTCCCTAACTTGAGGGAGAATGTGTATTTAGTAAGCGGCACAACTGGGAGTCAGACCACGTCTGTCTGAGTCACTGAGCTCCACGAAGGGGAAAACTGAATTGGGAACGTTTAGAGATTATTTAATTTCCCCACCCTGTGCTACAAATGACACAAAGGAACAGTAGCACTAGAATCCCATAATTTTCTACTCTTTGGCCAAGGCTTTTGCCACTAAACATAATGTCTCTCTAAGAGCAGTTGTTTTTTGTTGTTGTTTTTTTACAAAATGGATTCACTATAGGATTCCTTTAAGTAACAAATTTCCATAATGCACTTTAATTATAATTTGATGTAGAATTTGATCTACATACTTTTTTTGAGTACCATATGTGTCACAACCAATGGCACCCTGATGCTACAAACAGTATGTCCAACAATGTAGCTTGAGCTTTTGAATGCACTTAAATTATGCATGTTTCCCTAGTGGGAAAAAGGCATGAAATTCTGCATCCATTTGAGTTAAAGTGCTACCATACTGATAATTCTGGAATTTTGTTTTTCACAACTCAATTCCAAACCCACTGCTTTTCTGAAACTTTTATTTATTTTTTTTAAGTTTAGCAGTGACTGATTTACACAATGTAAACCACTTAAAAAAAAAAACATGAATGTAGAAAAGGGAAGTTGAACATTAAAAATCACAAAGGACAAAATTATGTCCTTTCCTCTTCTTGCACCTCTCCCTTTACCCTAGCTCATGTCTTTAACACTATTCCCAAAATTCTGGCAAGGGCGTGCATGGCTTTGAAGAAATGAAGGGATCCACTAAACCTTTTAGGTTTTAAGTTCCAGACAGCTGTCCATCTACTCTAGTGCTGCTAGTCCAATGTTTGGCAGCTTCGGATTTAGAAATCTTCAGTTTAACTTTTGGCTCCAGCACTCACTAGATGAGTGTCAGTGAAGCTCCTTATCTTCTGAGCCATTTTTCCACCAGCTATAAAATACTTACCTGACATCAAAGGAAAATGTATTTAGGACTTGACAGCAAAAGAACAAAGACATAAAAACCAAGAAAGACACAGTAAACAATTTTTAAAACTTTGTCATTTGTTTGTTTTTGCCATTTTCTGTAAGGCATAATCATGTTTCCATTGCATGATGAAACCATGAACTTTTATTTTTTATTTCAGAACATAGAAGACAATTCTCCATGGATCTCTTGCATATTGGCATACCTTTCAAGTGAGGTATTGATTGCCTTTACTATGGACTATCTTTTCAAAAATTTTTGTATAACTAATAGCCTTGAAAGACAGAGACGGTGTCTCTGAGCAAAAAGCAGGCATACTGATTGTCTACTATAAAAAATTTGGGTTCCTAACCCCAGTGGTTTTCTCCCATAACACAGTCCACTGCATGCACAGTTATCTTTTATTTTTTGAAAGGTTTTATTTATTTATTTGAGAGAGCGTGAGCACCAGCAGGGGTGGTAGGCCGAGGGAGAAGCAGGCTCCCTGCTGAGCAAGGAGTTTGATGCGGACCTCAATCCCAGGACCCCGAGATCATGACTTGAGCCAAAGGCAGATACTTAACTGACTGACCCCCCAGATGCTCCCTGCACATACAATTATCTATCCGGGCTTGTCCATGTTGCCCAGTGGGAAATGAACCTCGGGAACCTGGTGCATTTGTGAATTCTTTAGCTCTTGCTGTGTGTAATACAGTCTCTTGTCTCTGACCCAGGAGTCTCATGTCTTCTGCCAGCCTTCATCAAACAATGACATGCCATGGTTGCTGGCAAGGAGAATAAAATCTCAGACACTTCACAGTTCTTGACAAGAAGTTAGGATGCAAAATGAAAACAAGGATTCTTTCTCCCATCATATCTTGAGGCCATTTTTTATAAAACATATGCCATTTTTGGGGAGCATGAACAGTATATTGTAGTGATTAAACACATAGACTCTGTGGCCAGAATGCCTGGGTTCAAATCCTCTCTTTTATTTTGAGTTCCCCCAGAAACAGACTCTAAGATTAGGATATGAGTGAAAATAGTTTATTTGGGAGGTAATCCCAGTAATCACTAGTGAGGATTGAGGAAAGAAAAAAGGAGAGGGAAGACAGCCAGGAAATAATGAGTTTTCAAGCAAGTTATGACTGTGTATAGCAAAAGGTTAATCCTCCTTGGGAACTCTTAGTAGCCAACAGAGCACTTGTGTTTCTGAGTTATCCTACCTGAGGAGTGAGGGACCTGCCTGGGATATTTTATACCAAATCCCAACCCATCATTGACTGAGGGCTCCTGGGAGGGGTCAGTGCAGATTCTAGCTCTGTATTTTCTGGCCTGTCTTGCGTATAGCACAAAGTGGGCCGCAGCAGGCCCTGGAAGTTAGAAGTGAGGCCTCAGTGTGCACTACATTGATAAGGTCCAAGGGGATATAGTTGGCAGATCCATAGCCTTTGCTACAGACATCCTCTAGCACTGTATTCTTAGGAAGTCCCTCAACCTGGTTATGCCCCTGTTTCCTCATCTCTAAGATGGAAATTATAATAGCACCACCTACCTAGGGTTGATAGAAGGATTAAAGAAATAGTCAGTTCATGTAAAGCACTTAAAACAGACCATAGCATTTCTTTTTTTTTTTTTTTAAAGATTTTATTTATTTATTTGAGAGAGCGAGAATGAGAGACAGAGAGCACGAGAGGGAAGAGGGCAGAGGGAGAAGCAGACTCCCTGCTGAGCAGGGAGCCTGATGCGGGACTCGATCCAGGGACTCCAGGATCATGACCTGAGCCGAAGGCAGTCGCTTAACCAACTGAGCCACCCAGGCGCCCCAGACCATAGCATTTCTTAAGCACTTAGTAAATATTGGCTATCGTTATAGAATAATTTGACATTTATTAATTGATATTTTGTCTAGATCAGTCTCTGGAAGTTGACTTCTAATTCCCCAACGTTGGAGTTTTATTTTACCGAATGCCTGGAATGGACTCTTACAGATTCAAGGTATATTTATGCTTGCCATTTGTCAAGGACCAACATTGGCTGCCTCATGGAAAGCACCAAGAAAGATGTGTTTAAAACTTATTCCTATTTAAATTTCCTTAGAGAATTTATGGGGCTAAGCACTCCTGAACTCTTTAATTTAAAGATTTACTGCTTTGTCAGAGAAACTAATTAAATCTTATTTGAAGTGTCAGTAACACAGCAGCATCAGACTGGATTTTCTATTCTATAATGGGAATGAGAATATAAAAGAGAAGTGTGTTTTAAACTCAATTTTCTAGCATTCTGTATCATTTATGTCAGACTCCTGTGAATCAGCATCATAGTAACTATGGAATTTACCAAAACAAAACACTCACAAATTTTAGTAAGCCTACTTAACTTTTGATTAAGGTAGAATTCTACTGTTAAGCTAAAATAACACGAGTAGGAAATGACAGCTTACCAGGGGAGAGACTCATATTTAGGGAAACCAATTCTTCAGAGGTCTATAGATGTGCTTATTTCTCACTCTAGTAACATTCCTGATCTCCATACCTTTTTGTTCTCCCCAAACAGACCGCTGGGCTTGCTCTGAATCTCTTATTTAAAGATCTCAATCACTATTTACATATTACCAGAGTCTTTATATTAAGAAAATTGTCTCAGGAGTTTCCCTTTGAAAAAAAGAATCCTGTTTGTTTGTTTGTTTGTTTTCATTTTTGCAGTGCTCATTTAGGTATTCTTCCCTTTGTCTAAGGATATCTTAACATAACATATATATGCATATAAAAATTAAGAAAATTATTATCTTTCATAAATGTTTTATCAGTGTTTATGCTGAAAGAAAATAAACCATAATCTTCCACATTAAAATGTTGAGAGTTTTAATAAGACATGTTTTGTTTTTAGCTTCTGTTTTTCTCCACACCTAAATGACTTACACTTCACTTCTATGCTTAGTTTTTATTATGGACCAAGCAGAGTTGGAAAAACCTGTAGGCTCTCTTTCTCTCATTGGTCAACTTTTTTTTTTTTTAATTTTAGATGTCTTCCTGGCCTATAAAACTTTTTATAGTAGGAGGTAGGATAAAGTTCCCTATAAATTGAATCCATATATACTAGGACAGTATTTTTATTTCTTGAAATTTCCTAGCCATTTTCTTCCTTGCTCAGCATTAGTTTAATAAAACATATTGCTATAGAGAATATGAATGAAATATTTTTTTCTTAAGCATAGGATACTCAGGCTATTAGGGAGGAGACATTAATGAAATTCAGCATTTAACCTGTGCCTTTATAAAGAAAGCATAAAATAAAGTTTTTGAAAAATAAGTTTGAATTACTGATTTATGGATGTTAAGAAGTGTTTTAAATATTTTTATTTTTATTTATTTATTTTTTAAATTTCTTTATTTTAGAGAGAGAGAGAGAGAGAGCACGACTGGGGGGAGGGCCAGATGTACAGGGAGAGAGAATCCTCAAGTGGACTCCCCGCTGAACATGGAGCCCAACGCAGGGCACAATCCCAGGACCCTGAGATCATGACCTGAGCCGAATTCAAGAGTTGGCTGCTTGACTGACTGAGCCACCCAGGTGCCCCTTAAATGATTTTAAAGTTTTAAATAGTCTTTTTGTGTACATATATAATTATAGAAATAGTTATTTAGTAATAACTGATTGAATTCTACCTCTTTGCTACCTTTACTTAAATTTTTAAATTTCTTCTGAAATATAAACATCCGTCCAAATTCTCTGAAAACAAATTTATATTTTTACCTTTTCTTTGAATGCCTTCTAGGTCTTTAAACTCCATTTTGAAAATTCAACATTTATTTGTTTCTTTATTCACTAATGCTATGGTATTTATTGAACGCTTACTGTGTACTAAGCTCCAGGAATACCTTGGTAAACAGCATGCTCTCTGGCCACGGAGACAAGACAATAATCAAATAATGCCACAGAAAAGCTCATAAGAGACAACTGTGTTTTGTTTTGTTTTCTTTAAAGATTTTATTTATTTATTTGAGAGACCGAGAATGAGAGAGAGAGAGCACATGAGAGGGGGAAGGGTCAGAGGGCGAAGCAGACTCCCTTCCAAGTAGGGAGCCAGATGCGGGACTTGATCCAGGGACTCCAGGATCATGACCTGAGCTGAAGGCAGTCGCTTAACCAAAGTACTGCGTAGGAAAGCTGCCTAACGCTATGAGACCATATGCTAAGGAGACTGACCCAGCCTGTTGAATAAAGGGAGGGCTTCCTTGAGGAAGAAACATTTGAACTGAGATCTGAGGGATGTGTAGGAGTCAGACAAATGTGGTTTTGGCTGCAATCTGAGGTCTGTAGCCTAAGAGTCAATATGCAGAATTCTGTATTCAGATTTCACAGTTAAAGTAGGTAGTACATCATAATTAGTGAGCCTAGCCCTCTGGTTTCATCAGAGACATGCTCCCTTGACCACATTACAACTATCGGACCTGTGTTACTCTTTTAGTAATAATACAGGTGATAATGCTAGCTCTATTTCTGAGACGTTCCTCTAAAAATAAAAGGAATAGGAAATGGGAAAGTGTTCTTTTTTAACATGATAGAGTTCTGTGCAAATACTATTTATTATCTTTATGCGATCTCCATTTTACTTCTTTTCATAAAGCAAAAGAACAAAAGGAGCTGATGCTTTAGAGGAAACAGTTATTTGTCATCCACAACTAAAATTTCTAAGTGTTTTTCCCAGTTGCTTATTAACAAATAATTTTTAGTAAGTGGTTCTCTGATACAGCTTTCTCCTAGACAGAATAAAGTATAACGGACCTTATTTTTCCCTAAAAGAATGACTGTAACAAAGACGTACAATCAACATAGACAGCACAACACCAAGAGGATAGGTAAATTCACTTGTTCATTTAGTCATTCATTCAGTTTATAGCTCTAAGGATGCGAGGAAAAACAAGACAGTAACGTAGAAGTGGTCACTGTCCTCCTAGTGCCAATAACCTGGTTTTAATAAAATATTGTGAGTATGTGCAAGATATATGTTTAATTTTTGGAACATGTACCAGAAAGAACATGAGCTAAGAAGTACTATCTGTTATAGAAATTGCAAGGCCAATGATTCAGTCAAGATTTATGGGTAGACCTCAAAGCCATTGATGAGTTGTGGAAGATACCTAAGCTGATCACATTATTTCATCCCCCTCCCTGGCAAATGCCCCTCTGGCATTTGTCTAGATTCCAAGCTGAGAGGGAAGATAGCTAACAGAAGCTTGCTCCACCCCATCTCTACCCAGCAAAAAGGAAAGAGAATTCCCCGAAGGAAAAGGCTAGATTTCTCAGGAGGTAGATCATCAATTCAGTGAGAGATGGTCGGCCTGGTTCAATGTGCTGGCAGACCTAGACACCCACTGGACTCTGAGCAGGCTTTATAGGAGGCAGAAAAGCAAAGCATGCATCCTCAACAACTCAACTTAGAGACAGCCCTGCCCGGTATCCTAAAAATGCCCCAGGAAACAACACCTCATTGCTGGTAGGTCATCCACTTACTAAGGTGAGTCCTGTAGAACCTCAAGGACTTACTTAGGAGAGTCCTACTGACTTTGAAGCCCATAGCCTCTAGCAAAAAGAATATCATTGTCTAAGTTCAAGTTCCATTGGGAAGATGGAAGCAAAATGTGTATTTGTGACACCACTGTCCCCTCTTTCTGCACCATCTCCTACTTCCCCTGTCTTCCCAGATGCCCAGGGGCCTAGCCTGTACCGTGGCGTCCCGTGTTCCTCTACAGGGCCCCCCTAAAGCTTGTCTTTCCTGGACATACTCTGAAGCTAACCAAATCTCATCTTTTAACAATTGTTACTACCCTGTATCCTATTACTTATGGACCTGTTTTTGTTTTGCTTTGTTTTGTTCTTGTTCTTGTTTTTGTTTTGCTGGGTGAAAGATAATAATGTGAAAAATCCATTTCTGATAAGTTGTTATTGGTGATAATAAATTTAGGGCAATGTCTGGCATATAAATGCTTCCTGAGAATATAAAACCATCTGGTAATCTCTCTAGGTCATATATATCTATATCTATGTATCTATCTATTTATGCTTATATATATATAAAATGTATATAGAATATATGTATATATATATTCTAACAGGGGTTACTTGGAGACATTTCTTAAACTCTGGACAATGGCATTAAAATTAAGAAGTTCTAGCCCTAAAGGAGATTATATTTTGGGGTATATTCTCCATTTATTAACTTTGTACCCTCATATAATTTCTGCTTATGGTTTGATGAGCTTGATCCTATGAGGTAGAGCTGATGTTATATGATGTTATATGAATATACATTGGGTCCAAAGTACACTGTTGAAAATTCAAGGCTTGTCAGGGAGGTTGACTATTTCTGGGCACTGGTACAAGCCCCAGAAAGAAAGATTAGTTACTTCTTTTCTTTGGTGATGACATGAATTAAATAGTATACCCTCGGATTAAAATATGTCATCTATTCAACACAGAGTCCTTACTAAAGGCCTTAAAGCAAGTATAATCTATTAAATGTAAAAACTGGGGAATGTTGACAGCTACCAAGCTCATGTAGCATTTACGCATTTTAAATGACGTGAGCAAACACGTCAGTCTGTCTGACCTACCTCTGTCCCCTTCTTGAGAACCTCCCATTGCTTCTAGCAAATGGGAGGCAAGCCATTTGACCTCACCCTCCTGACAGCAGCTGATTGGAGCAGGGATGAAAGAGACAGCTAGAGAAAGAGAGACAAAGACAGGGAGAGACAGAGAGAAAAAAGAGTAAAATCAGAAGGTATCCAGACAGAAGCCAGTGACCTTGTGGTTCCAGTGAGGGAGAAAGAGAAAGAAAGGAAAAAAGAGAGCACACATCTTAATTCCAGAGAGCTTTTAGATTTCTTCTTCCGGTTCTGTGGGCAGCCCAGATTTACTCTGTATCTTAATTCTGTAAGATAATCTGTGTAACAGAGGAGGTTGATTTCCATAGCAGCACTATCCAGTAAAAATAGAATGTAAGCCATGTATGTAATTTAAAATTTTCTAGTGAGTATGGTAAAAAAGTAAAAAGAAACTGGTGAAATTGATTTTAACAATATAGTTTATTTAATCCAATCTATTCCTGGTATTGCCATTTCAATATGTAATCAGTATAAAAATTATCAGTGGGATATCTGCATCCTTCTTTCCAAACTAAGTCGTATCAAAATCTGGTGTGCATGTTATACTTACGGCACAGGAGCTCAACTTGAATGAGCCACATTCCAAGTGCTCCACAGCAATATGTGGCAGGTGGCCACCATATTGGACAGTGCAGGGATAGAACAATTCCTGGGAAGCAGCTCTGCTACCAGAGACTTCATTTCCTGGCTACCCGCATCAAGGAAGGGCCAGGTAATTAGGCATTGGAAGTAGAAGTTATGTATGTCACTTTTAAACCAACGTGGTTAAGAAGCAAATATGGCTTCTCCATTCTCTGTCCCCTTTCACCAGTTGGAGGCAAATGGACATGGAGCCTATGAAAGATGGTACAAGAAGGAAGAAGCTTTGGTCTTTAAATCACTAGTTTGAAGAAAGCCTGCCATCAACTGGAAATATTTGTTTTGGATGTTGAACAAGCAAAGCATAAATTCGTTTGTTCATTTGAACAGCTTTACATTTTGGGGTTTATTTTTTTAGCCATTCCTGTAGCCTATCTAATATACCCACATTTTCCTGTACCTGTGTTAAATGGTTCTTCTATTTCTTGCAGCAAGTGACACCCTAACACATGTATGTGAATATCCGGGTAGGCAAGGCTTTGGAGATGAGTGATTCGTCTGTGTGTATTTTACCCGAGACATTTTTAGTCTGCAGACTTTATTTGGAAAAATAAAGCACTGAAAACAAAAGAGAGGAGGACATGGATAAGTTATAAAACTCTCAGAAGAAAACATATGACAAAAGCTTCCTAATGTTGGATTTGGCAATGATTTCTTGGATGTGACACCAAACGGACAGGCAATAAAAGAAAAAATAGACAAATCAGACTTCATAAAAATAAAAACTTTTGTGTGCCAATAGACAGTATTAACAGAATCAAAAGAATGTTTGGGAGAGAATGAGAGAGAATATTTGCAAGTTATATATCTGATGAAAGATTAATATTAAGAATATATAAAGAACACCTAAAACTCAATAACAAAACCAAACAACCCAATTCAAAGATGGGCTTGAATAGACATTTCTCTAAAGAAGGTATTCGAATGGCCAATAAACACATGGAAAGGTGCTCAACATCACTAATCATGAGATAAATGCAGATCAAAGCTGCCGTGAGATGCCCCCTCATACCCACAAAGATGACCACTATAAAAAACAAACAAACAAACAGAAAATAACAAGGGTTAGTGAGGATGTGGAGAAACTGGAACTTTTGTGCACTGTTGGTGGGAATGTAAAATAAGATAGCCTTATGGAAAGCAATATGGCTGTTCCTTAAAAAAAATTAAAAATACGATTACCGTATGATTTAGCAATTCCACTTCTGGGTATATACCCCAAAGAATCGAGAGCAGGGCCTTGAAGAGATGTTTTTATAACCATGTTCACAGCAGCATTATTCACAATAGCTAAAATGTGGAAGCAACCCAAGTGTCTATTGACAGATGACTGGATAAATAAAATGTAGTATATTATTGTCTTTTTTTTTTTAAGATTTTATTTATTTATTTGACAGAAACACAGTGAGAGAGGGAACACAAGCAGAGGGAGAGGCAGAGGGAGAAGCAGGCTTTCCACTAAGCAGGGAGCCTGATGAGGGGCTTGATCCCAGGACCCTGAGATTATGACCTGAGCAGAAGACAGATGCTTAACGACTGAGCCACCCAGGTGCCCCTATTATTCAGTCTTAAATAAGGAAGGAATAGTTAGATAATGGCATAATTATTTAAGTTTTTTCATTGTACAAACATAATTATGACAAAGTACTAAAAGCTCCAAAGGTAGTGTGTTAGGTAATGTGATAACCGTGCAAGAAATATGTCTGTATGTTTGTGGAGGAAAACTCTGAAGCTTTGAGTTGTTCAGTAGTTTCCTCAAGGTCATTTGCCCAGTACTAAAGTAGGGTTTCTCAGCTTCAACATTATTCACGTTTTGAATTGGAGGATTCTTTGTTGTGGGGGGCTATCCTGTGCATGGTAGGATGTTTACCAACATGTCTGGGCTCTACCAGATACTAGCACCTCTCTCCCCTCAGGAGATAACAGGCATTGCCAAATGTGCCCACTGCTTTAACACTGCAAAGTTACTAAGGGAGTTCTGGCAAAGTTCCTGCTTTAGAACTGTGGTTTCAGAAAATGAGTGGGCAGGGCAAGATAAGATCAATATGGTAGGCTCTCATATACCGAATTATCAAAACAAGAACAAAGATAGAAGTCTGGTCATAGAAAAGAGCTCAAGTCTCACCACTTTTACTCCCATCAGAGCAGTGCTAGGCGATTGAGCTAGGACAGTTTCTTCAGATAGTAAAACACGATCTACACTAGGACTTTGTTGGGGGTTAAGCCTCCAGGAGGAGGTGCAGTGACTAGAAGTCCATGAGAATAGACAAGTGGGCAGGTCATGACAATGTAGCATAGAATCATTCCAGTTGGGACAACTTAGAAAAGTATCATGGAAGAGTCCTCTGAGTGAGGGTGATTTGTTTGTTTGTTTTAAGATCTATTTATTTATTTTAGAGAAAGCACGAGTGGGAGGGGCAGAGGGAGAGAGAATCTCAAGCGAACTCCCTGCTGAGCACTGAGCCTGATGCAGAGCTTGATCTCATGACCCTGAGACCACCACCAGAGCCGAAACCAAGAGTTGGATGCTTAACCGACTGCACCACCCAGGTGCCCCAAGGATGTTTTTTTAAAGACAAAACTCAATAGTTGGGGACAGAACTCCCCTCAAATTAATTCCAATTGAAAGGGAAGTTTATTCTTAGGACCAAGCTCTCACATCAATGAGATACAGTGAGGAACAGAGCTGCATCCCAGGAGCTGCCAAGGACCACCGCTGGTTTTTCTTTCAGTGGTGTCATAATTATTCTGTGCATAATTTCACAGGCATGCTCTCTTCCATTTGGCAAACCAATTTTCTTTGCTTATCCCTGGTTTCTGATCCTTCATAACTTTGGCACATGGCCTTGGGTTGACATGGTACTGACTTAAGAATAGACCCTAGATGGGATTTTATATAACGTTCTGTGTTGAACTGACTGCTAATTTCAGATTCCCAGGAAAAGCATCTGATTGGTCCAGTCTGGGTCAGCTATTTACTCTACACAATTTATTCAACTGAGAGTAGGGATGGAGACACATGATGAAATCACTGTAACCTACACCTACCTATTCTTTTAGCAGCCCTAGAATAGTAGGGTGGATCCTGGCAATTCCCAGGAAAGGGAGTTTGGAAAGACATATTTCTGAACCATACCTACCACAGTCTTAAAGTGTGAATAGAATATGGAAGAAATTTACTGCTGGAAGAGGAAATGGTATGGATAAAGGTGATATATATATATATAAATATATATATATATATATATTCAGTAAATTTTCTAGATTAATTAAGCTCTGAGGTTTGGGGATCACTGTATAGTCTGGATTCACTGTAGCCCAAGGTTCACGTAGGGAACAATTAGGTAATGAGGATGGAAATATCAGATGGTATCAAATCATCAAGGGCATTAAGCATTTGGCTGAAGCATCTAGATTTTTCAGGGTGTCCATTACCTCTGAAGACACATCGTGGAGAGAAGCTGCCATGTTTCTCTAGAAAATATTTTTCGTTCTCTGGTAAATCCTTGACTCCAGAGTCAAGGAGCAGGGTAATTCGATCTTACAGTGTGTTGAGAGGGAAATCAAGCCATGACATGAAATAATCTCGATATAAGGCAACTGGAATAGAAGTTTGCTTAGGAAGCTCGTGAGAAAGATAGACCATCTGATACCCCAACTCTTTATAAATAAAGTTAGATTACTGGAAATAATTTGATTAAGTCAAGCCAAGAAACCAAAAGCCATTTTACTACAACTACAGACAACAAGCTTCTTCTATGGGCTGACATTGTGTTAAGCATTTGTGTGAATGCAGGAGGGTAAGTGAGTGAAAGTTCTATTCACCATCTAGTAAACATGTATTACCTTTCTCTTTCAGGGTCTAGAATCACCAAATCCTAGAGTTGGAGGGCCTTCAAAATCCATGCTAGAGATAGTCTCCTCTGATCCTTACCTATTACTCCTGTGTTATCAGAGGCTACTTGGTAACATCCAGCTGGAACTTACCTGAGTCCAGCACCTGAGCTCAGATTATAGAGCCCTCTGACTATGAGGACTGGACAGGCAGGTCCATGCGCAAAAGTATGTTGGCTTAGATCTTTTATTTTAGGACTTAGAGTCCACATTAGAATATCAAAAGTGTTTGTAAACTACATGTCTCTACAGAGAATAAAAATCTATTCTAGGATTTAATAAGCCTGCTTCTTTCTTCGAATTTAATGCTAATGGTAAACTGAAAAAAATTTCTAGTGACAGATAATTGGTGATAATGGTGATTACTGGTCTTTATATAGTCTTTCACCCAAACAGATGGTAAAGAGCTTAAAAAATGAATGCTCTTAAGGCATAATTTCTCCTCCTTCTTAAATAAAAGTTCCTCTAGGGTCAATGACAGTTTGTATTTAATACACTGCATTATGTTACCCATACTAAATGACAATTTCCGGGCAATTCAGTTCGTCTGTTAATTTGCTTAGCAATTAGCTTTGAATGGCTTTCTACCCTGGGTACATCACAAATGTATGAATGCATGTATGCCTTATTTATTTTTCTTAGTCATTTATTTAACTTTTATAAACCTCTGTAGTTACCATCGGGGATGACTTCTAGGTCACAGTAGGCTCTGGTCACTTAGCAGCCTCTCTCAGTGGCCCACAAAGTCCCTGCCTCCATGAAGGAAGCTAGCCTCTTGTGACATACAGGGAAAGAGCCAGATTTGAGATCTGTAGGGGTTCCTGGATCCCTGGAACCTTATATTAGGATGCATTTTCTGGGTGTCTTGTTTCTTCTTTAACATAGAGTTTTAAAGACATAATATTAAGGAGGCATCAACATTCGATCAAAATGTACCATATATTAAATTGTGAAAGGGAGCACTGAGACTCTTTCCCCACCTTCTTCTTCCTTCCCTTCCCCTGTCTTCTCTCTTGGGAAGGGTATTCAGGCCTTGCATTACTCACTGTCTTGTTCGCATGGGATGCTCCATGATGTGATCTAGGGAAAAGTCAGCTCCCTGCTTTCTAGGCCTAATAAGCCTAGGATTTTAACTTGCAGGAAATAAAGTCAAAGTTACATTAATGGGAAGAATATGAATTTTTATTCTAGACCCCCAGTCCAACTTTTGGAATGAAATGCATCTTTGTGTTGGTAGTTGTGTTTGCTTTTGCTTCTCTTGCAGAGGAGGTGTAGGTAGGGGGTTGTGGCCAAGAAGACTCCCACTTTCCCTCTCTTCTACCCCTCCCCAACTTCCAGTTCCTTCCCTTGCCTGGGGCAGACTTTCATAGCCTGAGTTGGAATGCAGGTCTTTCCTCTTTAAAGCCAGAAGATACTGGATGGCTAGGGTTGAAAGCAGAAGAGGTGCTGTGGTTGAGGGCCCAGGACTGGCCATCTGGATTGGAATCCCATAGTTTGTGACATCAGAATGTCATTCTATGCCTGGAGCTTCAGCTTCTTTCTATGTAAAATAGGGTTAATAATTAATTCCCTTGAGCATTACATAAAATACTAAAGCCATAGTGCCTGGCATAGAGTATAAATTCTACCCATGTTATGTTTTATTGTGATTGTTATCATTGGCATTCAATGCCTGGGTTTATGATTTACCTGGTTATTTCTCTAGGGAGTGGTGAAAAGTACTGGAAAAAGGTAAGGGAGGAGTTATTAGAGAGGACGGGGTTAGAGGGAGAGCTTATAGGTGGGGACAAGGGATACCCAGGTTGGGTACCCTCTGAAAGCCTGAGATGCTTCCTCATGGGGTTAATCCCCCTGCTCGGGAAGTGAGACATGAAATCTTTTTTTTTTTTTTTTTTTAAGATTTTATTTATTTATTTGACAGAGAGACACAGTGAGAGAGGGAACACAAGCAGGGGGAGTGGGAGAGAGAGAAGCAGGCTTCCCGCGGAGCAGGGAGCCCGATGCGGGGCTCGATCCCAGGACCCTGGGATCATGACCTGAGCCGAAGGCAGACACTTAATGACTGAGCCACCCAGGTGCCCCATGAAATCTTAACCATAGTGAAGCTTAGGGAACTGAGCATCTAGACAAGAGGTAGAATGTTTGATCCCACACCCTCTCCCTACACTCCCTATTCAGTGCAGCCTTGGAATGAACACCAGGGACTTGGCAATAAAGACCTGCTTCGGAAGCTACAAATTCATATGCCTTCAGGGACCACAGATGTATCGTGAATGTCGAATGTGGTTGGAGGCAGCCACGTGTAAGACAGCTGGGGATTGTGGTGACCGTGTGTCTTAAAGACCTTCAGATTCAAATATTTAAAAAAAAAAATCGCCCTCTGTACCAAATGGTTCTGCACATCTTTGTTTTCTTTTTGTTTTGTTTTGAGATTTACTTAACTCTTCAAGTTTTTATTAATATTCCTAAAATTATAGAGAATCTCGCCTTAGTTTGGAGGGCATCTTTTGGTAAAACTGAACTAAAACAATGACAGTGCTTTTATTTAAAAATACCTTAAATTTTATATATATGTATAGGAGATATCCATATTTCTCCTTAAAAATGTATATATATATATATATATATGTGTGTGTGTGTGTGTGTGTGTGTGTATACATATATACACATACATATATAGGTTCCCAAAAGAGGACTTACTGTGAGTAATAAATAAATAACAAAAAGAGATTTATTCTAAAGAATTGGCTCATGTGGTTATGGAGGCTGGCACATCCCAAGCTCTGTGGTCAGCAAGCTGGAGACCTAGGAGGGCTGATGATGGCGTTCCAGTCCAAGGTCTGGCAGGCTCAAGCCCCTGGAATAACCAGTGTGTGAGTTTGAATAAAACAACAGCCCAGTTTGAAGGCGTCAGGAGAAAAATCTCTTTTACTTGGGTGCCCAGACATATAATCAAACATTATTTTTGGTGTTTCTGTGAAGGTATTTGGGGATGAGATTAACATTTACATCAGTAGACTGAGTAAGAGATGAGGAAGATTGCCGTTCTTAATGTAAGTGGGCCTCATCCAGTTAGTTGAAGTCTTGATGGAACAGAAGGACTGACCCATCCCAGAAGGTATTCTTACAGATATTTTTAATGCATAGATATGGTTATATGTATACCCTTTTGTGTTTTACCCAAATGGGATCCTATAATACCTATTGGGTTATAATTTGTATTTTTCACTTGATGATATATTTTGGAGATCTACCTGTGTCTTTTTAAGGAAAGCACAATATTCTATCATTTGGTTGTACCTTGATTTAACTTAGCCAACTGAGAATTGATGTATATATTGGTTGTGTCCAGTTACTTGCTATTTCCAATGCTACAATTAACACAATTGTAAATATAAGTTTATGTACCTGTGTAAGTATGTAAGTAGGATAAATTCCTGAATAAATTCTCATTATCAGTTTTATTTAGTTGTAATTTATATGCTAAAAAATGTCTGGTTGTTGAATTTTTTCGTTATCCAATGCTAAACAAATAGGAATTTATTATACAGGCAAAATAAGTCCCAATATTTTAAAAAGATCAATTTCTGGCAAGTGAGTGGTGTCAGGGAACACAGAGCTCTAAGTCTATGTGTATTGGATGGCCTTCTTTATACATTAGTGATTATGTTAAGAATCAGTGAGGGGCACCTGGGTGGCTCAGTCGGTTAATCGGCTGCCTTCAGCTCAGGTCATGATCCCAGAGTCCTGGGATCAAACCCCACGTCGGGCTCCCTGCTCAGTGGAGAGTCTGCTTCTCCCTCTCCCTGCCTCTCTGCCTACTTGTGCTCTCTCTCTCTCTGTCAAATAAATAAATAAAATCTTTAAAAAAAAAAGAAAAAAGAATCAGTGAAAGTACTGTAGTTATATACATGATAGACTGGACCTTACTTTTGTGCTTTCTATGAAAACAGATTTAACTAGTTCAAAAATTGTGTAAACAAACATATTCTACCTACTTAAGAATAAACTTAGGATCATCTTCTGTTTGCATACTGTGTTCTAATTACGAATTATTCTTAAAATACCATTTTAAAGTGAGAGAAAAAGCATTTCTTTAAAAGGATTCTGTAATTTAGGCTGAGACCCCAATGGCCACCAGAATTCTGAAAAAGGAAAAATCTAGTAAAACAATATAAATGGCTTAACAATTTCTCTCCTTGAAAGGACTTGCTTTGTATCTACCTTGTTTAGTGTTGAGCAAATTGCCCTTGTTTTACTTGGAGTTTTTATCAATCTTCCTAAAATTATAGAGAATCTCGCCTTAGTTTGGAGGGCATCTTTTGGTAAAGTTGAGCTAAAACAACGACAATGCTTTTATTTACAAATACCTTCTTCTTTTTATTATAATGATACTGCACCTTTCTTTCTTTCTTTCTTTCTTTCTTTCTTTCTTTCTTTCTTTCTTTCTTTCTTTCTTTCTTTCTTTCTTTCTTTCTTTTTACATCTTTACTGCAGAAAAATGAGCAAATATAGATGAGCACAAAGAAGCCAAGACTGCCCACCATCCACAGGTCAGAGACAGCTGCTATTAACATCCCTCCACATCCTCTTCTTTTCAAGTTTATACAGTAACAACGATGAAGATGGGAGCATCTTACTGTGCTGCTTTTTAAGGTTTTCACTTTTGTGTCTATACTTACACTGTTAAAGAAATTATTTTTTTTTTTAATTCTCTTTGCATTTATTGCTCCATGCTGTTTCTTTGGGGGGTAAAAATAATCAGTACAATTACAAGTTAATTCTCTATGAAAACTCATGTTGTATATTCCTTAATTGTTCTTACAAAACGACCAAACTAAGTAAAATTATATTCTCTCCTGTTTGAAAATAGTTTGTGGAGGGGCGCCTGGGTGGCTCAGTTGGTTAAGCATCTGCCTTTGGCTCAGGGCATGTTCCCATCAAGCCCCATGTCAGCTTCCTTGCTCGGCGGCCAGTCTGCTTCTCCCTCTCCCTCTGCTGCTCCCCTTGCTTGTGCTCTCTCTCAAATAAATAAATAAATAATAAAATCTTAAAAAAAAAAACAGTTTGTGGATAGGATGTCATTGTGCCACATTTGGGGTGATGATATTATATAATTTTAGAAAAAGTTTTAATGTTATATTTTTGATCGTTCATTTTCTATTGACCAATTATTTTTTTACACTAGTATTCAGAATTTGTAGGAAGTAAGAAAATATTCTTCAGAAACGTGTGAAATGGTAAGAATTAGGTGAACTTTAGGTGGAAGGAGACAAGATCCCTGGTCAAATTGTGTTGTGCCTTTACATTTTCTCCTCATACACACAGACATGTGCACACGCACGCGCGCACACACACACACACACACACGTTTTTTCCTCAGGTGAAATTATAAGCTCAAAATAAGCACTAAGTGATGGAGTAAAAAGTGATGTCACAACACATCTATCCCCAGAGGGCATTGTATTAGTGAAAGAAGGTTCTACTCATTTCTTCATGATGTTCAACTTATCAAGGAAAAAGCAGTTCTTGTTATGTGGTCACACTTACAAACATCAACTCTTTCTCCACACCTGCTTTTTAAAATTATTTATTTATTGGGGCACCTGGGTGGCTCAGTCGTTAAGCGTCTGCCTTCGGCTCAGGTCATGATCCCAGGGTCCTGGGATCGAGCCCCGCATCGGGCTTCCTGCTCCGTGGGAAGCCTGCTTCTCCCTCTCCCACTCCCCCTGCTTGTGTTCCCTCTCTCGCTGTGTCTTTCTCTGTCAAATGAATTAAAAAAAAAAAAAAAAGTAAAAAAAAAATTATTTAATTTATTTTAAAAATAGGTTTAAAGTTTATTTTTTTTATTTTTAGTAATCTGTATACCCAATGTGGGCCTCAAACCCATGACTCCAAGACCAAGAGTTGAATGATGTTCCAACTGAGCCAGCTCGGTGCCCCTCCACACCTGCTTTCTTTTAATTACCAATTGCTTTCCCATTATTGTTCAGAGGCCTGCTAGGGCAGCTCTAGGTACTTTAGAGATTTTGGGGGGGCGGGGAAGGAACTAGAGCATAGGGAAGAACCGCTAATCTGGAAATAAAGAGACTCCTAAATAATGGTTTAAGAAGCTTGGATCTCCATCAGGAACAGGGGAAGTTTCTGGGCCAGGGCTCACAGAAAGTTTTGGACTCTGAGTAATAAATTCATTTGAAAATAAAAAATAAATAAATAAATAAATAAATAAAATAATAAATATTTGTATATTGTATTTTTATTGTATACTTTCTAAAATTGAAATATAATTCATGTACCATAAATTGACTCCTTGAAAGTATACAATTCAGTGGTTTCTTATATATTCATAGAGTCGTGCAGCCAACACCATGATCTTAATTTCAAACCATTTTCCTCAGCCCTGTCCCCATTAGCAGTGACTCCGTAGTCCTCCCCCCCGCCCCTCGCCCCCTCCCCATCTTGCAACCACTGATCTTTCTTTATGGATCCACCTACTACTCTGGACATTTCGTATAAGTGGATTCATTTCATGTGGTATTTTTGTGTCTGGCTTCTATCATTTCGTATAAAGTTTTGAAGGTTCATCCATGTTGTAACATGTCTCAGTAGTTCCTTCCTTTTTGACGGCTAAATAATATTCCATGATGTGGCTATGCTATTTTTGTTTATCCATTCCTCAGTTGATGGATCTTTGACTTCGTTATTTTTACTTTTTGGCTATTATGAATAACACTGCTATGAACATTCATGTACAAGTTTTTGTTTGTCTATGACGTTTTCCTATTTATTCAGTGTTCTCAGATCTGATTTGGGCATCATGAATGCTTTGTGAGATATGGCAGCTTTTGGTATTTCCATTGCATAGGGAAACAGAGGATCCCGGATAAAATTGCCTCATACAAGCTGGAGTCAGCATTCGAATCCAGTTCTATTTTTAAGAATTGCTGAAAGAATGTCAAAAGAAGCACTCTATTCGCAAAGAAAGATGAAATTTGTTGTCTATTTTTAGTCTGGTGAAGATGGGGATGTATTTACCCATGCCTATCGGAAAAGCAATGCCAAGACTAATTTACAGATTCCAGAAGAAAATGTTTCCCTAACAAGTGGCCAACATTTCTTAAAACAGAATTAAAACAAAATTATACCCAGGCTGTTGTATAGGTACAGGCAGTTTTGTTCTTTGTTATTTCATGATTTTACTTTCAAGGAAAATTCCAAAGACAGATTGTAGCTGTTTGCAGTTCTAATGGTTCTCAGAGAGAAACAGCTCCAGATTATTTTTTCTCCTAATTGTCATGCATCTTCTCTTGGAGACATGTTTATGACTCGATTTAAATCTTAACACAGTCTATTAATATTTCAGATTTGGCATCAGACACATGAAATAGTATTATTCATGCAAACCTTGCCAAAAGCATTCTATGAGTCAAAACGACTAAATTAATACAGTCCTTTATGATCGTTTGAGTCATCAAATATCAAAGTTTTGCAAGGGACTTTGGGAACAGTTAAATTCAAATTTTTTGCCCAATGCATGTGTTCTGGTCTATGAATTCAGTCCCCTTTGTGAAATCACTATCTGCATTACAGTCAACAAACACTGAGCCCTCAGAACTAGAAGAACTGAACTGGACCTATAAGATTTATAAAGCATCCTGCACATATTCTCAGCACTTGGGCAGTTAATGAGGTGTATACAAAGTAGAAGTCAAGCCAGACAAAAGTAGAATTAAAATTAATATTTAGAATACTACCCACCCATAGGCATGTAATTGGTGGGTTAACAATGCGTGGGATAGGTAAAAAGTTTAGATATTGGGATTAGGTCATGGTCTTTCAGTGGGACTGGGTCATATTATTAGCCAGTTTTGTAAGGATCAATAGGTTCTCTTTCAACATGAAACTATTGAGCAATTATTCTGAAGGTGGAGTCAAAAAGTCCTCCTGACTGATTGGATGTGGGTGTAACAGATAAAAGAGTCAAGGATGCCTCCAATATTGGTTTCTGACCTGGGCCACGTACGGATGGAGCTGCCATCGATGGAGGTGGGCGGGTTCTGTGGTGAAGCAGGTTTGTGCGAGATGATCAAGAGTCAGTCCTCTGCTCTGGGCAGGCACTTGGGACGCCCCAGTGAACAAAAGAAGCAAAGATTCCTGCACCTGCCATGACATTCTCATGGAGGGTGGGGGACAAAAACAGGATCCATAAGAAAATTCTATAGATGTTAGAAGGGATGAGAGAGAAGAGAAAGTATAGAGGAAGGAATGGGGATCAAGAGGGCTGGTGTGGGGGCTGGGGGAGGTATCTGGAAGAAGAGCCTTTCAAGAGGTGGAAACTGTTCAAGTGCACTAAGACACATAGTGCCTGTTCATTCCTCCTGGGAACATGGGGACATGAGTGTGTAGAACAGAGTAACTCAGGGAGAAGAGGAGAAATCTGATGGGCTACGGGGCGGGTCCCGTAGGGCCTGATGGATGGTTGCCAGGACTTTGGTTTGTACTACTACAGTCCAAACAGGAAATCTTTAGTAGGTTTCCTACAGAGTGGTGACATGTTCTGAATCGCTCCGGCTGCTGGGTTGAGAAGAGACTCCAGGAAGGCGGAACAGACTCATGTGCAAGCAGAGAGACATTTAAAAATGCTATTGTAGTAATCTAGATGAGAAGATGATGGATTCTGTATGTATTTTGAAAGGAGAGCCAACAGGATTTCCTTACAGATTAAACGTGGGGTGTGACAGAAAAGGGAATCAGGATGACTGCAAGGTTTTTGACCCGACCGACTGGAAGGGTGGAGTTGCCATCAGTGAAATAGGGGACCCTGGAGAAGAGGAGTTCTATAGCGGAGGGTTAGGAGTTGTTTTGTATGCCAGCATGAGACAATTATTCGACATCCAAGTGATACGAGCACTATGGGAGAAGGAGCATCCATGGGTGACAGGCTGCAGGGGACACGGCGTCCTCAGGGAAGAGCTGACTTACAGATCTAGTGAGAAAAAGAAGGAACCATTCAGAGAGGCTTGTTGATATAGGGATTATACAAAGGATGGACTGTGCCTCGAGGAGGGCAGTGTGGGAAGGGTTCAGAGAGTTGAGGGGGAATGGAAGATGGGGTCAGATAGGGGCCAAGCAGAGCCTTGGGGGGTACAGTGAGGAAGATTCCAGATGACCTGAAAGTCTGGGCCTTATTAGGGTGATTGACAGGCACAAGGATATGGGACATAATGAGATTTGTCCTGGCGGATTCAAGGCAGTGGTGCTGAGGCTTTGAATGTCAGCAGCTGGGCAAAGGGGGGTGTCTGGGGCTTTCTTTTGACCTTGTTGGAGGTGATCAAAGCAAGATGCTTTCCTCTGACCCCGTTGATGTGTTTAAGAGCCTCTGGGGAAGATGGAAGCTGCCCTAGCAAGTGCCCTCTATTGAGTCTGATTTATGGAGGTAGAGGGCATGGGATATTTGAGATGGTATTATATTTAAAACAGGCTAAGCAGTGTGGGGCACAGAGAAGGCATGTGAGTGTTGCCCTTAAACTATTTGTGATTATTATGTTAAAATTTAAATAATAGTTTCATCATAGTCTAAAATAGTGGCAGTCTGTATCACTTGAATATATCTCAGAAGAATCCCTCAGAGAGGGCATTTTGTCTGTGATATTCTTCAAGATGGCCAGTGTTTTTATGAGCACATTATTTTTAAAGGCACTAATTGGCAGTCAAAAAACTCAAGTTCAAGGTTTTTTTGTTTTTGTTTTTGTTTTTTTAGATTTTATTTATTTGAGAGAGAGAGCACAAGAAGGGGGAGCGGCGGAGGGAGAGGGAGAAGCAGGCTCTTTATTCATTGGGGATCCCCTGGGGGGACCCCAGGATCATGACCTAAGCCAAAGAAAGACACTTAACCGACTGAGCTACCCAGGTGCTCCTTAAGTTCAGGTTTCACTTTTTAGTTTAGTAATTGTGAATTTTATATTCTTTGTTTATTCATTTTTAATATCTCTTAATAATGGTATAATGAAATCTTCCTCACAGACAAATGAACAAGTGTAATAATGCATGCAAAGAAGTATTATAAAGAAGCCAGCGGTATCATAGAAATATAAGGTGGTATTATGGTGAGAAATGTTTAATGTTTTTCTGTATATTTAATCTGTGAGTACTATGGGAGCCTCAAAAACACACTTTAAAAAACTCAGCACACCCTGTGCTGCATCCACAGGAGCTTGAGGAACCAGCAATGGTACTTTGAAGATGGCAATCTCTTCTAGGATTTAGTTATATAATAAAGAAAAAAAAAATAATATTCAAAATAGAATTGTCATCATTTGTTTTATTTAGCAACGTGGACTATAAAAATGATAACAATTTTAATATTTTTATGTGCATTGAAAGTTATTATGAAGTATTTTCTTTTCAAAGGAAAATTATAAACATTATAGGATTTTATTCTTAATGTATTTTAATTAAATACTTCAGAAAGAAAAAGAAGTGGTGTCTTGTTTTTGTTTTGTTTTTAATTTTGATGTTTTGTTTTTCCACTTTATATCCTGGCTCTACTTCCCTAATGTTAAATGATAGGATTTGGTCACTAAATAAATGATCACCTGCAGTCACTGTTCCAAATGGATGGTAGATGTGGCATTGAGGGCCCAGGGATTCTATACTGTTTTTTAGTACAGGAACTTACTTGGCAGCTCAGAATGAAGGGCAAGCAAGCCTACAGACAGTGGGTAGGATGGAATCTGACTATAATCCCCAGTTAATCCCTGTATGGGCCAGCAATCAAACACAATTTTCTCAAAGTCAGTTCTGGAATATTCTCCCTGTTACCACTCCCTCCCAATTTTGAATGTATGATAATTTAAGCACACAATGACATCCTTTAGAGATAAAAATACTGATGGGTGAAAAACCCAAAGCCACAACTAGTTCAAGGTGAGCAGTTACTCAGAGTTAGAATTAGCCATCTGGGTGATGGACCCCTATTCTGCAAATGAGCCCCCCAAATGTGCTTCTTTTTTCACTTGTAGCTCTTCTCAACGGAGGATAGAAGTAAGTGGGTTCACTTAACAGTTCTGCTCTGCCCACTACACAGAGCACCATGATGCACAGGCTCCTAGGGCTGGAACCACTCTTTCTCGTTTTATTTTCATTGAAATATAGTTGACATACACGGTTATATTGGTTTCAGGTGTACAGCATAGTGATTTGACTATCCTGTGCATTACACAATGCTCCCCACAGTAAGTGTAGTCACCATCTGGAACCACTCTTGAGAGACTGTCTACTCTTTTTTTTTTTTTAAAGATTTTATTTATTTGTCAGAGAGAGAGAGAGCACAAGCAGGGGGAGCAGCAGAGGGAGAGGGAGAAGCAGGCTTCCCGCCGAGCAAGGAGCCCGATGTGGGACACGATCCCAGGACCCTGGGATCATGACCTGAGCCGAAGGCAGACGCTTAACCAGCTGAGCCACCCAGGCATCCCGAGAGACTGTCTACTCTATCTGCATCCATTCTTTACGGCCTTGTTTCAGTTGAATTATCCTTAAGCCATGCCAGATGAAGGCAACTGAGCTCTAATTTTAAATATATTCTCACTGGAAAAAAATGTTTATAACTTAGTCTATACCTGCAGAAACAATCATATTTTGAGAAACTTTCCAATGCCTACCTTCCATTTCTCATGTTGTCCTTTAGGTTAAATTAGCAGGAAATAAGGGAAGGGACACTGCAAATATAAGGGCAAAGAAAGGGGACACAGTGTCCAATAACTCCAAGTGTCTTTTATTTTTATTTATTTATTTTTTTTTAAAAGATTTTATTTATTTGACAGAGAGAGACACAGCGAGAGAGGGAACACAAGCAGGGGGAGGGCGAGAGGGAGAAGCAGGCTTCCCGCGGAGCAGGGAGCCCAATGCGGGGCTCGATCCCAGGACCCCGAGATCATGACCTGAGCCAAAGGCAGATGCTTAACAACTGAGCCACCTAGGCGCCCCAACTCCAAGTGTCTTAACTGGGAAGCAGAAGCACAGTTAATGCAAATGCCATGGAATGTCACTATCATCATTGATAAAAAATGGTGCAAACCATGGATCATGTAATGGGATGAGCTGTTGGTAAAAGCTTATCAAACTGGGGATGCCTGGGTGGTTGAGTCAGTTAAGCATCCGACTCTTGATTTCGGCTCAGGTCCTGATTTCAGGGTTGTGAGATTGAACCCGTGTCAGGCTCCACACTGGGCATGGAACCTGCTTAAGATTCTCTCTCTTCCGCTCTTCCCCTAAAAAAATTAAAAAGCTTATACCAAACAGTGTTGTTTGCAAGTAAAGTGCAAGGAAATCCAACTCTAGTTGGCTTACATGACAAAGAAATTCATTGACTCCCAAAACTGGAAGCCCAGACATATGACATATTTTGTGGTCTTAATCCATTGACTTTTGCTTCATTTCCTTTCTTAGCTCTGTATCTCTCCATGGGTCAGCTGCATCCTCAGGCTGGGAGGGAACTGGATGCAGCAGTCAGACATATGATCCATGAAAATATCAAAATTCAATGACAATAAAATGCTTCCAGAAGCTCATTCTGAAGAGCGTGGGGATACCTCTTCTCATGATTCATCGGCAAGAATTTTCATCTGCCCTATCACTAACAAGAGGAGTGGATTTACCCGCTAGCCAGAGCTCTGTTTGGAAGGCCTTGGGGGGGGGGGGGGAACGCATACTAAATAGACAATTGCCAATGTCCATCTGCTCTATTTCTTTCTGTTGGATTTTGCTGAGGGTGAGTACCATACTTCACTCATTCTTTATTTCTGGCATCTATCATAGTGGCTAGTAAATAGTAGCAGTTCAATAAATGCCATTGAATAAAGAAATTAAATTAGTACCTAGAAGGGGGCAAATCAGATCTATATTTGTCTGGTAGTTAAAAAAATAAAGTCCAAATAATCCCGGGTTTCCTGAAATTAAAAGGCAAGGTATTTGTATGAACATTCTATCTGGAGAGAACAGAGGAAGATACAATCATAAATCAGGACTCAAATTTCATAGGATTTTTATAGTAGACCAGATGTCAACCATTTGAATGATATTTAGCAGTAAACAGACATAAGTGCTATAACTTCTTTTAATGAACGATTTCTATCTGAACCAAATGAGCTTCTGAATTTCACAGAGTGGAAGCTTCCAGATCTCTAGGCTGCATTCAGAGATTTAGAATTACTTTGCTCGAAGATGGGGGATGGACTCACGGGTTGGCAGTTGGCATGTAGTGCTAACAGACTTTGTGATTCCCAAGACTTAGAACTGCAGTGCTCAACAGAAGCTCAGCAGAGAACAACTGGGACCAGCTTTTAGGAACTACTCCCTGTTAATGCGAATTTTCTTCTGCTTCCCTCACAATTTACCCAGAACAATATAAATGTTACCAATTCCCTGAGCTGAAGAACTGCGAGTAGGATTCATTGCAAACTTTGTAACGACCTCTTGGTCCCTAATGTGTCCAACCCACTGCTGGTTTTTAGGACTGTAGCTCATTTCAGTGCATTTTGGTGATACCTTGAAATTTCATGCCAAACTCTTCAAAAGTAATTCAGCAGGTGGGTGTCTTGGGGAGGAGCCCTGGGCATTTCATTGTAACAAAGTGAGCACTTCCTCATTATGGCTACCTCCTCATCCTGAGTCAAAAGAAAACAAACAAGCCTGGCCTCCACCTCAGCGACTGCACACCTGCAAGACTGTTTACTGATTGAGCCTCACCTCGCTGCTCTGAGCCGAGAGGTTGCAAATTCGTTGGGCAGGCACAATGTGTGTGGTTTTCTTTCTTTTTATAACATTTGGATTTGAATGACTTTAGGTGAGGCAGGCTCTTTTGTTCACCATAAGCCTAGCTCCTGTTTGAATTCATGCATTTTCATGACCTGCCTGGGCCCCTGTAAGCATTGACCTTGCCACCCCAGACCAAACCACGGAAAGAAATAGACATGGAGGCTGAGTTTATTCAGGTCGAGTAGGAAAAATACAAAGAAAAACAGATGCTTTTCCACCATCCAAGAATAAATATAATCTTCACCATTTTCAAATCATCACTTCCAGAACTGGGTTGAAACCAGTATTGGAAAGACTTTCAAAGCTTGGTTATCCTTTTATCTGTAACTGTGACTTTGGATTGACTTGGAACTCTAAGAAGTTTCTAAGAACTTCTCTAAAACTGGGGTTCATCTTTTTTTTTTTTTAAAGATTTATTTATTTGAGAGAGAGAGAGAGCATGAGTGGGAAGGGCAGAGGCAGATGGAGAGCGTCTCAAGCAGACTCCACACTACACACAGAGCCTCACGTGGGGCTCGATCTCATGACCCAGAGATCACGACCTGAGTTGAAACCAAGAGTCAGATACTTAACTGACTGCATCACCAGGTGCCCCATAAAACTGTGGTTCATCTTAATAATTTCTATCAGATTTCCTGATTTGGAAGAGAAGAGTGTTTTCTATATGTGCCAAAGCACCGTGGCCCTCAGTGAGAAGCAGTCTCCCTGCTCAGTTGGAAGTTGTTTCAATTATTAATTTTCTTTGCATATTTCCCATGTGGGTTGCCCTGGTGATTTGTCCTCTAATATGGCTACACATCTCTTCTTACTATCTTATATTTATGCATCCACTCCACCAATATTTGTAGAGCTGTTAACTGTGTACTGGGCACTCATGAACCAGGGTGTGCCAACCCTTGTCTGACTCATGGAAGCTAGATCTGTGTGAGAAGCTCTAAAAAATGAGAACTGTCATTGTAAGTCAGTGATTTAAGGGAAACTTAATTCAGGTCATTTGTGAAGATAGAACATTTTAAGAGATATATTGCAAATCCTTATGCATATATGACATGTTAGCTATTCTAATTAGGGGATAAGTAGTCGGCTTTATACCAGCCATTTCCTAGATATCCAGAGTGACTTAAATATGCACTTAAAAAACACTTTGTTTTTAAATTATTATATTTATATATATTATATATATATAATATATATAATTATTCACAGGAAGTTGCAAAGACAAGACAGAGAATTCCTTTGTACAGGTCACCAGCTTTCTCTTCATGGTTACATTTTATGTAACTATAGTATAATATAAAATCCAGGAAAGTGACATTGGTGTGTGTGTATAGTTTTATGTCATTTTATTTCATGTGTTGGTCTGTGTGATCACCACTGCAGTTCAGATGCAGAACTATTCCAACACCACAGAGATTTCCCTCTTGCTACCTGTGCTAACCCTCCCCCCACCATAATAAACCCTGCAACCATAAATCTGTTTTCCATTTCTATAATTTTGCCATTTTGAATACTTAAATAAGTGAAATCATATGTATGTGAACTTTTGAGATTGGCTTCCGGCACTCATCAAATGCCCTTGAGCCCCAACCAAGTTGTTGGTGTATCAGTAGCTCATTACTTTGTGGGACACCTGGTTTCTCAGTCGGTTAAGCGTCTGCCTTCAGCTCAGGTCATGATCCCAGGGTCCTGGGATCGAGTCCCGCATCGGGCTCCTTGCTCAGCGAGGAGTCTGTTTCTTCCTCCGCCTGCCACTCCCCCTGCTTGTGCTCTCTCTCTCTCTCTCTCTGACAAATAAATAAATAAATACACTCTTAAAAAAACCTCATTACTTTGTATCAGTCACTGAGTAGTAGTCCACCTATGAATGCACCAGTCTATTGGCTATTTCAATTGAATTTGCTATGAACAATCGTGTACAAGTTTTCTTTGGGATAAATGCAATTGCTGGGTCATATGCTAAGTATATGTTTAGTTTTTTTTAGAGAAACTGCCCAACTGTTTTGCAGAGTGACTGTGCCATTTTACTTTCCTAACAACATGCTAGGGAAAAAAAAAAATAGAGCATCAATTCTTTAGGAAACTGATTCTTGATAAAGGTTCTTCAAATGAGAAAAGCCAATTTGTGAATGGGTTTGTGATCAGTCTGTCTCACCACATGAGGTACCTTTTGCAAGGTAAGACATCATAATTGATGGGGAAAACTAGAATCCTAGTACATGTCTTACTGGAGGCCAGCAGATACAGAGGCTGAGTTGGATGTACTGAGCAGGAGTGGGCAAATCAGGCCTCAGTTGCTGACCTCACTTTATCAACACGGACACAATTTGTGCTGGCATTCCAGATAATCAAGAGGCACTTTGCCATCAAAGGGTATTCTTCTTCAAGATGCTGAAACAATGTTTGAGTTTTATCTTCTTGCCTCGGCCACATTCCTAGGATTTAGGAGGCAAATTCTTTCAGACAGTTTTTTGAAAGAGAAAGTACAAGGATGTAAGGTCATGGCAGTGAACCTCAGAGACAGCAGTCAAAGCCACAAAACGATGTGACGGGAAAGATCTCTGGTTGCAGGTCAGTTCCATGGCTTTCCAGCTGTTTGACTGGCCCATGTTACTTGACACCTCTCAGGCTCAGCTTTCTTTTCTGTACAATGGCCACACTAATGTCTACCCCATAGGATCATGAAAGCGTTAAGTGCAATTGTGCATGTAAATCAGCGGGCATATAGAACCAACAAACACAACTACCATTTTGTTGGGGGTGGTGATTACATTTGAGGAACTGTGCCCAGTCCTTGTAGGTGCTTAAAAAAACAAGACTGTGTTCCCCTCCCTCTTCCTAATTCTCTTTGTCTTTTTACTTTCTCTTTTTTTCTCTCCAAAGCTGGAAATATTATGATGAGCCTATAACTTTGTTATTTCATTCAACCAATATCTATTGAGTAGCTACCATGTGTCAGGCATGGCTCTAGGTTCTGAAGACACAACCCTGAACAAGATAAAGTCTATGTTCTCATGGAGATTATATTCTCGTGAAGGGAGACTAAGAAGACACAGTTAGGCAAATACATACGTTATGTAATTTCAGATAGTGTTAAGTAAAAATAAAAATAATAAAATAATGAGGCAGTGTAAAGACACAGAGATACCTGGGATGGCTGGGGAGAAACATGAAGGAAGGAGCAATGGAGAAATGTGGGAAAAGAGTTGGGAGCAGAGTGTATACAACTGAAATGAACTTGATGTGTCCGAGGAGCAAAGAAGGTTAGGATTCCCAGCATTGAGCAAGTGGAGTGTAGGAGATGAAGATTGATAGACTGGGCTTTCTAGGACCTGTTAAGAAGTTTGGACTTCATCCTAAATGTGATGGGAGGGCTTTGAACGTTGGAATGGCGTGATCTGATTTACGCTTTCTAAGGAATATTTATTCTGCTGCTTGGAAAGTGGCTCGGAGGGGTGCACGTGGAAGAGTGAACGAAGAGGCTCTTGCAGGAGTCCAGGTGAGAGAGGACTGTGGCCTGGCTGGGGGTTTTCGTGGTTGAGATGGAGAAACAAGGATGGAGTTGGGATAGGTTTTGGAGAAGAGCTGGTAGGACCTACTTGTCCAGAGCATGGGCAGTGAAAGAAGGGATGGATCAAGGATGACCGTCAGGCTTTTGGCCGAGTGTTTTATGGGAAATCCAGGGCTCTGTCCACTGCTCCATAGTGTGTTTCAGGAGGGAACAAATTCTTGTCTTGCATAAGCTGGGCTCCTTTGGATCTGGACGTGTGATACTCAGTGACGAGCGAGGCTGGGCTGTAGATTTGGTAGAACTAGAAAGACATGTTGATCACTTTCTGAATCCTTTAAGTGTTGCCCTTTCTGTGCACTGGTGGTGGGTTACTTGGTATCTTCTGCTTCAGTAATGCCCTGGCTCTCCGGCTCCCACCTTGTGACTTCTGTGCCCCTGAGCAGAACAGGAACCCCTTTCAGGGCATGGCAAGCTTAGCAGGCTTGGCCTGGGCGCTGCTGGATGGGTCCTGCCCTTCACGCGGTGTGGCCTCCTGGCCAGGCGATTTGGAAATGCTTTCCCGGGTTCCCGCTTTCAGGGCGATGGCCAGAACTGACTTCATGGGAGAGGCAGCCAAGAACCAAGGCCAACTTGACTTGGAGTCTAGAGTCAGGCCACCCGGGTTCTCTCCTGTCTGGATTCTGACATTGGCACAAGTTTCTTAACCTCTCTGTGCCTCAGTTTCCTTATGTCCAGTAAGAGGATAGTAATGGTGACTATTTCAAATGGTTATGGTGAGGATTTGATGAAATATTGCATGAAAAGGGCTCCCAAGTGTGACTGGCATTTGATTACGGCACCTAAAAATAGCACGTGAGAAGAGGCACTTGATTGTCTACTGCGAAAAAATATTGTCTAGGAAAAGTGCATTAATAGCACTAAAAAGTTAGCTATTGTTTCTAATTTTATTGCATCCTCCATTAGCCTTGTTGATTCTGTTTTCCAAAAGTAATTACAGGGTCAGCATGTGACTCTCTGGGATTCAAATGAGCGGATCACCTACTCAGAGACCCATGGGGGTGAGGCAGGTAACACGAGTGAGAGGAGCAGGACCCGGAGGCACCGGAACACATGCAGTCTGATCTGCCCCAACAGGCTGCCATGGCTTAGCTTCCATGGCAGTGGTGTCACATGCAAGTTCTCCCGGGGAAGCTGGAGATCTGGACTTCTGGACTTCTTCGATAAAATTTCTGTGTTTATAAATGTGGGCAGCCTTGCTGGCTAAGGAATACATGTTTCGGGGGGTGGGGGAAGGGGTAGATTTGGCCTATGGGCCACCAGTTTAGAAACTTTGATCCAGATAACTGCAGATTTGTTGTGAGATCAGCTGCAAATGGGATCCGGGAAAGGTACATGTAAGTAAGGGGATGCTCTCAGCATGAGAAGCCACGGGCAGGTGCGCAGGTGGGTGGGTGCACAGGAGGGTGATGCGCAGAAGCTCCCCTGGGGTAGGAGACAGGTTGGGTGAGTGATGGAGGAGGGTGCTGAAGAGATGAAGCACGGTGACCTGGGCATACTCCAGAACCTGATTGATGTAGGGCTGGCCCCAATGCCACAGATGTCTGTGCTTTGAACATGCAGGTTGTTTTTACTTCCTTGGCAGTCGGGTTACACAGAGGTGGTATTGTAAAATTCCCACTGCTTCCTGGGCCCGAACTCACCTGCTGTGCGTAGTTATGGCATCATCCACAGTTAGGCAACTGCTTACCTTTGTCTTGAGGCTCCTGTGCACCTTCCATGATGCTGGCGTTTTGGGGAGAGCATGAGAGGGAAGACTGCTGGCCTCAGATCTCATAAGCCAGCATTCTCAGCTGAACTATAGAACACGGGTGTGGATTAGTTTCACTTAGTTTCAGTGACTGGGACTACCACAGAGTCAGTTATAGTTTTTATAACTCAACAATGCTGACTTGAGGCTTTACGATATTTAAGGAATGCTTTTCCATTCACAGGCAGAGAAAAGCAAAGTACAAAATTGGGGAAAAAATAAAACCTTAATAATTACTACTCATTTTCAAAATGATAATCAAGCACCTCATCTTATTTAAAAGTTATAGAACAGTGTTGGTTCATCAGTGGTTCCTAACAGGGGCAGCTTTGCTCTCCAGGGAACATTAGCAATAGCTGGAGACATTATTTTTAAGATTTATTTATTTTAGAGAGAGGGCGAGAGAGAATGTCAAGCACGCGTATGTGGGAGAAGGGGCAGAGGGAGAGAATCTTCAAGCAGACTCCCTGCTGAGCTCAAAGCCTGACACAGGGCTCGATCTAATGGCCCATGAGATCATGATCTGAGCCCAAACCAGGAGTCAGAAGTTCAACTGACTGAGCCACCCAGGCGCCCCGCTGGAGACATTTTTGGTTGTCACGAGTGAGGGAGGCATTTGCTAGAGCATAGAGGGGCATGTAGTGGATTGAGGCCAGAGATGCATCAAAACGTCCTCTTATGCACAGAACAGTCTGCCCCCAAACCAAAAAATTATAGGGCCCAACAGGTCAATCGTGTCAAGGCTGAGAAATCCGCAATAGCTTGAAAGAAAACAGCTCATAGAAGTGTTAAAGTACGAGAGTAACTCTAGACATGAAATTAGGGGCATGCATTAAAGGCTGCCATGCATTGGGTTATAGGTGTGCATATGTGTGATCACAAGCATATTGCTTTCTTCCTGAACTCTTAGCTGGAATAATCAAACTGATTATATACATACATATGTATGTATATATATATATGAAGCAACCAGCCTCCTCTTATAGCAAGAAACTGTTTTCACTATAAAGGAACTTAAATCTGCACCTAGAAACACCCCAAAAGACGGATGTGCTGACATCCAGGGCAATAATCATACCAACAGGTAGAACCTAAAGCACACAACCTAGGGTCCTTCATCCTTCCAAGCTGACCCACTGGTTGGGTCTTCTCCACCAACTGTTGCCATAGAGTTGATCCACTTTGACATCGTGCTCTGCTGACAGATGCTTTCAGTGTAAAGGAAACTCAAAGACAGGTAAATAGAGGCTGAGGAGTTTACGCAACGAATGTGCCATGGACTCATCACCCACGTCAAGTACAGTGTTTACTGGGTGGCACCCCGGGATTGAAGATGCAGGTGATCGTTTCCAAAGGCGAGGCTCTACTCTGGAGTTCAGACTGAGCTGCTGAGGACAGAGGGCAACATACAGCGGCCAGGGAGGGTTGGGACATTGAGAGGAAACACCAAGTTCCGTGAAACGTCTGCTACAGACAGGAAGCAAGATTGGCATAATTGATTTCTTTCTTCTTTTGCAAGGAGAGCTTTGTTTCTTCAGTATTCTTAAAGACAAAGCATTTGGGTTTCACCTCAGAGGCAGGGGTGGGGTCTGGCATTTGGAATGAAATGTGCACATGACCTGTTAAACTAGGTAGACCTTTTTCCTTCGGCTAGAAACCACCTCATTATGCAACCTGGAAGTCCTATCGCCCAGACGAACCAAACAGAAACCAAAACCAAACTGGCATATTTCTATGGGGTCATTAAAAAGTCTTATTTGTTAAGCTTAAGTGATGTACACATCCTTTATTTATTTTTTTCAGGTTGAGGAACCTCTCTCATAGTTCCCATTGTTGAACCTCTCTCTCCTTTGACCTCAAACAAAAATTGAAAGAGTTCACACTTACTGAGTACTTTCCAGATATTGTTAAAAGCATTTCACAGGGAACTACTGATTTCCACCTCATTTGTGAGGTATATATTATTATCCAGTTTCCAAGTAAGGAAACGGAGGCTCAGGGAGGTTAAATAATTTGTTAAAAGTAATTTAGCTATTAAATGGGAAGTTGAAGTTTCAATCTAGGCTGTCTGGCTTCAGAATTTGGAACATAAATGCTACTTGCTATGGTCTGAAATTAGGATTTAGAATTTTTCTAAGCCATAGGAGTCAGTTTTGCCAGGGAGCTATTGAGAAAATTGATAACTTGTTTTTCCTGAGATTTCTTTGCTTTCTCTTTACTGTCCTTGCAAGAAAGGAGTACTTAAAAGTTTCCAGATTGAGAGACTTTTTCTTTTAAAAAGATTTTATTTATTTATTTGCTAGAGAGAGAGAGAGCGAACACACAAGCTGGGGGAGGAGCTTAGGGAGAGGGAGAAGCAGGCTCCCGGCTGAGCAGGGAACCCATTGCAGGACTCGATCCCAGGATCCTGGGATCATGACCTGAGCCGAAGGCAGGCACCTAACCGACTGAGCCACCAAGGCGTCCCAGATTTAGAGACTTTTTAGATAGACAGAAAACAGATTGTGTTAGACAGGAATGGTTTGAATTCTAGTTAAGCTGAGTGATATTGGATAAGTTGTTTACCATCTCTGAGCCTTGGGTTCCTCATTTGAAAAGTGGATAATAACATATCCTTGAGTTGTAAGGATTAAATAATATAATTCAGAAAAACGCCTAGGGCAGTGCTTGGTACCTAGAAAGTGCCTAATACATGTCCTTGTTTTTGCAGGGAGCCTAGTGGTGGACGTATAGAATGTGGGTGGATTAGCAAGCAAACCTCAGATGAACATTTTAAAACTGTCAGATTAAATTCTGGCTCTGCCACTGAGAAATACAATGACCCTTGGATAAGTATTTGACTTTTTGGAAACTAATTTATAAAGAACAGGTATTAAGTATTGTATGAGTCCACAATATATGGCTATCTCTATCATTTACTGGATGGCACATTTTTACTCTTAAAAAACAACAAAAAAGGAAACTACTAAGCAAGGGGCACCTGGGTGGCTCAGCTGGTTAAGTTACCCCCTTGATTTTGGCTCAGGTCATGAGATGGAGCCCCAGGTAGGCTCTGGCTCAGTGGGGAGTCCGCTTCCCTCTCCCCCACTCTCCCTCTGCCCCTCCCCCTGCTCGCGCTTTCTCTTTCTCTAAAATAAGTAAGTCTTAAAAAAAATAGTACTAGGCAAAACAAAACCCCAGAAGAAGCAGCTAAAGTTAAGACACCTAATATGTCAATATCTCCATAGCTAGCAAGCGGCTTTTAGCATCTTGGTGCCAAGGAACAGAATCACACAAGCAAGACGGTAGGATTTATAAAGCTGGAAAGAGGCTTTTGGGGGTTACTTAACTTTTTACACCAGTAGAGTTAAAGGTGGTTCAACATTTCACGGATGAGGGAATGAAAAAACGGGCATGGCGTAACTGAAGACTGGAGTGGCCCCTGTGTCACAGGTAAGTTGAAAGCAGCGATCGTTTCCTCCCAGCGACGTCTTCGCAGATGGTTACAGTCCTTTTCCGACCCCGGGATTTGGTTGGCGTCTCCGCTCTTTCCCGCGGAATCAGATCCTTTTAAAATTAGGAAGGATCGCCCCCTAGAGGTCAAATTAAAGAGCGACAAACTGCAAAGTGGATTTGATTTCTGCAGGTTCTGAGAGAGTCCCATTCTTGAGGATTTGAGAACGAAAAGATAATCCCGGGCGCCTGGGTGGCTCGGATGGTTAAGCGTCTGCCTTCGGCTCAGGTCATGATCCCAGGGTCCTGGGATCGAGTCCCACGTCGGGCTCCCTGCTCTGCGGGGAGCCTGCTTCTCCCTCTGGCCCTCTCCCCTCTCATGCTGTTTCTCTCCTGCTCACTCTCTAATAAATAAATAAATAAATAATCTTTAAAAAAAAAAAAAAAAAGAAAGTCCTGCTTTGGGAGGAGGGGAGGAGACGTAATTTTGCAGAGGGCAAGGGACTTTACCGCATGGGGCTAATTAGTATGATGCAGGTAATTAGGGAAGCCAGCGTACTTCCCTTCTGATGCTCCCCCCATGTTGCTCTAATTAAATAAAGCAGCAAATCTTTAATGAGAAATCCTTTTCGAAGCAGGAAGTTCAAGCACAGTTAATAAAAGCCACGACAGTTCATCAGCAACAGGCGGATGGCGCATTTCTCTCTGCGTGCTCCCACCGCTTCCGCAAGAGTGATTGCTTTAACTTTGGGCTCATAATTTGATTAATTTGTCAAGACTGGACAAAAGGTATTAAAGTGCCAGGCCCACCAACTTTGGCTTGTGCTCCTCTTATATTGTCTGTTTATGAGTGTCCTGAAGTAAATTAATGAAATGCAAAGAGTTAAGGGTGAGAAAGGCTGTGGGTACTTGGGTGGGGGAGGGAGAAGTGCTTTCGAAAATACGATTACCGTGGTAATTAATAAAATCTATTTATGACGCCTGAGCAGAGTTAAAACTGGCATCCAATGTTAAGCAGAATATTTCAATTCAAAATTTACTTCCTTGTGAAGATGGCACTCACCGAAGATACTTCAGTCTGTCCACTTGGATCACTGAGGATCCAACGCATTGTTTTCAATATGAATAACTTTTAAGGATTGGGGAAGTGATTTTCCGAACAGTTCAATTTACATCTAGTGAGCAAGCTGGTAATCAAATGTTATTTCAAAAGTCATTTAATCTTTTTATATATGTGGAATCCTTAATAAGTTGGTAATAGGTAAGCAATGAAGCTTTATCGTTAGTGTCCCTTACTTCTCTGCTATTTACCATCGGTAGGTTTAGAAAACTACATTCAAGAAAAGGAAAAAAAAAAACCCCACCTTTCTTTTAAGATGTTATATTTTGGGATAGCTTTTTGGTTCGTCATTGAAAATGAGCTGAAAGCTGATTGGGTCTTGGTTGGTGGCTCTTTCCAGACCATCCATTTTTGGAGTCAGGCATAAAATTAGTAAATAAGAGTTAGAGCATCTGTGAGGTCCAACTCTGAGACTCTAAAGGCAGGATGTGAAGTTGTCTCGAAAGATCCAGCTGTTAAAACTCAGGATACAGATGTAGATATCCAGGAGGAAAAGAATGTTCTCTGGCTAAACACAGAAATACTGGATCACTGATTAAATTTAACAAGATGCACAGAGAAGTACTTTTTTGCGTCAAGGATCTGAACTGTGTGTAGTTTTAGGGAACTAAGTATCATTGCAACTGAAGTAACATGTTGACAAATATTTTCCCCTCATTACATTCCTTCTAAGGCCATGTAAATAAAGGAAAGCATCATTTGAAAATGATCTGAAATTGTGTCTGTTGATCTTAAAGAATGTTGAATAGAATGATTATTAACCTGAAATTTGTATACATTATTTTTTGGGTGATGAAATCACTTAGGATTTGCTAAGCATTTGAAATTATGAAAAATATAATGGGTTGTATTGTGATGTGTCTTCTAGAAAAGAAAGGGAAATAGTTACCGATTTAATATTTAGTACTTATGAAAGGACTGGGACACATTTTGTAATAAAATGAGTCTAACAAGCAAATACACACACACACACACACAATCCTGAATGTGATACGCGGTGCTATTTTTTCTCTAAGACGACTCAACTAACCTAGGTGGCATATGTAACATGGGCCAACCAAATAATGGTTTAAGATAAAAATGCATGATTCATAAACACGGAACCCCCAAACTTTAAAAATTTATTTTATTATACAGGCTCTACCCTTAGAGGAAATGTAAGGTTCTGAACTCAATAGCAATAATGGAGTACATTCTTACGACTACAGTAATACTCTATCCTAATGGGTAGCAACCTCAGCACCAATCCAGAAGGGTTCATGTTGCAAAGACCTTCAAGTCACAGGGCGGACTAGGGTCAAGTTTGGCGTTCCCGGCTTCCGGCATCTAACCTAGTTGTGAACCAGCTGCATTTTTTCTGAGATTTGCATTCTGCTGCAATTTGGCTGACAAAGTATTTTCTTGCGGCTCTGTTTTTGGAGGCTGTTCACAAGAGTAACCTGACAGTTTCGAGCTTGAGGAGCACTTTGTGATCAGCCCCCAGGGGCTGAGAAATGAATACAGGCTCCCAACATGGGTTCATCGGTTCAGCACTGTGCTCAGAGTAGCTTGTCAAATGTAGTGGTACAATCACAAATTGGTAGTCACTTGGTGGGCTGGACCAAGAAACCACACCCAGTGACATTTGGCTTGGTCAACAACTAGAGAGAGACAGATAGCTATATAAGTATATAGAATTCTATTTTATTTTAGTTTAGTTTTGGCAAAGCATTTTTTTACGAAAACAATGAATCATGGATCGCTACATCAAAAACTAACGATGTATGGTGACTAACATAACATAATAAAATAAAATATAAAATAAATTTCTCCTGAGTGCTTAAAAGCCTGTTGGTGTTTGCTCAGTGGCAGTGGGATGGTGTTAGAAGGTTAAGAAGGAGCAGTTATTTTATTTTTATTTTTTAAAGATTTTATTTATTTATTTGAGAGAGAGAGAGAGCACAAGCAGGGTGGAGGCAGAGGCAGAGGGAGAAGCAGTCTCCCTGGTGAGCAAGGAGCCCGATGCGGGGCTCAATCCCAGGACCCCGGGATCATGACCTGAGCCAAAGGCAGATATTTAACTGACTGAGCCACCCCGATGTCCCAAGAAGGAGTGGTTATTGAGGGCTAAAGGAATCAAGGAGTCTGGAGAACTCCGACTTTTGCATGGAAGTGAGGAAAGTTGGCATGACTGTTTTCTTTTCTTTTTTTTTTTTTTTTGGCATGACTGTTTTCTAGAGTACCCACTTCTTTATTGAAACTTTTTTATTGGTCCCAGTAAGAAAGGATTGGCCACTGATTGCCCTGATGCTGGTGTGTTGTGACAGGACATTTGTCTTTTTTTTTTTAAGATTTTTAAAAATTTATTTATTTGAGAGAGAGAGCACATGAGAGGGGGGAGGGTCAGAGGCAGAAGCAGGCTCCCTGCCGAGCAGGGAACCTGATGCGGGACTCGATCCAGGGACTCCAGGATCATGACCTGAGCCGAAGGCAGTCGCTTAACCAACTGAGCCACCCAGGCGCCCGACATTTGTCTTTTAATAGTACTATAACGTTGACATAGAGAAGTGTGAGTGTGTATGCAAGAGAGTAAGAGAAAAATTGTATTCGTATTTAGGGAATGACATAATTTGCTTTTCTTTCTGGGAAAGAATCCCCTTAAAAATCCTCTGTAAGTTTTAGAAAACATGGCCAGTTGATTCTGAATTGTTTTCAAATAAAGAGTTCGTTCTTTTGTTTGTTTGTTTCAAGTTTTTCTTTAAGTTCTAATTCGTTAAGGGGCGCCTGAGGGTGGCTCAGTCAATTAAGCATCCAACTCTTGATTTCGGCTCAGGTCATGATCTCAGATCGAGCCCTGCATCGGGCTCTGTGCTGGGCATGGAGCCTGCTTAAGATTCTCTCTCTCTCTCCCTCTGCCACCCCCATCACGTGTTCTTTCCCTCTTAAAAAAAAAAAATTCTAGTTGGTTAACAAAGTTCATTTCTGTTGGCAATGTGAGACTCAGACCTTAACTTCAGTATTCCATGAGTACTAAGGCTAACCACTTGGCGAAGGAATGATGAGGCTCTAATTTGATACCTACCCCACACCCTTGTAAATGTCTTTCCTCCCTCTCTCCACTTTCAGGAGTCAGAGATCAACAATGTCTACTTGCTTCTTTTCATTCAGGCAAGATTTATCTAGAGAGAACCTTTTCAAAAGAAGATACATGAATTCTTCTCTTTTCTCTCTTGTTATCCCAACCCCAATGGTTGTGCCTGGCTCTTCTGCTGTAGACCATAATGATTGAAAGCTGCCTTCTAACTAAAGTGCAAAGGACATGTTCTGGAGTAAGAGAGAGGAAAATGGTTACTGACGTGGTCAGAAATACTCCTAGAAATCTGTTAGCATTTTTATCGGCTATCTCATATTTTCAGAGGTTTATAACTTGATAGCAAAATAATTTATAGGCTTGGGGTGCCTGGGTGGCTCAGTCAGTTAAGCATCTACCTTCAGCTCAGGTCATGATCCCAGGATCCTGGAATCGAGCCCTGAGTCAGGCTCCCTGCTCGCTGGGGAGTCTGCTTCTCCCTCTGTCCCTACCCCCCAGCTTGTGCTCTCTCTCTCTTTCTCTCTCTCAGATAAATAAATAAAATCTTTAAAAAACATAATTCATAGGCTCTATAACATGTTTAAAGAAGCTGGAAGATCTCTTAGGCATTATTTCAGTGGCTGAAAATAGAAACGTTTTTGGTAAATCAAGGATGCAGCCAATCTTTCCAATTTTATACCTTGAGAGTGAAATAAATAAGTCAGTAAATAAAAATTCATTGAATGTGGATGATTTTAAGAACTGATAAATAGGGCACCTGGGTGATTCAGTCAGTTAAGGCGTTTGCCTTTTGCTCAGGTCATGATCCCGGAGTCCCGGGATCAAGTCCCACATTAGGCTCCCTGCTCAGTGGGGAATCTGCTTCTCCCTCTGCCCTTCACCCTGCTTGTGCTCCCTCTCTCTCTCGCTCTCTCTCAAATAAATAAAATTTTTTTAAAAACCTGATAAATCGACACCATGGACAATAGATACAAAACAGAACATGGAATAGAACATGGAAATTACATAATTTTAGTGCTTATCTGCTATTCCCAGAAGATGAGTATCTGTATGAATAAATATACATACGTATATGTATATATAGAATCCATGACTTGTGATGGCCAGACTTACAATTTCTTTTTGACATTACGATGGTGAGAAAACAATACACATTCAGTAGGAAGTGTAGTTCAAGTTTTGAATTTTGATCTTTGATATGCGGTGTGTTACTTTCTCGTGATGCTCCCACTCAGTCCCTTGAGATATGCAACACTCTATTATAAAGTAGGCTTTGTGTTAGATGATTTTGCCCAACTGTAGGTTAATGTGAGTGTTCTGAGCACCTTCAGGTCGGCTAGACTAAGTTACGATGTTTGGTAGGTTAGATGTATTAAATGCATTTTCCACTTAGGACGTTTTCAATGTATGATGGGTTTACGGAACTTAACCTCATGGTTGGTTCAGGAAGTTCTGTATACATGTTTATGTCTCCTACCTTCAGACCACTGTGAAGCCTAACTATAGACTTAAAATATGCTCCTATTTTTTGATACATGACTACACAATGTATTATGATGAATGAAAATACATGCTTTTTCAAATCTGCAAAGGGATTAAAGGTTGAAGTAGAATAGAATGTAAAACTATTCTTCGTTCATAAATTAGGTGAGTCTTCTAAGGCTACCTACCAAAGCATTTTGTGAATCAAAATAAAGCAATCTGAAGGATTTTATGTAGCTTTTTAAAGTTCCTAGACAGAGGAGCAGGGAATGGAAGAATCTGGCTTTTTGCCAGGAGATTTTTTTTTTATTCTTATGTTAATCCCCATACATTACATCATTAGTTTTAGATGAAGTGTTCCATGATTCATTGTTTGTGCATAACACCCAGTGCTCCATGCAGAATGTGCCCTCCTCAATACCCATCACCAGGCTAACCCATCCTCCCACCCCCCTCCCCTCTAGAACCCTGTTTGTTTTTCAGAATCCATCCTCTCTCATGGTTCGTCTACCCCTCCGATTTCCCCCGCTTCATTCTTCCCCTCCCACTACCTTCTTCTTCTTCTTCTTTTTTCCTTAACATATATTGCATTATTTGTTTCAGAGGTACAGATCTGAGATTCAACAGTCTTGCACAATTCACAGTGCTTACCAGAGCACATACCCTCCCCAGTGTCTATCACCCAGTCACCCCATCCCTCCCACCCCACCCCCCACTCCAACAACACTCAGTTTGTTTCCTGTGATTAAGAATTCCTCATATCAGTGAGATCATATGATACATGTTGCCAGGAGATTTCTGTAGAATGTCTGAACCCCAACGGATAGTGGTAATTTTAGTAAGTTTGGAGGGTAGTCATTTTAGCACTGATGAAGATTAGATATTAAAATGATTGCAGAAAATTAAAAACAGTGATTGAAAAACCTGCATAATAGTCTTCCTCTCTGTTATTTTAAGTATGAATATATAAAAACCTGTCTGAAAGTCATTCATAGAGGAAAAGTGGGGTGAATGTAATAGATCATATTGGGGTCTGCCCAGACATTCCTTTTATTTATTTATTTATTTTATTTATTTATTTGAGAGAAACAGAAAGAGGAAGAAGCGGACTCCCTGCTGAGCAGAGAGCCCGATGAGGGACTCAATCCCAAGACCTTGAGATCATGACCTGAACTGAAGGCAGACGCTTAACTGACTGAACCACACAGGCGCCCTGCCCAGACACTTCTGTATTCCTTTTTACTGGTTTTGAATCCACTTCTTTGTCACTGTGCTTGTTCCCCAACAGTCTGTGATTCTTTCAGAGGTCTGCCCTTGGGCTACTGGATGCCCTTGCCTGTGCACAGAATGTCTACTCTCTGGGGGCTGCATGGGTGACTGACAGGCACAGGAGTATGGAAGTCCCCACTCCTCGCTTCAGATGGGAACTGCTCTGAGGTGCAGCTCACCCTCCAGAGCAAGCATCAGGGGGTCAGGCTGATTCCACTGTCCCTGGCCTCTGCCTGGGATTGTACCTGGCTGGACTTCCTCCTTTCTCTTTACCACATTCCCCACGTCTTCAATCAATTCCTTGCACATGAATCCTTGTTTCAAGGTCAGTTTCTGGGAACCCAAGCGGAGACCACGAAGGAACAAAGGGAAGGAGATGAGCTGATGTACAAAGTCACATGGTTTCTCGGAATGTCTCGTTTTGGACATTTGCTAACATTTTATTAAGTCATCATGTGACCACAGCAAAGGAAATCATTTCAAAAGGAAATCACAATTCAGTGGCTCTGTTTCCTATCTATGGCTCTCCTTATTGTTACCAGAAAGTTTAATATATTATTGTTAATAAACTTAGTGGAGACATGCAGCTATTTTAGTATCAAATGAAAGAAATATTATTTAACCTGTCCAAAAAGAGAATATATATCTGCCCACATGTCTGAAAAGTCAAGCAGTAGCATTTCAGGGACAGCGAAATCCAGATGCTAAACATCATCCATCCTGTCTCTCTCAGGAGAGCTGTTTTTCTTCATGTTTGCTTTATGCTTGGGCAGGTTCTCCCTTGTGGTGACAAAGATGACATCATTGCAGCTTAGCGCTCTCAGGAAAAACAGCTCATCTTTCCCAATTCTAATCCACCATTCTAAGAAAGATGCCCTTAACACGAGATATGCAACACTCTACTATAAAGTAGGCTTTATAATGTCTTGGGTCACTGGTCCACCCTTGAATCCCCAATTGTAACCTGGAAAATGGAATGCACCTGTTGGCTCATTTGAATCACATGTTCACTTCTAGAGCCTGGGGGCTGGTGGTGGATGGGGTCAGCTGTGGACTAGGAGTTGGGGAAGGGACAGTTCCCAGAAGGAAGACCAGGTGCTGACTTCCGAGTGGGGCTGGATGTCAGCCAGGCTAAAACAATAGATGTCTCCTACCAGATGGTAAAATCTAATGGGCTTTAGAATCTGTTTTTTGGGAAGAGAAGACAGTAAAATGTGCCTTACTTTACTACACAGGATCAAATTCAATCCCTTGAATAAACATTAAGAATCATAAAGGATTTACAAAGGTGGGGTAAAATTATAAATTATCTTTCTCAGGTCTGTGACTAAGGGACTATGGAGGGAGATAAATCATGCCCCCAATTTTCCTTATCTTACCAGATACCGACTCCAATATAATTTTGAAGGAGTTTGGAGAGTATTTCTTTGAGTCTTGCAAAACGTCAGACTCTGACCTTATGCTGATGACCCTTGCTGGAAGTTTCTATAACTTCTTGAAAAACCGAGGTGCTTTACACAGTTACCTGTCCCTGCCATACCAGCCAAGGAATGCCATATTCTGAGAGCTTTCAGACTTTTGCAAAAAGTTACCAGAGAGTTCATGGCAGAGCATGTACCTTAGTTCTCACTTACTCTCTTTGGTAAGAGTTTAATTTTCAGCAGATAATCTGCAGAGTGGATAATTTGCTGGGAGATAATGAGAGTAGACACTGTTACTGGGAGAATTGCTCTTGCACGAATCGACTTACTTTTTAATAGTGGGTCTTTCCTTTTATGGAGTGGTACATTATGGGAGGACATGGAGAATTTAATTAAGTTAAACAATAAACTCTTTAAATTACTTTTAATTTCCAACAGATTCAACAATTCTATTAGTCGAGGTATAAATGAGTAAATAAAACCTTGGAACAATCGGAAAACACTTGTACAAAAGGCAAGAGATTAGAAAAGACTCCATCCCCTGGAGCATAAGTAATATAATTAAATGCAGCATTTAAAAAGAGCAGTTGTTGGGCGCCTGGGTGGCTCAGTTGGTTGGGCGACTGCCTTCGGCTCAGGTCATGATCCCGGAGTTCCTGGATCGAGTCCCGCATCGGGCTCCCTGCTCAGCGAGGAGCCTGCTTCTCCCTCTGACCCTCCCCCACTCATGTACTCTCTCTCTCATTCTCGCTCTCTCAAATAAATAAATAAATAAATATTTTTAAAAAATAATAAAAAGAGCAGTTGTCTTCTACAGCAGAAGAAAGCACCAAGGCAGTGGCCCGGTTTCCTCAAAACTTTCAGACCCTGAGTGCATTAGCAGGATTTGCATAACTGTTCTATTTCTTACACTCTGTAAAATTCAGTAAACATTCCAGATCATTTCTCTTTCTAGCATATAAAGACATTTTGAAAAGGCCAATTCTCTTTTTAAAATGATATTTATATGTCACAGCCCAGAGTGAAGTAGAAAGGAGACACACACTCCCAGTGTTGTGGGAGACAATGGAATATAATAATAGTTAATGGCTATCATTTATTAGGGCTTATAAATGCCGGACAGTGTACTAAACACGTTACTGCATTTTCCTCCTTAAAATCTGTGCAACTTTGAGAGGTGGATATTCGTGTCCCTTGAAAATTCTTATTTCATGAAGTCCTAACCTGAGGTACCTGAGATTGTGATCGTACTTGGAAATAGGTCATTGCAGATGTCATTAGTTAAGATGAGGTCATACTGGAGTAGTGTGGGTCCCTAATCCAATATGGCTGGTATGCTTATAAAAAGGGGATATTTAGATGCAGACACCCACATAGAGAGACGGAAATGAAGGCAGAAATCCATAAGCCAAGGAATGTCAAAGATTGCTGGCAAACCGCCAGGAGCTAGGAGACCGGCATGGAACTGAGAGTCCCTCATAGGCCTCAGAAGGAACCAACCCTGCCGACACCTTGATCATGGACTTGCAGCCCCCAGATCTGTGAGACAGTATATCCCTGTCACTAAGCCACAGCCCTAACAAACTAAGTCAGGATATTAAGCTCCCCATTTTATAGATGAAGATTCTGGGGCTCAGAGGGATAAACGTGCCCAGAGTCAAACAGCCGGTGAGAGGTAGAGGAGGGGCTGGATCTAGGTCGTTCCCATACTGTGTTTTAAAACCATTCCTTTGGGGTGCCTGGGTGGCTCAGTCGGTTAAGCGTCTGCCTTCAGCTCAGGTCATGATCCCAGGGTCCTGGGATCGAGCCCCGCATTGGGCTCCCTGCTCAGCGGGAAGCCTGCTTCTCCCTCTCCCACTCCCCCTGCTTGTGTTCCCTCTCCCGCTGTGTCTCTCTCTCTGTCAAATAAATAAATAAAATCTTAAAAAAAGTTAAAACTCTTCCATTGTTTTCCAGAAACTGGTCCAAGGGCCACTTGTGATGCTTGTTAATAGGGCAGATTTGGGATTTTACCCCAGACTCTCTGAATATGAAACTGGGGGAAATGGGGCAAGAAACTGAACTCTAAATAAACACCCTTATTACTTATTTTGCTTCTGAAATTAGAGTCCTCCAACCTCCTCACTATGATCTATTGAACTTGGAGTGTTTGAAGTACCGAGGGATGCTGATTTGTTTGTCAATTAAATGTTGGGCAAGTTTTTACCTGGACTTAAGATTCAGTTTTGCTTTTTTTAAATGAGGACAATATAATGTTTACTATCTTACCTCTTCAAATCAAGTCCCTTGAAAAGGAAAGTTAAAGAATTATCAAGGGTTTTAGAAAGGCAGGCTAATGTTACAGGGTATCTTTATTCAGGTCATTTGAGTGAGGGATATGGAGGAAGATGTTACTTCAGTGCAAATCCTCCTCATTTGTCTTGAAAGAGTCAATGCTGAGTTATCAATGGTTATACTCTAGAAAGATTTCCTTCTGTTTTACTACAGTCAATGCTCTGCCTCACTGTGTGGTGAGAAATTGCTCTTCTTTATTGCACACCATCATGTACTGTGCTTCTAAGCAAGTTTGCTCAGATTATTTGAGCTTCAGGTGAACCTGGAAAAGCAAGGGCCATTGCTTGATTCCATTGTTATTTACTCCTTCAGACATAGAATAATTAATGGGTTTTTTTTTGTTTTTTTTTTTTGAGATGAATGCACTTTCTCTTTACATAGAGAAGAATGAGGATGGGCCAAGGCCATCCACCGGTGGTGGGCCACCACTGCTCATTGATGTGGACTCTGCCATATTGTTGCAGCACTGCAGACTGTGAGGTGCTGTTATATTATTTTTTTCTGTCCTATAGAGTCTCAGGATCCTTCCTTACCCAGATTCACTGACACATGCAGGTTGGCTGTTTCAGTGCATTATTGCTGCTTAACAAAACACCCCAAACCTTAGTGGCTTAAAAGCAATGATTTGTTATTTTTTAAGTTTCTAAGGGTTGGCTGTGCAGGTCCTCTCTTGGTTTTGCCTAAGTTCCTTCATGCAATGGTATTCAGCTAGAAGGTAACTGGGCTCAAAGATGGCCTTACTCACACCTGGCAGGTGGTGCTGGCCGTGGGCTGCAGTGTCTTGGTTCTCCTCCGTGGTCTTTCATCCTCCGCGAAGCTAGACTAGCTTCCTCATATGGCAATTTCAGGAGAGGTTTCCAAAAAGCCAAATGTGGAAAATGCAAGGCCTTTTGAGGTCTAGAGGCTGGGACTTGCCTAAAGTCACCTTCAGCAGATTCCATTGGTTAAAGCAAGTCACAAGACCTGCTCAAGTTCAGGAAGTGGAAAAATAAACTCCAATTCTGGGTGGGAGAATCAGTGCGGGATGGGAGGAATTTCTGGCCTTTAAACGGTCTACCACAAAAGCGACTTAAGAGGTTGCCATTATTGTTTAGGTGATTTGGGTATTTTAAGACCAAAGACCATTGCTAGAACTGTGTGAAAGGTCTGCTTAGAACAACAAAACTCAAATCTCACTGGAATCTACTTTTAGCAATAACTAGTTAAGCTCCTGCATAGAGCTCCTGCAGAGAGCATTCACAGATTATCGTATTGGAAGGACATGTTGCGTATCATCTTTAAACACAGGTGAAAGATAAAAAGTGTACTTTCTGTTGCAGACTCTTCACACCTGATGCAGATGGGGACAGTCCTCCTCAATATGTGGTCTATGTACTAGAAGCAACAGTATTCCCTGAGAAATTGTTAGAAGTATACATTTTTAGGCTCTACCTAAGGCCTACTGAATTAGAATCTCTAGGGTGGGGCCCAGGAATCTGTACTTTAACAAACTCTTCAAGTAATTCTGACACATGTTAAAATTGAGAAGTACTGATCTAAGATCAGACCCCTCTTGGATAAAAGAACTAGATTAGTGATATTTTTCTCAAATCTGTCCCTTTTCCATATATTTAGAGTTAATCCCATGACCTGTAAAATGGAATTAATTTAAGAAAATCATCTAGTGGGTTTCTCGAAAGGTTTGAATCCAAGGAACAATTGGAAATTATTATTAATTAATTAATTAATATTTTTCTGCTTCTATATACTTATGAAATTGATAATCAGAGATGGCATATTGTTTGTACTGATTTGGGATGAGAGGCATTGCACAGGATTGTTCCAAGAGGGCACCTTATAAACAACTGAGTGCACTGAGCTTTGGGAACATATGCAGAGTTCATTTTGTTTAAAGGCAAAACAAATATAACCTGGCAAAGCCCAACCAAATAGCATTATGGCTTCGAAAGGAACTTAAATGGCAGACAGCTGTTTCTGTTCATTTTATAAAGGGGGGATTTAGGCTTACTCACAAAAGTAAACATGGTATTATTATTCAGAGTCTGTGCTTTTTCTTTTAAGTTCTGAAGAGTTCACATATTGAAGTAGGAGAAGCTCATCACAGGCAATAATGTTTCTAGAAAAATCACTGTAAAAAGAGATGGTTCTTTAATAGAAATAGCTACTTTATTACATTCTTTTTTCAAAATTTATTTTATTTTTATTTTCTTATTGAAGTATAATTGCCCTACATTATATTAGTTTCAGGTGTACGATGTAATAATTTGATATTCACATATTGCAAAATGATCACCACAATAAGTCTAGGTAACATTCATCAAAGTACATAGTTACAGAATTTTTAAAAATCAGAACATTCTTGAAAGGATTTTTGTTAATTAAGGGATGAGTATTCCCATTTTAAACGAGGCAGTTTTCTCAGATTTATACTTAGTTTCTCAGGAATCATTGTAAGTTCCTGTGATATTCATGATAAGTTTCAGTCCCAACATTACCATGAGCTCATTATTGTTCACTGATCAGCCAACTATTCACAGGCTGCCTCTACTCAAACTTGGAATCACTGAGAATTCCACCAGGTAGTGTGGAGTTAACTTTCATTCAGCAATCTCGTACAGTTTGACAATAATTTTTGATTATGACAAAGCAGAGGGCTGAAATGGTAGACTCTGATAAATTGAAAAACCTTGCCTCCAGATTTGCAGCTCCTCTCAAGAGGTGAGATTGATTTGCCCTCCCCTTGATTCTGGGCTGGCCTTGAGACTTGTCTTGACCAATAGAGTGTGGCAGAAGTGAAACAGTGTGAGTCTGATGCCTAAATCTTAGCTGCTTCTGTGCTCTCTCAGAGTACTGCCCTGAAACCACCAGCTAGGGAAGCAGTTCTCTCCCTGCTGGAGGACAAGAGGCCACAGGGAGAGGAAGTAAGGTGCCCTAGTAGACAGCTACACCAACTGTCTGGCATTTGAGTGAAGTCATCCTAGACCTTCTTGCCCAGACAGCCTTTCAGCTGAGTGCAGAGCATGAAAGAGCCCTGGCAAGACATCAGAAGAACCACCCAGGTTTGGGGTGCCTGGGTGGCTCAGTGGGTTAAGCATCTGGCTCTTGATTTCAGCTCAGGTCGTGATCTCAGGGTCTTGGGATCAAGCCCTGTGTCAGGCTCCACGCACAGCAGGGAGTCTGCTTAGGATTCTATCTTTCCCTCTCCCTCTGTCCTTCTCCAAGCTCATGTGTTCTCTCTCTCTAAAATAAATAAATCCTAAAAACAAAGAACCACCCAGCCATTGCATAGTATTGTGAAAAGTAACACATTACTGCTATTTCAAGCCACACAATTTGGGGATGGCTTATTAATCAGCCATAGTTGACTTAGACATAATCTTGGATGCTACCATCACCTCTCCACTCTCCTCCTACCCAAACATACCTGAGAGCAGACAACAATATTTGCTTTTCCTTTTCTGTCCAGATACCTTAGGAAGCTGGCACTTCTTCACCCGTCACAGAGCTCTGCCTTTCTCATTTCCCACCCAGTTTCCTGGGAGCATTCTGCCTGTCTTCCCTGAATAATTTATCCTAGAGACACTTCTCAGGTCTCACTTCCATTGTATGTCTTACTGTCAGCTTCTCATTGGAAGTCAGGTTCAAAAGAAATTTGGAACAGAATTGCAATGGCCCTGGTTAGATTGATTTATGATGATTCATAAATCAATGGATAATAATTTCACTCCTTGGATAATGATTTCTGCTTTCTCTTGTTTCCTTCAGCCTAGTTCTCTCAAGTTTTCCCTTGTTACCCTGTATTGATTCTGGTGAGATTCAACTCCCTTCCTGGGAGCTAATGGAGGAAAAATTGTAATGTTTTCAAATATCTTTGACCCCAAATGACTTCATTTCCAATGGCAAATGGTAAAGAAGACTCGTGCTATTAGGAAAATGTGTGGTACCCCTATGTTCACTGCAGCATTATTTACAATAGCCAAGATATGGAAACAACCAAAGTGTCCATCAGTGGATAAATGGATAAAGAAGATGTGGTATATATGCAAATGAAATCTTACTCAGCCATAAAAATAATGAAATCCTGCCTTTTGCGACATGAAAGGACCTTGAGGACATTATGCTAAGTGAGATAAATCAGACAGAGAAAGACAAATACCATATGATTTCACTCATATGTGGAATCTAAAAAACAGAACAAATGAATAAACAAAATAAAACTGATAGAGAACAGATTAGTGGTTGCCAGAGATGTGGGGCTGGGTCGGGGGGCGGGTATCGAAATGGATGAAAGGGGTCAAGAGATAGACATTTCCAGTTATAAAGGGAGTTAAGTCCTGGGGATGTAATATATAGCATGTTGACTATAGTCAATAATATTGTATTGCATATTTGAAAGTTGCTAAGAGAGTACATCTTAAAAGTTTTTATCACAAGAAAAAAAGCTTTGTAACTTTGTATGGCAACAAATGGCAAAGGATGGTATTGTGGTGATCATTTTGTAGTGTATACAAATATCAAATCATTATGTTATAACACCTGAAACTAATATAATGTCATGTGTCAATTATACCTCAATGAGAGAGAGAACCCATTTTTAAAAATTTTTAAAAAGATTTTATTTATTTGAGAGAGAGAGAGAAAGCACAAGAGAGGAATCCTGATGCAGGACTCAATCCAGGGACACTGGGATCATGACCTGAGCTGAAGGCAGATGCTTAACCAATTGAGCCACCCAGGCACCCAAGAGAGAGAACACATTTTAACCTCTTAATGGGGTGGGGGGAAGAAAATATGTTCTATACAGCCCAGGGGAGGAGGAAACTGACCCAATGTGGACATTGACACATTTTTCAAACTTGTCTGTAAAAATGTGTTTTAACTGTGGAAAGTTTCCCTTTTCTAGGCACATTTTTTTTTCTTTCACCGGGCATTAGAACAATGATCTTGTGTTTACTTTCTCAACACTAAAATTTCTGTGGAAATTGTAAACAGGCAAAAAAGAAGAAATAACTAGGCAAAAGGAACATATTTTATTTATTATGGCTCAAAAGCTCATCTTGTCTTTGAAAAGAAAAACAGAAATACCTTCTATATCACAATGGAAGTAAATTGGATTATTTTATCATTACACTTCTCCATTATGAAACCAATATATTCTGCATGTTTCATTTACTTTTTCAACATCTAAAATGTCAGAAAGTTGGAATTGAGAGAGAGGCTAGAGATCATCTATCTCAGAAACCTCACTGTGAATGAGAAAGCAGGAGCCCTGAGAGGGTTAGCTCGCTTGCTTAGGCAGTAGAACTTCTGCCACCAGAGGTTGGGACCCTGGTCCACTTTCATGATCTGACTGCAACTTAATTCAACTGGGATCTTCCCTGCTCCTATCATAGATGTGGTGCAATGGGTCTACTACAAAGTTTTGGGCAAAGGAAAGCTCCCAGAAAAGCCTGTCATCGCGAAGGTCAAATTCTTCAGTAGAAGAGCCGAGGAAAAGATAAAGGGTGTGTGTTTGTGTGTTGGGGGGTTATGGGGACTGTGTCCTGGTAGCTTGAGGGAGGTTCATTAAAGGCTAACAAGTGCCTTTCTAAATAAATAAATAAATAAATAAATAAATAAATAAATAAATAAATAAACAAACAAACCCTTGCATTCATTGTTTAAGGAAGGGCTCTACAGATGGTAACTCTTCTTGTACTTAGAACAGCAAGGCAGGTCCAATCATTGTCACCATTTTACAGACAAGGAAAGGCAGGTAGCAATAAAGTAAGGGAACCCAGAGCTCCACAGGCTACATGCTTAACCACTAACTCACCTACGCTAGGATATGATGCTAAGTGTGGGGAGCGATTTTGGCTTCTTTATTAATGAAACTTAAATTAAAATATAACACACAGACAAGAAAGTATAAACATCACACATACGCAGCTGGGTGAGTTATAAAAGCAGGCATGCCAGTAAACACCCCTCAGGTCAAGCAGTGGCACATTATTGGTACCCAGAAGCCCAACTTATGCTCCCTCCTCATCACTACCCTGTCTGCCTCCCCAGAGATAATTGCTCCCCTGACTTCTAACACTACAGCTAAATTTTTCCTGTTTTGGACTTAATATAAATGGAATTATAAGATTTGCTCTTTTTTAGGACAGAAGTCTGCCCTGTTTTGGAATGCTTGAGTCATTCAATGGGTATTAGAACATCTTGGTGGAGAGTGTCTCTAAATTTTGCAGAGAAACCCTTGTGCCCATGCAGTCTGCAGGTTTGGAATAAACCTTCCTAGAGTCCGCTAGTAACAGGTGGTGCTGTCTACCTGGAGAGAAAGGAAAATGATGTAAAACGGAAATTTAAAGGAGACATTTTGAGCATGTATAAACAGAGCTAGAGACAAAAAAAATGCCAGATGGAATTAAAAATGTGGCAAATGGGAGGTCAAATCACTGTTAAGGAAAAATTTTATGGGGCAAGTGTAAGGTAGGACCTTTATGGAAAAATGATTTTCTTAGTTAAGAGGGTTGGGGTGAGGGACCATTTGGAGTGGTCCCCTATTGTATCCATTTGAAAAACCACAAGGGCAAGCTCCTAAAAGCCAATAATATGGAATAGAACTATATAATATAGTCTGTTTTATGTGATATAGTAAAAAAGATGAAGGGATGGTACAAGCTTGCAATTGCCTGTTAATTACACACTGCATGAGTGATGAAAGGGACTTTATGATCTGACGCCTCCAGTTCATAGAAGCCCAGACTAGTTAAATGATTGGAGGCACAGTTGACTAGGGCACACCCTGAGAAGGGCAGAGCTGGGGCCAGAGCCTGGGTTTTGAAGATGTTCGGGTCTTCACACTGTACTGGACTACCTTCCTCACGGAGTCAAAATGTATATATGGAGGTTGTGGTCTGAGATCTCAGAAAGATCATATTCAAGGGCCATTTTGCATACTATTCATTCTTCCTTCATGGAAGACCATGGGACACTGGTAGTGGAAAATGGTTCCTTGAGTTTGGGAGTGGGGGTGTCTACACCCACGTGCACTGGGAATAGAATTATTCTTTCTTCTCCTTGGATGCTCTTTCCCCATTTCTTCAAAAACTGGCTCTACCTCATCCTTCAACCTTAGTTCCTAAAAGTTTTACCTGATTATTCTCTATTCAGCACTCTGTAAATTTTCTTCTCAATGTTTATTAAAATAAGTATTTATTCTATGTATTTTTTTCATTGCTTGCTTGGTTAGTAAATCTCTTTGTCAACTTCCCCATCTATAATATAAATGCAAGCCCATCAGGGACCAGCCTGTATAGTTCACAGCAGTAATTCCAGCATGGTTGACTAGTTAGTGGGTGTTAAATTAAGATTGCTTGGAGGAAAAATGAACGGACTTTCTGGAAAGGCTAGGTGGCAAACGTGTCCTTGAATGGCGGGGTCTCGTAGAGGCAAATTGCTGTCGATATAAAGCTATACTGTATCTTCAGGAACTTGAAAGCCATGTTTCTATGAGCAAGTTTCAGTATTCTGGTAACTTTAAATATGTGTATATGGCCCCTTAGCTTGGAAAGAAAGAGAAGCTGCAGAAGATGACCCATCTTGATTCTCTTATTCCATCCTTCTTTTTTTTTTTTTTTTAAGATTTTATTTATTTATTTGACAGAGAGAGACACTGGGAAAGAGGGAACACAAGCAGAGGGAGTGGGAGAGGGAGAAGCAGGCTTCCCGCGGAGCAGGGAGCCCGATGTGAGGCTTGATCCCAGGACCCTGGGATCAGGACCTGAGCCGAAGGCAGATGCTTAAAGACTGAGCCACTCAGGCGCCCCTTATTCCACCCTTCTTAAAGTCTGTCCAGTACAAAAGGATGTTGGCTATCCCGATGTGCTCAGCGTCTAGGACATTTTCCTGAGTGGGCTCACACTGGGGAAATCAAATGTGTGTGTGTTTTTTTTAAATTTTATTATGTTATGTTAGTCACCATACAATACATCATTAGTTTTTGATGTGGTGATCCACGACCCATTGTTTTTGTATAACACCCAGTGCTCCATGCAGTACGTGCCCTCCTTAATACCCATCACCGGGCTAACCAATCCCCCCTCCCCCCTCCCCTCTAAAACCCTGTTTGTTTCTCAGAGTCCATAGTCTCTCATGGTTCATCTCTCCCTCCAATTACTGCCCCCTCATCTTTCCCTTCCTTCTCCTAGTGTCCTCCATGCTATTCCTTATGTTCCACAAATAAGTGAAACCAGATGATAATTGACTTTCTCTGCTTGACTTATTTCACTTAGCAGAATCTCCTCCAGTCCCATCCATGTTGATGTAAAAGTTGGGTATTCATCCTTTCTGATGGCTGAGTAATATTCCATTGCATATATGGACCACATCTTCTTTATCCATTCGTCTGTTGAAGGGCATCTCGGCTCTTTCCACAGTTTGGCTATTGCAGACATTGCTGCTATGAACAGTGGGGTGCATATGGCCCTTCTTTTCGCTACATCTGTGTCTTTGGGGTAAATACCCAGGAGTGCAATTGCTGGGTCATAGGGTAGCTCTATTTTTAAATTTTTGAGGAACCTCCACACTGTTTTCCAAAGTGGCTGTACCAACTTGCATTCCCACCAACAGTGTAAGAGGGTTCCCCTTTCTCCACACCCTCTCCAACATTTGTTGTTTCTTTCCCTGTCCATTTTTGCCATTCTAACTGGTGTAAGGTGGTATCTCAATGTGGTTTTGATTTGGATTTCCCTGATGGCTAATGATGATGAACATTTTTTCATGTGTCTGTTAGCCATTTGTATGTCTTCTTCAGAGAAGTGTCTTTGCATATCTTCTGCCCACTTTTTGACTTGATTATTTGTTTTTTGGGTGTTGAGTTTGAGAAGTTCTTTATAGATCTTGGATACCAGCCCTTTATCTGTAGTGTCATTTGCAAATATCTTCTTCCATTCAGTGGGTTGCCTCTTTGTTTTGTTGACTGTTCCCTTTGTTGTGCAGAAGCTTTTTATCTTGATGAAGACCCAAAAGTTCATTTTTTCTTTTGTTTCACTAGCTTTTGGAGATGTATCTTGAAAGAAGTTACTGTGGGCGATGTCAAAGAGGTTACTGCCTATGTTCTCCTCTAGGATTTTGATGAATTCCTGTCTCACATTGAGGTCTTTCATCCACTTTGAGTTTATCTTTGTGAATGGTGTTAGAGAATGGTGGAGTTTCATTCTTCTGCATGTGGCTGTCCAATTTTCCCAGCACCATTTTTTGAAGAGACTGTCTTTTTTCCATTGCATGTTTTTTCCTGCTTTGTCAAGGATTATTTGACCATAGAGTTGAGGTCCATATCTGGGTTCTCTATTCTGTTCCATTGGTCTGTATGTCTGTTTTTGTGCCAGTACCATGCTGTCTTGGTGATCACAGCTTTGTAATATAGCTTGAAATCGGGCAACATGATGCCCCCTGCTTTGTTTTTCTTTTCAACATTTCCTTGGTGATTTGGGGTCTTTTCTGGTTCCATACAAATTTTAGGATTGTTTGTTCCAGCACTTTGAAAAATGTCATTGGAATTTTGATCGGGATGGCATTGAAGGTATAGATTGCTCTGGGTAGCATAGACATTTTAACAATGTTTATTCTTCCGATCCATGAGCATGGAATATTTTTCCATCTTTTTGTGTCTTCCTCAATTTCTTTCATGAGTGTTCTGTAGTTCCTAGAGTATAGATCCTTTACCTCTTTGGTTAGGTTTATTCCGAGGTATCTTATGGTTTTTGGGGCTATTGTAAATGGAATCATTTCTCTAATTTCTCTTTCTACAGTTGCGTTGTTAGTGTATAAGAAAGCAACTGATTTCTGTGCATTGATTTTGTATCCTGCCACATTACTGAATTGCTGTATGAGTTCTAGTAATTTGGGGGTGGAGTCTTTTGGGTTTTCCACGTAAAGTATCATGTCATCTGTGAAAAGAGAGAGTTTGACTTCTTCTTTGCCAATTTGAATACCTTTTATTTCTTTTTGTTGTCTGATTGCTGTTGCTAGGACTTCTAGTACTATGTTGAACAATAGTGGCGAGAGTGGGCATCCTTGACGTGTTCCTGATCTTAAGGGAAAGGCTCTCAGCTTTTCTCCATTGAGGATGATATTCGTTGTGGGTTTTTCATAGGTGGATTTTATGAACTTGAGGAATGTTCCCTCTATCCCTATACTCTGAAGAGTTTTAATCAGGAAAGGATGTTGTATTTTGTCAAATGCTTTTTCTGCATCAATTGAGAGGACCATATGGTTCTCCCTCCTCTTATTAATGTATTCTATCACATTGATTGATTTGCGAATGTTGAACCACAATTGCATCCTGGGGATAAATCCCACTTGATCGTGGTGGATGATCCTTTTAATGTCTTGTTGGATCCTATTAGCTAGGATTTTGTTGAGGATTTTGGAATCCATATTCATCAGGGATATCAGTCTGAAATTCTCCTTTTTGATGGGGTCTTTGCCTGGTTTGGGGACTAAGGTAATGCTGGCCTCATAGAATGAGTTTGGAAGTTTTCCTTCTGTTTCTATTTTTTGAAACAGCTTCAATAGAATAGGTATTATTTCTTCTGTGAATGTTTGGTAGAATTCCCCAGGGAATCCATCAGGCCCTGGACTCTTGTTTTTTGGGAGGTTTTTGATCACTGCCTCAATCTCGTTACTGGTTATTGGCCTATTCACATTGTCAATTTCTTCCTGTTTCCGTCTTGGCAGCTTATAGGTTTCCAGGAAGGCCTCCATTTCATCCAGATTGCTCAGTTTATTGGCATATAGTTGTTGATAATAATTTCTAATAATTGTTTTTATTTCCTTGGTGTTAGTTGTGATCTCTCCCTTTTCACTCATAATTTTATTAATTTGGGTCCTTTCTCTTTTCTTTTGGATAATTCTGGCCAGTGGTTTATCGATCTTATTAATTCTTTCAAAGAACAAACTTCTAGTTTCGTTGATCTGATCTACTGTGTTTCTGGTTTCTAATTCATTGATTTCTGCTCTAATTTTAATTGTTTCTCTTCTAATGTGTGGCTTAGGCATCGTTTATTGCTTTTTCTCTAGTTCTTTAAGGTGTAGAGTTAGTTGGTGAATTCGGGATTTTTCTATTTTTTTGAGTGAGGCTTGGATGGCTATGTATTTCCCCCTGAGGACCGCCTTCGCAGTATCCCATAGGATTTGGACCGATGTGTTTTTGTTCTCATTGATTTCCATGAATTGTTTAAGTTCTTCTTTGATTTCCTGGTTGACCCAAACATTCTTGAGCAGAGTGGTCTTTAGCTTCCAAGTGTTTGAATTTCTGCCAAATTTTTTTCTTGTGATTGAGTTCCAGTTTTAAAGCATTGTGGTCTGAGAATATGCAGGGAATAATCTCAATCTTTTGGTATCAGTTGAGACCTGATTTGTGACCCAGTATGTGGTCTATTCTGGAGAAAGTTCCATGTGCGCTCGAGATGAATGAGTATTCTGTTGTTTTAGGGTGGAATGTTCTATAAATATCTATGAGGTCCATCTGGTCCAATGTATCATTCAAAGCTCTTGTTTCCTTGTTGATTTCCTGCTTAGATGATCTGTCCATTGCTGAGAGTGGAGTATTGAGGTCTCCTACAATTAATGTATTGTTATCAATATGACTCTTTATGGGGCGCCTGGGTGGCTCAGTTGGTTAAGCGACTGCCTTCGGCTCAGGTCATGATCCTGGAGTCCCGGGATCGAGTCCCGCATCGGGCTCCCTGCTCAGCGGGGAGTCTGCTTCTCCCTCTGACCCTTCTCCCTCTCATGCTCTATCTCATTCTCTCTCTCAAATAAATAAATAAAATCTTTAAAAAAAAAAAAAAGAATTATAAAAAAAAAATATGACTCTTTATTTTGGTTAACAGTTGGCTTATGTAGATGGCTGCTCCCATGTTGGGGGCATAGATATTTACAATTGTTAGATCTTCTTGTTGGATAGACCCTTTAAGAATGATATAGTGTCCTTCTGTGTCTCTTATTACAGACTTTAGTTTAAAATCTAATTTGTCTGATATAAGAATTGCTACCCCAGCTTTCTTTTGAGGTCCGCTGGCATGGAAGATGGATCTCCATCCCTTCACTTTCAGTCTGGATGTATTTTTAGGTTCAGAATAAGTCTCTTGTAGGCAGCATATGGATGGGTCCTGTCTTTTTATCCAATCTGCAACCCTGTGCCGTTTTATGGGAGCATTTAGGCCATTCACGTTGAGAGTGATTATTGAAAGATATGAATTAATTGTCATCATGTTGCCTGTGAAGGTGTTGTTTTTATAGATTGTCCCTGTAAATTTCTGTTGTATATGACTCTTGGGGTCTTTCTCCTTTTATAGAATGCTCCTTAATATTTCTTGCAGGGCTGGCTTAGTGGTCACATATTCTTTCAGTTTCTGCCAGTCATGGAAGATTTGCATCTCTCCATCCATTCTAAATGAAAGCCTTGCTGGATAAAGTATTCTTGCCTGCATGTTCTTCTCATTTAGTACCCTGAATATGTCTTGCCAGGCCTTTCTGGCTTGCCAGGTCTCTGTGGATAGGTCTGACGTTATTCTGATGTTCCTCCCTCTGTACGTAAGGAATCTCTTCCCCCTAACTGCCCTTAAGATGGTTTCCTTGATTCTAAGATTTGCGAGTTTTACTATTACATGCCGGGGTGTTGGCCTGTTTTCCTTGGTCTTGGGAGGGGTCCTCTCTGCCTCTAGGACATGAATGTTTGTTTCATTCCCCAGATTAGGGAAGTTCCCAGCTACGATTTGCTCAAATACATCTTCTAGTCCTCTCTCTCTCTCCACTCCCTCCGGGATTCCAATTATTCTGACATTGGAACACTTCATGGTGTCACTTATTTCTCTGATTCTATTTTCATGGACTCTGAGTTGTTTTTCCCTGGCCTCCTCTTTTCCCTTTTTATCTATTATATTGTCTTCCAGGTTGCTTATTTGTTCTTCTGCCTCAGTCCCCCTAGCTGTTAGATTATCTAGATTGGATTGGATCTCATTGATAGCATTTTTAAGTTCTGCCAATTCACCTTTTATTTCTGCCCTTAGAGACTCTATGTTGCCATTAATTGATTTCTCCATTCTAGCCATTGTCTTCACAATTGCTAGCCTGAATTCCATCTCCAACATCTTGGTTATATCTGCATCCATTTGTAAATCTGCAGCATAAGTCATAATCTCTGAGTCTTTTCTATTTTGGGGGTTCCTCCTAGTCATTCTGTTGATGGGTGTTTGAGGGAATGTATAGAGTCCAAATTATTGACCAGAACCCAAGCAAGATGCACCTGTTTTCTTGGGACCTTAGGGTTGCTGGCCTCTTGTTTTCCCAGCCTGTCTTCTGGGGAGGGGCCTGCCAGGCTGTTACTCAGGCAATCCTGTTTGGGCGGAGTTGCCCTGTGCCCCTGTGGTGGGGGATGGGCTCAGCGGGAATCAGTTTTTGGGGTTTTGTTCTCTGGCAGCTTTCCCTGGCGGCTTTCCGCGTCTCTTCCGTGAGTCAGAGCAGAAGAGACCGTTTCCAACCCTCTGCCTCAGAGCAGAGAGACCTTAGTCTGTTCTTCAGTGAGCTCCCCAGGCCACACTGTCTCCGTTTCTGTCCGTGCTGCTATAAACTACAGCGTCCTGGGTTGTGTGCCCCTCCGCAGTGCTCCCAGTCCTGCCTCCAGGTCGGGGCACGTCTCTGCCCTTTGTGCTTCTAAAACCGCCAGCCGCCCCCAGATCGCACGCGCAACCCCGCCTTCTGGGTTTCCACCCGGGGGGCTGCCCTAAAGTCCTTTCCCCACGCTACCGGTCTGCGAGTCTGTGTCTGTCCGCAGGGCGCGAGGCTGTCGCTCACTGGCGGTGTAGGATCCCCACGGCCAGGCTCCCTCCCGCTACCGTTTATCCTCCGATATCTGCCTGCGGAATCACAGCTCCCCGATTCGTACCCCGAAACCAACCATTTGCAATATTCTGTTTGTAGAGGTCCAGATCTTCTTACATCTCAGGCTGGTTTCGTGGGTGCTCAGAGTGGTCTGGTTGATATCCAGCTCAATTCCGGGGACCAGTTGAAATAGGGTCCCCTACTCCTCCACCATCTTTCCCTCCTCCTCAAATGTGTTTTAAAGTGGCATTTTGCTTCTCTTTCCTGGATCATCCTAATGAATCTGAGATGCCTCTGGAGCTGCCTCACTGGCTGGTTTACCTAAATGTGGTTTGGAAATTCTGAGGACATATGCAACAATTTGAGATCCTTTGAGCTGGAGCCAGTCTCCAACTGGACTCCCTATGGCATTTCAAAATACCATCAAACCTAGGGAACACTGTGTTCTTCTTCCCTGACCAGCCCAATGCAAGGAGAAAAAAGGTAGACTTAATTCAAGCTGTATGCACACATGACCATGATTTCTGTGGCTTGGGAGGTCATAGAACAGTGCAATGAATGGTATGAGTAGTTGTTAATCCCATGGAAATCAGGCCGCCTGTGTTCAAGGTTTTTCTCTATCACTTAGTGGCAATATGGCTTTGGGAGAGTGACTTGTCTTATCTGAGTGAAGGCCCACAAATATTGGTGCCTGGATTTTTACCTTTAGGGGCTAAATTCCATGCCAAGAAAGTCCCTTTCCCCTGGAATTTCTGAGACCAAAAGGCATTTTTCAATATCACACATGGTGAGAGATCACTTGGCAAATGAATATATGACTATCCTCATTGCCTGGAAAACGCCAGTGTTCAAGTATAGTATTATTTATAATCAGTGGAGAAACAATATAGCTTCTAGTGAAATATATTTGGCACAATATCCAGGCTTAGGGGGCATACTAGAGTCAAGACAGCCTGGATTGCTAGCAGGGAAGCAGGTGCACAGGTGAGCAGGATTAGGCTGGCACAGGACCAGAGGTATGGCTTTTCATTTTCTGTTATTTTCTTACTTAATCCACTGAGTTCCTTTTCCTCAAGCAAATGTGATAATACATGTTGGTAAAATAGTGCAAATGTAACTGAGACCATATGGTAGAGTATTTAGACAAATACTTTAATTTAAATAACAAGTATCTGTTGTATTTTTTTAAGGAGAACAAAGCAATAACGAAAATACCTTTAAAAAAATAAAGCTGATAACATTCTTTTGCATCCATTTTCATTATTTTTCCATGAGCTAATGTTTGTGATTAAAAAAAAATTGGGGAGTTTCAAGAACTTCTCAGTCAATTGCACATTTAAGTAGGAAGCTCAAAATAAAAACCTTCAAGAGAGGGATAATGATTTATCTCTTGGCTTGTTTATCCAGTTAAAAGTCAAAGTTAACTGCAAAATAAATGATCCATATCATCAAATAACAGTAACAGTCTCTCGGGTGAGTTAGTTTAAGGGGCATGAGATAAACAGATGAATTGATTCTTAGGCCCCATAATATTTTTGCATACTCTGTTATATTTTATGTAGATTTTGCATATGTCCTTCAGCTAAATCAAAGCATAAGCTTGGATAGTTGATTTATTGCTAAGTTGGACTGATTATTTATTAGATTAATGAACTATGAATTAATTTTTAGTAGTTTGGATTCTCTTGGCCTCTGTCCTAAAGCTTGATGAACTGCTTCATAAACCTTGAGATTACTCTGGATTATCTGGGTGGGCACAATGAAATCACAAGAATTCTTTTTTTTTTTTTTAAAGATTTTATTTATTTATTTGACAGAGAGAGACATAGCGAGAGCAGGAACACAAGCAGGGGGAGTAGGAGAGGGAGAAGCAGGCTCCCACTGAGCAGGGAGCCCGATGCGGGGCTCGATCCCAGGACCCTGGGATCATGACCTGAGCCGAAGGCAGACGCTTAACGACTGAGCCACCCAGGCACCCCTGAAATCACAAGAATTCTTAACAGCAGAAGAAGGAGGCAGAACTGGAGGTCAGAACAATGCAGTGTGTGAAGGACTCCATCCAATCCCCATTACTGGCTTTGAAGATGGAAGATGGTGACCACGAGTTAAGGAATGTAGGTAGTGTCTAGAAGCAGGAGTGGGCAAAAAAATATATTTTCCCCTAAAGCCTCCAGAAAGGAATACAACCTTGCCAATACTTTGATTTTAGCCCAGTGAGACCACTGATATCCCTGAGAAATTCCCAATGATAAAACACATCAAACTAACATAGAAATAAGAAGACACATTGAGTTTGTGTTGACCTACTGATGGGATTTCTTTGGGTTTGTAGCCAAAGTTCATGGGAGCCCCTCTTGATATCCTTTAGATTCTGGCCACATGGCTTCGTATTTGCTCAGGCCTGTGTTTCCATGTTAAAATAGATAAGGTTGTGGCAATGGTCATAGAATCATAGAACGATAGTAGTGGCAAGACACTAAATATATCCATCCAATGCCCCCTTTTACAGATAAGAAATATGAGGTTTAGCTAGGTGGAGGGATTGCCATGATCTGGAATTCCATTCATTTCACTGCCTTCTATTTAATAAGTATGAATTGAGCTGAGGAGAGGACATGACAATAGTAATATATGAAACTCATGTTAAAAAAGTCAATATAGCTTGGCGCCTGGGTGGAACAGTTGGTTGAGCCTCTGACTCTTGATTTCAGCTTGGATCATGATCTCGGGGTCATGGGATTCAGCCCTGAATGGCGCTCTGCACTCACTGGGGAGTCTGCTTGGGATTCTTTCCTTCTGCCCCCCCAACCCCCGCTGGTGCGTGTGCACTCTCTCTCTCCTTCTCTCTCAAATAAATAAACAACTATATCTTAAAAAAAAATCTATATAGTAAGAGTAAATTCTGTATCATTAGCATCATGTGTATTTGGGCAATAACCATAAATAAAAGCATTAGTTTCTTAGATAATGTAGAATTCTATCATTCTAAATCCAGGATGTCCTGCATTTTTTTTTTAAAGATTTTATTTATTTATTTGACAGAGAGAGACACAGCGAGAGAGGGAACACAAGCAGGGGGAGTGGGAGAGGGAGAAGCAGGCTTCCCGTGGAGCAGGGAGCCCAATGCGGGGCTTGATCCTAGGACCCTGAGATCATGACTTGAGCCAGAGGCAGACGCTTAATGACTGAGCCACCCAGGTGCCCCCAGGATGTTCTGCATTTTTGGTAAGTTGTTGGAAACAGGTTAGCTAAAGTAACACTTGGAGGAAGCCTGGTTTATTGACTTCATGAACATGGAACTGCATTATTTTTTCACCTGTTCAGAGGGAAAGAGACTGGAATGAGCATCGAAAAAGTTGTTCCCAATCTTCAGAACACATACATTTGATTTGACCATTAATTTTATATTGTACACCCTGAAGTAATTTGGAATATATGTTGTTTTGAAGTGTATTCAGAGCTGATATTTTTAATTATGTATTATTTTTCTTATATATATAACATTTTGTACTGAGAGAAGGATGATGACACAATCTGGAGAGAAGCAACCATGCCAGAAATGCAAGATTCTGGAATGTCTCAAATATGTTGTTAATTCATGCATGAAAGTGATGCTATTAGCTCACCCTGTCAGCATGACATAAGATCTGAGCTGTTTTTCTATGTGATCAATAACATTTCCCCAGATCATAAAATTTCACTATAGAAAATTTGGAAAATAAATGTGTGAAGAAGAAAATTATTTACTCATATATCTATCACTCAGAGATGAGCATTTTAGGGTTGGGATGTATTTAATTCTTTGTGATATTCTTTGTGTATATTTTTTTAAAATAACAAAATGGGATGATATGCTCTATTTTGTAACATTTAATATATCGTGTATATTCCCATGTCATGAAATAGTCTCCCAAAACTATAAAATCCATGATGTCCCTTGATTTATCAAAGTAATCCCCAATTTTTGGACATAAAAGCTATTTTTTGCTCTTTAAAATAACATCACAATGAGTGTATTTGAATATATTTTGCATTTCTTTGATTGCTTCCTCGGGATACATTTCCAGACCTGTAGTTACTGGGTTGAGCAGTCTGGGATTTTCCTAGTATTGGCTCAGGGTTTTCTGGTCCCATTCCAATGGTAGGGCTTTTGATGCAGATGACTGGAGGGGAAGGTAGTTGTCTTCCTTGCTGGGGAAGCTACCCCTCTGAATGTATTTCTGGGCTACAGCCTAATATTCTGTTTTGATAGAATATCTTCTCTTTTAACCATTTTCCTGGAAGGGGAGTACTTGTGGTTAAAAATCTTGGTTTTTAAATCAAATCTGCAAATCATGAGTTTTTATGACTAATGCAGATAAGATGATGAAAAAAATGGTAATGTGTACACAAAAACTGTTAGAAAATTTAAAAGAATATACATATTTGGGTTGTTCCTTTTTGGAATTTTCTTGAAGCCAGAAAATCTCAGCCCATAGAGGACCTGACACACAGTTTCCTACTAGGACATTTTTTTTTTTAGAGGGGGTAGGGGTAAGGTACAGAAGGAGAGGGAGAGAATATTAAGCAGGCTCCACACCCAGGGCAGAGCCCCATGTGGGGCTCGATCTCACAACCCTGAGATCATGACCTGAGTCAAAATCAAGAGTCAGATGCTTAACCGACTGAGCCACCCAGGTGCCCCGCCTGTTAGGACATTTTTTTTTTTTTTAATTTTATTTTATTATGTTATGTTAATCACCATACCTTACATCATTAGTTTTTGATGTAGTGTTCCATGATTCATTGTTTGCGTATAACACCCAGTGCTCCAATCAATACGTGCCCTCTTTAATACCCATCACCACGCTAACCCATCCCCCCATCCCCCTCCCCTCTAGAACTCTCAGTTTGTTTCTCAGAGTCCATAGACTCTCATGGTTTGTCTCCCCCTCCAATTCCCCCCCTTCATTTTTCCCTTCTTACTATCTTTTTTTTAACATATAATGTATTATTTGTCTATCACCCAGCCACGCCATCCCTCCCACCCCCCCACCACTCCAGCAACCCTCAGTTTGTTTCCTGAGATTAAGAATTCCTCATATCAGTGAGATCATATGATACATGTCTTTCTCTGATTGACTTATTTCACTCAGCATAATACCCTCTAGTTTCATCCACGTTGTTGCAAATGGCAAGATTTCTTTTTTTTTCATGGCTGCATAATATTCCATACACCACATCTTCTTTAACCATTCATCTGTTGATGGACATCTTGGCTCTTTCCATAGTTTGGCTATTGTGGACATTGCTGCTATAAGCATTGGGGTGCACGTACCCCTTCGGATCCCTACATTTGTATCTTTGGGGTAAATACCCAGTAGTGCAATTGCTGGGTCATAGGGTAGCTCTATTTTCAACTTTTTGAGGAACCTCCATACTGTTTTCCAGAGTGGCTGCACCAGCTTGCATTCCCACCAACAGTGTAGGAGGGTTCCCCTTTCTCCGCATCCCCGCCAACATCTGTCATTTCCTGACTTGTTAATTTTAGCCATTCTGACTTTTGTGAGGTGGTACCTCATTGAGGTTTTGATTTGGATTTCCCTGATGCTGAGTGATGTTGAGCACTTTTTCATATGTCTGTTGGCCATTTGGAAGTTTTCTTTGGAAAAATATCTGTTCATGTCTTCTGCCCATTTCTGGATTGGATTATTTGTTCTTTGGGTGTTGAGTTTGGTAAGTTCTTTATAGATTTTGGATACTAGCCCTTTATCTGATATGTCATTTGCAAATATCTTCTCCCATTCTGTCGGTTGACTGTTTCCTTTGCTGTGCAAAAGCTTTTTATCTTGATGAAGTCCCAATAGTTCATTTTTGCCCTTGCTTCCCTTGCCTTTGGCGATGTTTCTAGGGAGAAGTTGCTGCGGCTGAGGTCAAAGAGGTTGCTGCCTGGGTTCTCCTCTAGGATTTTGATGGACTCCTGTCTCACATTTAGGTCTTTCAACCATTTGGAGTCTATTTTTGTGTGTGGTGTAAGGAAATGGTCCAGTTTCATTCTTCTGCATGTGGCTGTCCAATTTTCCCAACACCATTTGTTGAAGAGACTGTCTTTTTTCCATTGGACATTCTTTCCTGCTTTGTCAAAGATTAGTTAGCTATAGAGTTGAGGGTCCATTTCTGGGCTCTCTATTCTGTTCCATTGATCTATGTGTCTGTTTTTGTGCCAGTACCATACTGTCTTGATGATGACAGCTTTGTAATAGAGCTTTAAGTCTGGAATTGTGATGCCACCAGCTTTGCTTTGCTTTTTCAACATTCCTCTGGCTATTCGGGGTCTTTTCTGGTTCCATACAAATTTTAGGATTATTTGTTCCATTTCTTTGAAAACAGTGGATGGTATTTTGATAGGGATTGCATTGAATGTGTAGATTGCTCTAGGTAGCATTGACATCTTCACAATATTTGTTCTTTGAATCCATGAGCATGGAACATTTTTCCATTTCTTTGTGTCTTCCTCAATTTCCTTCATGAGTATTTTATAGTTTTCTGAGTACAGATCCTTTGCCTCTTTGGTTAGATTTATTCCTAAGTATCTTATGATTTTGGGTGCAATTGTAAATGGGATCGACTCCTTAATTTCTCTTTCTTCTCTCTTGTTGTTTGTGTATAGAAATGCATCTGATTTCTGTGCATTGATTTTATATCCTGCCAAAATACTGAATTCTTGTATGAGTTCTAGCAGTTTTGGGGTGGAGTCCTTTGGGTTTTCCACATAAAGTATCATATCATCTGCAAAGAGTGAGAGTTTGACTTCTTCCTTGCTGATTTGGATGCCTTTTATTTCTTTTTGTTGTCTGATTACTGTGGCTAGGAGTTCTAATACTATGTGGAATAGCAGTGGTGATAGTGGGCATCCTTGCTGTGTTCCTGACCTTAGGCGGAAAGCTCTCAGCTTTTCCCCATTGAGAATGATATTTGCTGTGGGTTTTTCATAGATGGCTTTTATGATATTGAGGTATGTACCCTCTATCCCCACACTCTGAAGAGTTTTAACCAAGAAAGGATGCTGTATTTTGTCAAATGCTTTTTCTGCATCTATTGAGAGGATCATATGGTTTTTGTTCTTTCTTTCAATGTATTGTATCACATTGATTGATTTGCGGGTGTTGAACCAACCTTGCAGCCCAGGAATAAATCCCATTTGGTCGTGGTGCGTAATCCTTTTAATGTACTGTTGGATCCTATTGGCTAGTATTTTGGTGAGAATTTTTGCATCCATGTTTATCAGGGATATTGGCATGTAGTTCTCCTTTTTGATGGGGTCTTTGTCTGGTTTTCGGATCAAGGTAATGTTGGCCTCATAAAATGAGTTTGGAAGTTTTCCTTCCATTTCTATTCTTTGAAACAGCTCCTTTAGGTGTAGGGTTAGGTTGTGTATTTGAGACCTTTCTTGTTTCTTGAGAAAGGCTTGTATTGCAATATACTTTCGTCTTAGGACTGCCTTTGCTGCATCCCAAAGACTTTGAACAGTTGTGTTTTCATTTTCATTTGTTTCCATGAATTTTTTAAGTTCTTCTTTAATTTCCTGGTTGACCCACTCATTCTTTAGTAGGATGCTCTTTAGCCTCCGTGTATTTGAGTTCTTTCTGACTTTCCTCTTGTGATTGAGTTCTAGTTTCAAAGTGTTGTGGTCCGAAAATAAGCAGGGAATGATCCCAATCTTTTGGTACCGGTTGAGAGCTGATATGTGATCTAGGATGTGATCTCTTCTGGAGAATGTTCCATGGGAAGTAGAGAAGAATGTGTATTCTGTTGCTTTGGGATGGAATGTTCTGAATATATCTGTGAAGTCCATTTGGTCCAGTGTGTCATTTAGTCTTTATTTCCTTGTTGACCTTTTGCTTAGATGATCTGTCCATTTCAGTGAGGGGGGTGTTAAAGTCCCCCACTATTACTGTATTGTTGTCAATGTGTTTCTTTGCTTTTGTTATTAATTGGCTTATATAATTGGCTGCTCCCACGTTAGGGGCATATATATTTACAATTGTTAGATTTTCTTGTTGGATAGACCCTTTAAATATGATATAGTGTCCTTCCTCATCTCTTATTATAGTCTTTGGTTTAAAATCTAATTTGTCTGATATAAGGATTGCCACCCCAGCTTTCTTTTGGTGTCCATTAGCATCGTAAATGGTTTTCCACCCCCTCACTTTCAATCTGGAGGTGTCTTTGGGTCTAAAATGAGTCTCTTGCAGACAGCATATCGCTGGGTCTTGTTTTTGTATCCAGTCTGATACACTGTGTCTTTTGATTGGGGCATTTAGCCCATTTACATTCAGGGTAACTATTGAAAGATATGAATTTAGTGCCATTGTATTGCCTGTAAGGTGACTGTTACTGTATGTTGTCTCTGTTCCTTTCAGGTCTATGTTACTTTTCGGCTCTCTCTTTGCTTAGAGGACCCCTTTCAATATTTCTTGTAGGGCTTGTTTTGTGTTTGCAAATTCCTTTAGTTTTTGTTTGTCCTGAAAGCTTTTTATCTCTCCTTCTATTTTCATTGACAGCCTAGCTGGATATAGTATTCTTGGCTGCATATTTTTCTCATTTAGTGCTCTAAATATATCATGCCAGTCCTTTTTGGCCTGCTAGGTCTCTGTGGATAAGTCAATAGATTGTTGCTAATCTAATATTTCTACCATTGTAGGTTACAGACCTCTTGTCCCGAGCTGCTTTCAGGATTTTCTCTTTGTCCTGAGACTTGTAAGTTTTACTATTAGATGTTGGAGTATTGACCTATTTTTATTGCTTTTGAGGGGGGTTCTCTGTGCCTCCTGGATTTTGAAGCCTGTTTCCTTCCCCAAATTAGGGAAGTTCTCTGCTATAATTTGCTCCATTATACCTTCTGGCCCTCTCTCTCTCTCTTCTTCTTCTGGGATCCCAATTATTCTCATATTGTTTCATCTTATGGTATCACTTATCTCTCGAATTCTGCCCTCGTGATCCTGTAGTTGTTTATCTCTCTTTTTCTCAGCTTCTTAATTCTCCATCATTTGGTCTTCTATATCACTAATTCTCTCTTCTGCCTCATTTATCCTAGCAGGTAGCGCCCCCATTTTTGATTGCACCTCATTAATAGCCTTTTTGATTTCGACTTGGTTAGATTTTAGTTCTTTTATTTCTCCAGAAAGGGTTTCTTTAGCATCTTCCATGCTTTTTTCAAGCCCAGATAGTATCTCTATAATCGTCATTCTGAACTCTAGTTCTGACATCTTACTAATGTCCATATTGATTAGGTCCCTGGCAGTCGGTACTGTGTCTTGTTCTTTTTTTTGAGGTGAGTTTTTCCATCTTGTCATTTTGTCCAGAGGAGAACAGATGAATGAGAGAACAAAATGCTAACAGGGTAACAAGGACCCCAGAAAAATATACACTAAACAAATCAGAAAAGACCTGAAACTGGGGGAAAAGAAAGGGAAAGAAAGAAAAAAGAAAAAAAAAAAGAATATGATCAGGCTGGTGAATAGATCATGCCACACACTGGATTTTGGGCGTATTTTGGTCTGTTTGAAGAAACTGCCTCCCAAAATTTTACAGAAAAAAAAAGTATATATGTACAAAAATAAGGGTAAATATGATGAAGGGATAGAATATGACTGTAAAGATGAATATCATAAAAGATTTTATAAAAGGAATTGATAAGTTGGTTGAAAAAAGAAAGAAGAGAAATTTTAAAAAAAAGGGAGGGAGAGAATGTGATCAGGCAGGAGACTAGAACAAAGCTATACACTAGAGATTTAGGGTATATTTTGGTCTGTCAGAAGAAACTGTATCCCAAAATTTTAAAGAGAGAACACCTTATATATATACCAAAAATAAGGTTAACTACAATGAAGGGATAGAATATGACTCTAAAAATGAAAAATAAAAAAGATTTTTTAAAAAGCGATTAATAAGATGTTGGTTGAAAAAGGGGAAAAGAAAAATAAGAAAAAAAATTAAAAAAATTAACTTTGAAAGACTAAAGAATCGGGGGAAAAAGCCATGAATTCTATGTGCTGTATTCCCCTAGTGCTGGCATTCTGCTGTTCTCATTGATTGGTAAACTTGGTCTTGGCTGGCTGTTCTTGCTGATCTTCTGGGGGAGGGGCCTGTTGCGGTGGTTCCCAAATGTCTTTGCCGGAGGCGGAATTGCCCCGCCCTTGCTGGTCCGGGCGAAGTAATCTGCTTGGGTTTGCTCTCGGAAGCTTTTGTTCCCTGCAAGCTTTCCAAACAGCTCTGGAGGATGAGAGTGAAAAGGCGGCCTCCCAATCTCCGCCCTCAAGGAGCCGAGAACTCGGGGCCCCACTCCTCAGTGAGCCCCCAGAGAAAAGCAATCACTCCCATCTCCCTGGTCTCTGGCTGCACTCCTTGCTCACCCGGCCTGTGACCGAGCATTTCTATCTCTGGCACACGACCCCGTTTGGAGTCCCCAAACCCAACAGATTCCTGCAGTGTACTCCTGCGCCACTTCTTCTGGGGAAGGAAGGGGAGTCTCCTCAGATCTGCCGCTTGTTGGGTCCCTGCTGGAAGAGCAGGGGCCCGACTGTGCGGCGGATCATGGTTTATGGCAACCCTGAGCTGAGAGCCCGCTCCTTGACTCCTTCTTTGCAGCTGGCTTCCCTGCTCCGATCCCTGGGGGCTCTGCGGCTCTCAGGCACCCCTGGTCTTTCTGTGACCCTGAGGGTCCTGCAACCACACTGTCCCAGCGAGGGTTCCACCCCCCACTTAACCACTGGAGTGATGTCCCTCAGCAGAGCAGACTTCTAAAATTTCCGATTTTGTGCTCCGCTGCTCTATCACTTGCCAGTAGCAGCTGATGGAGGCTCCCTCCCCCCACTGTCTATCTTCCCAAATATCACCTCAGATTCACTTCTCCGCACATCCTACCTTCCAGAAAGTGGTTGCTTTTCTGTTCATAGAGTTGCTGCTATTCTTTTCTTCAGTATAGTTTGATACCTATCTAGCTGAATTCCTGGGACCAGATGAAATTTACAACTCCTACTCCTCCACCATCTTGCTCTTCCCGCCCCTGTTAGGACATTCTTAATAGCATTTACAAGGAGATCGGGCACACTGGCCTTGGAAGACCTTTAAGGACAGTAACCCTTTCCACCTAAAACCTTGAATATTTATAAATATTGTGTAGAGAAGAGATCTGGATTTCCTTTATTTGCATGTGTGTGTTCCAAAGAAATCTTTCATATGTTTCTAACAATAGTCTTGGGCTTATAAACACCTACATTGCCCACAGAATAATAGCAACTACCATATGTGGGAAATCAGCTTTGATCCAGGTAGTGTCCTAGGTTCTTTATATATCTTTTTTATTCCTCAAAACAGGTTTTTTCCTCTTTCAGTGTTCATATCAGATGAAGAAATGGAGCCTCAGAGAAAGGACTTTCCTCAAACCTGACATGTGAAAAGATAGATCTGTTCAAAGTCTATATTCACTATCACACTGCCTCCTCTGTGGTTCTGAATGAGGCTCTTATAACATATCAAGTCATTTCTGTGCATCCCTGCCACTATTTCAACCATTAATTCACTCATTCATTTCTCACATATTGAACAAATGCCTGAAGACGTTAAGGTTAGAAGAATGACCAAATGGTCCATATCTTTGATGGCTTTGGGAGGAAGGCAGGGAGATGCACAGCACAGGGCATTGTGATGGGCCTGGGAAAGAAGGGTGGTGAGCCCTGATGGAGTATCTGACTTCAACAGTGAGGCCAGTGACCTTGAGGTCTACCCCTGCTGATTTTCAACTATTTCTCTAATATTCTCTCATGGCCACATTCACTCTCACATGTGTTCAAACACGCTTGTGTGTCATTACACACCCTCCTACAACTCATTCAAGTTTGAATGTTCTCAAAAAGGTGATGTGTCATTTACAAGTAGCCAAATGGTTTTTGTGTATGCTGGCAGCAAAAATATACATGTTGTTTTATTATAAATATCATCAGTCAGCAAATCACTTGAAGGCCTCATAGATTGTAAAATATCCTTAGATTGCATGTTGTGAACTTGTCAATCAACAACTATTTACTGAACATCAGCTATACATAAGACACTGTGCTAGGTGGGGTGGAAGCTTCAAAGTGATAATAATGATATAGAAATGATTCTTGCCATGAGGGCAGTAAACACGTGCCAAGCAGTGGCGCAGACAGCGTCGCTAAAGATCAGACGAGATGCAGCCAGCTTGCTGGAATGGTGACTGAAGGGCGTTAGGGGGGTGGGCTGCTCGTTCCTCCCTCACCTGCGCCTGGGGATAGTGAGTGCCATCCTCTGGGGCTGAGCAGGGTATGTTTTCAGAGCCAAAGAACCTTTAGGATTGAGAGACTGGGTCACACCACCAGGGGCCACCAGGACCGGCTGTGGTGATATCTGAGAGCAAGGGATTTAGAATGGATAGTGGAGGAGGGGTTGGGTGACTGGAGCTGTGGTTCACCTTGCTAAGCTCCCTCCTCTGTCTTCCCCAGCAAGAGAGGCTCATGTACTGTGTGGATGAGCTGCTCCCTGAACTTGGGTCTCCAGAGAACAGTTTCCCTGAGGCACAAGGGGTGTACTGTGACAGCCAGGTTGATGCCTGACTGGGGCGCTTTGTATGCCTGCCCCTCTGGGCTCTGTAGGGTTAGAGGCCCTGATTCTCAAAGTGGGTGCTCTCTTTCCAGTCAATGCAGCAAGGGTTCCATTGGATTCAAAGCCATTGCTTTTGCCTGGCCCTTGGAACTCCTTATGTCTAGAGATCAGCAACTGAGAAGAGTCCACATCATGGCAGGGTAACTGACCCTGATCTGCAGGGGGACCAGGGCTGGTGTGGTCATGTAGGGACAGGGAGGAAAACGTGTGGGACTCAGGTTATCGCTTGAGTACCTGTGGGTACTTCCTTATTTTCAGGATTTCCTCCAGAATGTATTTCCTAAATGTTCTTCCTGTGATTCTGTGGCAGATAGGGTTGAAAATTGCTGAGTGAATCTCCTTCCTCCTTCTATTTCCTTTCTGAGATAACTCTCATTGTATACATGGTAGATAGATAATGGATGCTATCATTTATCAACAGGAGGGATTCAAAATACACCTCAGACAAAAACTCAAGTGCTTTATTTAATCTGGAGAATAACAGAACACATAAAAAAAAACATGGTAAATGAAAGTAGAGGAAAAAGGTAGTTTTTCATCTTCTTACACCCCAGACTTGTATTTTTTTTCTTTTTTTCTTCTTATACTTGCATTTAACAAAATAGCTGTTGTTTTTTGTTATGATAAACTTACTCTAAGTTATTTTTTCTTTTGAAAATTATTTATGTTCTACTTTTTTAGCTATGAACTATCTCTTCTAAGATTAAAAACAATAGCTCTACTGAGATTGTTTCTTTTCCCTTGAGAGATTTCTATATATTATGTAAATAGTCATTTCTCATGGAGGTTATGTATTTTGTTTTCCTCTTTTCAAATAGAAGGCTAGTATTACCCACATATTCCTTTCTTCTTTCCTTTAACTGTACCCTCACATTGGGTCATTGGCTTGTGGAGTAAGATCTTTCTAGAGTCAGGAAATTCAAGCAGAAGGCTCTGACACTATCTATCCCTGGACAAGACAGTACATAAAAAACAATATTGCATCAAAGGGTCCTGGAGAGATTAGTGTCACCCTTAAGGATATAAAGGATGCTAGATTGGTGGTCTTTATCACCTCTCCATTTAATTCACCAGTATAGGCCCCCCCCAAAAGTTGAGCAAACAAGATAAGTTATCTTTGCTAGAACAGATTAATACAACCTCAGATGTATGGTATATGGCCATCGATTTGGCAAACACGTTCTTTTGGAACCCAACTGGAAAAGAAGAGGAGAAACAATTTTCATTCACATGGAAGAGATAAGAACATTCATTTATAGTTTTACCCCAGGGCAATGTCAACCTTCTTGTTCTCTGTCATAATAGAGCCAGAAGAAATCTGCCTTTCCTTGGATCTGTGGTTAGCTGGATAATACGTTTCTTCTGCCTGATATCTATGTCCTTATCCCTGAATCTGTGAATATGTTACAGTAGATGGCAAATGGGACTTCGCAGGTGTGATTAAGTGAAAGATATGAGATTGGAAAATTATCCCGGATTGTTTGGGTGGGAGGGCAAAATAATCACAAGGGTCTTTTAAAGGAAGGAGTGGGCAGGAGAGTCAGAGTCAGAGAAGGCAATGTAATGATAGAAACCAAGGAGGGAGGGAAGAAGGAAGAGGGAGGAAGAGGGAGATGGAGAAAGATAGAGATTTGAAGATGCTACTCTGTTGGCTATGAAGAGAGCTAGCGGTCATGTGCCAAGGAATGTAGCAGAAACTAGAAAAGGCAAGGACATGGATTCTCTCCTTGAGCCGCCGGAAGCAACACAGCCCTTTTAGGACATCTGACCTCCACTTGTGTAGTTTTAAGTCACTAAGTTTGTGGTAATTTGTTATGGCAACAATAGGAAACTAATAAGCATTTCCCAGAGTGATGGTAGGAAGTAGGGTGGTTTCAGGGGTCCTGAATTTAGCAGCTTAATGACATATGCAAGGTCCTAAATTCTTTCTAAAATTTCTCCTTGACATCCTCAGTGTGGTCTTCTTTTTGATTTCAGGCTAATCTCTTCATGGTGACAAGATTGTTGTTTTGGTTCCAAGCATCTCATCTCACACCTCACTCTTCAGTCAAGAAGAAAGAATGATCTTTGTGTTTATTTTTTAGTAGTAAAGAACACCTTCTCATACCAGCAGAATGGTTTTTGGCCTGTCTGCCTACTGTTCTTTGTAGTGACCTTCAAGTCGGGATAGCTAAAGGAAACATTGCAAGGAATTGTGTGGATATTGAGATACGCTGTTGAATAGATAAGTGACCTTTGAATCTCTGCATGCTCTTGTCATGTTTGATAAGGATGAGAGTTGGCATTCAGGGCACTCTGCCCCAAGTGAAGCATTTGTTGAGAAGATGTGCATTTATTAAATATTTGGAGACACAGTTAATAAAGCATCATGCACAGAGTGTCATAGGATATCAAACAAAATTTAATTTGGTCTAAGTACTTATCAGTGAGTAGCTGTGGAAGCATCCATTACCCTAAGGCTTGTAATCTTCTTTTGAAAGCTCTGAATGCAAACTTCTTTTTAAAAGGACCAAAATGTACTTACTTTTTTTCCCTGTAACTAATACTCTCTCAAAGTGATTTTTGCTCCATAAATAGATTTCACTGACCTATTCTATTTAGGAGCTTATTCAGTTAATTACACCGCGTTTTGTTCTGAGGTCCTGCTGAGCAGGAGAATGATGTCATGGTTCACTGGCATACATTGTCTGTGTAGAAACTTGGTTGGATATCTTCACCAGGGCGGTCGCAACTTCATCAAGGCTCCACCGCAGCTCAGCTCAGCTGCTCTGTAAATGACAGACCCTGCGGGGAGCAGGTGCCTTGCAGAAGGAATACAACTGGCGAGAAATGGCTCTGAGTTAATTGAAACGTTTTCAAGTTGCTCCTGTGTTTAACAAGAAAGGAACTCTTTAAGGATGCATTCAAGGAGTAGATTAAAAAAAAAAAAAAAGGTATTGCTTATGGGTAAGAGCACTGGGATCACTTTCAGTCTTACTGCATAAATTCTCCGCGGCCACGGAACAACGGCAGGAGGGCTGAGCTCATCAAGGACAGAAGTGAGTTGAGGTGGAAAAGGTACTGGCCCACGACTCTGGAGACGTGGTTGCCAGGTGTGGCCTGCCACTAGCTCCGTGGGCAGGGCAGGGAGTGGGCACGAACCTCTGCCTAACTCTTCCATGTAGGCAAACTGCCACTATGACTATTACTTGTGAGTGCTTACTGGCTGCCTGCACTGTCATAGGTGCTTTACAGAATTTAGCTCATTAAATCTCCACCTGCCACAGAATGTCAGTGTATCTCCATTTTTACAGATGAGGGAACTGAGGCTTAAAGAGGCTTAAGATCATATGGGTATGCACACTTCCTTCTTCAAGGCCTGTGACACTCAGCGTTGGTCCTAGCAACCCCTCACCTTTACAGCAGTGATTCTCAGCCTTGCTTGCACACGAGAATTGCTGGGGGAGCCTTAAGAAACTGATGCCCAGGTCTGTCCCCGGGATGTTGACGTCACTTATTCAGGGTGCAGCCTGCGCAATGGGATTTTTAATGCACCCTGGTTTATTTTATTTTGCAGCCAGGATTGAGAACCATTGCTTGCCATGAAATTGCAGGGACTGGGGAGAGAAGGCTGGAAAGACTGAGACATTTTCCGGTTTGGGAGCTCTAGTTTTCTGAGAGAGCTGACTTTTCTTGGAATGTCTGCTTGAGAGGCAACTATAAGTGCTAGATTCCGTGGTTGGGACTAGCTTCAAGGCAGCTCTAGAAATGTAAAGCATTTGAAGAAGGAAAGGAGTAAATATTTGGGAGGAGCTCTTGAATTAGTTAGTTTAGGACAGCTTTGATGCCACGGGGCATCTGAAGAGAGGAAGTATGTGTGTTTGATGATGTGATGGCCGGTTTCCATGTAATCCGGAGACCATCAGCAAAAGCAATGACAGTGATGCAAAAGGCCACAGTTATGGTGGACCATATGGTGGACTATATAAAGGCCGCTATATATGGTGGACTGCATAATACGTGAGATAATACAGTAGGAAGGGAGTAATTTGGCTTACTTCTTGGATGCCAATTTAACTGTTACATGTGACCATTAGCCATTTAGCAAATTACTTTTCCTAGTGCACTAAAGGGTATGGCAAGTGGGCCAAAGAGTTATTTACTTCTGAGCTATTTGTCCACTCTCCTGTTCTTCAACACTGAATGCTTTCTTGTTTTAAAGAATGGGGTTTGTTGGACAACATGGTATTTCAAAATCAAGAATCTTCTGGGTGTTTTAGAGAGTGAAATTTTCTCCTACTTGGAAAATCCTGCTTGTACCCCTGTCTTTCCATTAGAAGGGAATTCCTAATGTGAATTAAAATATCCTCAAGATGAAGGGGGAAAGGAAGGAGAAAGGGTATGGGTTTGGGAATTAACGCTGGATGGAATTAAGGACAGTTTTCACGAATGGATAAAATTATGGCTGATAAGAGGGGTGCTATATTTCTTGGAATGCCTTTAACAAAGATGGGCATATATATGATCTTCATAAATTGGTATTGACAGAAAGCAGAATGCATTTTTTTTTTTTTATAATCAAGAATAGGTTTTTAGTTGGTCCTCAGATTCAGACATCTCAAGCGTAAGAACTTTTAGGTGACTGCAGGAGGAGAAATCCTAGTGAAAGGAAGAAAGAAAAATGAGGAGCTTTTTTCCTGAAAGAAAACCTGAATGCTATAGAGAATTATCTTTCAGTGAAACCTATCCGGGAACAGGCTTAATCTCTGTCTCAGTTAGGGTGAATTGCTTGTCAAGTTCAACTTTCCAAGTAGTTTTAATAATGTCAAACTATTGGGGCGCCTGGATGGCTCAGTCGTTAAGCGTCTGCCTTCGGCTCGGGTCATGATCCCTGAGTCCTGGGATCGAGCCCCGCATCAGGCTCCCTGCTCAGCAGGAGGCCTGCTTCTCCCTCTCCCACTCCCCCTGCTTGTGTTCCCTCTCTCACTGTCTCTCTCTCTATCAAATAAATAAAATAAAAAATCTTTAAAAAAAAATGTCAAACTATTAAGTATGTATAATGATAAGTAATGATAAAAGCAGAAGTCAAAGAAGAACTAAATCTCCAGCAGGCCTTTTATTCCTTCCTATAGGAGAAAGAGTATTCCCCAACTATGCACATGCTTTCTCAAACACAGCTGGAATGGAAGAATATTTCCCTGCAACCTATTTAAAAAATTAAGTATTGCCGCGGGTGGCAGAGCTCAGTGTCTTAAGGAACATATTTTGGTGTCAAAAACACCATGCTCAATGGTTGTACTTGCCAAGATTCTTTGAGATTTCTAAGATCTCTTTTCTAGAGGATAAACCAGAATTTGGATCAAGGAATACAATGAACTCCCTGTTTCCCATTGTCCCCATGCACAGCTATCTTTCTGATGAAGTTTATTTCAGATTCACAGCTTAGGAAGGAGAAGTAGCTCAAGGAATTGGGGGCAGACTGAACTGGGATGCTAGAGAAATTGCCGGGGCTTTCCATTTGATTCTGAAAGCATTGTTTAAGTCTTCCTTTGTTTCAACGTGCTTATTTGTTAAAGGAAGTTTGCAGGAGGTCATATTTATGAAAGGAAATAGCTCTGACAGATGCTGGTATACTTTGATGATAGATTGATGTAGTTGTTAGCCTTTGGCTTTTCTCACCCACAGTTATTAATTTGCCATTATTGGCAGTGTTGGTGACCACTAACATTCATCATGGGGTAGTTTCTTCTTCCTTCTTCCTCTTTCTCTTGTTCTTTCTCTTCTTTACAGGTTAAAGTACATGACTCTAAATGCTAGGGAAGGGTCTTGCTGTCCACATATTAGCCAATGACTCATCAACTTAACCAAAAGAAAATCAAAAGCCAGAAAACACAAAAGCTAGAAATTTCACATATAAAATTTTACCAATTTAAGACTTTGATTTAAAATTAGACATATGTTGGGAGTCTGTGTTTTGAATGGAACAAATAACCATGTCTTGTATTTGTTTAGTGCCTTATGTGACATATCCCCAGACAGGATCTCATTTAATTTTTCAATACCCTGGACATTGAGAACTTTGAGGTCATCTTCACTTGTTAAGAATACCTCAACACGTTCATGGGATGGCATGGAACTCTTACAGGAGGCGTCAGCAGATACGGGGTCTGGTTCGGGTTTTGCTACAAACTCTGTCCCTTCAGATTGGTGGAGTAACTTCCCTGAGCTATACTTATTCTTTGACATTCTGGCCTGGAACTACAATTGTGCTGGAAAATTCTATGATCCTGTGACTTCAGAAGCTTCTTTCCTTACCGAAAGTAAAAAAAGTCAACCAGATTGTTTGCTTTTGCTTACTTATTATTCCCCACCCCCCAAGAGTTGCATATAAGTGAAAGATGTAAAATAAACAAAAATATATAATGCAGAAAGTTTTAAAACAAAACACAGCTTATGCTTTCTCACATTATGTTTTGGTTCTGTGAACAAGTATGTATTGACTCTGCATTAGGCTACATTTTTGTGATGATACAGAACTTGGACCTTTTTATCGAAGTAGATTTTACTCCTACCATCTTACCTTCTTTTCCCAGCCTTAAACTTCTTTCCCCCTTTCTGTTTTCCAAATTGTAGCTTTCCAGATCCACTTTCTTGAGTTTTTTAAATTAAGTTTTAATTTTAATTCCAGTATAGTTAACATGAACTGTAATACTAGTTTCAGGTGTAGAGTGTGGTGATTCAGCCCTTCCACACATCATCCAGTGCTCATCACCTGCTTCCCACATCCTTCCACCCACCTCCCCTCTGGTACCCATATCAGTTTGTTCTCTATAGTTATGAGTCTGTTTCTTAGTTTGTCTCTCTCTCTCTTTTCCCTTGTGCATCCACTTTCTTGTTTTGGATTTCTACATTTAAGAAATTAAATATAAGTCAGAGGTTGAAATCTGGTATCCTCGATGGTCCCCACACATATGGTGCTTGATTTTCATAATATTTTATTCTTTTTTATTTTTTGAAAGATTTATTTATTTGAGAGAGAGGGAGAGAGAGAGAGAGAGAGAGCACAGTGAGGGAAGGGACAGAAGGAGAGGGAGAGAATCCTCAAGCGGACTCCCCTATGAACACAGAGACCCATGCGGGGCTCCATTCCAGGACGCTGAGATCATGAACTGAGCCAAAATCAGGAGGTGGCCGTCCAACTGATTGAGCCACCCAGGTGCCCCTATTTTCACAATGTTTTAAAAATTGAACACATTGCTAGTATTTATGTACTGGGATATTTTGCATAAGAATCCAGATTTTTAACATCTTTGGAATATAGGGCATGTGACAATACAGTGTCTGCTTTCTCACAGAGTATCACAAAGGTGAGTAGCTGCAGTTCCCTCTGGCTTTTTTTTTTTTTTTTTAATTTGAGTATTGTTAATACACATTGTTACCTTAGTTTTAGGTGTACAACTTAGTGATTGGACAAGTTTATACATCATGCTATGCTCACCACAGGCGTAGCTGCCCTCTATCCCAGCACATGGCTATTACAATATTATTGACTATATTCATTATGCTGTGCCATTTTTTCCTGTGACTTTCTCATTCCATAACTGGATGCCTATATCTCCCTTTCCTCTTCATCCATTTTGCCCAACCTCTTACTCCTCTTCCCTCTGGCCACCATCAGTTCATCCTCTGTACTTAGAGTTCTGATTCTGCTTTTTTAAAGTTTATTTAAGTTTTTAGATTCTATTTATGAGTGGAATCATGTGGCATTTGTCTTTCTCAGTCTGATTTATTTCACTTAGCATATTACCCTCTAGGTCCATCCATATTCTCTCAAATGGCATGATCTCATCCTTCTTTATGGTTGTGTAATATTCCACTGTGTATATATACCACATTTTCCATATCCATTAATCCATTGATGAACACTTAGGCTGCTTTTGTGTCTTGGCTATTGTAAATAATGCTGCAATAAACATAGGGTGCAAATATCTTTTTGAGTTAGTGTTTTCATTTTCCCCGGGGGTAAACACCCAATAGTGGAATTATTGGATAATATGGTATTTCTATTTTTAATTTTTAAAGGAAACTACATACTGTCTTTCACAGTGACTGTATCAGTTTACATTCCCACCAACATTGCGTGAGGGTTCTTCTCCACATTCTCACCAACATTTGTTGTTTCTTTTTTTTTTTTAAAGATTTATTTATTTCTCAGAGAGAGAGAGAGAGAGTGAGCACAAGCAAGGGGGAGCGGCAGGCAGAGGGAGAGGCAAGCTCCCCGCTGAGCAAGGAGCCCGATGTGGGACTCAGTCCCAGGACCCTGGGATCATGACCTGAGCTGAAGGCAGATGCTTAACTGACTAAGCCACCCAGGCATCACTGTTGCTTCTTGTCTTCTTGATTCTAGCCCTTCTAACAGGTAAGACATGATATCTCATTGTGGTTTTGATTTGCATTACCCTGATGATGAGTGATGTTGAACATCATCTCATGTGTCCGTTGGCCATCTGGATGTCTTTTTTTGAAAAATGAGTATTCAGGTCCTCTGCCCATTTTTTACTTGGATTGTTTGTTCTTTGGGTGTTGAGTAGTATGAATTCTTTTTATTTTGGGTACTAACCCTTCATTGGATATATCATTTGCAAATACCTTCGCCCATTCAATGAGTTATCTTTTTGTTTTGTTGATAGTTTCCTTTGCTGTGCAAAAGCTTTTTTTTCTAATTAATTTTTTTTAGAGAGAGAGTGGGGAAGGGGCAGAGGGAGAAGAGAGAGATAATCTTAAGCAGACTCCATGCTCAGCATGGACACTGATATAGGGCTCAATTTCACTACCACAAGATCATGACCTGAGCTGAAACCAAAATTCAGATGCTTAACCGACTGAGCCACCTGGGTGCCTCCAAAAGCTTTAAATTTTTTTTTTTAATTTAAGTAATCTTTACACTCAATGACTCATGACCTTGACATCAAGAGTCACCACTCTAACTGAATCATCCATAAGGCCTTTTTGCTGTGCAAAAGGCTTTTATTTTGAAATCATCACAATAGTTTATTTTTGCTTTTGTTTCCCTTGCCTCAGGAGACAAATCTAGAAAAATGTTGCTATGGCTGATGTCAGAGAAATTACTGCCTGTGCTGTCTTCTAGGATTTTTATGGTTTCAGGTCTCACATTTAGGTCTTTAGTCCATTTTCAGTTTATTTTTATGTATGGTGTTAGAAAGTAGTCTATTTTCATTCTTTTACATGTAGCTGTCCAGTTTTCCCAGCCAGCACCATTTATTGAAAAGACTGTCTTTTCCCTATTGCATATCCTGGCCTCATTTGTCATAGATTAATTGACCCTATAAATGTGTGTTTATTTCTGGGGTCTCTTTCCTGTTCTATTGATCTCTGTGTCTGTTTTGTGTTAGTACCATACTGTTTTGATTACTACAGCTTTGTAGTGTATCTTAAAATCTGGAATTGTGATACCTCCAGCTTTGTTCTTTCTCGGTATGGGTTTGGCTATTGCGGGTCTTCTGTGGTTCCATACAGATTTTAGTATTATTTGTTCTCGTTTTGTGAAAAATGCTGTTGGTATTTTGATGGGTATTGCATGAATCTGTAGATTGCTTTGTGTGGTATGGACATTTCAACAATATTAATTCTTCCAATCCATGAGAATGGAATATCTTCCATTTGTGTCATCTTCAGTTTCTTTCATCACTGTTTTATAGTTTTCAGAGTACAGGTCTTTAATCTCTGTGGTTAAGATTATTCCTTGGTATTTTATCCTTTTTGATGCAATTATAAGTGGTGTTTTTATTTTTATTTATTTATTTATTTATTTTTAAAGATTTTATTTATTTATTTGACAGAGAGAGGCACAGCGAGAGAGGGAACACAAGCAGGGGGAGTGGGAGAGGGAGAAGCAGGCTTCCCGCCGAGCGGGGAGCCCGATGTGGGGCTCGATCCCAGGACCCTGAGATCATGACCTGAGCCGAAGGCAGACGCTTAATGACTGAGCCACCCAGGCACCCCATAAGTGGTGTTTTTAAAAAATTTCTTTCTGTGACTTCATTGGTAGTGTATAGAAATGCTACTGATTTCTGGGTATTAATTTTGTATCATGCTACTTTACTGAACCTATTACTTCTCGTAGTTTTTGGTGGAATCTTTAGGATTTTCTTTGTATAGTATCATGTCATTTGCATAATGACAGATTAACTTCTTACCAATATGGATGCCTCTTATTTCTTTTTCTTTTCCAATTGCTGTGGCTAGGACTTCTAGTACTATGTTGAATAAAAGTGACAAGGGTGGACATCCTTGTCTTGTTCCTGACCTTAGAAGAAAAGTTCTCAGGGGCTCCTGGGTGGCTCAATCAGTTGAGCGTCCAACTCTTGATTTTGGCTCAGGGTGTGATCTTGGGGTCATGAGATGGAGTCCAGCATCCAGCTTTGCACTCAGTGTGGAGTCTGCTTGAGATTTTCTCTCTCCCTCTCCCTCTGCTCCTCTCCCAGCTTGTGCTCTCTCTCTCTCTAAAATAAATTAATTAATTAAAAAAAAAGTTCTCAGTCTTTTACCATTGAGGATTACAGTAGCTGTGCGGTTTTCATACACGGCCTTTATTTTGTTTAGGTGTGTTCCCTCTAACCCCACTTTGTTGAGAGTTTTTATCATGAATGGATGTTGAATTTTGTCAAATGCTTTTTTCTGCATCTTTTGGGATGATCATATGATTTTTATCCTTCATTCTGTTGATGTGGTGTATGATGGTGATTGATTTGTGAATATTGAACCATCCTTGTATCCCAGGAATAAATCCCACTTGATTGTGGTGAATGAACTTCCTAATGTGTTGTTATATGAGGCTTGCTGATATTTTGTCGAGGATTTTTGCATCTATGTTCATCAGGGATATTGACCTGTAGCTTTCTTTCTTTTTCTTTTCTTTTTTTCTTTTTCTTTCTTTCTTTTCTTTTCTTTTTTTTTTTTTTTTTTGTGGTGTCTTTGTCTGGTTTTGGTATCAGGGTAAAGCTGGCCTTATGGAATGTATTTGTAAGTTTTCCTTCCTCTTCTATTTTTTGGAATAGTTTGCAGAGAATAGGTATTAACTATTCTTTAAGTGTCTGATATAATTCACTTGTAAATCCATCTAGTTCTGGACTTTTATTTTTTGGTAGTTTTTGATTACCAATTCAATTTAGCTACTTGTAATCAATCTATTTAGATTTTCTATTTCTTCTTGGTTTGGTTTTGGAAGACTGCATGTTTCTAGGAATTTATCTCTTTTTTCTAGGTTGTGCAGTTTTTTGGCATATAATTTTTCACAGTATTCTCTTATAATCCTTTGTATTTCTGTGATATCAGTTGTAATTTTCCTTTCTCATTTCTGATTTTGTTTATTTGGGTCCGTTCTCTTTTTTCTTGATGAGTTTGGCTAAGGGTTTGTAATTTTGTTTATTTTCTCAAAGAACCAGCTCTTGGTTTCATTGATTTTTTTTCTATTGCTTTTTAAGTCTCTACATCATTTATTTCTGCCCTGATATTTATTATTTCCTTTCTTCTACTCACCTTGGGTTTGTTTGTTTGTCTTTTTCTAGTTCCTTCAGGCATAAGGTTAGATGGTTTATTTGAGTTTTTTCTTGTTTCTTGAGGTATTCCTGTATTGCTATAAACTTCCCTGTTATGTCCCAGAGATTTGAACCATTGTGTTTTCATTTTCATTTGTCTCCATGTATTTTTGATTTCCTCTTTGATTACTTCATTGACCCATTGGCTGTTTAGTATCATGTGTAGTCTCCATGTTTGTTTGTTTTTTCCAGTTTTTTTTCTTGTGATTTATTTCTAGTTTCATACTGTTGTGGTCAGAAAAGATGCATGGTATAATTTCAATCTTCTAAAATTTAATGAGGTTTGTTTTATGGCCTAATATGTGACCTATTTTAGAGAATGTTCCATGCGCACTTGAATGTATATTTTGTTGTTTTTGGATGGAATGTTCTATATATATCTGTTATGCTTATGTCCAATTTGTCATTCAAAGACATTGTTTCTTTTCTGATTTTCTTTCTGATTGATCTATCCATTAACGTAAGTGGAGTGTTAAGTCCCCTACTATTATTGTATTACCATCAAATTCTCTCTTTATATCCATTAATATTTGCTTTATGTATTTAGGTGCTTCAGTCTTGGGTTTGCAGATGTTTACAATTGTTGCATCCTCTTGTTCGATTGATCCTTTTATCATTAGGTAATGCCCTTCTTTGTCTCTTATTACAGTCTGTTTTAAAGTCTATTTTGTCTGATATAAATACTCCTACCCCAGGTTTTTTTGCTTCCATTTGCATGGTGGATGTTTTTCCATCCCTTCACTTTCAGCCTGTATGTGTCTTTAGGTCTGAGATGAGTCTCTTAAAGGCAGCATATAGATGGGTCTTGTTTTTTAATCCATTCTGGCACTCTATATTTTTGATTGAAACATTGAGGCCATTTACAAGTAAAGTAATTATTGATAGTAATTATTGATAGGTATGTACTTATTGCCATTAAAAATTTTTTGTTGTTGTTGTTTTGTAGTTCTCTGTTTTTTTTTCCTCTTGCTCTCTTTCTTTGTGACCAATGAGTACCTTTAGTGTTTTGGGGGGCTTTTTTTCTCTTTACTTTTTGTGTATCTATTATAAGTTTTGTGTTTGTGGTTACCACGAAGTTCTTATTTAACATACTAAGTAAATAGCAGTCCATATTAATTTTAATGGCCATTTAAGTTCAAATACAGTCTTAAAAAAAAAAGAAAAACAGAGAATGAAAAAATCTTTTTTCTTTTTCCCCTTCTCTTTCCTTTTTACTCCCTTCTCTACAGTTTATGTATATTTTATTACATTTTACATCTTTTTATTCATATTTTTCTTATGTCTAATTATGGCCATTTCTTTTCCACATTTCTTGTAAGGCTGGTTTACTGGTGATAAACTCCATTGTCTTTTGTTTGTCTGGGAAACTGTTTATCTCTCCTTTAAATATGAGTGATAACATTGCTGGGTAGAGTATTCTTGGTTGTAGGTTTTATTCTTTTCAGCACTTTGAATATGTCATGCTACTCCCTTCTGGCTTGCAAAGTTTTACTGAGAAATCAGCTGATACTATTACAGTGTTTTTCTTGTAGGTAACTTCTGTTTTTCTCTTACTGCTTTTAGGATTCTCTCTTTATCTTTAACCTTTGACATTTTAATTATTATGTACTGTGGTATGGTCCTGTTTGGGTTCATCTTGTTTGGAACTTTGTGCTTCTTGGATTTGGATGTCTATTTTCCTCCCTAGGTTAGGAAAGTTTGCAGTTATTATTTCTTCAAGTAAGTTTTCTACACTTTCTCTTTATTCTTCTGAGACCATAATGTGAATGCTCACTTGATGTTGTCCAAGAGATCTCTTAATCTATCCTCATTTTAAAAAATTCTTTCCTCTCTTTTTGCTGTTAAGCTTGTGTGTTTTTATTACCTTGTGTTCCAGATTGCTGATATGTTCTTCTGTGTCCTCTAAGGTACTGTTGATTCCTTCTAGTGTGTTTTTTTAATTTCAGTTACTGTATTCTTCAGCTTTGATTGGTTCTTTTTAATATTTTCTATCTCTTTATTGAAGGTCTCACTGAGTTCTTCCAATCTTTTCTCCAGTCTGGTGAGTATCATTGTGATCATTACTTTAAATTCTTTATCAGGCATATTGCTTATCTCTGTTTCATTTAATTCTTCTACTGAGTTTTTTTTTTTTTTTTCTTGTTCTTTCTTTTAGAGCATATTCTTTTGTCTCCCCATTTTGCTTGACTTTCTGTGTTTGTTTCTATGGATTAGGTGAAATGGCTACTTCTCCTAAAGTTGAAGGAGTGGTCTTCTGCATGGTGACCCCTATGCAGACTGTGTGTGCTTGGTGGCTTTTGCTACAGCTTTGGCTGTATGTGCTAGTTACTCTTTTAAATCATGGCTTTTTACAGAGTGAGTCAGAAAAAATCATAAAAGAAAATTATAAAAGGAAAGAAGAAAGAAGAAAAGAAAAAAGGAGAAACAAGGAAGAAGAAAAGTAAAAAAGAGAACAAGAAAAAAGAATACAACCAAAAATAAGAAAATAAAAATAAAGCAAGCTAATATAAATTTTAAAAAAGCAAATAAAACAGGATAAAACAATAAAAAAACCTCACCCCTCCCTCAATCCACAAAACCACAGCTTGTTTTCGGAGCCCCAGCACCACAGAGCAGCTGGTGTGGGCTTGTGGGCCCTTGGGCTCTTGGAAGTCATGAGCTCACAAAGACTACTGGACTCGCTGGTTATGGTGTGCAGACTCTGCTTCAGTCTAGGCTTTTAAGCTGGGGTGGGAATGTAAACTGTGTTGTTCTCCAGTCCCTCTGACCTAGAGGACTTTCCTGCATCTCCTTCATTGCTTGGCAGAGTTCTAGTGTTGTTTCTTTTACATCTAGCTCCTCTTTTAAACTGTGTTTTTTGTTGTGTTGCTTGTTTTGTTTTTGTTTTTGTTTTTGTTTTCTGTGCCCAAGGACAGAGGAATCTGTTCCCAGGCCCTCAGTACTCTCCTTCCCTACTGCTCTTCACAACATTGGGCTGGGTGTTCCCTTTGTTACCGTGTCTCCATGTCTCTCGCTCTTCTCTTGCCTTTCTCTCTGTCTTTGGCTGTTTGGTAGCTGTTCAGTCAGCCCTCAATTCTTCTTCAGGAGGAATTGTTCTATCAATAGGTGTAATTTGGTTTGTTCCACGGAGAAGCTGAGTTCAGAGTTTTCCTATGTTGTCATCTTGAACCCAAATATCAACTGCAGCTCTTTTTGGACAGAGCATGCACAGGTCTGTTCTCCAGAGCCCCTACTCATTTCTGTTACTTGCAGTCCTTAGTAGGCATTTGAGTTCCTGACTTATAGAATTTTGGGGCATAGAAGAAGACAAATATAATTAGAGCATGACTGAGATACACTTCATGTTCTTTGTGGTTCGTTACATTTAAACATCTTCTCAGAAGGTTTACCACAAAACAATACAGTAAGTCAGGGAATAGAAATGGGGCTTTGTTTCTTTAATCTTAATATTAAATACTTTAATATCAAAGTTTAACATTTGATGGTGTTTTTTTACTGGGCAGTGTGAGAATCATGTAGTTGTTAATTCAGTTCAGTTCACAGACATGTATGAAATGCCAATCACATATTAGTCATTGAACTTGGTATTGTGGATAATTTGTCATTATAACTTTGCCAGTTATGACATTGTAATCTGGGTGGTTGTCATTTATTGTTTTTTTTTTTTTTAACTGTTTGCAAATGTTTCTTTTAACTGATGTTAACACAAAAGTCTTTATTTTGTAAATAGGCAGAAAATATAATTGTGCATAAACTAAAAACTAAAAATGCCAGGAATCTCATAGGTTACTATCTTAATTATCTATTGAGTGTGTGTCTTTATTCCCAGATGAATGTGCTTTTAAATCTCATTTGTATCTTTCCCCTCTGGTTATAACCTTGCTCTATGGTACATCTGTTATAATGTTGAGAATATTGTTAATCTTTAAATGAATATCATAAATAAAAGAAGCATTTGACCCATTATGTGACTTTTACCTCAGGGTATTCATTGATTCATCCATCTCCCTTCTAGGAGCCTGTCTGTGACTATTAAAACCCTTTCTTAGAAACGGATTGGACCATTCTTACCCTTTCCTTGCTTCACTGCTTCCACTTCAACTTGGCACCAGATTTGGGAGCCCTGGACTATGCTTCTTAGTATTTACAATAGTGAATTGTAAGCATGGCTGTCTAGCAGAAATCAGCTGAGAAAGCTTATTTAAAATGTGAATTTCTGCTTTGCTCCCTGTCTGTCCTCCTACTTCTGCAGCCAATTCAGTTGGTGTGGGATGAGACCAAGGAATCTGTATTTTAATATTCTGGCTATTTTAATATATTTGTTTAAAAAGAGTATTGGTATTGGGGTGGAAACAAGGAATTTGCATTTTATTTTTCTTAATATTTATTTATTTATCGGAGAGAGAGAGCAAGTGGGGGAGGGGTAAAGGAGTAGGGGAGAGAGAGAGAGAATCTCACACAGACTCCCCACTCGGCTTGGAGCCCAGTGCTGACTCGATCTCAGGACCCTGAGATCATGACCTGAGCCAAAATCAAGAGTTGGAAACCTAACCGACTGAGCCAACTAGATGCCCCAGGAATCTGCATTTGAATGTTCTGAATATTTTATTTTATTTATTTTTTTTAGATTTTATTTATTTATCTGACAGAGAGAGAGATAGAGAGAGAGAACAAGCAAACAGAGAGGCAGGCAGAGGGAGAGGGAGAAGCAGACTCCCTGCTGAGCAGGGAGCCTGACATGGGGCCCAATCCCAGGACCCTCGGATCATGACCTGAGCCGAAGGCAGATGCTTAACTGACTGAGCCACCCAGGTGCCCCACTCTGAATATTTTAATATAAGATATTAGTATATAAGATATTAGTTTAAAAAGGGTATTGGTATTTGAATGTGATTGCTATAAACCAGGAGGGGGAGATGTTCTCCTGAAAAGAAGTCCAGGAATTGAGGGAATTCTGAGATTTCCAACCCCTAAGTAATGATCATCTGAACCTTTTTTGCTCTCCTTCCAAGCAGGTTTAACGGTTTTGTCATTGGCCAGCCCACAATTGCTCTGAGCCTACCATGGATGCCATGGGAGTCTGCTGTCTTTGTGCTCCCATGCCTGTGACACAGGATATTAAAAGTTAGTATCAGTGAAATATCAACCAACAATTAACTATAAGGATAATCACTACTACTTCTATACCAGTGATCAAAAACAGAACTTTTTTTTCTAAATTTGTTATAGGTTCATCTGGAAAGTGACACTTACAATGTAAAGAGCAGCATTTCCTGATGGCATAAGGCAGCTACCGAACATTACCATGCAATTTAATTTAATTACATTTAATTGCTCACATGCTGCATAGAGAGACTACAATAGTCACTGTACAGCCATCAACATTAGTATTCGATAACAGCATAAAGTAATTGTTCCCATTTCTTGGCCAAGTCCATTGACAAATCCATTGACAAGTCCATTGACCTGATGCCAAGCATTTTGTGTGTCTTACTGGGCATCTTTCCAGAGCTCTTTGTGGGGCAGGACACTGACCCAGAGAGGCCTCAGTGTTCTCATCTCTTGGGAATCAGCTGTTTCTTAAATTTCATCATCTCACACAGCCTATTCTGCAATGGTACTTAGCTGGTTTGTGGTCTGATTTGGTGAATATTTCAAAGAACTTGAATTTTTGGAATATGAAGACACGTCCATGGGTAACAGGAAACTGACTGCCTTTATCTTGTCTCTAAAGAAAGCAGAATAAGGAGAAGATAAGTAAGACTTTTTAGTGAGCCTTTATATAAAACATTTATTACTTTTTCTAAGTCCCCAAATCTGCCTAAACTATTAAAAGCTCGTTTGAAACATATCATAATATATTTTGTTTAGTTATTCAGCAATAATGCAAAAAATAAATTGGAATGGGCCTTTTGATTAAGCCCGATGAAGAGTGCTGATAAAACTAGAATTTAAAACTATTGAGGGAAGATTATTCTCTTGATGTTTAAAGCTAAAGAATATCATATTGTCTCCGGCGAAGGGTCTTTCACATCGGAGCACTTCAGGTGAAACGAAGCAGAAATTTGAGGCAATTATTTTGTAATCCAGATCAATCTGCAGTTATAGATTTTGAATTAATGGAATATCCATCACACTTGAACAGTAAAGGGGAGAGAGGAGAGATGGCAGTGACTTGTGTCATCTGAGGGATTAAATTGTTCCATTTTGCCCACTCCTTTTCCCTCCAACAGTGTTATATAGAATCTCAACATAAATTAGGATACATCGCTATCAGGAAAAAGTCAAAAGAATGGTGTTTGAAATTATTGCCTTTTCTCCAATTTTGTCCTCTCTCTGTCTCTCTTTGTCTTAGATAAGGCCATCATTTCACTGAGTGGGGGGCATTAAGGGGAACACATCTGCTTCCTCCCTTGGGAGGAAGGCCAGTGGTTCCATATGTTGGGATCAATAAAATAATAACTGCTCTGCCATTTATAAGCACTCACTTGACTATCTCATTTATTCTTCACAAAAACTCTGAGGTAACTGCTATTATGATTCCTTTTTTTTTTTTTTTTACAGAAGAATAAACTATGGTACAAAACAGACTAATATCTTTTCTAAGGCCAATGATGCAGTTGAGATTTTAGCCATCAGATTCCAGAGGCTGCCTTCTTAACCATTTTGCTATAAGAAAAGGAAAGGATACAGTTGACCCTTGAACAACGCAGGGGTTAGGGGCACTCAGCCCTGGGGCTGTGGAAAATCTGTGCATAACTTTTGATTCCCTCCAAAGTTTAACTACTCCTAGCCTACTGTTGACTGGGGGCCTTACCAATAACATGAACAGTTGATTAACACATATTTTGTATGTTGTAGGAATTATATACTGTATTCTTACAATAAAATAGAGAAAAGAAAATGAAAGGCAATCATTAAGAAAATGTTCCTTAAGAAAATCATAAGGAAGAGAAAGGACATTTATAGTACTGTACTGTACTGATTGAAAAAATCCACATATAAGTGGACTGGTGCAGTTCAAACCTGTGTTGTGTGCAAGAGTCAACTGTGTATGTATTTAATGTGTCTGGTTTCTCCTATCTGCAAAATGAATAATATAGCATTTCTAATTAAATTGGCAATTAATTAATTAATTTTTATTAAAAATTAATTTGAGTATAGTTGACACACAATGTTACATTAGTTTCAGGTGGACAACATAGTGAGTCAACATTTCTATGCCTCATGCTATGCTCTATATGGATCCTTTCCCCTAATCTTTTCAAGCAGCTGAGCTTTTTTCTTAAAGGCAGAACATTAGATTCCTAAGTTTCTAGTTTCTCAGAAAATTCAGGAAAAATTAAAATTCTATCTCTGGTTTTTGGAGAACATTTGTTCTTAGAAATACTGACATTGGCATAATTCTGTAAAACACTTGGTATAATAATGAAAAGGTTCACAAGCAAATTAGGTACGATGTCTGACTGCTTCGAAAGGCAGTTCAAATAAATTGGTTCTTGATAAATCTTTGTAAAAATTTTTGAAAGCTATTAGAAAGTAAATGAATTTACAAAGAAATTAGAGGACTAATGTAAAGACATGTTACTTTACTAGTTAATCACCGAGGAAGTAAAAGACAAAATTAAAAAGCACTATAACAAATAAATACATGCTTCATTCTTCTCAACAGTTCTCTGCAATCGACTGGATTTTATGCCAACCCAGCTGTTGATTTCAAGCCATTACTGACTTTCTTGTTTTAACACAAACCTGCAATTGGCTCAGTCTTTCCCATTAAAGTAGATTCTAAATTACCAATGGATTGTGTTCTAAGTAGTTTATTCCTTGGCAGCTTGGAATTTGGAAAACATTTTGCTTCAGAAAAATAATACGTTATAAACTTTGGCTAGGCTCCCAAAAGATCACAGAAAATAATATGAATTGAAATGGGAAAATTAATAATACTGTATGTCTCAGCATTATAGGTCTGTGAGAATGTAATGGCTTAAGTGTAAAAAATAAAACATTATGATATGTGCACTGCACAATTTCAAAATAGGCAGACACAGACTGGAAAGATAGATGTGCATCAAAATCTATATGGTGGTTATTCAGACAGTGAAGTTATGGAAGATTTTCCTTTTTATACTTTTTTACTTTGAATATTGCATTTATACTTTGTAATTTGCAATTTTCTTTTTATAATGAATATTTATTTCCTTTATATAACTGGATATGTATATATGCTTCTGGATATATATATATATATGTATATGTGTACATATATATAATTTTTCAAAACAAAGGACATTCCTTCTTATGATGAACATTTAGTGCCTATATATATATATAGTGCATATATATATGCATTTTAAACAAAAGACACATCTCTGCCTTTCTTCCCTCTTCCCTCTTTGAAAACACATGGCCATTGGCACACAATGATTGGGTGTACAACTTTTGTTTCCATATCCCACATCTGCTCTGCCAATAAATCTTATGAGCTCCATCTTCAAAGTATATCCAGAAACCACACCCATCATTACTACCCTTGGCCAAGAAATGATCATCTCTTGCCTAGATCATTTTTTTTTTTTTAGCCTTAACCTTGGTCTTTTTATTTTCTGCATTGTTTTCCTACAGTCTTTCTAAAGCAGGACTCCCAACATGATCTTTTATCTTTATTTGTTTTTTTTTAACGAGAAGAGTATGTTACGTACCCAGTTCACTTGGGATAAATCCAGAATCATTGGAGGGGAGTGGAAGGTCACCCATGCTTTGCCTTCATCTTCCCCTGCTCTCTTGCTTGCTCACTCTGTTCCAGTCACACCAGCCTCCTTTCCCTTCCTCAAATACTGGTCATGCGCCCCTCAGCATCTCTTATATTTGCTGTCCTCTGTTCTTGGAAAGTTTTTCCCACCCAGAAATCCTCAGAATGCTTTCCCTTTTTACTCAGAGGTATTTCCTAGCCATGATATATACAATTTCAGCAATGCTTGCCCCTCTAACCCTTCCTTTTCCCTTTTAATTGGTTTAAAGTTCTCTTTCATACCTATCACCATCTAACATAAATGATACACTTTTATGTATTGTCCTATTTATGGATTATCATGTTACAAAGGAACATGCTCCCCATGGGCAGGGACTTTTGACAATTTTTTTTTTTTATTTTTTATTTTGCTGTATCCTCATGGCCTAGAATTCTGCCCAGCACGTGACACGCCTCCAGGATTATTTGTTGAACGAATGAATGAATGTAATGAAGGTATGAAAAAAAAATAGATCAAAAGGATAGAAACGAAACTCATGATAACACTTGCCCTTTGGCAGGACCAGGGAAGAGAGGATCTTTCTCTCTGTTAGTAACATTTTTTCTCCTTTTATATATAAAAATATCTGAAGAAAATGTGACAAAATTCTTGCACAGTTGTTTCTGAATATTTTTGCTTTTTAAAACTTTCCGAAAGACATTTTTTACTAGCTTTCCAATAATTACAGGACAAAGCACACACTCGTGAGCGTTGCCCGGAAGGCCTCTTAGGATGGCTTGTGCTCCCTCCTTCACCCTCATTCACTTGACTACTTTGGTTTTCCCCACAGTCATGCTTCCTTCTGTCTTCTTGTCTTTTCTGCGCTACCTGAGGTTATCTTTCCATTTTTCTCTGCCTGACTACATGCAGCTGTCCTTCATGACTCAGGCTGCTCTCTCCGTTCCTATAATAGAACTTTCTATGAGTGAATCACAATTTTCATCCTGTCTTGTAAAATCCAAATGAAACTGGCTCAGCCTTTGTGTCCTGCATCCTGTGGGAGGTCCTGCGCTCTTTCCAATATTGATGAGAATCCCTGCAGGCCTATCACTGGTTATCTCTCGATTTGATTTCCTGTCACTGCTGAACTTGATGACTCCTTTATTCTGTCCGCACCCCATTTGTCCCATTTTCTCTTCTTCATGAGAACCCAGGCCTCTTTTCTCCTCGAAGGAGACAAATGTGTAGAGACTCTCCTTAGAAAGTCAGGGCTTAACTGGGAATTGGAAGGTAGGGGTGCAGCGTGTGGGAGAGGGGATGTCATGCTCTAGCCTTGTAGAGGGGATAAGTTAGACTTGATAGTGACAGTTTTGCTCTGAGAGGGCCCTTGGCTCTACCCATTCCTAGGGTCACTGTCTAACCTTCTTCTTAAAGACTCCTTGCCCGTCTCTCAAATGTTTTCTCAAATCTCTCTTTCTCTCAGGCTGCCCTTACCTCCCTAAACACCAGCTCCTGGATTTTGAAGAACAAGTTCATTTTCTCTTTGCTTTGTCTCTTGGCCCTCTCGAGTTATGCCTTTTTTATACTGCCCAAAACCCATTCAGTCACTTCCCCCACAAGAACAGTCCTCTCTCAGGACTTCTGTGTTCAGTTCCTAAAATAAGTGTGTCTTTTCCCTGAGAAGCACTTTGTTAGAGTGATCAGTTCACTGGTGTGTCTTTGTCACTGAATGAAAGTTTCGAACATAACGTTTTGCTTTCGCTGAATCTTGTATCACTGGTGGTCAGCTCAGAGTACAGTCATTGGTCCTTGATGAGTAAGGGCAGCTTGATGAAGTGTTCTGCTCACAGAGGCATCTGTTAGAGTGCCATATGACCTCAAAAAAAATTTCTTTTGATCCCCTAAATGAACATAAGTGAGACGGAAATTATTGTGGCCTACGAGCCTATTTGGTTTTGTTTCTTCCCCTAGGTAAGACCTTGCTTATCCAAGGGAACGCCTGAGTACCCATCACAGCATGTGTCTATAACCTGGTTTGAGGCAGATGGTACATTACCTGGTTACATTACCAAAAACATGCTCAGGAGAAGCTCTTTGGTTACAACTAGGGCTGGTCAAAGAATCTGCTGCAAACATCTCTTCTTTATTGTCTTGCTTCTTAATTGAAGAACATGCCAGTGATTTAACTCTTCCCTGAGCTTCTAGAATTCCACTCTTTGGGTGTCTTTCCCTAGCCTTCCAGGGATCATTTGTAGCAAATGAGTGAATTGGCGAGGAAATAGAATAGCGTCTAACAATCATGACGTTGCCTGTGTAGGAGACATGAAATTTAAGTTTATGAAAGTTCTACCTTTCATGATGTCCACAAATGGCAAATTATATTAATAGTACTTCATTAAAATGAACTAAACAAAACTATTGCTTTTGATTCATTTTTTTTTCACATAAACTAGTCACTGATTTATTTGACAAATAATTGAGTGCCAGTCACGTGTCAGGCACTTTTTTATGAGGTAGAGATGGGGACACATACGAAACTCTTGCCTGCATAGAGCTTACCTTCTTGTGTGCAGACAGATGATAAACAAACCTTATGTGATAAAATACTTGAAAAGTCAAGTTAGACTGATAAAGACCAGGGGATAGAGACAGATGAGGGAGAGGTCTGGAAGCTATATAAATAGTGTGGTTGGCGAGAGCTTCGTGAGGATGCAGCATTAGAACAGAGACCTGGGCATGTAGAAATAATAAAACAATACTTTAAAATGGGAAGAACATGGATATTCTGGAGATGCCAATGCTGGACAGCTTTTCTCTCTCCTTCTAGAAGATTGTAGAAGAACCTGTTCATTATAGACCCTCATTACCTGAATGGCCACAAATAATTGAACTAGCTGCTGTTAACTGGCCTACACTTGTGTGTCTTCACCTTGGTTGGGATAGTCGCTATGAGGAAGCCTGTTGATTGAGAGACGAAAGCACAGAAGATCTGTGGAAAGAAGCAAAGGGTCGTTGCATGGAAAACTGGAGTGTTCCTGAGAGAGATGGAGAGATTTATGACCTTGTTTCTGAGGGCTTTCAATTCAATTTCTGTCTATAAGTGTCTTCCAATAAACTCTTTTCTTGACGTGAATCAAGTCTTCTCTGTTCCTTGTAACTCAGGCACTTTGATTAAAAGAGCTTTATTTTAGGGAGTTTAGTTTGTCTGAATCCCTGTGACACTGTACTAATGTTGACCACACATCCAGTTCTTACCCAGGGGGCGAAGAAGCCTGACTTCATGGGTTGGTTTTTCATTTTCTGGAGCACTTAAGAAATGTTTGCCGAATCTTTTATCTTTCTGGTCACAGCTCTGGCATGAACTAGCATGGATGTTTAAGAAAGGCCTGCATCATGTTTGGGTTTTAAGAGTGCTAGAAGCACAATTATTTCTTAAGTTTGCTGCCCGCAGCTGCCGAATGCAGATAGCAGATTATTAAAGCCATTGCAAAACGTGGAGGCTGCCTTGGCTTTTTATGGTTTGGAAGAGCAGAAGATCAGCTTTTAGGCAAGAGTTTGGAGCAGAGGGAAGTGTTTTAAGTTCAAATCTCTCTGAAGTGATTATAACTGCATGCAAATGCTGTTTCTAAATTATCTTTAAACATTACTTTGGCCATGATCTCTCTCTCTCTCTCTGTATATATATGTATGTGTGTAGATATATATATATCTATCTCCCCAAGCAGCTGTATTCCTGGGCTGTAGCATTGCTCTGTGCCCTCAGGTGAATGATGGGTAGGCTTCTCCACTCGTAAAATCTCATTTTGTCTCACCACACATATCACACAATCAACAAAAAGCTTTAATTCCAAGTGATTCTCTTCCAGGTCCTCTTTAATTGTTCCCTTTCTTAAAGAGACTCACATTTCTGATCTCATATTGTCCCTTCTCAAAGAATAGGTTTATATTCTTCTGTTGTCAAAGGATGGGGCAAGATGCTTAACCTCTGGGCCTTATATCCTCAACTGTAAAATAAGGAGATGATCTCAAAAGTCCCTCTCTAGCGGCAAATGTCTATGATTCAGTTTTAAGTATGAACGTCAATGGATATTGGCAATGTCTTATTAAAACTGTTGATAAAAAACTTATGCCAAGGTCAAATAACATTTTTCTGGCATATCCAATGATATTAAGGTAACTATTCCCAAGTGACTCCTGTTGAGTCTTACTTGTGTTTTCTCGTTTAGTGCTCTCAACAGCCAGAGGAGACAGATTTGATCACTATCTCCATTTTACAGATGAGGCGAGTGATCGTGAAAGCATGTTACATTCATAGGATCACAGAACTTTACAGTTAGAATAGGCCTGGGAAAGCATCTCATCTAATCCATTCATTTTTACATGAGGATGCTAAGGTCAGGAATTTTCTATGTGCTACTCAGCATTGACCAACTATTACAAAACTGGGACTGCAACCCAGTGTTCTCATGTTCAGGCCAATGTTCTTCATACTTATGTCACTTACTTTAGTAATAGTACATCACACATAAAACATAGATAAATACATGTAAAGTAACTTAACTGGGCTTCCAAGCACAAATTTAAATCATGTCTCTTTCTGTGTTTAACTAGTAACAATTAAAAAGAGTTCCCCCAATTTTACCAGTTTCTCACTCGTCATTTTTAAACTTAGTGCTAACATTCTTATTGGGAGTTACCATCCATATGCTGAAGAAGTATGATATCAATTGTGTGTTTAGCTCTTATTAATAGTCTAAACTCTCCTAAGCTTGATGGCATTCAGGCCCTGGGAGCTTAAAGGGTAATACTCTTTGTTCTTTGAATGGTGTAATTGTTGTTGTAAAATAGCCACAAGATATACTAAGACTCAACTTATTTTTTTATTAGAATAGCATCATAGAAAATATATTTGATGGAGTGTCATCTACCTTTGGAGTAAGGCAATGGTTTTCAACTGGAGGAAATTTTGTCCTTCAGGCAACATTTGGAATGTCTGAAGACAGTTTTGATGGTCATGACTGGAGGGTGAGAGGCACGTACTCCTGGCATTTGGTATTGAGAAGCCAGAAAAGCTGCTAAACATCCTACAATATCCAGGACAGACCCATATAAATACAGAGCTTGTTAGTACAAAACGTCCAAGATTGCAGAGGTTGAGGAACTTTAGGGTAAGGATGTATTACAAATATCCATATTTTTCTTTTCTTTTTTTTTTTAACCAGGAGAAAGTCTAACCTCCTTGTCAATTACTCTTTTAGTTTTATTAAATAACCAGCAGACAGAACTACTGAGATCCAGAGTTGCACTTGACAAAAACGGAAAAAGTCCTGATTGAAATCTCTTCCCAGCTTTGAAATGTAGGGCATGCTAGAGAGAGACCTCTTGAACAGAGAAAAACAGCTGGCAAATAAGACATGTTCCCCTGCCAAGCTGTTCAGAACCTCTAAAAGGCATTGCCTGAAGCCTTTGACAGGATTAAGAGATTTGAGTATTTAATTACGTACATCAATTTTATTTGAATATGCTCGTGTAAGCAAGCACTGATCATTTAAATGCAGAACGTAGTTTTCGCCCTGCTGATTTCTGATTTCGTGTACTCTTCACAGTCAAAATACTTTTCCCATAAAAGGTGAGTTGATTTTTAGAATGTATCAGACACTGACCCTGTGTCTTGAAATCTTGTATAGAAGATTGAATTATGGGCAACACAGATTCACACAGGGCAGGAAGTTTCTTTGTAAAACATGGATAAGAAACAACATCTGCCATTTGTTGTATGCTTGCCAGGTGTTAAATTAAGCACTTAGTCTATTATTGCAGTGAGAAATGTACTATAACCATGTGAGGTAAGTACTCTAACACTTTCAGATGTAGAAAACAAAGGTGAAAGATTTCTCCTGAGTATCTCTCAGTCAAGTGGATAATGAATGACAAATCACTTGCAACTATATTTGTCTGACTGTAATAACCATACCCTGAACTTTTGTGCAATTTTATAACTTAATAAGTGAGCATGGTATTTGACACATACCCATTCAGTGTTCTCTGATGTGACATTTAAATGCTTGAGGTCCAGAAGGAAAAAAACACATTGTTTTTCATGTGACTGATTTTCACAAACCTGCCATTCCTACCTTTCCAGGAAGATCTGGAAATAGTTTTTGATGTTGCTAAACTATGTTGCTTGAAGATGCTTACAATTTTTTCCCCTAGGGATTTAAATGTAATCTACCAGGAGAAAAAGGATGGAACTCACCACTGCCAATGCCAACTTCTGCAGCTATGTGAGAAGCAAAATAAACCTAATGTTTAGGAGAACTTTGCAAAGATGGGCACAGCCCAGAAGAGCTAAGGACATTCGGTACCTTGATGTTCATGCACAGCTGGTGCCGCATCAATGGAAACACCACCGTGAAGGATTGCTGGAGATTTTTCAGATGCTTTTTTGAGGTTACCAAGGTCTGTGACTTCCTCTTCCCTTTCATCTCCTGATTCTCCACCAGGACCCAGGGTTCTCTGACTACTTGAAGTCAGCTTCATCCGGAGGACTTGATTCTCTTTCTCCAACTTGTTGATCTGTGCCTGCATTTCCTGGATAATTCCTATGAACTGGATGTTAGCTTCCATTTGCCCCTTCTCAGGTGGCTCTGGTTTGCTCCTCTGAGGAGGCAGGTCACCTTTTGTTCTTGAACCAAATGCATAGTCTACTCAGCAGGACTGGTCGACCCCACCCATAAACCTTCCTGAACAACAGATGTCACTCTTCTCTGGGCCGTCTTTCAGCACCTGGGGAGTTAGACTGTCAGGGAGGTAAAGGATCTCCATGACTTATTCATTCTGGGGTTTGTTTTTCAGGACAGAGCTTTCCTTTGTATCTTTCATTTCATATCAATCCACAGTTCTAGAATATTGCTTTGTGTCTGAAGAGAAGAGAGCATTCCAAAAATTTCCAGGGAGGAATAGAGTTTCTTGTTTCTGTCATGAACTCACCTCATTCCTACCAACCACTCAGTTTTCTCTCTGTTACTACTTCTGGAATCAAATGTTTTATAGAATCACCAACTGTCATTAGTACTTGAAAACTGGCACCTAAGAATTATGCCTTGTCTTTTCTATAAGTATGTCATAATTCTGTACTTTGGGGCTAAATTATTAATCTTGACACCTGTTGATTGAGGGTAACAGCAATCAGAGGGGACATATGATTGCAGTGAGGTTATTATAAAAGATAATTATACCTAAATCCCTCAAGATAAGGTCAAGGATCATACAATCACTTTTCAGTATCTTGTAAGCATTTTTGCTATTATTTGGTTTTAGGATGTTTGCTTGGGCAAAGGTTGCCCGGTGATATTTTGGGAAGGTAAGAAGATATAGTTTGAATATTAATCTTGAATGAGAAGGACATGGAACAATTAATAGCTTTCATTACCTATTTCCTGAAGAGGTTTCTTTGATGGGAATCAAAAGTATGAATCTTAAAGAGCATATGCTCTGATAGCAGTATCTATTTGGAAATTCAATTAATGTTTAAAGATAGGCACTTCTGCAATAAGGTAAAAATGATTAGAAAATTCTTCATGGTGATAGTTTTCCCTGCACATTCATTTCCTTCTGTTTTCTGTATATATTGATTTTTTTTTTTTTTTGCCTAGCTAAATAAATATTTGTTGATTGATCCAAGGCTGCAGTATGAGGGAGTTATTGGAGAAAGTCTTATTCCCTTTTTATGTATACACATTTTTATATATATTTAAATCTTGGGATGTGCTTATTAAAAAATCAGTCTAAAAATAATAAGGCTGTTTATACTACTTCTATTTGTATTTAAATGAATTTCAGTAAACATTTCTGTGCCAGGCACTCTGCAAGCTGTAGCGATGGGCTGTGGAAATACGGAATTTGGATTTTAAAGGTTATCAGTCGAACCACCTATCAGATGTTCTAATCTGTTCCAAAGCATCTCAGTAATGGATTATTGACCCTATATTTGAGTATTTCCCCTTTAGGAGGATCCCCTTCCTACGAAGGTAAGCTATTTACTTCTTAACTAAAATTATCCACAATGAGCAAAAATTGGCCTCTATATAGTTTGTTTCTCATTCTTCTCTTTGGAGAGGTTATGTAACACATCCAATCCTTGTTTTAATGAAAATTCTTGTTCCATCATGTTCTAATGAGTGTTTATTCTCCAGAATAAACATCCCCAATTCCTTCAGCTGTTTGTGATCTAATGTGGGATCAAGGGCCTTAAGTCCATCATAGACACTCTTTCAAACATGTTTCCACTTGTTGATAAGCCTCTTGAATTAGGATGTCAGGCCTAAATGCATTCTCCTGAAGGATCGGAATAACCCAGAGTACACCGCTCTAGCTTCTGTAAAGTGGTTTTGGAAAAAATTCCATGAAAGTGGGAAGTAAAAATCATTTTTGGAATTACATCCAGCACAACAGAACAAGACATAAAAATAACTTGTATAACTGTTGGAAATGACAAGATAGCTATCATTATTTACAGACAATTTGATTGTATATCTAGAAAGTTCAAGGAAAATAATCAAAAATTTTATTTTGTAATTTACCCTATGTTGCAAAATAAACATTTAAAAATCAATAGTCTTCCTAAAAACTATTAATAACTGTATAGAAAAAAATTATTGAGAAGTATTCTGCTGCCAATAGGTCCCTATATATAAAAATTCAGAAATGATCTTTTAAAAAGTTTGTAAGATTTATAATGAAGAAAAATCTAGCATTTTACAGACATAGAGAACTTGAGACAATAGAGATTATGATCCCGGTGAGAGGATTATATATTTTAAAGAAGTCTTAATTTATTTCTAATTTATAGATTTAATGGAAGCCCAATCAAAATCTCTGTGGGACTTAAAAAAAAAAAGAAATTGATGAACCCATTCTAAGGATCATCTGGAGACAATAGTTTTGAAGTATGTGAAAATAAAGACTATTTGTTGGGTCCTTGCCTTATTAAATTTTTCAATATAGTCTGAAGTTCTAAAAGCAAAAACAGTGAACATCAGTGAATTTGCAGACAGGAAGTTACAGACAATTCCTAGAAGAAACACAAATGGGAAAAAATGTGAAAAAAGCCCAACATCACTAGTAATTTTATAAATTAAAACAGTGAAATACTTTTTTTTTTTTGTAGGGGCCTAACAAGTTAGCAAAGATTTTGAAAAGTGAATAAAATTAATGCAAAACTATTAATAATTTTTTATTGACACTTACCAACTGAGAATACTTATTGATAGGTTTCTTTTTGATAAACAATTTAACAGTAAGTGATAAGGATATTTTAAAAGTTTTTAACTGTTGACTTTTAAATTCTACCTTCTAGACTCTACCTAAGAAAGTAATTACATTTAAAGATTTTATAAAAGGATGCTTATTGCACACTAATAGCAAAACCTTGGAAATATCTAAATGTTCAACAAAGGAGAACAAATAAATAAAATATGGAATAGTCATAAAACAGAATAGTATACTGAACCTGAAAACGTTGAGTGAAAAAGTAACATATCCAACTGTATATAGAGTAAAATCAATACCATATAAAATGGATTGGAAACACCCCAAAAGGAAAATGATTCCTATTTCTGGTAAGATTTTGGATGATTTTTATTTATCCCTGTATGCTATTTGAATTAAAAAAAATATATAGTTACATGAAAGACTTCCATAAGGAAAAAATTAAGTAATGAAAGGAAAATAGAAATATGAAAGAAATTTAATAAAATGAACCAACATCACATTTTCTTGGGATTCTTTTTTTTTTTTAATTTTTGATTAAGTCAAATGGCTGTAAGAACTGGACTTTCCCTCACCAAACTAGTTTTGGTCTTTAATAGTTGTCACTAATTTTGAAATTTGATATATGAGTGAAAGCTATCTAGAATTGGTACCTTTTTATGTAAATGCTAGGACTGGTGGTTCTATAATTATTTGTGATTTATTTTCAAGTAATAATCCAGGCAGTAAATTGGCTTGAGGATCCAGTCTGAAGAATGGCAGAGCAGGTGATTGTTGGCGTGTGGAAAAACTATGGCCACCACCACCATGACTCCTTGATGGGGTTTTTGATCTTTCTCTTGAACTAGGAAAATCAAGACTCTGGGCCTTATTTCTAGAGCAGGAGTCCTCAGACCCATCAGCATCACCTGGGAGTGCTTGCTTAAAATGCAGGTCTACTGGTCCAACCCTATACCTGTTGTAGACTCTCCTGCAGTAAACTTGGTAAATTGTGTCATAAGAAGCTTCCTGGGAGCAATTATAAAGTTTCTGGTAGCCACATTTAAAAAGTAAAAGAAACAGATTAAATTAACGTTAATATGTTTTATTTAACACAACAGATCCGGAATATTACCATTTCAATATGCAAATAAATATTCAAGTTGCTAGTGAGATATTTTACATGGTGTTGCTCTTGCTAAGTCTTTAAAATCAAATGTGCATTTTACACCTATAGCCCATCATAATTCAGACACTAAATTTTCATTGGAAGTATTTGATCTGTATTCAGATTTATAAAATTGGTATTTGAAAAAGTGGATTTGCACACCCAAGTAGATCCAAACATACTTAAACGCACTTGGGTATCAGTCAGTCCTCTGCACAGTAGACTCCAGTGGTCCTCCAGTGCAGTGGGAATAAAGGGCAACTTCCCACAGTGACGCCCAAGGTCTTAGCCCTTTGGTCTTTGGTTCTGCCCTGATTTCATCTGCCACTCTCTTTGCTCCAACACTCTAATCCAGCCTGGTCACCCTGGCCTTCTAGGTTCCATAAACACTCCAGACACATTCCTGCCTCAGGACCCTGGTCTCGCTGTCCCCGTGATTGAGAGAGCTTCTCCCCAGATATGCACATAGTTAATTCCCTCATCTTCCATATCAGCTAATAAACCACTCCCCTCCAGCTTCCAGCATGAGTCCGCATGGTGGGAATGCTGTAGATCTGTGGCTTTTCCTACATCTGAGGGCAAAGTTTAGGAAAGGAGATGAGCTGCATTAGGATGTCTGCTTTCCAGACAACAGAGTTGGCGCCGAGTACTTTCCTTCTATCCTCCTTGAGTAAATGATGACACAGCATGTCTTTTTTTCTGGACATAAAATCATGCCTTGCTAGAATATGGTGCGTAGGGCTGACGTGGCTTCCTTAATCTGTCAGTGACAGTGGATGAGCAAGGTCAGATTAGAACTCATTACCACTAGACCACACGTCCTATGTGGAGACACCCGATTGCCTTCCCCTCTAAGACATAAAAGAAAATGTCACTTATGTGAAATCCTATGTCTCACTTTTCAGGCAGGCATATATCCTGCTGTTATACATTATTTAAACAGTGGCTGAGAAATTCTACTTTTGCAGGATCTGCTGAGAATTCACCTTGACCTTGAACTTGATATGTAGCTATTGTCAGAGTGATTTCCCAGTGACTGGAAGCATCTGGTGTTGCAATGAGCCCAGACTCAGGAGCCGATTTGACAGTCTGCCATCTCCCCGTTGTTTTGACGTTTGAGTACCGCATAGTGGTAGAGTAACCATGTGGAAAGGAAGGAGGAGATGAGAAGTTTCTGATGGGCACAGCATCCATAAAATGCTGATAAGTCTCTGAGAGGGATGTTTGTGAGCATGAGGAGACTGCCATGGAGACCCGTATGGGAAGGAACATTCACCATCTGACAGGAGACTGCTGACCTGTGGTGGGTCTCTAATGAGCATAAGAATTTCAGGGTTTCCCTGAGACTGGCATGTGTGCAAAGAATTTGCACTGATATAATGGACAGGGTGAAATCATGGGTCCTAAGGTCCTAACTTCTGCTCTGTCACTAACTCATTATTAAATCTTATTCACAAAATATGGGCATTGCAGAAATTATAACTCAAATGCCTTACACAGAGAGGAAGGTAAAGTCAATGAATGAGGATGCCAAGTTCAGCAACTACTCACCTCCAGACATTGTTGCCATGAAGGAATGCTGTGCTCTAGTTCGTTGGACTTTCCCCAAAAAGCTGGGAATCCAGATTTTATATGAGAGCTCCACATTTTTAAAGCTGGACAACTAATTCAACCTTTCAAATATACCGTGAAGCCCCAACAAAACGCATTAGAGGGAATGAATAGATTCTCTCGGTTCCCAATGTGTGCAAACAAAGTCCTTCCTTTTTCCCATGAGAAATTAAGGACAAGAAAAGTAATATAGCTGTCCAAGATCAACTTGCTTTAACAAACGTTTACTGAGCACCAGGTGTAAGCCTCCAGGCAAGATAACCTGTAAAGATCTTTACTAGATAAAATTTCACTATAAGACCAAGCCATTCCTTTTTTTTTTTTTTTTTTTTTCCCTGAGCCTGTATTTATACCTGTAAATGAAACAGAGAGAATTATCTCCACAGGTAACTGTGAAGAGCAAATGACTTTGTAATAAGTGCTTTGAAATGAATTAGTTTCAAATAAGTGTTAGTTGAATAACATCAAATGTTAAAATTAAAAATTGCTGGTTGATCCTTCTTTTTGCCATCCAGCATCAGCCTTGCAGGGAGAGGGCTTTGGAGGTGAGGAGGGGGATGGGAAGGCAGAGGAGAGGAAGGGAAGAGAGTCTGGTCTGCTGCAAGCTTTGCAAGCTTTATGCAAGCTTCATACCTCTGTCACCGTCAGCAAGTTATTCCTTTCTGCTGAGCCACGATATTTTTACTTTCTGAAAATCCCCTTGTCACTTATGGGTCACTTGGGAGGAATCGACATCTTTACTGTATGAAGTCTTTATTATGATGTTTATTCAGATCCCCTTTTAAGTACTTCCATGGGGTTTCTTAGTTCTATCCATTGGAGTCTTGCATTTATTTTATTATGCAATACTTGCATTATCGTGTAGCTCTAAGTATTTTGTCATTTCTATTGTTACCATCCCATGCATTCACTCAAGAAATATTTACTTACTACTTATCATGTGCCAAGCCCTGCGCAAAGCACTGGACGTTTGCTAAAACACAAGACGAACGCGACTCCCTACCTGAGTGGAATTTATATTCTAATCAGGCCGAGAGCAAAGAAACACGATAAATAGGCCAACTGTAAATCACATTAGAAGGCATGTGGCTATGGAGAAAAATAGAGCAGGGGGAAGGCACACGGAATGCCACGTGAGGGCAGTGAGAGTTCGATTTTAAATTCATTTTAAACGCTGAGCAGCTAGGGAAGGTGTCACTGGGAAGGTGACCTGAGGAAGGGAGGGAGAACACTGATGAGAAAGTAGCGTGTCTGGCATAGTGAGTGGAAAGAACACAGGCAATGACAGCCGTATTCCTGCCGTATGTGCCGGCATCACAGAGCCTAGTGCCGTGGGAACAGATGGGAAATGGGAGAAAGTACTAGAAAGAGGCAGGAAGGTAAAGGGGGAGACAGTGGGCTACTGTGAGGACTTCGGGTTACTTTTCCAAATGATAAATTTATGAACCCCAAATTATTGATATATTTGGACTCATTTCTACTTAATTCTCTACTTGCAATTCTTTTTTCCCTTGGCCTCCTTTTCTTCCTTTACCTCTGTCATCAGATGGCTTAATAAAACCGCCTTTATATCGCACAGACAGAAAAGAACACAGCCTCCGAAAGCAGTCTCTGGGGTTGAGTTCTGGCTTCCCCACTTTTTAGCAGTAGGACCCTGGGTCAGTCACTTCTCTGTGCCCTCGGCTGCCTACCTGGGAGAAATGGTGACTAGAAGCATGGCTCTGGTCCCCTCTCGTGGCTGGTTGTGAGGGTGGCGTGGGGCACTTGAGCAGTAGCTAGTGCATAGCAAGTCCTCAAAACCTGTTTGTTATTCTTCTGCTGGTTTGAGAGCTACGTATTGGTTGTATTTCTATTCCTTTAACATGTGTATACACTGTTAATTTTTGAACACACATATTTTTTAATAACGTGGAAAGTTATTTGATATTTCTTCCTCTTCTTGACCACCACAAAACCTAACATTCTTTACCCTCCCCTTAAACTTTTCTTATTTGTGATTGTTATTTAGAATTTGGTTTCAAAAAACATGCTTTTTTTGGCCGTCATCAGATTACTAAGTTTAGCAATATATTGTGATTCTTTTCTGGACTTGTCCTGTGTTTTCCCTGGGTTCCTCTTTCTTCTTGATTTAGTGCATTTTTTTTTTCACCAGTTTTTTTTTTTTTTTTTAAATGAGGGTCTTTGGGCATTTGAACTCTGCTTTTATAACTAGATAGGCTTTTATTTTGTTTTAACTTGTGAATAAGGTTTTAGCAGGATATAAAATTCTATAATACCTATAAGGTTTCCTGAAAGTTCTCAGACCTCATTGGACATCCCACTGACTTTTTAAAAAAAATGCCATCTATCAACTACAAGATCACGAAATGGTTCTGAGCACTGTAGTGGAGAGAGGCAGGTGTAAGGATGTCAATATTCAGGATTTCTCCGGTTGTGTTTCCACTTCGTTTGTGTTGGTTGTTGTTGATGGAATCAGATAGTGTAAACATTGTAGCTTGGGTAACACCCTTCCTCCTATGAAGGAATATGGGCAGTATTTGTTCTCTGTGTTGATTCACCTTTTATTTCTCCAGTAACATTGCACTTTTGAAAGTATCTGTATTTGTATGGACTCTGAATAAAAGGAATTTATATGTTCAGAAGAAAAAAGATAGTATTTTGAATACATAATTTGATTGCCTTTTGGCCTCTTCTGCTAGTAAATATGCTGTAAATTTAATTCTCATTCCTCTGTAAGTAATTTTTCTATTTTCCCTGGCAATGTGTACATGGCCTTTATAATCCTTGGTTTTCTATGTTTCACTATTTTTATCACTACTTATCCTGCTTCTGATTCATAGTGACTTCTGATCTGTTCGCAGGTCTGTTGCTAGGAGTAAATAAAATAACCAGGCCCCTGCTTACCTCTCACTGTTCATCTTCATGTCACCCTTCCCTCACTCACCACATTCCCACCACACAGACCTTTCTTAGATGTCTAAAGGTCCTCCACTCTTAGAGTCTTGACCCATCTTATTGGTTTTGGCCTGAAAACTCCCTTCTACATCTCCTGAAGCCTCCTATTTACCCTTCATGTCCCAGGTTAAGTACCCCTTCCTTGGAGATGCCTACTCTGAATCCCCTGACCAGCTTAGAGACCTGAGCACATTCTCTCAGGGAGCTCCACACACTTCCCCTGGAGCTTGTGTCAAAATACTAAGAAAAAAATTATTCCTTGTATATCTGCCTCTTCCTCTATATTCTAAGCTCCATGAAGACGGGGGCTGGGCTTAACATCTTCCCACAGCTCCCCAGTACCGGACTTGTGGCAGAGTCTTGTGCTTCCCAGAAGCAGATGTCAAGACAGGGTTAGACATGCAAGAGATTGCTTAGGGGAAATGCTGTGAAGGATAAAGGGGAGAGGGGGCAGAAACCGGTAGAGAGAATCAGGGAGAAGGGGAAAGGAAGGGTTGAATAGGAAGAGTGTCAGACTGCAGCACCATTTTGAGAAAATCTGGACCAGGCCAGTGTGAGGTTCTCAAGCAAAAGTTGCTCCTTACAGAAATCCTGTACTGGGCAAGAATCTCCAGCACTGGTCCCCCCGCAACCCCGCCGCCGCTGGGCTCAGCATTGACTGGGAACAGTCCAGAGAAGTGGAGCTTGGACATGTTTGCCACAGCAGATCTGGAGCTGTGGCAGCTCAGCTGGGAGTGCCAGGCAACAATGGTCCCACAAAAGGTTCTCTCGAGGGAGGTCCGGGAGGGTCCTTCCACGGGCTCCAGGCCGGTATGGTTTCTGGCAGGGATCGGACGGTGGCTCCCTCAAATCAATGTCTACGTCTCAATGCCTGAACCCTGTGAATGTGACCTTATTTGGACAAAGGGTCTTTACTGATACAATTACAATAATGAAGGATCCTAAGATGTGATTGACAGCTGCATGAGGCTGATGACTGCTGGGTCGGGTGGTACAGACATAGAACGTATCCATCATCCTGCGAGATCCTTCAACAATGCGGCTCTTGATTATGCTGTTTATACCAGCAACATGATATGTAAGTGTGTGTGTGCGTATGTGTGTGTGTGTATGTATGCTCACAGGCACAACACCTAAAATCTTACTGAAGGAATATCTGAAAAATGCAAACTTCCTGCACCCAGCAACTGCCTCAGCTGGCTCTCTGGGCAGGCAGATCCCTTCTCCAGACCTGTTCGGCTTTCTTCCTCTCTCTCACCTCTTTTACGCCCTCAAAATCCTGTGGGAAGATCAAACAGTTCAATAAAGAAAGAAGTAACTGCCACTGACTCTTGCATTCCCTGACTGATTTCAGTGTCTTTTATTTTTGAAGAGAACCTTCTCTAGACAGTGATTCTCAGTTTAGGCCGCCTCTGTGTGTCTGTGGGCTTGTATTTCCAAGCTCTCTCTCTTCTCTAAAAGTTATTGTCCAAGGAGCTGCCGTGACCCAGGGGAACTGTCCCATTTGGTCTTTCAGGTGTGTTGGGCTAGGGGAATCCTGAAAACAGTCTGTGAGCATTGATATGCTTCCTTATGGTCACATGGCGATGATCATAGGAACATTCATGCTCACGTACAGCTCTGTGAGGTGATTCACACAGTCGGCAGAATGCTCTGTCTTTCCAGGAGGCCATTACTCATAAGTTCTGTCCTTGAGAGGAATACGGTTACGCAAATAACAAAAAAGTGCCCCATTTAGAAACACATCTGCTTTGGGAAGCCAATTTGCCAGAAATTTGTGTGGTGTTATATTGCCTATCCTGTTTTACAGATGAAAAGAAATCTGTGTCTTGTGGTTTTGCTGAGCCTTGGTTACTATTAATTATTAACGAGATGGGACTTTGAAAAATTTCCAATTTCACTTAGAGTCTTGCATAGCATGATGTTTCTCTTTTGACCTCATTTATCCTAAAAGCGTTAAACAGACTAAAATGTCTGCATCAGGGCCTCCTTACTTTTGAAAAGGCGTTCCATTTTTCCCTGAAAGGGTCACATCCCATTGGCTCACATTGCAGAATATTACAAAGCTTTCCCCTAGGACCAGCTTCTGCAAATAGAAGCTCCGAGGGTAGTTGTCACCTTGGCAGTATGTGTCTGCTCTCAGTCCCAGGAGGTCATTGCTTCAATAGCCTTTATGATGCCAACCTTTTGCTTATTAACATTTTCTTTAATGAAAGATGGAGGCTCTTCTGTTGATCTAGATCCCCTTCGAGTACTTCCATTATGCTTCTCATTAGCCAGCATTTTGGACAGGAGTCCCGAGAATTAGGTTTGAAATGGAGGACAAAAAATAAATAGAGAAGGAAGAAGCCAACATTATAATGACTTTTGGTTGCCAGTCAGTGTTCTGAAGTTAAAAAAAAAAATTAATTATGAGTCACTGTGTATGGACACTTCCTATTCCGTGTGCTTCATTCATTTATTGTGTTGATTCTTTAGCTCTTATTTCTTTACAGTTACTCACCACACACATAAGTCCCACTAAGATGAAACTACAGCACTTTAAAAGATGTTTATGTTGTAAGAAACAGCAACATTCTTGGAGGTAATGATACTATTTTACATTTGTGTAGTGCGTGAATAGTTACAGAGCATTTTCCCATTCGTTGCCCTACATTTTCCTAAGAGCAGTCTTGTCTTATGGAGTGCTGTCCTGTGAAGAGGCCCTGAGCTGTAATTCTATCTCTGTCACTTTCTAGACGTAGGATTGATATGGACTGAATGTTTGTGTCCCTTTGTAATCCATATGTTGAAGCCCTAACCCCTCAGTGTGGCTGTATTAGGAGATGGAGCCTCTAAGGAACTAACTGATTGTCGTCATAAGGATGGGCTCTGATCTGATAGGATTAATGTCCATATGAGGTGAAACACTAGAGAGTGCTCTCTCTGTCTCATCTCTCATTCTTTCTGTCTCTCTGTCTCTGTCTCTCTCTCTTGCTCTGTCCCCATGCAGACAAAGGAAGGCCATGTGAGGACATAGCTAGAAGGTGACTGTCTAAAAGCCGGGAAGGGAGCTCTCACCAGGAACCGAATTTTCTGGCACCTTGATCACGGGCTCCCAGCTTCCAGAACTGTGAGAAAATTAATTTCTGTTGTATAAGCCACCTAGCCTCTGGTATTTTGTTATGGCAGCCTGAGCTCATTCATACAAGGATCTTAGACGCATTAACAATGAGCCACTTCTGTATCATAGAGACTTGGAATTTCAGGTCATGGTGCCTCAGAGTCATTCATTTGGTGTTCTGTTTAATGGTCAACTCCTCAGAGAGGCTTTCATTCTCTAAGACAGCATCACACCCTACCTCCCACCTTGTTTTCTTTTTCTCCCTAGGCCATATCCACTTGACATCATATTATTTTGTTTATTTCTTTATGCATGTGTACCTCTCTCACCAGGATACAGGCATCATGAATGGAGGCCCTTGGTCTGCTTTGGTTTTTGCTGTATCTTTATAACCTAGAAGAGTGCCTGGCTCATAGTAGTAGCCAATAAATGCTTGTTAAATACATAGGTTTCTGGGGGGATTAATGGAATGCATATGTATCTAATCTTAGAGGGTATTTTTCTCATAGTAGGTCCTCAAATGATGGTAACCATGATTAAAAGGATGGCATATGAACACAAATTTTACTCTTACATTTTATCAAAAGGCATTTACTTAATTCCTCCCTATATGCTAGTCACTAAACTAGGACATGCAAACAAGTCCAAGGTCATACAATTAATTAGAATCTGATGAAGTTTAGATCATTTGGGAGTACCCAAATCTTTTGGAGGTTTGATCTAATCTTGCCAGTAATAATTTGTCTGCTTACCTCTACCATCTAATCTGAAAATATAGTTAAATTATTTTACTTTGCTACTAGTTCCCATCTGTGAAATGAAAGAGAATAGGCAGAAAAGAATTTCAAGTCAATTAGAAAACTATTTTGTGTGTATTGAAAGGTTTGTGGTTGTTACAACAACATAATGATGTGGCTAATGGGAAGATGCCAGATGACACAATAGAAAGATGTAATTTGAAAAAATAAGCATGTGGAAATTTATTGGGGTGGCTACACAAAGGAGAATGTTGATGCCCCCCAAAAGAGTTCACAGATTATCGGTTCTCTAAGGTCCACAAAAACATAGAACTGCTCTCAGACCTGCCGGAATCACACTTCTGCCAGGCATGAGACATTGAGAAGCTTTATTTTGTTATTCCCTTAGGGATTTGGAAGTGTTTAATACCTTACGGGTTACCCATCCGCCAATCCCCATTCCTTGGTACCTCACCTTTTCAAAAATTCTGGCTACAAGTCCATCTGTTCACGAGGAGTGAATAATGAATGTATACTACTCCAGTACATTCTTGGGTGTTTGCCAAAAGATTAGGTAAATCAAAGACCCATTTTCTAGGCCAATGAGAGAATAGTTTGGAGATACTGGGAATTGATCCAGGAGTCCAACATCTGTCCAGTAAGAGGTCCCGGAGAAGTCAAAAGCAACTGCAGAAGATTAAATATGGCCACAAATTCTTTGCAGCTCCTCCCATTGAGATATAGAGTCTGTTTCCTTATTCTTGAATGTAGGTTGTTGTCACTTGCTTTGACCAATATAAAATGATGGGGACGATGTGTGACTTCATTTAGACTTTAGGAACCCCTGAGTTTCCATGTCTATCCTCTTAGAATGTTGCGTTGAGACTCCCATGTGATGAAGAAGCTCAGGTGGAGACAGCGTTCCAGTTGAGCCCACCCCTGGTTGACTTGCCGGCTGAAAGTAACTGCATGAGTGACTTCAGGCAAGGTCAACAAAAGAACCACCTGGCTAATCCACAGAGTTATGAGAAATAATGAAATGTTGTTTTAAGCCATGAAGTTTTGAGGTGGTTTGTTATGTTGTGACAGATAACTAATAGAGCAACAACAGAGATGAGAAAAACAAGAGGAGAAAATACATCTGAAGAAAATATATCTGACATGGTGAAGAATGACATGTCTTCTTGAGTGTTGAACAGGATGAATTTTTTTAAAAGGACTCATATCTGGATACATCTTAATGTATCCACTATCAAATCTCTTAAGATGAAAAAAAAAAAAACCCTGAAATTGTCCAGAGCAGAAAACAAACAGACAAAAACACCCCCAATCCCACCTCGCTTTCCTTAAAGATTTGTCATTGGCAGCACTGGATGTTAGAATAAAAGGAGACATAATTATCCAAGTCCTGATTTAAAATAATTTTGATCCTAGAATTCCATACAACATTTAAGTGCAAGAGCAAGAGAAAGAAAATTTAGGACCTGCTAGAACCCAGAAAGTTTACCAGCCATATGCATTCTCTGAAAGATTTACTCAAGGATATATTGCAGCAAACTGAAAAATGAATCAGAGAAAGAGTAAGACCTGAGATATAAGAAGTTGACAGGTAAACAAAACCAGTGAAACACAGAGTTACCATATTAATCTTTGATGCATAATATGGAAAACAATTCATAGTAAACTATCTGGAACTAAAGTCCCATAGTTTATGACCTGACACATTGTGGGATTGGTAAAGTAATTGAGTGCTAAGTTTCTTTTCCTGTTTAGGGAAAATATAAATATTGATTTATTTCATATAACTATAGAAGAATATAGATTTTGATATGTCTTTTAAAAATGTAAAGGCAGTACTGGCAAAAGAGAAATAGGATGCATAAGCTTCTAAACCACTAGAGATAAAAATTTATACCACCACCAAAAAACCCCACTTGCTGGTTAATAGAAAATATAAAATAACCTAAAAAGAATACATCTAAACATATCAATATTGCCCTAATTATGGATGGATGAATTTCACACAGATGCTTGGATTGGAGATTATGTGTGGGATACTACAATTTAGCTCAATGTTGGCTACAATGGAAAGATTTAAAATGATACAGACAATCTAACAATAGAGAAAAAGAAAATGATCTGCTGGGTCTTCAAATTCAACATAGCAGACAGAATGTGTATGCTTATCTCCAGCCCCTCTCACAGCTCCATTAAAGAGAAGGGAAAAGAAGGCATGACCCTACAAAGACAGAGACAATAGTAGTTTTCTGAAGATAGAAATCAGAGAGAAAAGTGGTAATTTACCTGACCAACCAGAGAGCGTGGGCATGGGAGCCTGGGTAGAGTCTTTGAAACAGCTGAATCATCAGAAGAACCTGAGATTTGGTATTAGGTACCTGTAAATGTTGAATCAGCATGAAAAACCTGAGAATTTGGTATTAGGTACCTATAAATGTTGCAGATATCAGAAGGCTCAAAAGAAGGAGAATGGTGAAAGCAATTGGGTTCCAAGAGGCCCTCCTTGCTCCACATGTCCAGTTGACTTCCCAGATGTTAATATAACACTGGAGATTTATTCTCAGGTGAGGATGAACCAAAGGGATTCTAAAGTGGGCACCCCAAGTGCAAAGTGTGAATACCATACTGAAAATGGAGGATTAAGTGCGGTGAAAATTCTAGAACCTTTTTTTTTTTTTTTTTAATGCTGGTAACTCTTAGTTAATTTTCTCTGGTTTCTGGGACACTGACCAGCCCAAGATCTATAGATATTGTCAGTTGATGGTTCCACCCATGGAGAGGCAATTTCTCTTTTTTCTCTCTCCCTCCCCCAATCAACATAAACTGAGTTTATGTCAGCTTGTAGCACTACCTCACTTTGAGTATGAATGGGTAGTAAATAAATATCAAGAGAATTATCTAGCATGAAAGACAGAGGCCCAAACAAACAAATGGAATAAAGGTGCTCGTGGGAAACAGAGACAAGTATAGGGAGAAGAAGAAAATTCAATTAACTATAATTCATATTCCTGGAAAATATGAGAAGAATAACATTCATGAAAAGAACAAAATATATATAAAAAGAGAACATTTAGAAAAACAGAGAACTTCTGAGAATTAAAAATAAAATAGTGGAAATTATGGGTCATAGTCTCCAAAGATAGTAAATATGGACAAAAGGAGAGATCTCTACTCCTAACCCCAAAGAATTGACCATATAGAAATGAAAGAAAGAGTTATGTATTAAAAAGGAAATGAAAATGAAATTAGGACCATTAGAAATGAATGGCAAATTTGTGGGGTTGACTATAACAACCTCCAGAGGAAAATTTATATCTTCAAATGTATTTATTTTTCCTTCTTGTCCCACAGAAAAACTACATTTCCAAGAGTCCTCTGCAGTTAGGTGGAACCACATGACTGAATCCTGGCCAGTGGAATAGGGGAAGAAGTAATTATGCTCCTTACACGCCTGTTCTCCAAAACTTCCTTACTTACTCTTTTTTCTCTCGCTGTCTTTTCTCATTAGTTGGCCAGATGGAGGGATTCAGTCGAGGCAAGTCACGAGTGCCAGTAAATATTACCCTTGCTTCTGTTGCTGCTGAGCCTGTTCTCGCTTTCCAAGTGGTGACGGTAGTGTGGGGCCATTATTTATCCCTGGTTATTCAGTGCTTTTAACTCCAGGCTGATAGAATACCTAGAAGCTTAGTATAAAGCTAACAACATATCTGAAGTTCTTAACTTAGTGGCTCAGTAGCTTGGAAGGCTATCTTTATCACAAGCTGAAATGCTCTGTGTGTCATTCTTTTCGAGGTTGAAGCAATTAATTTATTCATTCGTCCGTTCATTTTCATATTTGGCAAATACTTTTTAAACATCTGCTTATCGAATGTACTATCCTGGGCGTGGAGACAGACAGGTTTCATGCTTGAATAAGAGAGACAACTAAATAAATACATACAATAATAAAAACATAAATTGTACTTAGTATTATGGTTAGTGGTCGTGTTAATTAATATTAGGAAGAAGCCACTCTTCTTTAAGGAGACTCTTCTTTGAGGATGGTCAGGGAAGACCTTTCATAGCATAAAGAGTGAGAACGTGACAACCCTACAGAAAAGCTCTGCCAGGTGAAGGACTTGGGCTTTCATTTGGAGTCTTTTAGTTTTAAAAAGTCTTTTGGGCTTTTGATGGAGAATAGGTTAGAGCAGATATTAAGTAACTGGTAATAAATGTGAAGAGACAGGATGATTTATGAGAAAATATTTTTGTAATCCATTAACATGTAATGTCATATAAGGAATTTCTCCTACGCAGAATATTTTAGTAAAATAATTTTCAATCCCAAGCTTGCCAACAATGATCTTGTTATGACCTGTTTGGAAGGGTCTTGCTTTTGGAGTGACTGCATTTTTGCGGTAGAAAAAAACAATTTTACTTTCAAGAAATATTATTTACCGGGTCTGATTATTTTAAGTGGCACGACATCCTGGGGCTTATCTGAGGATGAAATGTCTCACTGAATTTTGTGATTTGTGTGTGATTTGATGGGAAAGTTTTATTCCAATGAGGAGAATAAATGAACTATTTTTGTTCTCTTATTAGTTTACATTAAAGACTGTTCAAAATAAACCATGCTATTCTGACTACTGCCATTGTATTAGAACAAAGAGTATTCTTTGTTCCTTATATTATTAGGGCGTGTTTGGTAAAGAAAGGAATGAATAGTAATTTTCTCTGAATACATTAAAAAAATAAATAGAAGGTACTTTGCCAATAGAGAACTAAGAATGCTTGCTTATTTAGTTTTTTAAAAAATGGCTCGTGTCCTAAAAATGGGCCCTGTGGCTGATTCTTCTGTAAGCACGGATAATACTTTGGATTGAACACAAACGATTTGACTATTTGATTCTGGAAGGAAACTCTGTGAAGTCATTGGTGTATGTTTTTTTTTTTTTTTTTTTTTAAAGATTTTATTTATTTATTTGACAGAGAGAGACACGGTGAGAGAGGGAACACAAGCAAGGGGGAGTGGGAGAGGGAGAAGCAGGCTTCCCGCAGGGGAGAGAGCCCGATATGGGACTCGATCCCAGGACCCTGGGACCATGACCTGAGCCGAAGGCAGTTCCTTAACAACTGAGCCACCCAGGCGCCCCATTGGTGTATGGTTTTATGCAGTCTGGCTGGGTTGGGAGGTCTCGAAATAGGAATCCTATGCCCTCTTCTTTTCCCAACTCCCTGCCATTATGGCGGCCTGAGGCAGACCTCCTATGACAACCTCCTATGACAGTAGCAATTCACATGCTAACCCATGGATATGAGTTCACAGGGCAGAGGAGTCATTTGACTATGGGACTGTTACATACAATGATGGGGAGGGGTGAGTTCTCTTTCAATCTTGCCAGAACTACAACTCACTGAAAATGTGATTGGATTTTGCTTCACGTCTGGTCTACTTTTTACATGAGATCTGTATTAGATTTGGTTCAGTGGGTTTTTTTTTTTAATTTTTTAAAGATTTTATTTATTTATTTGAGAGAGAGAATGAGATAGAGAGAGCATGAGAGGGGGGAGGGTCAGAGGGAGAAGCAGACTCCCTGATGAGCAGGGAGCCCGATGTGGGACTCGATCCTGGGATTCCAGGATCATGACCTGAGCCGAAGGCAGTCGCTTAACCAACTGAGCCACCCAGGCGCCCATGGTTCAGTGGGTTTTATGTTAGATTTGGTTCAATGAGTATAGAAACATATAGGTTGAAGCTAATAATAAAAATATAACAGTCTTTGATTGCATTCACGATTTTGTTAAAAAAAATATTTCCCATCAAATATTTAACAGTTTATTCTTGCTTGTGTTCAATTCAAATTCTTGGTCTCTGGAGGTGCTTATAATTAAGCAAATGGCCATCTGTTTTTGTTTGTTTGTTTTTAGACAGACATTCATCCACTGAAGCACTGTTGAGGCTGTTTCTGGCTCTAGGCTCTTGGGACTGAGGCAGGAAAACTTGTTACTCTTGTCCAGGGACCGAGCCCCCCCTCTGTGATTTTTGGTGTGTTGCTATAGAGAAGAGCAGTGTATCAGAAGATGGGCTTCAAAACAGTATCAGAACCAAAGGATCCCAGTAAGTGTCTGGTTTTGTTTCTTTCATTGACGTGTCTGTGTTTATGTTGTTATTACCATTTTTTCTGACTTTATTTCAAATTAAATAGTCCATCAGAATTTTTTTTTTTTTTTTGTAGTTAACATTTGGGGTCCTCTGTTCTTTTTTTTTGTTCTTGGCAGGAAAGTATTATTCTGGGTTTTTAGACTTGCTTCTTTTATGTAACTCAGGTAAAATGATTATTCCAAAAGGCAATGGTTTGGAGATATTGGATGGTAATAAGTGATACAGAAGTAGGGTATCTTTTTGGGCTCCTATTTATTTCTCCAGGTTTTTAAAAATAAATGCAGAGGGCAATTAAATATTGAGACACTTTTAGCTGTAATTATAAATGCAAATAGATCACAGATATGAACTTTTTAAATGTGTTATTCTCTAACCATTAAGAAGAACTCCGCACGAAAGGGGAACCCTCCTACACTCTTGGTGGGAATGCAAGCTGGTGCAGCCACTCTGGAAAACAGCATGGAGGTTCCTCAAAAAGTTGAAAATAGAGCTACCATATGATCCAGCAATTGCGCTACTGGGTATTTACCCCAAAGATACAAAAGTAGGGATCCGAAGGGATACGTGCACCCCGATGTTTATAGCAGCAATGTCCACAATAGCCAAACTGTGGAAAGAGCCAAGATGTCCATCGACAGATGAATGGATAAAGAAGATGTGGTATATATACACAATGGAATATTATGCAGCCATCAAAAGGAATGAGATCTTGCCATTTGCAACGACGTGGATGGAACTGGAGGGTATTATGCTGAGCGAAATAAGTCAATCAGAGAAAGATATGTATCATATGACCTCACTGATAGGAGGAATTCTTAATCTCAGGAAACAAACTGAGGGTTGTTGGAGTGGGGGGTGGGGTGGGAGGGATGGGGTGACTGGGTGATAGACACTGGGGAGGGTATGTGGCTCTGGTAAGCGCTGTGAATTGTGCAAGACTGTTGAATCTCAGATCTGTACCTCTGAAACAAATAATGCAATATATGTTAAGGAAAAAAAAAAAAAGAAGAAGAAGGTAGCGGGAGGGGAAGAATGAAGCGGGGGAAATCGGAGGGGTAGACGAACCATGAGAGACGATGGACTCTGAAAAACAAACAGGGTTCTAGAGGGGAGGGGGGTGGGAGGATGGGTTAGCCTGGTGGTGGGTATTGAGGAGGGCACGTTCTGCATGGAGCACTGGGTGTTATGCACAAACAATGAATCATGGAACACTTCATCTAGAACTAATGATGTAATGTATGGGGATTAACATAAGAATAAAAAAAAAAAAAAGAAGAAGAACTCCGCACATTCATGTTTTCCTATAGCTCACTTTCCCATCTGTCCTTGGGTTCATGTACCTACTGAATGTTTCCCTACTGAATGTTTCCCTAAAAGGATTAAGAAATTAAGGGTAGCGTTCTCTTCCAACAAAGAATGGCCAGTGATCCTTTGGTCCTATTTCAGATTTGTTCAAGCCCTTGTCGTTTGCAAGCCATCAACATTAAATTACATTTCGGTCATCATCACTCTCTTATTCTAGCTTATATTCATCATTCCAGAAAGAAACACTTTACTCGTCAGCAGTCACTCCCCTGTCAGCTTCCCTCCCTGCCCTTGGCAATTATTAATCTATTTTTTTGTCTCTGGATTTTTATGCTCTGGACACCTCATACAAATAGAATCATAACATATGTGACATTTTGTGTCACTTAGGATAGTGTTTTTAAGATTAATGCATACTGTAGCATGTGTGGTAAATTTTGTGGCATGGGAATTCTATCTCAATAAAAAAATGTACATAAAAGCCAGGGAACTTGGTTAAATAACAAACCTTGCCATTCAGACAGGGGGCATCAACTGTATGAAAGTATTTACTCAAAATTAATATGCAAGTGTATAATTCTTGTTTTCTAGGTTACCTCTAACTTCATGATTTGCCCTTTCCTCTACATCTTAAAAATGGATTTGAAATTACTCTTTTTCTGCCACATCAACCTTGCAGTACCTTCTCTTGAACACCTACTGTTCATCTTTGCTTCTGTGGGAAACTAGATCATTAAAATGATCCCAAGGCAGAATAAGTTGTGGACAAACCTGTCCACTCAGAGTCGAGTGCTGGGGTTTATATTTTTGATAAAAAGTGTGTGATGTATGACTTTCTTGGCTCAGTTTCTTCTGCCATAAAATAGGGACAGTAATATTCCTTCCAGAGGGTGGTGGTGAGGTGTAAATGAATGTTGAGAGTAGTGCAGAGAACACAGTATGTCTTCAGTCTTTTTTAAAAAAATTTTATTTATTTATTTGGTAGAGAGAGAGAGAGAGCAAGCATAAGCAGGGGCAGTAGCAGAGGGAGAGGGAGAAGCCCGCTTCCCGCCGACGCGGGACTCGAACCCAGGACGCTGGGATCACGACCCGAGCCGAAGGCAGACGCTTAACGACTGAGCCACCCAGGCGCCCCCATGGTACGTTTTCAAATGATGTAAGTGATTATTACTCTTATTGGAGCTGATGTTTATACCAGCGATACTGTCCTAAAGAATGAGAAGTTTTGCAGCGATGATTATAAATATTCAACAGAAGTGGAAAGGTCTCTATTAATTCCTGCCTTATAGATTAGAATTCTGCATATATGGCTAATGAGGTTCAGCTTTGGATGCTTATTCGTGGTGAGCACTGTGGCCATATGACTCATGGAGAGCATAATGGAAATACAGATATTGAGCAGGGAGAAGTTATTGAATGAAAATAAAAGTAATTCAACTCAGCTTTGTTTGTGGTAAAGTGTCAGTGAAGAGGTTGGGAAGAATTTGATGTTCAGATTAAAGTCATCAATAAGCAGAATTACTGAAATGCCTAAAAGCAGGAGCAACTTGATAAGAAGCATAAAATTCCAGATTCTTCTTCAGATTGGTAAATGGATTGCTTTTCTCTAATGTTGAGATTATGAAACAATCACATGAAAATTTTAATTATTTGCAGATTTTCCAACATTTTTAACTGAGAATTTAAACTACTGACTTTTTATCCGTAAGAAGCTTATTGCATGTAATAGTTATATAATATTTCACTTATTAATAAATGTAATAAAATTGGAAGAACAAATTAACACTGCTATTGACATGAAATACATTCTGTGTAAAAAGTAATTTTATATCTTTAGATGAAATTATATATTTTTTAATAGTAGCCTAATAGTAATAAGATACCTGAATAGGACATTTTTGGCTTACAAAGTGATTTTATATGTACATACTTGGATCTTAGCAGGACCCTGAATGTACATATTAATACAAAAATTTATTTTTTTATTTTTAAGATTTTTATTTATTTATTTGAGAGAAAGTGAGAGAGTGCATGGGCTTGGTGGGCAGGGGGGGAAAACAGAGGGAGAAGCACACGCTCCACTGATCAGGGAGCCTGACCAGAAACTTGATTCCAGGACCCTGGGATCATGACTTGAACCAGAGATAGATGCTTAACTGACTGAGCCACCCAGGCACTCTGATTTACAAAAAATTTTTAAGGGCTTATAGTAAGCTATATACCGTTTGAAGTTCTCAAGGTACATTAAACAAAATACTGTAGATAAACATTCCCGGCTGCTGTGGTCTGAATGTTTATGTCCCCCTAAAATTTACATGTTGGCATCTTACCCTCAAGATGATGGCATTAGCAGGTGGGGCCTTTGGAAGGTGGTTAGGTCATGAGGGTAGAGCCCTCAGGATTGGATGAGTACCCTTGTAAAAGAGACTTCAGAGCTAGCTCGTACATTCCACCATGGGAAGACACAGCAAAATGGCATTGTCCATGAGGAAGTGGGCTCTCGCCAGATACCAAATCTGCTGGCATATGATTTTTGACTTCCCAGGAGTGAAGTGGTGTAGTGGTGAAGTCCACATGTGCTGCCTATAATCCCGGGAGGGCTCTGTGCTATACAAAACTTGCTCAAGGGTCAGAACCAGTCTGGGGTGGGGTGGCTGGGTGGTGCAGTCGGTTAAGCAATGGACCCTTGATTTTAGCTCCGGTTGTGATCTCCGGATCCTGAGATGGAACCCTGCATTGGGCTCCATGCTGAGCAGGGAGTCTGCTTGAGATTCTCGCTCTCCTCCCTCTGCCCCTTCCTGCACTCTCTCTCTTTCTCAAATAAATAAATAAATAAATCTTAAAAAAAGGTCTAGGGTACTGGTCTAAAAACAAAACAGGTGGATTCTGAGGCCTCATCTCATCCCTAATCAGACTCTCTTGGGGGAAACGGCTAGGAATCTGCATTTTTAGTAACTGCATCAATCTTGTCTCATAAAGCAAACTTGAGAAGCCTGAAACTAGCAGGATGGGGTCATCTAGCTCTTCCCCAAATCTGGGTCTCCATAAAATTACAGACACTGTACTATAATTTGAGAAAAGTACCTAAGTTTAAAAAGTTTTCTTAGAAAAATCACCAGTAAACATGAAAAATGGACCCATTTCTTCTAGGTTACTTCAGCATTTTTAGGGAAATTCTTACCTGCATTTACCTAGGATGTAAAATTGCTATTTACACAGAACATAATACTGATCATTGTACATTCTCACTTTTTTCTTTTCAACAGAAAGGTAGAATAAAAAATTAGATGGCTTTCATGTTTCTTCATTTTCCTGAATTTTTTACAACTTTGAGAATGATTGCATGAAATAGGGGCAAATATTAAAAGTAATGTTCCCTAATGACTGAATCTTATTCTCATTTTTTCCCCACTACTGCCTGATGAGATGCAATTTTTGTAATGGTCCTTTGCAAAAGTTTCTCTGCCAGCTTTTGTTTTAAAGCAAAGAGATATAAATTATGAGACTGAATATTTCCAGGACATCCTTCCCCAGCATGCCCTCAGAAACAAATATAATTTTAATGGGTATCCATGGAGTTTTGTAGAGCAAAATTTAATTTAAGGATATACCATGAAGGCTTGCTACAACCCATCATCCAGTTTTAGTCTTCACCTGCTCTCTATTGTAAATGAGGTTCTGGTATAAGCTGTAAAATTATTTTTACCTTCTTATTTTTGGTCCTAGGATCTAATAACATCTTTAAAAAGAAAAGCAAAAGACACATCCACTAAAATACTGAAATTAAAAAGACTGATAACACTGAATGTGGAATAGATAGAGCTCTCATATATTGTTGGTGGGGTATAAAATGGAAATCAATTTGAATAAGGGTCTGGCAATTTTTATAAAACTAAATGTACATTTACTATTTTACCTAGTAATTTCACTCCTGGGTGCTTACATAAGAGAAATGAAAGATTTGTAAATCAGTGTTTATAATAGCTTTACCCGTAATAGCCCCAAGTGTAAAGAGCCCAGGTGATTATCAATGGGAGCATAGAAAACAAATTATGGCCTATCTCTATAGCAGAATACTATCCAGAACTAAAAAGGAACAAACTACTGATTTATGAAAAAAACTGAGTGAATCTTAAAAACATTGTGCTAAATAAAAGAAGGCTTACTCAAAAGATAGCATATGATTCTATTTATATGATGTTCTAAAATCAGCAAAACTAATTGTGGATAAAAAAATTTGAACACCCAGTTTGACTTATTTCACTCAACATAATACCCTCCAGTTCCATCCACGTCGTTGCAAATGGCAAGATCTCATTCCTTTTGATGGCTGCATAATATTCCATTGTATATATATATACCACATCTTCTTTATCCATCCAGTATGTGCTCTGGTAAGCGCTGTGAATTGTGCAAGACTGTTGAATCTCAGATCTGTACCTCTGAAACAAATAATGCAATATATGTTAAGAAAAAAAAAAGAAGAAGAAGAAGAAGGTAGCGGGAGGGGAAGAATGAAGCGGGGGAAATCGGAGGGGTAGACGAACCATGAGAGACGATGGACTCTGAAAAACAAACAGGGTTCTGGAGGGGAGGGGGGTGGGAGGATGGGTTAGCCTGGTGGTGGGTATTGAGGAGGGCACGTTCTGCATGGAGCACTGGGTGTTGTGCACAAACAATGAATCATGGAACACTTCATCTAAAACTAATGATGTAATGTATGGGGATTAACATAAGAATAAAAAAAAATTGGAACAGTGGTTACCTCAAGGGAGTTAGGGGATGAATACAGACAGGGAAGAAACATGAGGGAATTTTTGGAGTGGTAGTAACATTATACTACCACTGTATTGAAAGAAGGGTTACATTACATAGGAGCAAACATTTGTCTGAAATGCAACAAAGAGTACATTTAAAATTTGTGCATTTCACTTTGTGTGAATTTCACTCCCCAAACCTATGAACAAATCTTAAATTCTAGTTAATGATATTCATGCTTAAGTTTATAGCGGTGTTAAAAGTGATGTTAGCAATTTACCTTAAAATATATTTTAAAAATGAGATGGATGTATGGATGGTTATAAGAAGGCACAGATGGATAAATGTGTGCTAAAGCAAATATAGGAAATGTTGGTTGTAGAATTGAAGTACGAGCATGAGTGGTCTGCTCTCTATTTCGGCGTATCATATGACACCTTCTTTTCACGGTCCCTTAGGAACCCTATGAAGTTCAAGGAATCCTTTTCAACCCTCTAAATTGTCTGGGTCTTTTCCTTCTGTGAATTCTTCTATTATTATTATTATTTTTTATTTTTCCTTCTCTGAATTCTTTTAATAAATGTAGCAGACATCACAACTTTTTGACACTTGATTATACAAGGTCATGCATTTTCTGGAATCATGTAAATAGCATTTATCTCCTTGACTAAGACATAAACTTCTTGAGAGCAGACCAGACTCATTGTTTCTCATGCCTTTCCTGCCATGTGCCCTCCCCAGCTCTCACAGCATTTATGAGAGTATCATCACATCAGGATAATATTTGTCAGAATGGCTAAGCTTCCAAACACAGACAACTGTGGCTCTTTTATGATTTTCAGATGAGTCTGTAGTTTGTATTTTAGGGATGGCCTAGCCCTGGAGCATTGACTAATCTGTTTCCTGGATAGATTCCAATTTCCATTTCATAGGCCTGAACATCTACTATTTACAATTCAGTGGTATCCATAGAGAAGAGAGGCTCTATCTAAGAGAGGAGCTAAATGAAATTTCTCCAGTGAACCAAACTCAACCTTATTGAGTTGCATTTTGAGCATTTGGCATGGTGGTTCTTTCCTTGGCAGTCTTTAGAACCACTGAGACAGTGTGGAAAGTTAGTGAGACAAAATGACATGCATATCAGCAGCTTATGAATATCCTTATTCAACATACAAAAATAGATCAACAATCACAAAATTACCAGAGGGTGGTTTGCACTAGGATTGCCTGATGGGACATTGACACTGATCTTGCCTTTCTTCAGTGACTGATGATCCTTTAGACACAGAAATAGGACAATATGAGTAGCTAATATAGTCCTTATTAATTCCACGAACTATGCTCTCTGGGATTAGTGAATAGGAGTAATTAATTTATACCATATTGAAACCCCAAAGTAGATTTTTAATCCCAAGATAAGGATGGGTTTAATGTTCTAAAATATTTTCTACTTTCTCTGTATTTGATTTTATTAGTTATATTAAGTTCTCACTTTTTTATCACATTGTTTTCTAAAGTAAATTTGGAATATTAAATGAAGAAATTTGTTGTATTTTTGGAATGAGATAAAATTCTAATCTAAAATTCTCATCTACCCCAAGAGGTATCAGTTCAGTCAGCCTCTGCAGGATGAGACACACTTTTCTATTTCATCTTTGGATCCCACCATTACAACCTTTGAAATAATTATACTAGATCCTAAAAAGACCTAGTGGATTTGACTAAAAAATTCCTTTTTTAAAAATTTATTTTTCTGTGGTAAAAAACACATAACATGAAATTTACCATTTTAACCATATTTAAGTGTACAATTCAGAAATGTTAAGTATGTTCCATTGTTCTGTAACCAAGCTCCAGAATTTTTTCATCTTGTAAAACTGAATCTCTGTACCCATTAAACAATAATTCCCCATTTTCCCACTTCCGCAGTCCCTGGCAACCACCATTCTACTTTCTGTTTCTATAAGTTGACTACTCTAGATACCTCATAAAAGTGGAATGATACAGTGTTTGTCTTTTTGTGTCTGGCTTATTTCACTTAGCATAATGTCCTGAAGGCTCATCCATGTGATAACATGTGTTAGAATTCCCTTTCTAATTAAGGCTGGATAATATTCTGTCATTATCTATCATCTATCTATCTATCTATCTATCTATCTATCTATCTATCTATCTATCATCTATCTATCATCTATCTATCTATCTATCTATCTATCTATCTATCTATCTATCATCTATCTATCTAAATATCTATCTATCATCTATCATCTGTCTATCTATCTATCTAAATATCTATCATCTATCATCTGTCTATCATCTATCTATCTATCTATCTATCTATCTATCTATCTATCTATCTATCATCTATCTATCACATTAAAAAAAATTGGGTTGCTTCCACCTCTTGGCTATTGTGAAGAGTGTTGCTATGATTATGGGTGTGTCAATACCTCTCTGCAATCCTGTTTGCAGTTCTTTTGGATACATACTGAGAAGTGGAAAAGTGAGATTGCTGGATCATATTGGTAATTCTATTTTTAATTTTTTAAGGAACTGCCATACTATTTTCTATGGCGGCTGCACCATTTTGCATTCCTACCAACAATGTTCAAGGATTCTAGTTTCTCTGCATCCTTGTTAACACTTGTTAGTTTCTGCTTTTCTTTTTCTTAAATAGTAGCATCCTTATGGGTGTCAGAAATAAAAAAATTACTTTTTAGTGGAAAAAAATCACTCTCTCACCAAAGGAGTTGAAAATATTGGGGGTACAAAATCCAAATAAGATTCATTTCACATTACACTTGTCGTGGCCTATCATTTCTCACATTGTTCATGCATTTGTTTTTCGTTAAGTTTCTGAAATTAGCCATATACCGAAAGGAGCCACCTATTCCAGTGTTGACTGAGCAGAATTTGAATGTGAACTTCTGCAATCCCATTTTCTATGGTGAATAAGTGTCTGTAAGAGAAACTGCTTTCTAAAATTGTGAAAAACTGATGATGTAAACTTGGTTTGTCACTAAAGAGAGAATTAAGCCACTTGGTCATTACCATGAACCTCAGAGTTCTCATTGTGGATAAACAAGGGCTCTGTCTAGATGAGAGTTGGCAAACTGAAGTACCCACGGGCCCCAGGCAGGCCTTGGAAATGAGTGAAGCAGGCTGGTTGTGAAACAGTAGAGAGTGTCTGTGTCGCACTGGAGGGCAGGAATACACACGCCTTCAGAAGGAGGAAGCCAGTACTCAGTGCAGACACACTGTGCCATGAAGGAACACAGACTTTTGTCCACACTGTGTGTTGCTAGATCTTCAAACTTGTCAACAAAAGTTGAAAATTTTAAATATGGCAATTTTTTTTTTAAGTAGGTGTACGTTTAATCTTCTTCATCTGTTTCACCGATTCCCCGCCCCCCACCTCCTGTCTGGCAACTACCAGTTTGTTCTCCATAGTTAAGAGTCTGTTTTTTGTTTGTCTCTTTCTTCCTTTGCTTGTTCATTTCTTTTGTTTCTTAAATTTTACATACAAATGAAGTCATACAGTCTGTCTTTCTCCAACTAACTTATTTCACTTAGCATTATAGCCTCTAGCATCCCTGTTGTTGCAAATGGCAAGATTTCATTCTTTTGATGGCTGAGTAATATTCCTTGTGGTGTGTATATATATATATATATACCACATCTTCTTTATCTATTTATCTATGGAAAGATCCTTGGATTGCTTCCATATCTTGGCTATTGTTAATAATGTTGCAGTAAACCATAGGGGTGCATATACCTTTTCAAATTAGTGTTTTTGTTTTCTTTGGGTAAATACTCAGTAGTGGAATTACTGGATCATATGGTAAGTCTATTTTTAATTTTTCGAAGAAATTCTATACTGTTTTCCACAGCGGTTGCACCAATAGTCCGGCAATAATTTTAATTAAAAGGAAAACACTGCTGTGTAGGCAAATAAAGCACATTTCTGGGTGGGATGTGGTCCATTGTCTGGTGGTTTGCAATATGTGGGTTAAATGATCTTTAAGGTTCTTCGAGTTCTAAAATTCATTGATTTCCAGATTTCAAGAACATATTAAAAATAGCAGCAATAACCAGAGTCTGTGACTTTATTTTGTACCTTGGATTGCTCAAAATTATAAGCTTGAAACTTGGTTTCACTAGAATGGATCAAAATGACTCAATTGTTTGATGTATAGACACTGTCTCTTTAAGCACTATATTTATCTTTGGTGAACTGTGCTAGGAAAGATTTGTGTGACAACTCACATCACATTTGGAAATGATACATAGCTTTTTGTAACAAAAACTGCTGTCTTTTATTTGATTTCTCAGATCTGTATTGAATTTCAGCAAAATTGAAGAGACAAAAAAAATCAGTTTATGTCTCAATCAACTTCGTGAACTAAAAGACAGATGAGATTCCTTTTTTTGGCTTCAGATTTCCCTGTCCCTGCAGAATTGTTGGAGAATACTGGGGGTTGTCTGATCTCTTCCATAAGAACTCTTTTCTTTGAATAAGAATGTGGCTGTGATTGACATCTGTTCCCTGCCTGGTATACTTCTTTTGTTTCCTTCTTTTGTTAATAGAATGTTGATTTCCCAGTGAGCCACTCCTGTTGCTCTCTTGGCCTGGAACAGCCATTCTTCAAGTGTTCTCCCCAGACTGCAGCAACAGCATCATCTGGGAACTTTTTAGAAATGCATATTCTCACGCCCACCCCCACTGGTTTAGATAATTCTGGTGTTGCTGATCCACACTCCAGCTCCAGGCCTTGTCATTTATGCATTGTGATTGGTTTAAGGATGGACATATGATCTAGGTCAGTGATTTTCAAGCTTTATGGTGAATCTGAATCACTTGGAGTGCTTGTTAAAACAGAACTTGCTGGTCCCCTCCCTTAGAGTTTATGATTCTGTAGGTCTGGGGTGGGACCTACCCATTTTAAGTAAGTTCCCAAGTAATGCTGGTGCTGCTTCTAGGAGATGCTGATGACCACACTTTGAGAACGACTGATCTGATCTAATGAGATTAAAACCTGAGAATTATCTTGGAATTTCGCATGCGTGCGTTAGCTGATGCCTCATAAATGCTGTGTGAATGACTACCTCAAATCTTAGTTGCATGCAAAAATATGTATTGATTTCTCTTTTATGCAGGTGATAACTGTGATGACTGGCGGGAATTTGACTGTTTGAGTCTGTTTGGCTGGACTTGGCTCCAAGCTGTAGGTTCAGTCCAGCTCTGCTCCCTGTGTCTTTCATTCTCCCTGCTCCAATGGCTACTCAACTCAAAATACAGTCCTTTAATAATGAAGGCAGAATGCAAGAGTGGCTAAGCTTTTTGCAGCTCTTACCCATGTCAGTCATATCTATTAATATTCCATCAGCCAAAGCAAATCACATGGCCAATGCCGATATCGAAAGCACTCATGAAAGTCAAAGGGGAGATATTTATTGAATGATAATCTGATATATCATATCTGGGAAAAAGTGCTTTCTTTACATTCATTTTTTAAGCTGGTAAACTGTAGTCTTGGATCTGTTAGTGACTAACTATGCAGCCATGTAAGAAAAGATTGCCTCAGAATAAGCCAATAAAAAGAAAGTCAGAACTGAGAGCTGAAGTGTGATAGAGTCCTGAAGATCTAGGCATCTTAGAAACCAGCTCTGCCACTGAAATTTTTTGTTAGGTAAACCAGTACTTCTGTTTTTCTTAAGCTATTTCTTGCAACTTAAAGTCCATAAGTCCATAGCCGTAAACAAATATTTAATAGTTATCTTGCAGTTTATAGATCTTCATTGATCCTTGAGACAATGGGCATTTCAAAAAAGTTCTGCACTGAAGTTGTGTATTGAAATGTTTATTTGCCAAATTTTTTAGTACAGTTGTATTCTAGAAGTTTGATTTAAAGTTGAATTTACTGCAAAGGAATTTGTCTTTAGCCAAAATCTTTTAATACCCTCTAACATTTCATTTGGTCATACCTCAAAGGATTAGATAAAAGTTAAGTGGTTAAGTGCCAGAGGTGACCAAAAGAGACCTCTCTCTTCATAGGAGTACATTTGTTAGAAATTGCCTCATGATGCTAGTAACAATGATGGGGGCTTAGATGAATTTTAAGTTCTCTTTTTCTCTCCGGAAATTCTAGCTCACAGATATCAAGGGCTTCTTTATTTTTTTTTCTTCTTTTTCCAAGATTCTATTTATTTGAGAGAAAGAAAATGAGAGAGAGAGAGAGCGCACATGAGGGAGGGGAGGGTCAGAGGGAGAAGCAGACTCCCCGCTCAGCGGGGAGCGCGATGTGGGACTTGATCCCAGGACTCCAGGATCATGACCTGAGCCGAAGGCAGTCGCTTAACCAACTGAGCCACCCAGGCATCCCACAGGGCTTCTTATTCCCAGGCTGTGTGCTACCGTTTCTGTTCTTTCTTTCTTTCTTTCTTTCTTTCTTTCTTTCTTTCTTTCTTTCTTTCTTTCTTTCTTTCTTTCTTTCTTTCTTTCTTTCTTTCTTTTTTTTTTTAGATTTTATTTATTTGACAGAGAGAGACATAGTAAGAGAGGAAACACAAGCAGGGGGAGTGGCAGAGGGAGAAGCAGGCTCCCCGCAGAGCAGGGAGCCCGATGCGGGGCTCGATCCCAGGACCCTGGGACCCCGACCTGAGCTGAAGGCAGACGCTTAACGACTGAGCCACCCAGGCGCCCCTCTGTTCTTTATTTCACTTATTCCTCTTCACAACCCCATGAAATCAGTGTATTCATCACGACCATTTTACAGACAATGAAGCTGAGGCTCAGTAAAAATACTCACACAACATCACACAGGTGATTAGTGGTGGAGCTGGGGTTTTAGATCTGCTCGAAAGCCCAGGCTAAAACCACTCTGCCATTCCGATTTAATACTTTCCCCCTCCAATGGAAAATTAGAGTCATTAGTGGGTAAGAAATTGCTCAAGGAAGTCTAACTTTGATAGCTTTTTTGTTTCATTCATTCATTCATTCATTCATTCATTCATTCATTCACCCATGCATCCAGCGAGTTGATCGAGACCCTTCTTTATGCCATGGACTTCGCTAGGACTCTGGACTGTGGAAGCATGCAAGATGTCATCTTTATCTTCATGCTTTGATTCAGCTATTTGTTTTCTGTCTCCTTCTATGAAGTTCTCTTTTCATTTCTCTTGAACTGTGCAACATCTTAGCTGTGTGAGACCAGGAGAAGGTGTTTGTCCTTGACCAATGGCAATAGATTGCCATAGGAAGTCTTTCAGATCTGATTTTAATTGCATATTCAAATGTTAAGATGTCACGTACAGAAAATATAAGTGGGGAATTCTGACAAGGAGAATGTTACTTCTTAATTTAAAAAAGGAGAATATGCTAACCTTTAGACTTCGAAGAACACATCATCTGATATGATATGATAAATACATAATCTAAGAAGTTGCTAATTCTGATGAAGGGATGAAATGAATTAGAAAGTAAAGCATACTTTTCACTGCACTCAAGGCTATTTCTGAGGTGAAAGCCTGGAACAATTTTCAGTAACTCCAACCATGAGTTATTTCTATGGCTTCCAGAAGAGAGAATGGATTGCAGCTGCAGAGTCCTCTGGGAGCCCTGTCTTTTTGCCAAAGTCACTCTTTCTCAGTTTGTCTTGAAAGGAGTAGAAAAGCTGCACGTTTGATGGGACTAGAAAAATCGATAGTAACCAAAACATTAAAACCCATTCTTCAAATTAAGGCATCTTGTTATCTTACTGATAGCTTGATTTGAAAATCCAACTTCTAATGATGTACTTATGAATAATGCCAAATGGAAGTTATTTTGAGAGGTATAAAATAATGTTGCCATGATATCCTCCAGCAACAAACAGATGCCTCATCGTATGGGAGCTTTTGCAAATGGAAAACCTCAGACTCCGGAGGGCTGGTGATCTGCCTGGGAGTCAGGGAAGTGTTGGCTTACTTTGCTGGACTAGACTCATTTGTGTTTCATGCATTTTTTAAACATCTCATTTCCTTCTTGCCAAATGTATTGATGTTAGGAAATCCCCATTTCTGGGGAGTGGAACCTACCCATCCCCTCTTGGGGCTCTGACTCATTCCAAGCAGGACCAACGGTAACATAGGAAAAAAAGACGGGGAGAGAAGCTCTGTTAGCACAGTTACACAAGCCAATTACACTCTAGGAGGCAGTGAATACTGGTTTCATAAGCCTGTTATTGTTTTTTCTCCACTTTGTCCAGCAGTAACTATAAATATCCGTGGTATCTGAACCAAGGCCCCTTAAAGGTAGAGGAAAGATTGTTTTGCATCATCATTTGCAACTCTCAAGCTTAAAATCCTGATGGGAACAGTTTCTTTCTAGAAAGGAATCCTATTTTCAGCTCTTCTAAATGTTAAAGGCAGAGTGAGGGGCCAGGCACTTCCCCAGTCCTCTAGCTTAGGAATAACTAATTCAATAAACCTAAGAGAGTCAATGTCTACTTTGCTCAGCTGTTCAGGAGCCTGAACTTTGAAAACCACTCCACAGAATGTGATGGGCCACTTGGCTCTCTGGATCCAATGGGATATTTTTGAGCTAAGGTGTAAAAAGGCCTCTGCCATGGCCTTGAGTCACAGCTAGGAAATATTTTCAAAGAACACTCCAGAGCCTTCCTGGCTAGATTTCTCGTTTACTTGACTTTTCTTAAAAAGTAAACATTCCTTGTTTTAAAAAAATGATTTAAATTGGTTTCTAGAACTTTACCATGATTTTATTTTATTTTTAAATTGCTCGTTCAAAGGGAAAAATATCATTGCACAAGACGAGTCTCTTAGAAGTCCAAAAGGAACTTAGTAACCTCCATGCCAGTATTATGGAACAAACTTCCTTGGTCAGTGAGCCATTCTGTTCAATAAAATATCCTGCAGCTATCACTCACTATCTTATTTATAACTTAAAAACTGGGTTTAGTAGTTACAGTTGTAGTGCTTATGATGAAATACAGTCATCAGCTTCAAAAGCAAATATCCTTTATACATTAGGAATATATCCAAGAAACAATGACTTTACAGTTGGATATTAATATTAATGATGTAAGAAAATTGCAAGCAGATTCCTCTGGAGAATCCTTGACATTAGTGTTATTTAAAGCTATTCTTTGTAAACCTTTGTGCAATTACTCAAGCTTAATCACCACTACCTTCTCCAAGTGACCTTCATGAACCCCATTTGGGCATGTTTTGATCTATCTTTCACTCCTTATTCCTGTAAGATCAACATTATGTGCTCACTATAGCATTTCTCTTGAGACTTGTGATTTATGATCATTCTATCAAATTATTCTTCCTTTCCTTTCCATCCCCAAGCACATGCATTCCCTACAGTAATATCAAGGGGCAAGGGGAAGGCAAAAGAGTTTAGAGCTTTCATGGGAATTTCTCTCTTTGATTGATGTCCTCTCATCTCAGTAATTTACTCATAACACCTAATCACCCAGGTTTTGAACCCAAACTTGTTTATCTGCCTATCTGCTCCCCAGTCATAGCTGCTTCTCTCCTGTGCCCATAGGCAAATCAACACTTAGCATGATCTGTCTCAGGCAAATGTGCTCCTGGCCAGGATGGGACTGTGTTCTTCAAGTAGACCATGGATATTCTCATTATTCTCAGGACATAACCATGGTGGAGCTGCAAAGGACATGTCAAGGGGAGTCTCAAATGTCAGCTCTTATGATGTCTTAAACTCCTTTTCACCCTCTTAAAAAATTCAGTATCCCCCATAAACTCTCTCTTGCTTTCAAGCTTCTTCATTGGCATTATCCACCTGTGACCCTCTCAATAACCATCATACCTTGAATGTTGTCTGAGAATCAGAAGAATCAGATACTGATTGCACTGGGATGAGGCGGGAAGATAGAGTGAGTTGGTAGGATTAATAATTGACAATTTTCAATTAGCGACTAGCATAAGACATATATGTATAACACTCAACAAAGTACCCACACATCTGTTTTATTCTTCAACTTTCATAACAACTTGCTTGGGGTAATCATGTCTTTCTCTTAAGAGTCTAAGTGATTGTCCCAAAGATATACCTAGTTGAGGCTTCAGGCAATTAGCAGGTATGGTTCTTTGTAACTCATGTACCGTTTCACCTAGATCTGATTTAACTGAATATATTCAGGGATGAGTTCAGCTTACATGGAAGAGATGACTGTCTACGCAGTGACATGGCAGAGAGGGATGTGGGTTGAGGGGGAGCTTTAGTGGTAGAATATCTGAAGACCTACAATTCCAACAATTAGAATTTCACTTTCTTGGGTTAAAGATTGTTGTTGGAGGATATTAATTTTCCTAGGAAACCATAGCACTCTCACCTAAAATCAGTCAGTGGCACTATAGCTTGAGATAACTTGATGTTAGCCTTTGAGCGGGGTTCACTCACGGATGGCAAAGACACAGCAGGTAGGCTGCCATTCCTAGCTCCCATGCCCAGCACGTAGCTAGTGGCTCATACCTTCTGGGAGCAGAGCTGGCCTCACATAATCCTCCCCAACCCAGCATTCCAGGCAACAACCTACCTTTGATTGGAATTGGCATTTGAATCGGAACCCATTTGGAAAGAAGGCAAGCACAGACAGGGAAGGTGTGGGTTTTCTACCTCAGGAAGATAGGGCTGGGTGGAGGGCTAGTGTAGAGACTACAGTGAGGCAACATTGGGTGAATGGCTGATGGGGAGGGCATGGGAATCTAAGGGAACTGGAAGCAAAGACGAGCTGGGAAGCTTCCAAATGAAAACATCATGTCATTAATAATTTTGCCTAAATTTGTTCCTATGTGTATATGTATTTAGTGCCAAATACTTTAGTAGCAAATCCCTGCTGAGGCTGAGAACTGAAAAGAAACCAGAAAGCAGTAAACTCTGATATTTAAAAAAATATTCCCTTAAAAAAGAGATTTGAAGACACTCGTTTCTACAATGACTTCTGGCCTCAAACCCATCTTTCCACAATCTGCTCTTTGTCCCTCTGCTCCCCATTCCCTGCCCTAGCATTTTTTCTGGAACTTTTGAGTTCTGGGCTCCAGAAGTTTGAGAACTGGGCTCCAGAACTCTGAAGTTCAGGTCAGTAATTTGAACTGCCAAGACCACAAAGAAGATTAAAACACAACGTGCCTTCAAGGAAGGCATGACATGGTTGGGAAGAACACAGGGACACATGAAATGATAACTGACAACACAATTAAGGAAAGGAAAATTGGAGATTAACGGTAATATGGCCAATGAAGGGCAGAGGATGAGAAAATCCAGATGAATAAGGATTATAAGCAAAGCTTCTGGGAAGCTGTTGCCTTGATCCATTCCCAAAGAAACAGAGTCTATGTGGAGGTGTACACGCAGGAAATGTATTGAGAATCAGTGCCTCTTGGAAATCCTCTTCAGAGGATGAGTGGGCAGAGGGGGCTGCTCAGCTGTGATGTAGTTGCAAATGGCCTCTCATTTAGGAGCTGGGGAGCTGAGGTGGCCTTTCGGAGTTGTCTTGAATTGGGCCAAGGAAGCCAGGCCTTTGCAGTTTCCACCATCAACCAATCATTGAGTGTAAGCTTCCTCTGGGCGGTGATGTGACCTTGGGCCAGAGAGACTCAGTTGGAGAGCCTTTAGCTGCCAGGAGTATCAGCAGCTGCCGAATGGGTGTCTCAGTCCTCAAGGATGGAGCTGGTATACAATCACAGCATCTGCCACAGGTATGAATTCATCTAGTCCTGATGTCTATGGGCTGGATTTGTGTGGTTGGAGAAAAGGGAAAGGATCTCTCTGTCAGAAGGAGGCACAAGATAGGTTTCTTTTTTTTTTTCCCAAGTGAGCAGAACACTGTGGCTCTAAGTGAAGGGTATGTGTAGGAAAACAGGCAGGATAAGAAACTAGGAGGAGGGCCAGGGGCTTCCTGCAGAGAATCTTGAACATTAGTCATGCCTGTACGTCATCATTTTCCGAACAAAATATCACATTTCAGCATATAATATCTATTTTTAAGTATACACAATTTCTCACTGATACAAATGTAGGAGTGGAGGATATGGGACCACTTGTAATATGAACAAATTTAAAGTGTGATTTGGGATCATTTGTCACATTTGTTTTCAAATTTGTTTCATTTCCTAACTGGTCATAAGAGCACTGACTATATATATATATATATATATATACATATATATATGTATATCTTTTCTTTTTATATTTCTGGAGTTCAACTATACTATAAGATGAAAAGTCAGTCTACAAGTATGGTAAAATCTTGCAGAGCAGGGTCCAGGGTTTTGAAAGCTGATACTTCCCTGTAACCTGTTCTCCATTTTTCAGAAAACTATATGTCATTCTGAAGGAAAAAGGCTAATTGACCCATTTATATTGGTTTCTAAATGAAAGAGAACAGTTAAAATAGGGACATATTGTGGGGGTTTGAATAACGGGCACTCGTTTGTAAGGTGATTATTATAAAAAATGCAAGGACACGTTGATTTTTTTTTTTTACAGGCTGGGAATTTTGCACTATAAAATGAGAATGGAAAGAGAGTTAGCTACTGAGTGGGATGATGAATGGATGGTGGACAGAGCCAGGACTGAGCCCAAGCACTAGCTCCACATATTCTGTGTTGGATACTTTCCAGGGTAAATAATGAAAATGATGCCACTTGTCTTATTTTTATTCTTTCCATTTGTAGAACTGTGAAATTTATGATCATTTTTTTTTCTTTACTGAGCCTATTTTGAGGAGTTATTAGTTTGGGTAAAATGCTGTAGACTGTTTTGAGAAAAGTTATATAAAGATAAAAAGAATATAAAATAAGAATTCAGTGTCTTGGCAACTGAAAATCAGGTCACTGGTTTACAAGACATCATCTTCTGCAAAGTACATTTTTAGGGGTAGTTAATTAGAGGACTCAGTAGAGTTTTATACCCTGGTATGCTTAAGAATCACAAGGAGCTGGATATGGCTCCTAGGGGTTTCTATTTCAGAAGGTTTGATGGAGCTCGGAAATACGCATTTTAAATTGTGTCCTGCCCAATTCTGAAACAGATGATCTGCTGTCCACATCTAGTGATCACTATGCTTACATATAAAAAGCTTGTCTAAGAGGGGTCTGCACATTCCTAGGTCTAGGCAGAAAATATAAATAAGAGGACTGATCTGGCATAAGTCATTTAGGGCCTGGTGCCAATGCTGGCAAGCTGGAAGGCACATGTAAAGGGTCAACAGTGCCTCAGTTTTAACTGATTGTTGTCATGTGGGAATGTGAATCCAGCATTGCCAGAGAGCCTGATTTTTTAACAGATGCCAAGAAGCTGGAATTTTCTACGTCTCTGATTATTTAAGGGTTGATATCTAATTGAAAAAACCTAAAGACACTGTGTGCCACAGATAAAACATGTATGTGCTGGCTTCAGTCTCTGAGAAGCCAGTTTGATGCATCTGGTCTAAAGAAGGAAGGAATACAAGGCTCTGGGATTGTGCAGGGTGAGTTTCGATGCTGTTAAGGCAGAGTGGTCTCAGTTCATTGTTTCTAGAGCAATTGTTTTTAAGTTACTTGCTCTATGGGGTGCCTGGGCGACTCAGTCGGTTGAGTGTCTGCCTTTGGCTCAGGTCATGATCTTGGGATCCTGGGATCTAGCCCCAGATTGGGTACCCTGCTCAGTGGGGAGTCTGCTTCTCTCTCTCCCTCTCACACTTTCTCTCAAAAAAAAAAAAAAATCTTCAACTACTTGATCTAGGAACTACTTTGGGGAAAACCACAGTGAAGTCATCGAACATACTGCTGCTTGTGCATAGAATATTTGGCATTTAACAAGAGTGAAAATATCTATTTTTTTTAAAGATTTATTTATTTGAGAGAGAGAGAGTGCACATGCACAGGCGTAAGGGGGGAGGGACAGACCGAAGGGGAGAGGATCCTCAAGCAGACTCTCTGCTGAACTCAGAGCCTGTGGGGGGCTCGATCCCAGGACCCCAAGATCATGACCTGAGTAGAAATCAAGAGTTGGAACACTTAATGGACTAGCCATCCAGGTGCCCCAAAGATCCATTATTTTTGATTACTTCCTTAGAGATTTTATTTTCAGATTTGGACAGGGAGGCCATTGCTGACAGTGTCCTTGGGAAAGGGGGATGGATGGGTTGGGATGGGCTTAAGGACTTGAAGCTAAAGCTGGGAATTGGGTGGGAACAGTAGCAGGGGCAGAGTCTTCCTGAGTTCTTGGGACAGTAATGATGAGGAAATTAGATGAGAGGACCAAAATTCTAACCCAGCCAGACATATACCCAGAGAGCTGGAATCAGAATGAAGCTGGGAGTGATACTTTGAATCAGAGGTCAGCTCATCACAGGGCTTTTTTTTTTTTTTTTTTAATAAAGCAGTGGACTTTATTTGAGAAAAGAGCAGTTACATGAATCTCGAGTGATCAGAGTTTTCATCTAAAATATCATTTTATCACTTCTGTGTTCATAGTATTTAAATATGTGTTGTAAGCTCTACCTTCCTTTGTGGCCCTCTGTGGACACCGGCTAATGGACTTTTGAAGGAGAAAGATGAACTCAGCCAAAGTCTCCTGATTGGAGGCTGGACCTTTGGAATGGCTGCTGAGTGTGAATATAAATGCTAATTCCAGAGCTTGCCTTCTGCATCTGGGGGCAGCTCAGTTCAGCTGCACAGCTGCCAGTGTTGGCTGGGGGAGAGAGGTGGAATGTGTTAGTGGTTCCCAAACATGGTTGAGCATCAGTCATGATGCATCCAGGATGAGCTCATAATATTGTAGTAACAAACAGTCCCTGAATCTTGGGACCTTAATACAACCAAATGTACTTATTACTCAGACTATGTTGACAAGGTTAGTGGGGAGGGGTGGTGGTGGTGGTGGTGGTGGTGGTGGTGGTGGTGGTGTGTGTGTGTGTGTGTGTGTGTTTACGCTCATTGTGGTCACTCGGGGACTCAGACTGATAGAGGCTTCATTTCCATGTGAGTGCTTCAGTGAAGGGACTGGGCAGAGCCACTTACTGGCTTTTAAGTACCTGCCTGAAAATAACATATGTCACTTCTGCTCACATTTCAAAAGCAAGTGACATGGCCGAGTCTAACTTCAAAAGAGGCAGGAACATGCAATCCTACCATGAGTTTATATGGGATATTTGTGAAGAGCCCTATTAAATACCACAACCCTCAAGATTCTGATTCATTTTGTCTTCCCCAGTCATTCTACTAATGCAGATTTGGAAACCTCTGGCCTGTCTAGTTGATCTTTGGAGGAACTGCCCAGCCGAGGGAGTCCTTTTCTTAAAGTCCTCAAGAGGCACCATACGTAGTGAGTGTAGGATTGCTTTCAGCAGACTTCCAGTCCAATGAACCACTTTTCGTAGCAACTCACCCACTCTTCAAGAGGGAACCAAATGCAAAGTAACTGTATTTTTTATTTCTATTAACAACAAAATACTTACATAATTTCACTTTTGCTTTTAAGAGCACATATATTACAAATAAAGAAACTCCACAAACTTTAAAGATTAGTATTTATCAACACTTTTGTACACATACACAAATATTTTAATATAATGGTATCTGAAATGTTATTCATACAATTTTAGCACTGTCATAAGTATTAACTAAAAAGGTTCTTTTAAATTTGGTAAAAACCATATATTTTACAATCTTCTATTTACATTTGAAATGTGCTTAAATGTTACAAAAACATTCACTTTGACCTTTAAAATATGTGTACTAGGACTTGGCATTGAACATACTGTAACTGACAGCAAACTTAGGGTTTGCTTTTGAGCAGCTACACATTCATTGGAGTTTCATGGCAAATATTCAGCTTGGCTTGATCAACGTTGCTCAAGAAAAAAAAATCATAAGAAATGTGCAAAACTGGAGGCTGGCAAAATTCTCAAGCTGGCGAGGTAAAAAATTATTAACACTATAAAAACTTCAAATAAATTAAATCTTTCTCTTCCCCGAGTTGAGCGGCAAATTCAGAAGGTTCCCTTCGAGGTGTGTCTCATGCAGCAGAACCCCCCTCAAACTTCCTCACTGGCTGAGATGGAGACGGTGGGCAGAGCCGGAGCCACCCTGCTAATGACTGGAGGGCAGGTTCGTTCCGCTCCGCGCTTTGACGGGTCGTCCCTGTACGTAATCTTCACAGGATGAAACGCAACACGACAAAACAAAACGAAAATACAGAGGTTCATGTTAATATTGCCAAGCACAGAATTAAAACCCAGAGCAGGGCTTTCTTTCCTCCCCATAGGGACACTGTGAGTTGTTGAAAATGAGCTTGTCAGAGTAGTTCTGGAATTTTTTTCCAAGCCCAGGTCAGAAGCATTTTGGCAAGTTTTAAACTAGCTTTGCAGTACTCTTCAACTACCAGATATAAATTTATAAATAATGACTTTATGATTGTAGCTGAGTAATTCCAGAATTTCATTTTATTCTAGAGGCTTACAATTTATAGTGTCAAAATACCCAAAAGGTGAAACACCTGAAGGCTCATTTAAATGTTTGCATTAATGGAAATATAAGAAAAAAATACACCTTGACCTGATTTTACTTTGAAAATAATATTAACATGTCTAAATGATACCTTCCTGTCATATAGGTGCAAATAATGGTATGTAAATACGATAACAACAGTAGAAACCCCAGGCATCTCTAAAGTGTATCTCTGTAAAGAAGAGACTTAATGAATATTTCAAATTTCTGGCTGTGAAGATTTTCCCGCTTACTTGACATTTTGCTATGGTTTAGCTTTAACCCTCCTCCAAGACAGATTAACAGTTCTATTTGCACGGAGCACGAAGCATCTGGGTATCCTAGACTGCCAATAAATTCTCCTTACGATCAATGCCACAAGTTCTGCTTAAATAATTTGGGAAATAATGTGTCCACAGAGTATCTGAAACTCCCAGAGTGATATGCCTTTGCGTCTTGCCTGCTTGGCACCATAACAGTGTGGATCCGATCCTTTCTCTGTATTTTATATTTAAGATTCGTTACTGCCATTGATTTCGCCATGTTATCAGCGTTAGTGCTGAAACAGACTCCAAGTGAGCGTCTTATATTTACGTTTCATCCGGTTATTTACATGTATCGCCATTTTGGCCTCCATCAAAGGAGGCTTTTATGTTTTTGGCTACATATAAACTAGTGTGGTATTCTGGCTGCCTGTAATATAAGGTAGTTGTTTGCCTGTCACTTTAGCCACCCCAACTGCTTCCTCCCAGTATCTCCGTTTTACACACTAGCATCCACTTTATCCTATTGCATCTCTTTCCGTATACTGAAGTTTCTTTCACCAAGCAGGTAGCTTCAGGATATCCTCTTAGCTATGACTTTTCTGGACACTCCTGGAGCAAACTGCATAATTAATTCTATTCCTATTTTTAAAAAATTTCTACGTCTATCTATTCTAACACTATTTCTATTTTTACAAGTAGAATTTCTCTCTTCACTGTAAGTATATATGTAATTTTTTTTGCCAGAACATGTCATGAGTATAAAGGTATGTGAATGTATTCATGCATCACAAGATTGTGCTAAAATTTGACTACGTTTCCCTCCACTAGAGGAACCCAACCATTACGGCCAGATTCCTTTTCATTAATAAAATTGAGAAAAGAAGCAAACAGTTTTTTGTTGTTGTTGTAAAGCTGAACTGAGACAACACCCATTTTTAAAAATACCAGGGACTTTACAGATCTTAATCATTGGTTAGCTCTTTCTGATTTCAGGAAGTTGTTCATTACAACCAATGAATAACACTTATCAATGGTTGTCAAGAAAATAGCTAATTTCACTCTAGTATCTTATAGTTTTGCTATGGACAAACTTACACTTATGATTGATATTATTAACTAGTTTCTCCTCTGGAATCTCTTTTACAGAGGTAGTAGTTAATACTTTGTCCTAATTTTAATCTAAGGTGGAAATGTGGAATGCCCGCATAATAGAGTAAATAATTTTTAAGGAAAACTTTTTTTGAAGTTATTATGTATGTTGTTGTCATTGTCCCATATATAAATACCGATGTGACAAATCCTCAGGACTATGAGAAAGTTTATCTTTCCTGCCAACAGATCTGTTTTTTACTGAATAATAAGATCTGTGCAATCCATCCATTTCTTTTCTTTGTATCAGTTTCTTTGTATCCGTTTCTTTTCTTTGTATCAGTTGCCAGGAACACAAAGTCAAACTTTGCTTTTTTTAGTAAAGGAATTTTTTCCTGGAAAAAATTAGTTTTCTCTCCTCCTAATCAGCTGGTTCTTATCTTTGTGTGAAAGATTTTTGTTGTTGTTGTTTTGTTTTGTTTGTTGTTGTTGCAATTTGAGGTATACTGAATCTTTGGTTTGGATACAACTGACCTCAAATACATTTTACAAATTGGTAGAGTACGAATTTTCTTTTTAAAAGCTAAGTTGTTGGGGTGTCTGTTTGGCTCAGTTGGTAGATCATGCAACTCTCAATTACAAGATTGTGAGTTAAAGCCCCCATGTTGGGCATGGAGCCTACTTAAAAAAAATAAAAGGTAAGCTTTTAACTTTAATCAGCAGGCTTTTTTTTTTCCTTTTCATATCAGCCTATCTTGAATGGAAATAAAGTTGTTCTAATTAAATAAACACTCAGACAACACTAGCCCCACTATGGAGGTGTCTGGGGGAATATGAACAACTAGGAAGAGAGAGGCAGACCAAAAGGCCACAAAGGACAGTGTAGACATAAGGAAAGAAAAACATACCACTTTTGCTTATAGTACTGAGGGAAATACTAGACACAGAGGAACAGAAGCTGTACAGACATGGACCGCGACAGAGCTGCCAAGAAAAAAAGAGAAAAGCATTTTTTCGCCTGAAGTTTCAAGGTCAGATGCAATTTACAGTTGGAAACAAGCATTTCTTCACCACCTTTTCCAACTTTAAGATCCATTGCTTGTTCTTTTTGTTTCACTCTCACATGTATGATTACCCCCATGCAATCGAGGCATCTCTCTTGAGTTTTTAATTCCCATCACCCCTTCATGATCCCAAGCCACTAATAACAATCCCTCATTGAGGAACCCTATCCAGGGAGATTAATGATCTCCAACATAAATCAATTAACCAACTTCTTCCTCTAGCTACTTTGGAGAGTTTAAAATGTGAGTAAAAGGAGATGGAAAAGAAGAAAAGAGAAACAATGAGAAATGCACTTGGAAGAAAACATGCATGGGATATATTTCATGCTTTGTGAATAGTGTTGATAGTGCTAGGCCCTTTAAAGAAACGAAGGGCTACTAATTTTTAATGAGTGGCTACTATGCATGAGGCACTGTTAGATTATTCAAATTTTCCTGCTCAATTATTCTGTAAAGAGCACATCTTACTCCTGGAGGAGACCATGGGTAGTAAGATGTCCAGGTCGAGTGCGAGAGTTGATGGGTGCTGGGAAGCCAAAGAGTGGCCCTTGGATTTTGACCACTTGATTCTCAGCAACTCAAAAAGTACTGTGATTAATGAATATCCAGATTTTGTGCACAGCCTTATGGAACATGCTGGATGCATGGATGATATGCTGGTGGGGTAGAGGATTACGTTTTACCCAATTCTGCACATCTTCAGGAATTCCCAGCCTGGGTAGATGCAGTCTCGTCCTTACAAAGCTGTGACCCTAGACCTGGTGTTCTTCCTGAGTATGGTGCAGAGACCCTGGTGGCAGACTGTGGAGCTGCACCTCATAGCCAGGGCCTTGTGAGGTCCTACATCAGGGGTGACAAGGAGTGGCAGCAAACCTAGTGGAATGTCACCCAGTGTTCCTTGGTGTCTAAAAGGTTCTATCTATTCTAGAAAACCAACTGCTCATATGGTTTGGGTAAACATACCTGAAAACATTGGAAATTACCTGGATTCTCATCTTTTTTTTTTTTTCTATAGATTTTTTTCCCCAACCTGATTGCTGCTTTGAGAGGCAAAGGGTGTTGTACATGGAGGAGTGAGCAACTCCGCGCTCATGGTGTTCATGTAAGAGAAGAGACATTTACAGTCCTTCTGGCACTGGGGATAGAATGAACAGTTTCTATGCACCGGCAGCTTGGGCCACCTCAAGCCAAGTCTTACCTGCTCATTCATGATTGTGGAGAGTTCACTGAGCATGTCCTTATAATGGGACCTCAGTTCTTCCTGGTACTCCAGCTGATCCTCCTTGATGAGCCGCTCGTTCACATCAAGGGCCTGCCCACACGCATCTGCAAACTGCCTTTAGTGACAGCAAAAAACAAATCACCAATCAGCTGTAGACAGGGGTGTCTCCAAGTCAGGTTGCGGAGAGAGTCTGCTCCCTGGAGGAGGTGAGCTCAGGCGGCTCCTGCCTGAAGGCGCTCCAGAACATTCCAACACAGAAAAACTTACCTGAAGATTTCCTTCAGAAGTTTTACTTGGTTGTCAGGGTACCTCTTTGCATTGGTTTCTTCAAGAAAAGCTCGTGCGTAGGCCATTGGCCCAGCATTAACCTATTGGGGAGAAGAGAATTGGCTGAGGAGGATGCCATCTCTTCCGTGGATGGCGCCTTCTCCACTGCAGGAAGGAGTAGCACCAATCCCACAGCACCCAAATCCTCTCACAGAGCCCGGTGATCTACTGATGTGCTCTCTTACCTGCTGTCCCCCGACTCAGGAGTCAGTAAGCTCCGGAAGGACGCATCTGAGAGCTGTACTCCACGGTCACCCTTCGCAAACTGTCACTTGCCCATAGTTTCACATTTTTGTCCTATCTGCACTCGGCTTGCCCCGTTATTTTTGCACTGTCTTTGAAAACTAGACTCATTTTTATTTACTGAAATACATTTTATTTTAACATCTGTGAAATCAACTGTTTGATGTGCTACTTTTTTTTTTTTTTTTTTTTTCTATTCACCTGACAGTGAACGTGGATCTATTAGTAAGAGACATTCCACGGTAGTGATGATGTATGCACCATCCCAGGAAACACTGTTTGGCTGTATTGCATTTGGCAGTCCGGCCTAGATTCTGGCCGGAGGATGAATTTATCAGATTTGCTGAGTGAATGCACAATGCCAGGTCCCGTTCACACGCACACACATGAGTAGGCTCACACTCGTGAAGGAATCCATATTCTTTAGAGTTTATAGCCTTTTACTGTGACTGTGGGGCTTGGAGGGAATAAGGTCACAGAAAGAAGCTAATACTGTATTGAGCTGTCTTCACAAGCCCTTGGGGGCCAGGGATCGCCCGCATGGTAGGATGAGTAAATGTTATGGATACTCTCCTCTGCTTCTCCAGATCCAGAGTCCACTTTCCTCGACACAGCTATGTGCTGAATGAAGCTGTTTTGTCTGGAGTATAGCAATGATTCTTTTGCCTTCTGGCTTTAAAAGATTTATTATTATTACTATTTTGAGTCAGCCATGGGGGAAAAACGAGAGGGAGGTAGCAGGTCAATATCAGGATGAGCATTACCGATTTTTCCTTTTGCCTTGGGCTCCAGTGTAGTTCTACATGGCATGGTTACTGGCCTGCCTTTATTTAAAATGTGAACACTTGGTTCATTATAAATTTTTGGCATTATTTTTTTATTTTTAAAAAATACTGCATTAATATTATTTTATCTTGGGTACTGACTCTTTTGATGCCCACTTAAATTCTGTGCCCAAGGTAAGTGCCTCACCTGTCTCTCCCTAGTCCCAGCTGGTCAGGGTCTTTTTGGCCCCAGGGTTTCCTCCTTGTGGTCCTCTATCTAGCAGAGGCATGCCTGTCTGTCTCAGCAGCTGGCTCTCCCAGCTCTCTCTGTGCTTCCATTCACTCTTCTCTCCCCTCAGTGTTCAGGGGGTAACATTCTTGCTAGCTTCTGCGCCCACCTTGTTGGTTTTCCTAAATACTGCTTATGCTTTTGCAAACAGTCTGTTTGTTATATTTTCTTTAATCACCCACTGCGAGCAGGCCATCTGCTTCTTCTCAGGCCTCTGATAGTCAGATAAATACCAACACACATCTTATGAACTAATACACATTTTAAAAAATTTTGTTTTTGAACACTTTCATAAGGCTCTTACTGACAGATATTTATGGGAGAGCCATATTTATTATTCAATTAATAATAATTGATTATTATTAACAATTAATTAATTCACTGGTTAGATTTTAGAATATAGAACATAGTTTATCCAGAGAAGATGGGAGAGGAGGATTGAGGATGAAGAAATTTCATTTCGGCTAAAAAAAAAAAAAGTTTCTCTCTTGGTGTTTGGCACCATCCATGTGTATTTACAGCGAAACAAGATTTTAAAGACTCAGATAAAGTAGCTGGATGGTAGCATACAGAGAACAGTGTCTCTTATCCCCTTTGTAAAAAATTTCTAGGGTGTTTTATACCAGGTTCCACTTTATACCAAGAGCGTCTCCACTCTGAATGTGCCTACCTTCACGCTCACACTTCCTTGGACTTTGAGCTGCAGTCTGATCATGTCCACCTCGTCCATCATGCAAAGCTGGTTAAGCTCAGAAACTTTCTTGGACATCTCATCAATCGCCACTTCGATAGGATTCAGTTCTGTGCTCGACTGGCTTATGACTTGTATTCTCTTCTTCACATATGGGAACAAGTGACTCGCTGCACAAAAGCAATGCAGGAGAATGTAAAGGTTGAGGGTTAGTGAGTCCGGGGTGCCCCTGAAGGTCTAGACGATATTCTTTTTTTTTTTTTTTTTTTTTGCACACAGCACCTTCCACCCTGCATGGTTTCTGTATATGTGAGTTATTTTCCTCCGGTGTATCATGGTGTCTCACATCTCTTAGCTTTGGGCCCAGCTACTGTCGCCTGGCTTGCTTTTCCACATTCAGCTAGCCAACAAATCCTCATCTCTGGGCTGGGTTAAGGCCTTTCGAGTCTCGAAACACTGGAAAGATTATAGCTCTGCCCCCCCACTTATAATTCAAATAAAAACAATACTAAACCACACTAAATAATGCTTAAATGTATACTCAATAGCTTATAATATAATAGCTTTGTTCTAACTTTTTGATGATAAATGTTCTGGAAGAGTTTACCGAAGATGAATGTTTCCTATGATTTGGGTCACTGCTATTCTTGTATCTATGGCACAATCCAGGACTGCTCATCTCTCAAGATTCATCCAGAACACCTTTGCTCATCTTTCTCTTTGGTCTGCTTTAGGAGCCCCCCTACCCCACCCCAGGCCGATTTCCCGTGCCTTCCCCTTTTCTTTCTCATGCTATGCTCACCTGGATTTCTTGCTTTACTTGGCTTTCTCCTACCAGACCATGACCACCTTGAGGGCAAGACTCGTGGTTCATTTATTTAAATTCCCAGAAGAGGGCCCAGCACCTCGCAGGCCCTCATGGCATGTTTGCTGAATGCGCGAAAGGATGACTAGATCTAGATGGTATTGGAAGGGATGTGGGAGGTCATCCCCTGCCTTCAGTTTACACACGAGAAGCCTGGATTCCAGAGTGGTTTAGAAGCTGGCCCCAAAGCACACAATTCTGTGAGCTGCTAACCCTGAAGTAACTGGGGGCAGGCTCGGGGGGAGAGCAGCGGGAAGTTCCCAGGACGCGGACACCATGACCTTGACGGTGGGAACGTCTAAAGGGAGGAGGTGCATCAAGTAGCTCTGCTGAGAACGTCTCTTCTCGACTTCCCAAGGGAGGGGAAAGCAGGGCTTCCCGGCAAACATTTCTGTTAGCCAGTCCTGGGTACTTGTCGGCCAGCCTGAAACCCCGCAAGAGCCAGTAGGCCCCGGAAGAGAGGGATGCGCAGGTGGCCAGCACTTACTGGTCAGGACCGTGCGCCGCTTGCACTGCTCCTCCACCCCGCCGTGCTTCTTGCCCGACAGTGTGAAGGGCGTCTCGAAGACGAAGCGGTTGATGTTGTGGTGCATTTCGAAATCCGTCTTCCGGTCCTCGATTTCCTTTTCCTCAAAGAACGGCGTGACATAGGTCACCTGGATGTAGGCATACTTGGGGTCCAAATCCTTGGGGTTTACCTGGGTTAACACATTATGCAGGAAGAAGAAGTGGTGAGCCCCAGGTGCTCCTGGAAGCAAGCAGGAAGCTCTGCGTTCCCCCAGCTGGCATCCCGAGGGGCCTGTCCCTGTTCCCTTGGGGAAAGAGAGGCGATCGGATCATTTCAGAGCTGGGTGAACTGAAGCGACAGGAAGGGGAACTTGGCTGGACCATGGTCAAGATGGCGGCAGAGGTAGGATTGGAACCAGCCCTCCAAGGAGCTGAGGTTCTTGGAAACCTAAGTACCTGCCTAGGGCGTATCATTTAATCTTTGATCTTCTTTCTCTTCTGGAATGAATGCCCCTTACCTTTGTCTAGAATACAAGCTTCTTGAGAGTAGAAATATATCTCTTAGGTTGCTGGAGTGGTGGGGGGTGGGAGGGATGGGGTGGCTGGGTGATAGATGTCTATTGGGGAGGGTATGTGCTATGGTGAGCGCTGTGAATTGTGTAAGACTGTGAATCACCGACCTGTACCTCTGAAACAAATAATACATTCTATGTTAAAAAAAAAAAAGAAGAAGAAGAAGATAGCAGGAAGGGAAAAATGAAGGGGGGGAATCGGAGGGGGAGACGAACCATGAGAGGCTATGGACTCTGAGAAACAAACTGAGGGTTCTAGAGGGGAGGGGGTTGGGGGGTGGGTTAGCCCGGTGATGGGTATTAAGGACGGCACGTACTGCATGGAGCACTGGGTGTTATACGCAAACAATGAATCATGGAACACTACATCAAAAACTAATGATGTAATGTATGGTGATTAACATAACCTAATAAAAAAAAAGTATTTTGAAACAAGTATTAAAAAAAAAAAAAGAGAGATATCTCTTGGTCCCTCTACAATTCAGCCTTGTATCTAGACTGGGGCCATGGGCTCTGGGCTTGTAATGTGGAAGGAGGTTCTTTGTCTGTTTAGGGGATTAACTGATTTGCCTATCTAATGAGTGCCAATATTTTTATGTTCAGTTTCTCTAATTCTTTTATCTGCAATAAATCATCCTAGATAGTTTCTTTACTAACTCTGCTTTGGTGAATAGGCTTCTCAAACAGCAAGGAAGGCAGGTTGGGGTCCCCAAGAACACCCAGGGAATGGCTCTTGCTGTTTTTCAAGGGTGGAAGAGATGAGACTCAGCCTCTTTTCTAATGATTTCTGGAAGAATTTTCCAACTTCCTCCAGCTTTCTCCATCTGTTTACCCACTCACTGCCTATCTGATTCCAGAGATTTGAAGAAGCTCGAGAACTTCTTTGTAATGCTCCTAAAAATTATACTGTAAGATGATTGTAGATAGAGGCACTGTAGATAAATACATTGTAAGATAATTGTAACCACTTTACGGATTTAAAAAAGGAGATTCAGAGTGGCCACTCAGTTTCTCCAAGAGGGATCACCAGCTGATAGGTGGTATTCTGGTGGAATGAAGACTCCAGTGGTCTGACACCAAATTCGACATTTTTCTCATCCCACTAGGAACTCCGTGCTTCCTATTTAGGAGAGCCACCGTGAGGGTGGTTCCAGTTCTGTCCACCTTCACGGGGAAGGGGATTGTACCTTTCCAGCTAAGGGGGAGAATGATGAGCACATTGTCACAACTTCTGCCCAGGCCCAGCAGTCTCAGGCCCAGACCCCTCCAAATACGAATTACGTAAAAGAGGACAGGGGAAAAAGACCTTTTCTTTTGTGGCCAGGAGCAGCCTATGCTCTTGGTCACAAATCAGCTTTTCTGGCTCCCTCGCTCTGCCACCCTCTTCTATCCAACCTGTGTTTCTAAGATCTGCCACGCTCTGAACACACCTCCCGCTTTCATTCCTCCTTGGCATCGCCTGTGCTGAGCTTCTCAGAACGCCCTTTGCTTCCAGCGAACACCTTCTCACTCTGCAATTCCCAGAGCAAACATTCTCTGTGGAGCATTGCCCAGCCAAGAATGAGCTGTTCAGGGAGCCCTGAGCTTTCTCCGTGTGACTTGGACCATGTCTCCTGTGGTACTTCACTGGACTCTATTTAATTAACTGTTTGCATGTATCCTTCTCTTCTTTTTCTTTCTTTTTTTTTTTTTAAGATTGTTTATTTATTTGAGAGAGAGAGAGCAGAATGAGCAAGAGAGAACACGAGTGGGGGGTGGGCAGAGGAAGAGGGAGAAGCAGGTTCCCCGCTAAGCAGGGGGCCCACGCGGAGATCATGACCTGAGACCAAGGCAGACGCTTAACCGACTGAACCACCCAGGTGTCCTGTATCCTTCTCTTCTTAACCCCATGTGAACTATGAGCTCTGAAAGGAAGAGACTCCATATGTTCTAGCTCCTAGTTCTGGGCCTGGCATGCAGTAGGTACTTGATAAAAGTTGTGAATGAAAGCATATTAGAAGATTTGCAGTAATCTAACCAGAGGATGTAAGTCCTTGCTTCATGGAGCCATGAGGAAGTAAAATAAATGTTCACAGGTTAATACAAGTCTGCCACTGTCACAGAGGACAATTTTAAAATTGGTATGACTCCTGAAGGCCTCCGTGACTGAATAAGTATGTTTTGCTGTTTCTTCCAACTCCAACATTGGGCCCAGTAGCTTTAACCCTTAGATTGCTATTCAAATGCAAATAACCTATGGCAGAAGTAGAGAATTCAGTAAATTGTTTCTAAGATTACCTAAAAGTTACTCGAATAAACATGTGTAACTTTATTGACAAAAGAAAAAGAAATCACTAATCAACCAGCCAATAAACAAACAAACAAAACATCCAAAATAGTTGAGGTGCTTTACTTTGCACAGTCAGGCAGAAAATGAAAACTTTAACAAATATAGTTAAAAAATAAAAAAAAATTAAGTCAATTCCTCACATTTGCGTAAATACTGGTTTTCCTTTACCTTGTTGGAATCCTGGATTATCTTCACATTGTCTGCTCCGAATTTATCTGCATAGAGCTTGAGCAGTCTTTGGGAAATCTCAGAGAGGCCTGTCAGCTTAGGCTCTTTATAAATATACTCTTTACCCTCCTCCTCTTCAAAAAAGCCCTATGGGAGAGACGTAAGGAACCACCAACTTTATCAGGGAACTCGAATTGCGAATCACAAAAAAAACAAAAACTCTTTACTTAAACAATACATCCAGTCTCTCGTCATCCAAGCCATTGATTAGCACCCTCTAAAATTCACAATCAGAGAAAATGTCAAGTAAAGAAAACAAAATCTCATGTTAGAATCAGTCATTAATGAAACACTCCCAACCAGGCCAAAGACCCTTATGAGATAATCTCACACATATTTTCTCTGTTTGTAGAAATCAGTGGTAAGACCTGCTTGCGTATATTTTGGGAGAAGAATGCCCTCATGTGGCAGCCTGGGGTAGAACACAGAGTCTGGAGTAATTTTTGGCCTTTTTAAATAAGGTTTCCTGCACGTCTTTGAAACTAGCGCAGGAAAGTCTGCATGTCATGTAAAGGTATCTAGAGCTATGCGTTGCTATGCATCCCGCATCGTGTTAGATGTGAAGGCGCCATACTTTGGATCGTTGTCACCACGGAAATGACATATGGTATGCTCCCAAATACTGCTATTTTAAAAATAACTGTAATATGTCTTCAGAGGCCCGATGCAACCATATGCAATTTCATCACTCAGTTGACTTTACTAATAGATCTTTTACATTTTTTGCAAAGCTAGGATTGGGATTGAAAATAATAACCATGCCATCGTTTTTACGCCACAGGAGCAAATAGGTTTTAGCCTCTGCTAATTGTAGTTGTCTGATTTGAAACCAGGGGAAAGTAGGAGTCTATTATCTGAGGATAACTCAGTGAGGCAGTCTTCATAACTCCTTCTTTTTCAAGAGACACAGATGCATCTTTCCTGTGGAATACTTGTGAACTCAGAATGCTAGATGAAGTCGGGAGCTAAGAACCCAAGCACATACGGTTTTCTCCTGGCTGCAGAATTTGCCTCATGCAAACAGTTTCGAGGGCCAGGTGAAGATTCTGGAGGTCAGAAAGAATCTTAGCTATACTTTGTTTTTGTTTTTATCACTTGTGACTAAAAAAAATATTCATTATATGTAAAAAAAAAACATGGATAAAGTGCTCTAATGCTATCTTGTTGGCTCATGTGAGGTGATCTAAGAATAATGATCAAAAGGCACATCTGGGGACGCCTGGATGGCTCAGTCGGTTATGCGTCTGCTTTCGGCTCAGGTCATGATCCCAGGGTCCTGGGATCGAGTCCCGCATCGGGCTCCCTGCGCCGCGGGGAGCCTGCTTCTCCCTCTGCCTCTGTCTCTCTCTCTGTCTCTCATGAATAAATAAATAAAATCTTTAAAAAAAAAAAAGGCACATCTGTGTGGGGCCTTATACTTGCAAAGTATAAGGTGTGACCACTGCGAGCACTGTACTTTCTATCATAAGTGGGCGCAACTGAAGACAACAAACAAGGCACGTTCATCAGCACAGGTCTTGTCAAGCAGGTGGTTGCCTGTTTCCTCGCGCATTTCCTAAATCGACTTTGGGCTTTTTAAAGACGGAGAAGGGTCTTTGTCCAAGAGCACATATTCAGTGTTTAACACAGTGCTGGTCTTTAGGAACTTCACTCTACATTTGTCGAATGAATACACAGATGAATGGAATAGTTCTCAGAGGGCACACATCTTAAAAGGGTATATTTGCACCAGGTAGAACTGGAAAAGGTTCCACGGACTTTAATCAAGATTTTTTATTGAACAATTTCTTTGAGAATGTTCAAGACCAAACACAGCTGAATATACGAGTGCCCTGACCCCAAACTGCTTTAAGAAGTGACTTGGAGTGTCGAGAGCATGAAAAGCAGCTTGCTGTCACTCCTCAAGCCTTGGTAGGGCTAAATGAGGTCTGGCTCCGTTCCCACAGGACTTCCTGCCTGCCGTGATTTTTCCGTTGCCGCCTTTGTGAAGATTTGTCTGATTCAAGGTCAGAAGTTAGTGGCTAAAATTGACAGACTGACACATGAGAGAGAGACACGGCTTCTGAGGGCATCAACCAGAACCCCCACAGGGCAAGAGCCGTAGCAACATTTACAACTTCCTTTTCGATAAGAAAAACGTCTCCAAGTTCCAGGAAAAGATTTTCTCACCACACTGTGAAAACGAGCACAAAGAGACATTTCGCTGCAATTTTTTTCCTCTCACAAATTTCTGAATCCAGGGCTAGCAGAAAAGGAGAGGTGGGAAGCAGGATTTTCTTGTCATTATTATGACGGCGTGGCCTTGGTCATGAGCCGTGACCTTCTTTCATCCCTGCTCCTTGATCTGGAGGATGGGAAATAGTAGAGACTCAGAAATCTAGTGGGAGACCCCAAGAACAGTGCCTGGCACACAGTGGGCCCTTGGTGCGTGTTAGCTGTGACAAGGAGGAGAGCAATAAAGAACATTCTGTGTCACTAGAACGATCTGAGCTCTGACTAACATGCAGGGAAACAGCTTAACTGAGTGCTGAAGATTACATACTTTCAGTTCCTCTCCCACAGACACTACAATTTTCCTGATTATAAAAGGTCTACTGATGTTGATTTCAGTATTTTGGCAAGTGATTGGTCAGAAAGAAATTGTGATTATTTATCTAGGTAGCCTGGAAATATCAACCTGTTGGGACTATTTTCTAAAATAAGGAGGAAGGAGCTGGAGTAGCAGAATTAAAAATTTACTCGGCTGTCTTCCAGGGATCGTGTAAGAGCTTTGTGAGCCCGATCAATGGCAGCTCTGAAAATATTTGGAATATGCGCCTACCTTTTACCCAGGGAAACTATCAAAGCATAGCCCACTGAGCCACAGGACATTGTCTTAAGTTTTCAATTTCAGCTCTGTCTATGAAATAAATGATTTATAACTAGGGACCCAGGTGATGAAAATCCAGGGGCAGTTTCTGTTTTATTTTAGCCCCAAGGTTATGAGTAGACTGCATTTCAAAGCAATGGGAGATGTGCATTTCCCTTGCTAGTTTGATTTTCTAAATGTCACTGTACAATGTGATAAATGTTCTGATTAGTCATCGTTTGGAATTAGCACATATTCTAGTTAAACAAGGACTTTGAATCAGTAGAGTTAACATGCACAGATTATGGAACTGGAAGGCAATAGATTATGATAAAAATGCACTTCAGTAAACTGACAACTAAAATCATTGACTCCTTCTTAGATGTTTTTGCAGGTTTTTGCAATGCCCCTGAATCATTATTGGGATGTCAAATACAGGGGCCCCTGCCACTACACTTAAGTAATTCGAAATTCACAAACAAAGGAATGCATCCAAGGAGGAACCTTGTGTATAAATGTGGGTCAGAAAGTGTTAATAATGGGCTAAATACTAAGAGAAGAGAAGCTACAAGAATGCAGAGAAACGTTTTCATATAAATATAAACCTTTCTTTCTATACATAATTTGTATACTCATTATATGTATTGAAATATATATATTTTATATCAATGATTTTCATATAGGTGGGGAGCCAGAAGGATGTATCACAACCCAGAATGGAGAAGGGTTTTTTTTAAACTACACATACACCTTCCCTCCTCCTCTTAATCTCTTTTCTATCAAGATTCTGAGATACATCTACACCCATGTAGGCATGACTGAGAATCATGGACTCAATATCCTTTGGTCAACAGAAGAAAATTTCCTCCAGCCTTTCATTTATTCATTCCGAGCGCATCTGATGTTTTAAGTTATGCAATTGGCATTCACTTGCTTCCTTACATGCTAAATATCAGAGCCTAAGTATTTCATTGATTACAGCTGATGTTTGATCACTACTCTTGTTTCATCACTGTGGAAATGAATACTTGAGGGACACTTTGGAGGGTGCTATATATAGGCTGCTCTGTGTAAAATTCTTTCTATAATCAATGATGCCAGGTATCGCATTAGAAAATTCACACTATGCAAGACTTGCATTTTTAAAGCTCCTGCCATGAAAGAACAGTTTCCAGCCTGTTTTCTGTTGTCTGGCTCATTCAGACATAATATTAACTACTCCTGCCAATACTATGTAATGAAAGCACTATGCACACGGGACACTAAAATATTTACCCAAAGGCCTTGTGGAGGCAAAGAGCCTACTGCATATTATATTCCCATGATCTTCGCAACATGATTGCGAGACATGCCAACTTGGATATTAAAGGATGGATTTCACAGAGGCATAACATCATGAAAAAGAAATTATTTCTGACTATGGGGATTATGCTAATCAAGTAGTTAAGACTTTATCTTAGATCTTTGGAACCTTCATTCTGCACGCATTCAGGGAAATGTTCAAATCTAGTTGGTATTTCTTTATCATCAAGTGTAAAGTGATGTGCACCATCTGCTCCTGTTGCATACCGTAGTTCACACTTTCCATTTGGTGTTTTGGGACAGGTATTTGAATTTCATTTGATGACTGAGGCTCTAAAGGGCTGTGTAGGTTAGTTGACCCCCGTTAGTTTTTGTTCAAAGGAGGCTGGGGTTTGAGCTTATAAAGTACCATGCCTAGGCTTGTACTCAGGTCTGCAGATTTAACAAAACACTTTTAAGCTTAGGTTGGAATTTTTAATAAATGACAATCGAGAATACTGGCGGCATGTTAAAAAAAAAAGCGCCAAGTGCACAATCAGCACACGTTATTGAGAAATCTGCAAAAAAACCAAAGTTAGGTCATTTGAAAGTAGCTCTTCCCAGTTCTTCCCCCTTGCCCCCCACTCAGTCTATTTAGTACAAGGGTTTTCAAGTATTCTTTTAGTAGGTGAGTTAGGGACCCATGACTCGCATTTTGTAAATGAAGGTAGAAAATCCTGGTGTGGACATGGAGAGGGATTAAAGAATTACAAAAAAGTATGTAGTGGTCAGACGAGCAGAACTGAATGGACAAATAATGTGTGGATAATGAAGGAATTTGTCTTTCCAGCTTAATCAGCAATAATTATGTCGACTTATTGGTGAATCATTTTTGTAGATAAAAAATGACTGAATATAGGCACTTTCACATGGTTCACAAAAGGAAGAAAATTCTTCTGTGTCACAGAGCTCTAGGCACCAGGACGTTATTTCTGCCTTTGCTGGTTTTCCAACATTTCTTATATCAGTTCTTTCTGCATCTTTAGGAGACTTAATCTGCCCTACGGGGTCATGCTTTAGTCCACTGGTCATCTTTTGTGTTGAGCAGTAAGACCATCACCACTGAGAAAGCTCAGAGCTTGCCACCAGAGAGAGCCCTGTTTCTCCACAATACGTATGTGGAAAGGAGCAAGGTCCTTTCAGGAGCCTGGGAAGGTGTCCATCGATGGCCACCACTCCAACTTCTAAAAATCTGACCACCGTGCCCTTCTTAGTCAGCTGCAATTCCCAGTGGTCTGAAATGAGCAGACAATCTCTAATACTAAGCCTACTCTTCACGTACTGCAAATATGTGGTGCTCATATTTATCTGGCTGTGTGAACAAGGGTAAGTGTGTTTATGTAGGTTTTCAAACCACATTTACCTTTGTGTAGAATGATAATATACGTGAAAAGTAAATGATACATTTTTGTAATTCAGATAACTGGAATAAATACAATTTAGTTCAAGAAATGCAGGATGACTCCCAAATGAAGGTAAGCAGGATAATCTCACCTTTGTACCAAATGTTGATTTGTACACAAAAAGTTAAGGTTCAGTACACCATACGGAGGGAAGTGTGAGGATTATTAGAGCATGCAAACGGAGAGGGAGAGAAAACTTACCACAGCCTGGAACCATCAAGACCAAAAGAAGAAAAGAGTAAACATCCACATTAAAATCTGGTAGGAAAGCAGTAGGGTTTGTTTCTACCTGTTTAGTATCCCTGTATTAGAGACCGGCTGGAGAAACCATCAGGTGGGCAATCTCACTTTCAAGACCGGGCTATTCATGGCAGCTTATTACTTTTTTCATTGGGAGGATTGCCTGAAGGATTGTAGATTTGAATCTTGGTTGGCTGAGTAACCATCTTGTGTGTCACTTCTCTGGGTCTCAGTTAGCCTGCAGCCATTTCCCCAAAACCCTGTCTTTTCCCCTGCCATCCCTCAACGCCCACATTCCCTTCCCAATGGGGTGTTCTGCCGTTTTTCCTGCTAATGTTTCATCAAGGGCAAATATTGCTTCTTTTCTTCGTGATGTTCAAGATACCATTCCCTATCTTCCTCCTCCTCCCCTGAATATTCCCTCATTTTCTCCCCGAAATGTACACTACCACTTCAAATAGTTCCGATTCTTTTCCTGGGACCCCACACATGTCTACATTTAGTCTCTATCAGTGGACCGTTTCTACCCGCTTTGGCTATCTCTGCAATCCCGGTGCAGCTGTGCACATGGGGAAAATCTCAGTTGGATTAATTTGTTTATGGTAAGTGGCTAATGGGTGACACTTTTCTTTCCAGGTAGAGAGCAGCTAATCTTTATTAATTCGGAAGTTAGTTTTTAAGCTGCCTTTGGCGATTAGGGGAAAATAGATGTTTTTCAGAAGGCTTTAATGGGAAATAATCTAGAATGACCATGCTGGATTTGACTTCTTCAGCTGCCGCCTTCAAACATTCCGAGGAGAAAAAGAAGCTATTGGTAATACTGCTTTATGTGAGTGAGGGGAAGGAAGGGAAATGAGAGAAAACGAGAGGGATTCCAACTATGAAAATAAAAGGATGAAATGTTCATGCACACAAGTCAGAGTCCGAGCTATGCTGCTGAAATAATGCCTGGGTTTGCTCCACCTAAAGCGCTGCTCAGAGACATTCATAATCAATATAGAATATGTTCACTTAATTTTCCAGCTAATGCTGTGGCTTGCCCATATTATTATTCTGGTTCACTGCTAAGGTGGGAAACTGGGAAAGATAACTTGACAGTTATACTGACTCACAACACAGGGGGAAAATACAACATACGGCATTGTGCCTAGAATCAGTGGTAGTTTAGGAGGGGGAAAGAAAACGCGTGATTGTAAAGTCAAAGGGCTTTGACATGGTGGAGGCCCTAGGAAGTCTTTATTTCCCAGAATGCTGTGAATTTCATTTCTTAAAACATGTTCAATTTAATTTCACCTTAACATATGACCTTAAACTATAATTAGATATTTGGGGTTAACTGGGAAGAAGAGGATGCTGAAAAAGAAACGCTCTCTTTCTCCAAGAAGTTAGAAATCACTGGTTTACCTCAATTTGTATTAAGACCCCTAGATTTCTCTGCCCCTTTGTTCCCCAGTTCACTACATTCCCATGGACAAACATACGACCCTCACATCCAGAAAAACCCAGACACACCCACATCCTCTTAATCCCTTGCCATGTGGAGTTTGATGTCTCATAGAGAATGAAAGACAGTTTCATTGTTTAACAGAATGTAGAGGCCACATAGCTTCTGGTGAACTTACCTGCCCATAAAATGCTACACGATAATAACGACCAAACAGCCGCTTCTCGGAGTTGACCACCTCTGCAACTTTGAGATATGATCGATGAATGTCGTAGTAGAGATCTGATAATTTCTGAAACCATAAATCAAAGGGTTTCATGAAGGTGATGCTGACACAGAAAACAGGGAGTTTCCCCTTTTGAAAATTATAAGTAATTCACCAATTTAAAGCAGGATGTTTTGACCAAGCTCTGGGCTCAGGAAACGTACTTTGAAGTTTCTCTGCTTCTCGAAGACAGCAATGATGGGTTTGTTGACATCAGCGATGAGTTCGTATCGCTCAGACTTCCAAAGAAACTCCACACACATGTAGAGCTGCTCCACCAGGATATTCTGCAATCCCCCAAATCAAGTGAGATTTTACATGACTGTGTAAATATGGTGTACTCATTGTGGTTCATCCCTAAAACTTGTTTTCAAAACTGTTACACTGTCAGTTTTCTTTATAGTGGGGTTTCTGTGTTCCCTGTCTTTGTTCTTGGCATTTACACCCATCCTGGAAGCGATGGTGGGGTCTTCTTGGATTCTTCTCTTTCCATCACCAAATTAGTCCTTCAGACTTGCTAATTTGAATCTGTGAAATGCCTTCAGCTCTGTCTAGTCCTTTCCATTTTTATGGTCACTGCCTTAGATCAAACCCCTGTTCCTTCACCTCCAGACCCCATAGTGGCCTTCTAGTAATCTGTTTTCCTTCTGGTCCATCTTACGTGCTGTTCTCCAGGAATCCTTCTTTCTAAAATGTAAATCTGGTCATGAGCTCTCCACTGCCCTAAACCTTTGTAGGAACTCCAGTGTCTCTGAACGGCCATCCAAACTCTCTAGCACGACACTGAAGGAGCTCCATGATTAGGCACCAACCTCCCTTTCAGTGCCCCCACCCCTTGTCACTGACTTTGCACTTTGGGTACCCCATCCTGTACCACTCCACCCTCAGAATACTTTTATACCTCCACACATTTACCTGTGTGTGGCTACACCTATAAGAACCTTCAAGTCTCATCAATGGCAAGATCCAGTGCAAAAGTCTGGAGAGCTTTCATATGTCTCATCCATCTACATCCCAACCACTGTCACTTAAAAAGTTGTTTCCTTTTAATTGCCTAGATTTATACTTGTTGGGTCTTAGACTGGCTACTCTCCACCCTGAAAAAAGTTTGTCCTTCTCAAGATTCTAAACTCTTTGTAAGTCAGAATTATGTCTTATTTATCTTTGTCCTTCATCCTGAACTCAATGCCTCACATATATTAGTTGTTTAATAAATATTCAGCTGAATCAAATTATATACTCACTAAAAAAAGTGGATAATATTGTTGGAATCTTTTCAACAATGTCTTTGAAGAAAAGATTCTTTTTTTTTTTTTTAAAGATTTTATTTTATTTTATTTTGACAGAGAGAGACCCAGCGAGAGAGGGAGCACAAGCAGGGGGAGTGGGAGAGGGAGAAGCAGGCTTCCCGCGGAGCAGGGAGCCCGATGCGGGGCTCGATCCCAGGACCCTGGGATCAGGACCTGAGCCGAAGGCAGACGCTTAACGACTGAGCCACCCAGGCGCCCCTGAAGAAAAGATTCTTAAACGTTATTTGAAATAGTTAACATAATAAATATGTATCTGAATTTACTGTTTATTTGCAGGTATACTAAATTAATAGAAATCATATATAAAATTTAATTAAAATTGGCCCCCAAATTTGCTTTCTGTATCCCTTTTTTTCATTCTACATAACATTAAGATTTAAACAGTTAGCTTATTTATTTACTTGATGAGGGAGCTGTTTTCTTTATCAGAATTGTTGCTATGTAATTGCCACTAGAAAGCTTCTTTAGATTAACGAAAAATAACCATGGTTTGCAAATCAAAAGGTTTTTTGCAGAGGGCGCCTGGGTGGCTCAGTTGGTTAAGCAACTGCCTTCGGCTCAGTGATGATCCTGGAGTCCCTGGATCGAGTCCCGCATCGGGCTCCCTGCTCAGCGAGGAGCCTGCTTCTCCCTCTGACCCTCCCCCCTCTCATGTACTCTCTCTCATTCTCGCTCTCTCAAATGAATAAATAAATCTTTAATTAAAAAAAAAGGTTTTTTGCAAAAACTAGTGAGCCTTTCTGTTCAAGTGTATTTACAAACAAACTTTCTAATGCATTAAAAAAAGTTGTGACCAGCTCACAAAATTTTCAGCATCCCTTATGATGTTTACCAAAGGACTAATGATTTCATATCTTATAGAAGAGCTGACATTATATATTTGGGAAGAATTATATATATATAGACATTATATAAATAGAGAAGTAAAGTTTAGTTTAAATATTCATTGAAAATTATGCTTTATCAATGGAATTTGAGATCTATTAATCTCAGCTTTTTAGCCTGTCTTTCATTTACCCTAAGTCCTATTCTACAGTAATTTTATTTGATTTATGAATAAGATTTTCTCCTCCATCTTTAGCTTAATGTAACAGTTCAGTGCATCTTTTTACTCAGTTACTGTACACTAGATTATATGGATCTAACCTCATTGTATGGTGTGTCTTGCATTCCTGAATCTTCTTTCATTGCTCCTTCTTCTTTGATATTTGGTGTAATGCTCAGAAAAGCTGGCCAGCCCATAGAGAACATGCCTTGAGAGGACCAAACAAAATGAGACATTATTATTTGAGCCAAATCCTGTTTGGAATAGATAATGCCTTTCTTTATGATGTGACAAGTGGTAGTACAATAAAACTCACATAGTCAACGAGATGGGTATATAATGACTGTTGATAAATATTCTCTCCCAGGGCAACCAATGATCCTGTTCTCTAATTTTGTATCATTTTTCAAGTGACACATTTTCTTTTAGAATGTGGCACAGAATTATGGACAGAATACAGAATTTGTAGGTAGACGTGGTTCCAGTGTTTTAATTTGGCCAGACTCTTTGAGCCTGTTTCTTCCCATTTGTTAAACTGAAGATGTTAATATCTATTTCAAAGGATAGTTGAAAGAATTCAATACATTAATATTTGAGAAAACACCTGGTATGGTCAGTGCATTATGGAAACAATGTTCATTCCTTGCCAATTTTCACTCTTTTGCATTATCTAAATTTTCCTAGCACTGTGGCTACAAAGATAAAAATAAAAAGATCTGGCTCTACAGATAATATATAAAGACAGTTGATCAGGGGCAATGTCCCCAGAGGGAGGATTGGAACTAAATAGTAGAGAATTTGAGTAGTCAGGAGCACAGCTTGGGGTAACAGACCAGCCTTTGAACTTTGGCCCCATCACAAGCTTACCATGAACTCTGGGTCAGGTTGTATCACTTCTCTTGGTTTTCTCACTTGAAAACAGCACGCCGTAATAGCACCTAACTCAAAGACTTATTACTGGCAACTAATCAAGATATTGCCAGTATAGAGTCTAGTGTGGGCCCTTACATGGAGCAAGTGCTTTTAAAATTATAGCTAATCCTGTTGTGAGATATTTTCATTTTTAATTATCAGCTCATGGACTATGTAACTCAGTGATCACTCCCCAAAAGTGCTTGAAATTATAATTAGGATAATTGTTGCAACCTAATCCCTGCATTAAAAATTCTACTTTCCTACTTTTGAAAATAATAATATTACTTCCTGTAATTAAACATATATTAATATATGACAATCGATTAGCAGGGATATATAGCAGAGAAAATCATTATATATTTTTTGCAGGATGATGATCATTATTACAGTTGTATTTTCTGGAGTTGCTTATATTTGGTGATACTCTTATTAAGTGCACATTGTACTGAAGGGATACTTTATTCCTCTGACTTAGCAACATCATAATATAAAAGTATGCTGAGGACTTCAGATATATGCCAATGGATATGAATATATGTTAATGCATCATAAAAAATCACCTTCCTTAGAGTTTACTAAACAAATATATTCTTTTCTCAATGGGTGCGTTAGAGTCCAGTGTTACTTTAGGTCTGGAAGTGGGTATTTAACATTTTTTGAATATTAAGATTTCACACAATATTTTGGGATATAAGTTTCCATAATTTCTCAAACTGACCTCTAGTTTTATCAGGTTTTTTCAATTTTGTTTTTTGTTAGAATTTGAAATCATTTTTATGGAGCTGTACAGTGTCTGATTATGATACAAAATAGATGGGGAAGAAGGGTACGTTAGACAAAACAGTGATGCGTTTGATGACGTGCATATAAAAATGAAGCTAAATTGTAAGTATGGAGCTAAGCAGGAAGATCCCTGAATTTTAGCGTGGACACGAGTCATCATGCCAGATCTGGTCTTCTCCTCAAACAAGTGACTTCCCTGTCTCACAGTTCACTTTGGTCATTTGGTTCAAATGCCTTATTTGCAAAATCCACTGAGAGTCTTTAGAAAATATATGCATATTTAAAAGAATAAGGGATTAATTAAGTTTCCAAAATATTGTAACTAAAGTCCATTTACCTTTTGTTCAGTTATTTTGATTTTAATATTTAAAGATTTGTTTCTGTTTTTCATACACTGAGGTTTCCACTACACTTAATACATTGCTGGCCATAACCTTTGGGTTTGAACAAACTTTTGCAAGAGGAAACAGGTTAAGTGGATTAGCTATATTGCCAAATGTTTTACAAAGAGTAATTCTTTAGGTATTGTTACAAAATCTTTCATCAAACTTTAAGGATGACATATGCTTAATTAAAGGAAATCAATACTGTAAATTATTATATGTTGTAAATTGTCTGAATCAGTTTATGCTTTTAAAAAAGGAAATGGAACATGTTCATTATAGAGTCCTGCATATATATTTCTGGCATTCCTTTTTTCAAATGAGTCGTCTTATTACATTTCAAAATTTAAATAGATTTCTCTTGCAATTTTAAACAATTTTAGAATAAAATCCCAAGGGCAAACTAGTATGCAGATTGGTAGCAAATATGGCCATGACTCAGAATCCTATATATTGGATAAGATGTAATTCTATGTGCTGAGAACTTTTCAGTTCTACACTTCATAAATTTGGGTAGATTTTGGAGTGGTAGGAGCTTCAAGCTTTTACAGTGGGAGTTATGAAGGTCTGAGATAGTTTTTGCTTCTAAGAATACATTTAAAAGTTTCATCAAAGTAGACTTTAAGCAGCAATGTGATTTCTTCTGTACTGTTCCATGGGGGTAAAGTTTATGCGGGAGAGTTAGGCCACTCACTTCCTCCACCAGGAGCTGTTAGTAATGGGTAGCTATCACAGGGGTGGATATCCTCCGGGAGCAGGGATGGTGTGCAAATCTTTTCCATTTTCCAGTAACCTATGGTAGTGCAAGATGAGGTTAAGACATTGCTACATGTTGGTGTTAATACAAGCTTATGAGACTCTAAATCATTAACCAATGAAACATTCTCATTTTGAACTAAGAGGTTGACCAGTTAGCCTTTTTGTACATAAAATAAACATGATAATGGCATGAGAGAGCTAAAATTTATAAGTACAGTATAATTAGAAATATCTGTGAAAATTAATGTTACTAAATAAAACATAACTGAGATTAATACAACCTAAAATTAGTAAGTTAATTATAATTTAGGTTTCAACACGTCAACTTCTAGACTTTTCTCCCTGCACATGGTCGTCTTACCCTTCCTTTTCAGGTATTCCGCAATGAGGGCAGCTATATGGATGTAGCACATAGCAGCCTGTAATAAAAAGGAAAACCGTTTCAGAGGAAGGCACAGTATAGATTTTACTATTTGTCTAATCAGGACGAATCTTCCAAGGTGACTCAGTATTCCATGTGAGACTATGTGGAGGAATCCTTTTAATGAAAGAATCAAAACCAAGAATAGATTTGATTTCCAAAAAGTTCACAATCAAGAATAAAATTTTTTGGGGAATTTTTGTTTGTGTTTTTCTGGGAGTAGTCTTCAAGTGGGTGAATGAGCTGAATTGAAGAATTTTTCAATAGAACTACCTTCCTTCCTTAATATCTAAGTCTAATGTATATATTTTTAAAATCCACAATTTTCTTTTCTTGGTAAAACTACAAGCTACAGCATCAGGATCTAAATTGGGAGTAAAATTAAGCTACCGTCTTAGCTTTTTTCCTTCCAGTAATGGCCTCCTTTGAATATCTACTATTTTTAAGATGGTTGCTTCACAAGGTGGTACTTGATTAAATAGTGTGGCCTAATGTAACATGTGTGCTCCCTCCCAACCAGACTATATGGCGATTTTATTATTCTCTCTTATCTCCTGAAAAGCCTTGAACATTGCTGAACACGTACTAGAACTTGACCTGCTGAAGGGTCCAAATGACTTCAGCTTTTCCCTTTGAAGGTTGTGGAGTTATTTCTCCATTTTCTGGACCATCCAAGGGAACTGGAGTTTCTCATTCTTGTCCCACCAAAATGCCTCCAACCGAGGTTTCTAATTGGCTCTATTTCTAGCCCAGGATCCCTCACATGCATTTAGGAGAACTTCAGGGGTTAAGACTATCCCAGATAAAACAATCTTTTCCCCAAAGGGGCATATTTCTGAGAATAAGGCAGAAATTTTTTCCATTTGGTGTCCTGAAACCACTTGGGGGCTGTGAATTGCTGCATAAAAATCCACCTGGTGTTTGAACTGACATAAAAAAGTTAGCTATTGATCTATAACCTTCACACAATGCACTCGCCTCACATGGCTTGTGGGAGTGTTAATATTTCCATCCCCAGTTCAGACTAGCTGCAAATGAGGACAGATTACTGCAGCCTGAGATAACTCACCATGGTGGCAAACTTCCCCATCTGACTCCAATTACAGGGAAGACATTTTAAAACACAGAACATTAACTTATATAACTCAATTTCCAGACACCCTTACAACGATCCTCCTTAGTCTTAGGCTTTTAACCTTCAGTTCTGCATTGCATATCCTACAATTGCAGTTGATACCAACAACTCTGGCCTTGACTTGGTATTATTTACATGGAGTTGGGCATTCTTGTATCCTACATGCAAATTTAATGCACATCATATATAATTGGGTCATATCTAGATGAGTGGAAAAATATGGTATTCAACTGTAAATGAAAGTCCAATCGTCCTGATAAAGAGGAAAATACCAATGGAGAAGGACTGAGCCTTCGCTAATCACCTCGGATAAGTCTCCATTTCTTGCGTGAATCTTGGCCATGCTTTCGAGCCAGGTCCTCCGCAGCTCAGGGGTGCTTGCATAGGAGTTTGCCAGGCTGTACTGGAGATCCACCAGCATCTCAGGGTCCTTCTCATGCTCCTTCATCTGAGCTGTCGCCATCAAAACCGTCCTTATACGTTTCGTCAGATCTTTCACCTCTGCTGGGAAGTTGCTGTTCTTTGGAAAACAGAGAGCCTGGGTCATTATCTGTTCCTAATTCCTAAGGTAGGTTACTTAAGTTATGCTATTAATTATGGCTTGGCTTCACAGTTTGGTGCATTCTCTTTATTGTTCATAAATATGTACTTTATATATGATTCCATGTATTGATTGTGGTTGTACACATTTGAACATAAGAACTGCAGTGGACTCCATCTTATCTGCTCACCTAGCTTCTTTTAGTAAGAGCATCCTGATTGTTCTTCGAGGTGCTCTCCTCTCTGGCTCTGGTTCATGTGATTTGAAAGGGTTTACTTCATTTGGAGGCACCAGCGGGTGGCCCACCAAACTGGCCTGGCCAAACAACTGGCCAAGCCAGTGATCGGTGTAGGAATGGGGATATGATACAAGGTTTAGACAAAGAGATTCAGGTCTGGGACTTTGACTGGCACTATAGAATGAAGTGCTTTTACTTTTCTATTCTTTTATTTTTTAAACAATTTTATTTATTTATTTGAGACTGAGAGAGAGATAGCATGAGCTGAGGGAGAGGGGGAGGGGCAGAAGGAGAGGGAGAAGCAGATTCTCTGCTGAGCAGGTAGCCCCACACAGGACTTGATCCCAGGACCCTGGAACCATGACCTGAGCTGAAGGCAGACACTTAGGCAGCTCTGCCACCCAGGTGCCCTGATGCACTTTTTTCCCATTTATAGGATACTCCAGTGTCCTCAGAATTTCTGAGAGTAAGCTCATGGGGAGAGCCTACTTGTAAATGAAGTAAACAAAGAGGAATACTGAACTGAGAGATAGAGAGAGGCAAAAATCGAGGCAGTAGGGGAAGGGGGCCTAAAAACATGATGATTTTTTTAATTAAAAAAAAACTTTATTAAAAATTTATTTCCAGGGGCGCCTGGGTGGCTCAGTCGTTAAGCGTCTGCCTTCGGCTCAGGTCATGATCCTAGGGTCCTGGGATCGAGCCCCGCATCAGGCTCCCTGCTCCGCGGGAAGCCTGCTTCTCCCTCTCCCACTCCCACTGCTTGTGTTCCCTCTCTCGCTGTATCTCTCTCTGTCAAATAAATAAAATCTTTTAAAAAAAATTTATTTCCAGTTTTATTCAGAAGTAACTGACATACATCACTGGATGAGTTTAAGGCATACAGCATGGTGGTTTGATTTATATATATTGTGAAATGAGTACCACAATCGGTTCAGCTCACATCCATCTCCCCATGTAGATGCAGTACAAGGGAAAGAAAGAAAAAAAGGAAAAAGGAAAAAAAATTCCCCGTATGATGACAAGTCAGGATTTTCTCTCTTAACAACTAACTTTTCTATATAGCAGGAACAGTGTTAGCTACAGTCATCATGTTGTACCTGACATCCCTAGTTCTTATCTATCTTACAACAAGAAGTTTGTACCTGTTGACCACCTTCCCCCAATTTCCCCACTCCCACCCCCTGCCTCTGATAACCTCAAGTCTGGTTTCTTTTTCCACAATATTCAGGTTTTTTTTTTTTTTTGTTAAGGTTACACATATAAGTGAGATCATACAGTATTTGTCTTTGTCTGACTTATTTCACTTAACAATTCACAAAATTTCACTTTGGCTGACTTAACGCCTTCGATGTCCATCCATGTTGTCACAAATGCTAGGATTGCCTCAGTTTTTATGGCAGAATGCTAGTCCATTGAATAAACACACCACAACTGCTTTATCCATTCACTCACTGATGGACCTTGTTTCCATGGCTTGGCTATTGTAAATAATGCTACTATGAATGTGGGGGTGCAGCTATCTTTTCGAATTAATGTGGAAACATTATTTTAATCCCTGGGTTGAGCCATGCCTGATGCCAGACTCTATCCCTGGACTTTCCAGTACTATGACTAAAGAAGTCTTCAGAAACTTTTTTTTTTTAAGTCTTCAGAAATTTGTAAAAGAAAGATTCAAAAAATTTGACCAAAAATAGGATTATGAGAGAATCACTGTGTTTCTGGAGGTTTGTGGTTAGTTTTCTTGTTATATCCCATTCAAGCACACATCTTGCAAATTCCACTTAATGGATGACAGACTGACAGTGGTCAGAGCTGTTTGTTAATTCAAACCAGCAAACTCAACATTACACTCAGTTCAAGTCTCAACAAACAAAATACAAAACCTGTATTTTTTTATGATTTTGATATTTCACAAAATCATTCAGTTTAGTCTTATTCCTAAATCTTTGAAAATGTCCACAAGGCATTTCTTACTTTCATCTGCTTGTCTCCATTAGCAAAATTATTGGTAATTGCAAGGGAATGTTGAAACCTAGAGCCTCCAATCCCAGCATCGGCTATCAACTGGCTTACGGCCTTGATGAGCTAGAAGAGAAAAGAACAATGAAACTTCAAAAATGGTAACTCAGAAATAATAATTTTAAAGAAATTACTGGATGAATGTATCATTGATTTCTCCCTGTGGGTCCAAGGTAGCATCTTCATGCATTAAATTTTTAGAAGGTCATGTCATCTAGGGCATTTCCTATAATTTAAAATATTTATATAAGAAGGTTGCAGGAATCTTGGGGTGCCTTAAAGAAACACATTTCTGCGTGCAGAATCTGGTGGGGTTTGGCATCCTAGAGATAGCCATGGTTTCCCGAGTCGTGTATTCTATTTGATTTTGTTCCCTGGCAGAAGAAAGGAAAAGTCCAAGTGGAGTTATGGGCTTTGCTGATTTCTGCCCAGCTGCCCTCTTCCTCTGAGTGAGAGTTGAGTGTGCTGAGTGTCTTTAAGGAGGGCTTTGGTAGAGGAGTTGGTAGCTCTTGCCCTGGGGCCAGGAGCCTTTTATCAGTGCTGGAACAGATGAGTGGTTTTCACAACAAATTACTGAAATTTGGCAGCACTTACTTGTAAGTGGGACCGGACAATTGACTTTTGCTTGTTAAATTCAAAATTCTTCCTCATGAAAAAGTACAGAAGTGCTGATGCTTCAGTCTGTGTTGACCGTGACCTGTGGTTACAGCATTTCAGGACTTCATAGCAGAACGATCCACACAGGTCGGCCGGCCCCTGAAAGAATGCTGAAGGAAACTATGGAAATAGAAGGACTGGTTAAGGGCCGACCATGCTTTCAAGTTGCTCTGTTTATGCCCAATTTTAGAATTCCTTAAAACACAATCCAACAACTTCTTTTTTTTTTTAACCTTGTCTTTTTCTTCCATTTGCAAGTGGAAGGGATAGAATTGTATTTATTTAAGTCTATATTAATATTTCTTTTTTTTTTTCCCCAGAAATACTCATTCTCTACATGGTAAGACTCCCATGCATCAATAACCAATGACAAACCAGAACCAGGGGCTGAGAGCTTTGAAATGTTTTCTATTGGCCCAACATTGTAAAACCACAGTGATCCTCAAAGGTGGTAGCTCTGTCTATTTTAATGCGGCAACTTTACTTGGCATGAATGGACATCACAGTTGATGATGTGCATTTTACCTAACTCTCTGTTGCAAACACTGAGAACCCCCCAAAAAGATGGCTAGCTGTTAATTTTATTCCCTTTTGATATCCCAGCCTATAGGCTGTCAAGGCTGTGAACTTATTTTCAGACCATGAATCAAATGGCTTATTAAAACCCCAAAATAGTCTAATAAAACCACATAAACCAAAATTGAAGAAAACAAGCCTTCTTCCCTCCATACTGAGAGATGTCAGGATTAATATGTGTGTATCATCATCTTTCCCCGAGCTTTCACTGGAACCAGGAGAATGCTTACTTTGCATACAAACAGTCTCAAGGAGGCAAACACATGCTTCAGCGCTGTGGCTGACTGGTTGACTTGGAAAAAGAGCATGTAGGTGTCAAAGACCCTCTTCATCATTGAATTTTGACATTCAGATTGTTGGAGCTGTCTCTGGAAATTTAACACAGAAGTTATTTAGGATGAGTTAAAGGACAACTGCATTTTTTTCAAAGGATATTTATTGTGAACCTACTATGTGGTAGGCACAATTGTAGGCACTGGAAATAGTGTTGAATAAGGAGATAAGGTCTATGTTTCCCACTGAAACTTACACAGCACTGATTGAAAAAATTACTAAATAAGAAAATAGAGCAGGATGATAAGATATAATAAAAAGTAACTGCTTTGGGCATAAGGTTACTCTAGATAAGTTAGTTAGTCAAGACCTCTTTAATGGATGAACTGACATGTGAGCTAAAGGAATTGGCTATGGGCAGATCTGAAGGGACTAAGGAAAGAGAAACAGATAGTACTAGGGATATGAATTGGGAAGAAGCTTATGAGTTCAAGGTTGAAAAAAAAAAAAAGAGCAGAACAGCCTGAGCATGGGGCATGGGGTGAGATGAGGAGAGAGGTAGAAGATGAGGTCACAGATGAGATCAGAGAGGCAGGTCCTCGTAGGCATTGGTAGCGACTTTGTGATGCCTGAGATTTGACTGACATTTTCACTGAGTAATAAAGAATTAAAATACGGTTTTTGCTCTTTCTACCACCATGATGACATTTCACCTGAAAGCAGAGCTTTCTTGGCATAATCATTGTTTGGTGTAGACTTTATTCAGTGGATCCAACTATTCCTAGTTCAACCCTGAACATCTGTAAGCTCATTAGATTGAGCTAATATTTTAAATATCTCTATTGAGGTATAACTGACATGTAATTGCTATAGTTTGCATTTATAAAATTTTATGTAAATGGAAATATACAATACTCTTTCTGTTTGGCTTCTTTCACTATGCATGACTGAGCAGTATTCTATTGTATGGATATACCACAATTCTTAAAATCCATTCACCTGTTGATGTACATTTGGGTTGTCTTCAGGGTTTATTAAAAATAAGGCTTCTATAAATATTTGTGTACACAGTTTTGTGTGACCAAATGCTTGTATTTCTCCTGGGTAAATTCTCAGTATTGGAATGGCTGGTCACATGATAGACACATGTTTAACATTTTAGACCGCCATACTGTTTTCCAGAGTGTTTGCATTCCCACCAGTGGATGAGAGTTCCAGTTTTTCCATATCCTTGCCAAAAGTTGGTATGATCAGTCTTTTTAAATGTAGTCATTCTAATAGTATGTAGTGGTATTATTTCACCAAAAGCACACAGATGACAAATAAGCACACGAAAATATGCTCAGCATTATTAGTCTGTTGGATCTAGCTGTCATTTGTCTCCCCCTCGAGATTGAAAAGTAGAGTCACACTCTCCCTCAGCCTGGCTTGTCTGAGAGTGAAGCAGGAGGAATAAGGAAAAATGCTTATTATTTGATGATAGTGACATATGTATGTACATATATCATTTGAGCAGTAGTCAACTTCTGATAAATTCTGAATCTCATCTTTCAAATTTTTTTCCATTCACACTTAGGTTGATTTATGTAAGGTTACTTGATTTCATAAAACATGTTCTCGACTTCCCACAACTTTTCTTCCTCCCATTTTATCATGGTTGCAGAAGATGTTAGAATCAACTTACCTGGTGAATGTGGGTGAAGAGGGATAGCAGGTCTAGAATAGTCAGGCAAACCTCTGTAGCTATATTGGCCTCTGTGTCCACATGGTGCACAATGTCTATTTCATTGGAGTTGCCTACAAAATATAAGGTAGAACATGCATAAATGTCTAAGAAAACTCTTTGTATCTCATAAAGGACTTTCTTCTATTATAACATATTCAATGTTTATTAGTATTTTGATAAGCAATTTATTAAATCAAAGCGCTTTTGTTTGTTCAATTACCTTATTGGCTGAATCAAAAACTCTATACAGAGTCTTTAGTGGATGCTATAGACTGAATGTTTGTGTCCCCCCCAGATTCCTATGTTGGAGCACTAATCCCCAGTGTGATGGTATTTGGAGGGGGGATCTTTGGGAGTAATTAGCTCATGAGGGTGGAGCCCTCATGAATGGATTAGTGCTCTTATAAAAAGGGACACCAGAAAGATCACCTTTCTCTGTCATGTGAGGACACAACATGTCTGCATGTCTGCAAACTAGGAAGAGGATTCTCACCAGACATCAAATCTTTTAGGACCTTGACTTTAGACCTCCCACCCTTCCAGAACTATGAGAAATAAATGTTTGTTGTTTAAGCCACCCAGACTGTTAACTTGTTGTAGTAACTCAAACTGACTAAGACAGTGTGTGTGCCCTTTTCATGTCAGCTGTAGACAAGAGTGATCCATTGCCATTATTTCTTACTTCTTTTCCATTGATGTAGGCATTGACAGAGTCACATTTCTTTCATTCTCAGTCTGGGTCTAGTTTTATGCTCCCAGGCTAACAGACTAAATGTACAGTCTCTGTGGGCAGTGTGCATTAATGGCCATTAATGACATTAAAGGTATTTATAGGTGAAGGCACATGCCTTCAAACAGGTAACTCTGGTCACATGCCCATAGTCACTAACACGTACACGGTACAAAACACTAGGTCCATTTTTCCTCATTCACAAGCTGAAATGTGTGTATCATTGTGTTCAAGATGTCACACTTACTGCTTCTGGGACATGGGCAACTTACTCCTCTTCCCGAAGAGCAGAAAGTAATAATCTGGTTGAGAGAGGCCCCCATAAGACTGAAAATAGCAAAGTCACTTGATACCAGAGGAGCTACACCCAGCAGATTATCTTGAGCTATTTGCTTTTTTCCTTTCTTCCTTATAAGGACACTACATTTTTTAAACCACCTCTCTAGTGATTTTTTTTTCCCTCTAAGAAAATTCCTTGGGCTACAGCAAGCTTGAAAAGCAGTGGTCTCAGGGGCATGCCAACATTTCCTATGTTTCTGACATTATAATGCATTTCATGTTTTCCACACATCTAGAGAAACACTGATTGCCATCACATTCCTATTATTTCTTGTTTACTTACTGGACATGGTATTGTCTAACATCTGTAAGAGTTTGGGGTTTGAAAGTGCATTTTTGCCTCGAATTATAGGTAAAGTTTGTGATCTGTGCTGCTTATGTCCTTCATGAGTGGACGTGGTATGCATCCTGAAAATTAAATAGGAAGAAATGGTTAAAGTACGAGAGATATGACATATTGATGTTCAATCAAGTATTCTAGATTGAGTCAAATATAAATGACTTTTAAACAGAGATGTTGTATTAGAAATATTGATTACAGGTAACATGATAAAAGGGAGTTTTAAGAATACTTTTGGAGAAATTTTATTTAAGCCAAAAATAGGTTCAGAAGGATAATAATACCAAAGAATGATAGAAGAATAACAGATACTGAATTTAAATCTGAACAAGCATATTCATTATTGTTTATTGAAATCATGAGATTCCATGGGAATTCCATGGGATTCCATCCTGGTAAGGGAGAGAGCTAAGGGGGCCCTGAGTGCAGCTATGTTCCCAGGCCGATGACAATGGACTGCAATGGTTCTCATTCAATGTCTCCTTTGCATGTCCATCTGGGGGAATGAGCCAGTGTTATGTGGAAGTAGGAACACTTCCCATTCTTTACTTTCATTTAAGCTATCATTTGGCCAACATAATAGAACATTTTTTTTTTAGGAAAGCAGGCAATAGGAGATACCCTGAAGAATCAAGCCTATAGAAAAGGCAATGGTTTTCCCTTGGTCACACACTTCAAGGCTCATTTGGTTCTGGCCAAATCAAATGTTCTGGATGGCTTGAGGCCCAGAAGATCTAACTTTGGTTTACAGTGGCCAGGGGAGTCCGGGTCATTCCTGAAGCTACAATAAATAATGGGTTCTGGGCTGAATGGCTTGGACCTTTGGGACTGGTTTATTTCCAGGTTTTGAGTCTATTTTAGTCTGGAATTTCTCAAGGAAAAATCCTGTTTCTAGAAGGGGAAAGGTAGGAATGGCCAGGACTTGTCTAGATCATTCAAGAAGCCTGAAACCTAACTGACCAAACATTAACAAAACTACAGTGACCTCAGGTACATTATTATTGTCTTTAAACATGAAAAGTCAATGTTTATAGTCCTCTATTACCATTTGCAAAACATGCCTATTATGTTTTCTCATTTACTTTCACACAAGGGACCACTTCAAGGAGTCTCTATGGACTAAGAGGCAAAATTTACTCCATGATTTATTGGTTATATACCACTTTTCTATTTCTAAAATTCTTCCTAAAATATAGCCATTTTCATATTATATATTATTATGGTATCTCTGGGAAGAATAAATCAAAGTAGAGAAAATTTTAGCAAAGAATTCTTATTTACTAGACTCAGAGGAGACTTAAAGTAGGATTTCAGGGCAAAATTTTCCGACCAGGTAATTAATAAAGGATGACTCCAGGTCCTATATGCTAGTTAAATCAGTGTAATGACTAGGAAATCTAACATGAGCTTATGGAACCATCCATGCTTCCTCACTGCCCTTGGCCCTTTAAAAAATAATTTGAGCTCTAAAGATACTGCTAACATATTACAAACATTGAGAGGAATGGGGAGATACAACCTCGGCATTTTACTTTGTCACTAGGAGGTTAGCAAATATTAAATGAGTCATTTATTGGAATTATGTCTTTTTGGGTTCAATTAAATTAAGGTACCTATTAACCCTCATCCTATGCATGGCATTGTGCCCTAGTGCACATAAATAAAGCATAATCCTTGCCTCTTAGGTCTTCATAAGCTAGCGGGGCAGATCGGGCAGTAACTGAGAAGTTTTTTCAGAAAAACACAGAGTTATTTGAAATCTGCATTTGGTTTAAAGTATATGCATACATACATTGTGTGTGTGTGCGTATCCACACCCCCATACATATATACACATCCGTATACATATATACCTATGTATATATGTGTACACATATACACATACACTTATACATAGGTATATATGTGTACATACGTACATATATACACATGTATGTACACATATATACACACACGTATACACACAATAAGATTACAAATATCAAGCAAATGCGATGTTACCATTGTGACAAGGGACCTGATGCTTGGCAGGAAGGATTAGATCCTTTGAGAGTTCCATTGTTCTGGGTGGACTGCACAAATTTAAATGCAGCAGCAATTTTTCTGCAAGGAAAACTGATGTTTTAATCATAGCTCCGTATTTGTAATTTACTTATAAACACAGAACGGCAACTGGCAAAGTGATTATTGAACAATGAAATAAGTTCACGTGTTATGAAAAACAGAATCACATTTTCTTCCGGCAATGGGAAATGGGGGTTTAGTGAAGGTGCTGGGGGCTTCGTGGTCTCTCATGAGAAAAGGATGTCAACACAAAAGTTATTCCAGATTCATTTTTCTTTTTAGCTTACTAGGAGTATATTCGTTCTTTCCTTCTTTCCTTTTAATTGAAGAATAGTGTTATATTAGTTTCAGGTGTACAACATAGTGATTTGATGAGTCTAGATGTATGTTGCCATCACCACGAGTGTACCTCATCTGTCCCCAAACAACAAAACCAATAACTATATTCCCTATGCTGTACCTTTTATTCCTGTGACTTATTCACATTGGATGTATTTTCTTAAATAGGAATCGTCTACATTACATCCGCACAAATGATAGATAAGTTAGTTCAGACCATATGGGAAATGTGGTTTCCTTTCAGAAATGTATGTTTTGTGCTTTTCTCTCTCAATAGCTTTAACTAGTTCTAGATCTACTGTGGGTATAGGGCAATCATTAAACTCTTATGTCTACTGTGAGGTCAACCTTACAGTCCTTATGTGCATTTTAAGATTTCTAACATATATCTCTGTAAGTCTAACTGGATACATTACTATTTGTCATATCTTTTTTTAAAAGACCAGACTAACCTATTGGAATTTAAAAGTTATTACCTTATTATATTGCGTTTCCCTAGGTATCTGAAATTTTGAAGACAAACACTAGAAAGGAAAAAAAAGTCACATTCTAATTATTCATGCCCTTTTATTTATACAAACCATTTATTTAAGTTCATTAAAAGAAAAATATTACATTTTCTTTAAATATTTCATGCATTACTATTGATGGGTAGTTCAGCATATGGGTCCTTAGAATGAAAGATGGCATACTGAACTATTTTGAAGCTTCCAGAAGAAAATGTTAATGAACCAACTGTATAACTTACTCCAAGATGCTGAAGAAGTCAGACACCTCCGGGCTGGGTGCTCTTTGCCAATAGGCAATCAGCATCTCTAAAAAGAAACACCATGGGGCATGAGACTTTGGAAATGCAAAGTTTTCCTTTTTTAAAAAATTTAATTTTCAAGAGCTCTCTTTACCCTCTGAAATGGTCTTCATAATGTGAAGAAAGCACATGAGAAGACTCCTGGTTTCTGCTTGATCTAACTTGTCAAATCGAAGCGTCGACCCTATCAAAGACAAGGGTCGAGGGATCTAGGAGTGGAAGAACCAAGAAGGATTGAGTTCGAGTGAGAGCCTGCTGACCCACAAGGCGCTGGGTAGTTGTGAGAAAAGCCCCACCTTTTCACAGTTGTCAGTCTTCTCACTGCTCTTCTCATTGGTGCTTGGGTTGGAGTCAAGACTCGCTAAGGAGGCTCTGGAGTCAGCATGGTTTACTGTAGAAATAGCTATTGATGAAAATGCTGCAAACACAAGCCACAGCACACAGATGGTAATGAGATGTAACAGGCACACACACACAGAGCTAAAATGATGCCCCCAAAAGATGTCCGAGCGTTGAGGTGGTAGCAGTGTTGGGCAAGACTGACATAACAGAGTCTGCAATTGCCATTAAAGACGTGCCACATCGTAAGAATGGTCATGATGGCCACGCCAGCGTTAAGGACTTAGGAAAATTTAGGCCATTATAAATGGAAATAAAGTACAGCTCATTCTGTGATTTCTTAAAAAAAAAACTTTTAAAAGAAAGTTTCTCTTTTAAAAATGCTTTCATAAATGTTCCTAAGGCTGCTTTTGGGGAAGAAGCTTTCAAGTTCTGACAGTTTATAAGAAATGAAGACGACATTTCCAAAATAGTTCTTAAAAGTAAATTTTGAACTTGACGGGCTATTATATTTTAACAGGTTGTATGCAATGAAAGCTTAAAGGTTGTTTCCAGAATGAAGCAATTTAGTAACATCTGAGTAGATCGCTCTTTGAGCCAAGTAAAACTGAATGCTAAGTAGAAGAGGAAGCCCCTGGATGGTTTTCAAAGAAATAAGTAAAGAGACTCTTTAGCTATATAAATATAGTATATTTTGACATACAGAAATTTTGCACGTTGAATTATGGAGTGGGTAAAAAACACGATGATACGTAACATAAACATGGATGAGAGTGAAACACAAGGGTTCTCCCAAGGTCTTAAGTACCTGCTATGGAATTTAAAACATCTTTAGAAAATGAGGCGTCCACAGAGTTTGCATGTTTCATAGCTGACTGGGTGTGAAATCCTCCATTGGGGCTGAGGTCGTCTCTAGACCCCTGCATTTGAAGCATGGAAGAGATTAATGGGAATTGCTGGATTTCAACACTGTAAACCCACACATGCCTTCTTTGTTATGCTTTTGATTTGATGCTATTTGATTTGATCTTTTATATTCCGGCGAAGGTCTTCTGCCAAAGCAGGCCGTAGAAATGAATACTCATAACCATGCTTTTCAACAAACCCATACTCTTAGCCACAGCTTGATTTCTTATGTGATTTTTTCTTTTTACAAGGTAGTGGAAACTATCTTCTAGATATAAACTAAGTGGTTGGAATGGCTACTGACTTTTTACGGATTATACTATAGATTATATATCATTATTATCATGGGTTATCTTATGTATATTACTAGTACTAAAAACTAATTCCAAATACTTATTATGTGCCAGTCTCTATGGTAAGTGTTTTCTACTGGACCATTTAATCCTCATAAGGATCCTGTGATGGAGGAATTCTATCCGATTCTATAAAGAAGATAGTGGATGTTGAAAGAGGCTGGATGACTTATCTAAGGTTACATGGCTAGAAACTGGTATCACTGGGATTTGAACAAGGTCCTCCTCTACACAACATTCCAAAGGCATAGCTCCTAACTTCCAGGTGGTAATATCGTGCCTTCAGCAGTGTGTTAATTCATCCGGGCTGTGAACACAGGCACCCGATCTCAAGTGGCTTGCTGTGCAGTCACTATCATGGCTCAGTGGAGGAGGGATGACAGACAGGCCACTGCTGGGTGTGACTGAAGCACTTGGCTATGCCAACACCGGGTGGTCACGAAACCGATGCAGAAAGGTCGGGGGAGGGAGGTGAATGCTGAGGACAGGACCATGCATGTTACAGAGGAAACTGGTAAAAACTGGACAGAACTGGAAGGTGATACAGAGAACAGAGGAAAATGATGGTTGAGGTGGAAGGCTTCAGGGACCAATCTGGAACAAATGACCGATGCCAACGTCTCAAAATAGCTAGCACGAGGTGCTTAGTTTGCTCACAGTTAGGGGAAAATGGCTCTCCAGGGCAAAAACACAAAACAGGCAAACTCTTTATGAAAATGCACATTTGAACCATTCTGTAAACTGACCTGATTAGATGTGTTGACAGTAAAAGGATACAGGTCCTTTAGGTAAATCCTTGGCATGTTGTCCAGAAGCATGCCGTAGAGGGGCATGTATAAACTTGCTATCTGGGCCTGCTTCTCCTAGGTGGAAAGGTAGCCAAAAGAAATGATTCACATAAAAATCAACAGACTTGTAGGCTTGATATGCATTTAATGCAGTGAGCCACTAAATGGTGTTTAGGGAAGGGAGAAAAGAAAATCACTCACTGGTTCTCTGTATCGATCATCAAATGAATGCTTAGCCATTAGATTTTTTAGGACAGCTAAAGCTAAGTGCCTGATGTCTTGGTCTTCTTGCAGGGCAAAGCCAACTTCTCGGAGTAGAATTCCAATTAAGAAGTGTTTGCGGCAAAATTCATTCGTGACGGAATATTCAGGCATATCTTTGTGAGGAAAGTAAAGAGATCATGTTATTGAAAATCAAACGATCACTTTATAATTCAGAAAGATTTATCCAACAACTGTCAACCCTCTCACTACCAGGGAAGGATTCAGTAATGCACTCTTGCTACAGAGAGAGAAATGAGAGTGGACACTACTATCAATTATATTCACTGTCAGCGGTCAAATTCCATAAAAGTGGTATGTCTACAATGTTATAGGGGTTGAGAGGAGAACAGTTCATTTTCTGTCTGGAGGAATTAGGGTGTGACCGGAGGGAATATGTTAAGATGGGCCTTTGAGGCTGCTGAAAGTTAGGAGGTGCAGAGGGTCAGGAGCCAATGGAGGTGGTGGGGCGTGGGGGTGGAGGAGAAGTTGGGAGGACCAGGGGCCAGGGTTTTGGTGGCACGGATTCCTGAAGGACAGTGTATGAGGATACGTTGGGGGGTACTAGTCAGCACAGCCGTCAAGACAGGGGTGGTGGGAATTGAGACCTGAAGGGCACGTGGGCCCAGATGATGGAGAGACCTGAACACAAATTCTTTAGCTGGCCCCTAGGGCCCTCCACCACTTGGCACTGAAAGTATTCTGTAGCCAGTATTCTGGCTGTAGAAAGTATTACGTCACCGATGCCTTTGAGATCAGTGGCCCGATCAGACCTGTGCTTACTCATTTGTTCACGTGGTGACAGGACATACATGAGTTATTCTGTGGGGAAATGTGGGCAGAAGGCTATAATACAGGAGGTTTGGCCCCAGGGGAGGGAGGGGAGAAGTGAGACGCATCTGGGCTGGGAAGAAGACCCAAGTAGTAGAAGAAATATCACCAGGACAAGTTGGCTGAAGGATGTGAAAAAGCAAGAAAAGGAACATCAAAGGGGGCTGCGAAATTTGGAGCCTGAATTATGGAGAAGTTGGAATATTAAAATTCCCAGTAAAATTTAACGGGTCCCACTTCTAGAACCCGTATTGAGTGCTGACACCGGGCTAAGCACTATGTTGGTGTTATCTTAGTGAATCCTCAGGGTTACCCGTTAGATGCACTGAACTGTTGGAATATCCCAGTTCATCACTGACTAGGAGCAAATGAAACATGTGGAGGTTTGTAGTCCATGAAGATGCTGCTGGGGGTGGAAGAACAGGGAATGTGAAAGTTCTGGAAACACTGGTCCATGGGCTTAGTTTGGTTAAAAACATTTCTCTGTGTTAATTGTGAGTATTCGTGAGGGGCCAGACATAGAACACAACTTTGTAATTCCCAACCTAGGGCTAGAGAAAAGTTCTGCCCAGACTCTTTTTTAAAGATTTATTTATTTATTTATTTATTTATTTATTTATTTATTTGAGAGAGAGAGAATGAGAGACAGAGAGCACGAGAGGGGGGAGGGTCAGAGGGAGAAGCAGACTCCCCGCCGAGCAGGGAGCCCGATGCGGGACTCGATCCCGGGACTCCAGGATCACGACCTGAGCGAAGGCAGTCGCTTAACCAACTGAGCCACCCAGGCGCCCAAGTTCTGCCCAGACTCTTGTAAGAACCTATTTCAAGTAAAAATAATCATCTCAATCTTGAGAAAATAGCTGAAAAACGAGGTTGTGGTTTATTGACAGAAATATAGCGTATAAAACTAGTTACACTGAACAAACATGTTATCGCACATAGCCGGGAATTTTATTTATGATACACCCTAAGAAAATTTCAGATGATTTGGGGAATTAAAAAAAATGTCAAACTCTGGAGAGTAAAATCTGAAAGAATCCAACTTGGCAAAGCATTTAATTATCTGTAACAAAAGTTCAGTCAGCTTGTGGACTTTTTTGATTGTATGATGTTAAACATATGGCTGTTTTTTGGTCTCTGAAAACTGGAAATTTGTAGTATGTATATCTATCAATATTATCTACCAATATTATATGTAGTATGTATATCTCTCAATATTATCAGATTATGATATGGTTATTGATGCTTAGATAATGTAATACAAAATATAATTATTTACCTGATGCATGTAACTCTTGAGTTGATTCCGAAGGTGTCAAAGGATCTGAATTTAATGTAAATAAACAAAAATTTCAGATATACCCATACTCAGATACACACTATATTCATTAACTATGGATAATTTATACTGAAAAATTAAAATGTATTGTCCTAAACTATAAGTGAGTCTCTTCAATAAAGCTTTGTTTCTTGAAAACAAAGACTGTTTGTTTCCTTAAAAAAGAAAGCTATGAACAGAATTATTTTAATTCTTGGCCTTGTACTTGAGCACCTATTTTTTCCATCAGAAATCTGCATGCCACAAAATATATATTTTTATGTTCTCTGTTGATAATATCAAATCTACAAAGAGACTATCAGGCCTTTTCCTGAACTACTGACAAATAGTAAACAACTGGAATCAAAATGATCAAACAGATTTGCTCTTCTTGAGTGTCTTAACCAGCTTGTCCAACCCAATAATAAGTTGGCGCCAGTTTATAAAATAAAAAGGAATACAAAACAAAAGTTGTCCAAAGTAATATTTCTATCTCTTTTTCTATAAAGGCATTTAGATTAAATGTACTTTGTAAATTAGAAAAGAATAGAATAATGAATTAAATAGCTTATGTTTATTCCTTAATGGAATCAAATAGTTTATATTTAAGATTAAAATGACCAAACCTTTATGGTATGGCACACCATAAGAGACTCTTAACCAAAGAGAACAAACTGAGAGTTGCTGGAGGGGAGGTGGGTGGGGGGATGGGCTAAGTGGGTGATGGGGATTAAGGAGGGCACTTATGATGAGCACTGGGTGTTGTAGGTAAGTGATGAATCATTAAGTTCTACTCCTGAAATCAAAATTACACTACATGTTAACTAATTAGAATTTAAATAAAAACTTGAAACATAAAAAAATATATTGAAAACACTTTTATAGGCTTGAAAATGTACTTTACACTATTTTCCCTCCAAAATATTAGTTTTGTATAATACATATAGAAGAAGCTGCAATACATGTGAGGAGGCTCTTTAGCATCTTAGTTTCTGCTTTCCATGAATATCAAAACTGTGCCCTGTGGATAATTTACTCACTGCTTAGAAGCAAAGTATTTTTTCTTTCCTCCTCTCTCCTCTCCTCTCCTCTCCTCTCCTCTCCTCTCCTCTCCTCTCCTCTCCTCTCCTCTCCTCTCCACTCCTCTCCTCTCCTCTCCTCTCCTCTCCTCTCCTCTCCTTTCCTTCCTCCCTCCCTCCCTTCCTTCCTTCTTCCTTCCTTCCTTCTTTTCTTGAGGTATGATTGACTATAACCCTATATTGGTTTCAGGTGTACAACATAATGATTCCATATCTGTATGCACTGCAAAATAGGAGCAGAATATTTTAAGTTCTTTTTTTTTTTTTTAAAGATTTTATTTATTTATTTATTCTTGAGAGACAGAGAGACAGAGAGAGAGGCAGAGGGAGAAGCAGGCTTCCCGCGGAGCAGGGAGCCCGATGCGGGACTCGATCCCAGGACTCTGGGATCATGACCTGAGCCGAAGGCAGACGCTTAACCATCTGAACCACCCAGGCGCCCAGAATATTTTAAGTTCTTAAATCATTTTAGTGTTTTCTTTGCATCTTGATGTTTGATTAGCTTCTGATGGCTAGATGTGTGATGATCATCTTGGTATCTATCTATATTGGTATATATGAAATATATATTAATAAAAGTTATAAATGAAAATATTTTCTATAGACCATTTATGCTTTAGCAAATATGGAAATGAGGAGCCCTATTCTTCCCTGCACAGAAATCTGGGGCTCTTTCTAACCCAGAGATATTGAGTATTTACAGTGCTGCCCTCCTGCCTGCCTTCCTTTCTCCTTTTCAAGGCAAAAGGTTTTTTTTTTTGGTATAAAATTCATGTTGAGGAATTGCATTTTAACATAATTAGACACTTTAATTGATAACTTTAAGTGAATTTGTACTCACAAAATATAACTTCTCCTCCCCATAATTTTATGCCTTTCAAAATCAAAGGAAAGCTATCTTTTGGAGACAATATAGTAAAAGTATTACTGTAGGTTAAAATTCTTTGATTTATAATCACCGATTTTATAATTTTGTTGGCATTCTCTTTAATGAAAAAGGAAACATAGACAAAAATGGAGAAATATAGAGCCACCAACTTCTTTTGCATTTTAGCCTGATTACCTGGGCCTAATGCCTCTGTAACAGCTTCAAGCAAAACCAAAACCAAGGAAATAGTAAAAAAACCCACCAACACATAAACAAAGGTAAAAACAAATAAACAAATCCAAATGTTCACTTTGGAGGAACTGATGAAAATTCTGGGCGTTACCTGGAATGTTTGCTGATCTTATGGGGAGACACAAAGGAATAAAGTGTTCATGCTGACAGACTTCTTGAAGAAAATCAAATTTATATTGGCATAAGGTCTGAAAAAGAGGCAAACTGAATGACTATTATTTACACACCAAGAAGGTTGATAAAAAAATCTGCACTTGAATCTTATACCTAGAAAGAAGATGTAGTTACTTTTGTGTACTTCTGTTGTTGAGCTTCTAAGAGATAATGATCTTACGGAGCGGTATTTTCCACTTCTTTTAGCTTGTATCAGCCCATGTTTATTCTGAGAGGGATCGTATCTCACCACAGGTACAGAGCTCTAAAACTACGCTCAGCTCATAGAACAGGTCACTGCAATCCACCCTTCCGATCCAGCGCTAAGGAAAACAATGGTGCATGTGATCTAAGACCAGAGATTTTCTCCGTAGGCCCTTTGTTCTCAGAGTAAATTATTTAATTTCACTTCTTTCCTGCCCTTGCAAACAGGTCTGACCCCTCAATAATGTTTTGATTGGGACAGTGATTAATGGAATCCAGCCATGGTCTAAGACAACTTAATACATGTGTTAAAAACAATCGCATAAGAAGGAACAATTAACACATTCGTAAATACTCCCTGTCGTGGAGACTAAGTAATCAATTTTTAAGATCCAGTTAGGTTGTTTTCATTATAATCATTAATATCAGCCAATAAAATAAAATATATTCCATTTGCTCAGATATTTTAGAGTTATATTTTGTGACAACTTTAGTTAGTAATTTAAAAGGCTCTCATTTCAAACAAGAATAGTATTTGACTCAATCCTTTGTGCATCAAAGTGAATAAGAGCATAATTAAATTGTATGTTAATTATTTTTCATTGAGTATGTTCTGTTTGGTGTCTGAAAAAAAATAATTTAGGTCTACTGGATTTATACCTAAAAGGATAGTCTGCAAATTTCATGTATAATTGGAGCCCTAACAAAGAATATTCTTTCAAAAAATATTTACAGAGGGAATTGGATTCTCAAAACCCAAACGACATATAATCATATAATTCCCTCAGTCAAAAGTAAATCTTCATTGCCCCAAAAATAATGTTCAGATTCCTAAGCATAGCATGAATGGATATAAGAAGATTACTATTTATTTTTGGCTTCTCTACATTCATTATTCTTTCCCAATACCTAGATAATTACCCCTGGGGGACTTTCCTTCTTCCCAATGGGCAAAGGTTAATGGGGAACTATTAATTTAGGAGCCCTGTCTTCCTTCCTTAAAAGTCAGGCATATGACCCAAAGCAGGTTGGTCACACATTTCCTCTCTGGAATGTAAATCTTAAGCAGAGGGTTAAGAGAAAGAAAATGGTTCTTGGCAAAGCAGTTGCAGACCTTGGCCACATGGTTCTTCCTTTGCAATTATTCTTGTGCCCTGGTCCCTGTTCTTTCTCAAGCTCAGCTCTCCAGCTCTTTCATGGATGCCATAATGCTTCTAATAGTTTCCCTTTGCTCAAACTGGCATAATTTTTTGTTGCTTGCTACCCAAAGAGACTTAACTGGTACAACTTTCATGATCTGGCCCATTTCCAGCCTTATTTCCCTCCAGCATATGTCCTCAAACTTGAGAGCACGTAAGAATCACCTGAAAGCCTTATGGCAATAGAGATTTCTGGGACCTACCTGCCACAGTCAGCTCTGACATCACTGGGCTGGGAACCACACTTTGAGAATCACTGCTCTCTATACAGCACTGTTCCCAGTCTATCTCCCAACACATTCTCCCTATTTGGGAAGGGGGGGGTCAACTGTCCATTTTGCCCTAGACTGAAGGATTTCAGAAAAGTGAGACTTTAAGTGCTAAATCCAAGACAATCCCAAGCAAACCTGACTATAAGAATTGCAGCTGAAAAGAACCACTCCTTTCACCACCCACAGCAAATAGAAGTGAAGCATACATGTTCATTCCACACTCCACACACCACAGTCCCCCATTAAGAAAGGATTTGGGAGACTAACTCAGATGGACCATTTTAAAAGGCTGCCTCTCATTGGGATAGGAACTATTTTTTGATGCAGAGAAAGGATAGGCTAATGCTTTAGGCAGACAAACACAGAGACTAGTTGATTTATTTATAATGCAATGGTTTAGAAAGCGACCACTCCCACACTTGGTTCTTACCTTGAGATCACCAGAGGAGAACATGCTGATGTAATTGTTAACCATCTTAAATACAAAGCCCCGATCCATAAATGTAAAACAGCGCTAAAAAATATAAAATTGTAAATTCAGACATTTTTACTTTAAAGGTCATTAAAGATTTTAGAAAAGGTGATTAAATATATTGAAGTAAAATGACATTTAACTAAATGTGTTGTGTAATAAATGTTTAAAAAAACCTCTACAATATGTTTAAACATTCATCCACGTATGGCAACCAATTAAAATGTGAGATAGAGTGCACACACCAGAAAGTTATAAACCCCTATTTGTCAATTTTATAAAACACCACTTAGAGTTTTGTAGTGAAATATTATACCCCTTTCCTTTCCATACAGGCTTTAGCTTTTACTTATCTATTTATTTTTTTAGTCACTTAGTTACCTTTTATTACTCTTTTTTAGTAATTTGACTCCACAGTTTGCCGGGTGAAGATCCTTTGCTGGATAGGAACAGCGGTAGCAGAGGTGGGTCAGGAAAGCCTTTTTAAACCTCTGGCTTCCTTCAACAGAGTACTTTGGAGTGAGGAGTGAAGGTAAGAGACCCTGAGATTTCCATCTCTTACTCTGTTGTCAAACTCTCTTAACTATAATATGGAGAGTCTCAAACAGCAGGTAGGTTGGGAGGAGACAGGCAAACATCCCAAGTTGGCACAGCACGCTCTCTCCAAAAGACCAGTGGCCATGTAAGCAGTGACCAAGCAACAGTGGCCAAATGACTGCACTGAAGGGTGAAGTAGGAGGTACAGACCATCTTGGGGAGGCACCACTGAAGGTTTCCATATGGAGGTCATCACTGTGTGCGTGGGTTTGATTCTGTCATCCACATGGATGTGGGAACGTACATGGGAAAATCTTACAGCTGCTGCACCACTTAGTATGGAAGGTTTCTTTCTTGTCTCAAGAGTTCAGGATGGTCCATTGCAAAGGCTGTGCATTTTTTGGATCTCTTCTCAATTTTACAAACAAATCTCTTTTCTCAGAAAGGACTGGACATAAAATTTTGTCATAGATAGTATATATACCAAGTGGATAGTCTCTCACTGAAATCCATCTGGGCATAAAGAAGAACTATTTTCTCTAATATGTTCTTCCAATTGTTATGGAGGTCATTTCTATTTTTGTTTTGTTTTCCTTTCCCTTGTTCTTTCGTTTCTTCTGAGTGGTTTTTATGTACCTACTCATTCCTTAATATGGTAGTATGCTGCCTCATTTATATTTTCATTTTTAATATGAATTTAAGTTCTTCAGATAACTCTCCATTCACCAAAAAGTAAATGGCTCCTGTGTCCTCCCATCTGTCGTAGACAGTGGGGAGAGGCAGACACCAGAGCATAGTTATAGGCTCAGAAGATGTAAAGCGATAGGGGAGGAGGGAAGGAAAAGAGGGCTTTTGCATCTTCTGCACAACGTGGGGTCCCAGCAGGTATGTCAAATCTTTGCCGGTTCTCCAGCTGCAGGAGTTAGCCCCCAACCTTGAAATATCCCTAATGTGGAGCTTTTCCAGAGAAGACCCCTTGCTGTCTTCTTTCTGTTGGAAAGGGATTTGGGTGTGACCTTACAGAGAGAGGAGGACCATCCAATAAAACTGTGGGCTCTAGAAACATCTCAATTAAAAATCAGGTGAGAAAGAACCCCAGGGATGTCAGTGGTAAAGACACAAGGGCTCTTTGACTCAGTGGAGGAGGGGCTGGTGAGTTCTCTCCCTGAACCTACTCAGTTGTCACTTCCGGGGGGCTACGGTGCTTATTCTGCAGAGCAGACCTGATAGCTTTTGAAGGAGGTCAAACCCCAGCACCAGTGAATAGGGAAGATGGGGAGAAGGCTGCCTGCCCTGGGGATCTAGGAAAACCCATTTGCGGTTTCTTGAGATTGAAGAAAGACCTATGTGGTAAGTTTGTTATCCTCTTTCCAAGGGGCAGTGATGAGGAAAGGGGGTCATTCCCAGGATTTAAGATCAGCAGAATCAGCCTTCTGCTTGCAGAGAGCCCTCCTGCAGGTCAAGCTTCATCAGGTGTCTCTCCTGTCATGGGTCCATCGCTTAACTCAGGGGCAGAGGCTCTTCAGCCCATTGCTGAAGTCTGGAGGGGCCTCTCTGCTTTTGTTTAAAAATAATCTATATTAACAGTTTATATTAACAAAAAATAATTTGTAGCAAGCTTTGGCGAACTATGGCCCATTGGCCCAAATTGCCTTACTGTCTATTTTTTTAAAGATTTATTTATTTATTTGAGAGAGAGAGCAAGTGGGGGGAGGGGCAGAGGGAGAGAGAGAATCTCAAGCAGACTCCCTGCTGAGCATGGAGCCAGACCCCAGGGGGGTGGGGGGGCCTCGATCTCACCACCCATGAGATCATGACCTGAACTGAAATCACGAGTCTGACACTTAACAGACTGAGCTACCCGGGTGTCCCCACTGTCTATTTTTGTAAATAAAGTTTTATTGGAACATAGCCACACCCAATCATTTACATATTGTCTATGGTGAATGGTTTATGTTTTTAACATAACTATAGTGCTACAATGGCAAAGTTGAGTAGTCCTGCCTGAGACTGTATGTCCTGCATAGCTAAAGATGTTTAGTATTTGGCCCTTTATGAAAAAAGTTTGCATATTCCTGAACTGGAGGATAACTTATACCCTATCAAAATTTTCTCAGTTTGGTTTAATAAACTAAAAGCCAAATATTTTAAATTATGTGCAAAAATATGTTGTTGTCATCAAAGAATATTTATTTTATTTAACCAATTGTGAGGACAACGATAATTGTTTAGTCTATCATTCATTCAGTGAAGAGTATGAAACCCCAAATTGTGAAACAAATCAGATGAGAGTCCTTGCCTTTCTCTATATGTTTTACAAAACCATTGGTCCTACTAGTTCTTTTTTCATCTTGGATACTTGTGTTTGCCCCTGTGCTAGACATTAGCTTAGGTACCACCCACAGCAACTTTTGCATGGATGAGCTCCACGGAAAACACTTATTTATTAAAAATCATAGAACATTTAAATCAAATAGAGTAAATATGAAGACCTTCCTGTTTTTTTTAAGATTTTATTTATTTTTTAGAGAGCGAGCGAGAGAGAAACAGCATGAGAGGGGAGAGGGCCAGAGGGAGAGGCAGGCTCCCCGCTGAGCCGGGAGCCCGATGTGGGACTCGATCCCAGGATCCTGGGATCACGACCTGAGCCGAAGGCAGACGCCCAACCATCTGAGCCACCCAGGTGCCCCGAAGACCTTCCTGTTTTCAGAGACTCACTTATCTACCTTCTTGTGATGTTTACAGAGAAATATCGCAGATGTTTCTTTAAACGTATTTTACTACACGAAGACTGTCTCCTATATTAGATGATTTCCAAATGTTGTCCAAAGCTAACTGAAATAAAGTGATTAGTCAGGCACGTGTGTCAAAAGATATGTCTGTCTAAGCAGGAAAATACAAATCACACTGAACTTTCCTTTGCTTATCTCCCTGGTATTATGCCTGCATAAGAAGAGTACCTAGATGGATTCGCTCAGGGAACTGGAGTTGTGACCCAGATTGGCAGTAAAAAGAAAAAAGACAAAAACTCCATAGGTATTCATGGATCCCTTTGTATCCTATCTACTTCCAGGAGAGAATAGTAAGAGAAAGGCACAAGGTTTTGGCTTAGTTGCTACAAAAATATCACTTGCCCATAATATGGTACGAAGGAGGGCACATTCTCACCTAGGACATTTTTATGTGCCCACATCAGAGATACTGCTCTCTCCATTCTTGGAAAACAGTCCTGGCACAACTATGGTGTGAAAATTATATTTCAATTGTGAAATTTCAAAGCCAGTTCATTCACAGTATTTGATTACTAATGTAGAATTTAATAACCAAAAGAGGCAAAAGTCATTTGAAGCCCGAACTGAGCAAATAACCATTATCAGATTTCTGGGAACATAAGATATTTATAATGCCAATAGCAGGAGTGGGCAATGTGGAGCAGCTGAAAGCTCAAAGTTCATCAATTCACAGGCATTGTGCCAAATGACTACATTCAACTCTACACTTTAATCACTCTCTCTCCTTTTCCCTTTTCTTCTCCTAGTTCAAAAGGTTCATCTAATAATCTTTACAAAAAGCTCAAAAAAGTTTTCTGGGTCAAATAGATGCCATTAAAACTAAAATTTGAAAACCATGCCTGGCAGAAGATTACAGGAACGGGGAGGGAAAACAGAATGAGAAGAAATTAGAGAGGGAGACAAACCACAAGAGACTCTTAACTATGGGAAAGAAACTGAGGGTTGCTGGAGGGGAGATGGGTGGGGGGATGGGGTAACTGGGGGATGGGCATTAAGGAGGGCACGTGATGTGATGAGCACTGGGTGTTAAATGCAACTGATGAAATACTGAACTCTACATCTGAAATTAATGACCTACCATATGTTGGCTACTTGAATTTAAATTAAAAAAAAAAAAAGACAACCATGCTTGTAGGATGGACTTTTATAATATACAATATATTAAACTGTTTCCTGGAATGAGTATTACTTTCGATTTGCAGTCCACATAATCTATATAATCTTACAGACTTTTAAGACTGTAGACTTAAAGACTATATTTGTTTATCTATTGTCAGTCCATGCTTTTTACCCACAAATGTCACAAAACCACTGTTAACCACTGTTAGCTCTCTACTCCATCCTGTCCTTTTCAATCTTGGACATTTTTTACTTGCCCCCAAGTGAGACATTAGTTTATGTACCAAAAGAAGCAACTTTTGTATAAATGAGCCCCAAAGGAAACACATTTATTCCAACAAATGTAGAGCATAAAAGCCTAGGAAGGTAGATAAAATTCTTTTCTCTTTTTAAAAGACTTGCTTGTTCGTCATTCTTTGCAATTTAGGGAAGAATATTGCAGATGTGTCTTAAACATAATTTGCTTACAAATTGGACAGTTTATCATTTTTTCCAAATTTTCTCTTCTATCAAACACTTCAAGTAAACTACTAGCATAGTAATAAACTTTATTCCCACAGGTCTTAAAATGTGGTAGAAAACTAGAGTAACTTTTTCTTCTTTACCCTCTTCATCACTAACTCTGACCATCCCTTTTTCCTTCTGAAAGCAAGAAAAAAGCAAAAAGAAGAGGCAAAATAGTGAAGAAAAACAGTGAATTTAAGATGAGACCACATGTAGTGTATAATTTGAAATGATGTTTAATACATTAAAAATGGATTTAACTGGGTTAAAACTCACCAAAGATAATTTGGACTAATTTTATATCTACCTCCATGGCCTCTTAGCTTTCTTTATATAGTTAGTATTTATTTATAAATTCTTACACTTATCTGGTATGTTCTGGCGTGTATCATAAAGATACAAGAAAAGTGGCTTCATCAAAGTTACAATAGTCAATAGCTGGGCAAAAGAAGGAATAGAAGAAAAACATTTTCTAGTTGGATGTATTTTTTTTTTAAAGATTTTATTTATTTAAGAGAGAGAGCAGAGCGAGAGAAGGAGCACGAGCGAGGGGGGAGGAGGGGCAGAGAGAAAGGGAGAGGGAGACACAGGCTCCACGATGCAGGGTTTGATCCCAGGACCTTCGGATCATGACCTGAACTGAAGGCAGATGTTTAACAGTCTGAGCCACCCAGGCGCTCCTTTCTAGTTGGATGTATTATCTGTTAAATGATACACCATCATTCTACATTAGCTTTGTTTTTGTTTTTGTTTTTGTTTTTTTTGACTAAGCATATATTTTTCTCCTCAATTCTATCTTTAATGCAAAGAAACATAACTATAATACTATATGTGTGTGTGTGTAGAGTTTAATAAGTAGTTTCTCAATACTTTAATTGATCGTTTTTAAAACGTGATTAGTGCATAACAAAAATGCCAAATTACCAAAAGTTCCCAGAGTGGTTATTTGACATCATTGTTGGAGCTATAGCCAATCCAGAACACCACTTCAAGGCAGAAATGCCCCAAATCATACGCCACAGTGCAGCTTTTCCTTTAAAAACCTCATTTTTCTCTTTAAGAATGTTTAGAAATACTATGATTTGACAATAGTCAAATGGATACTTTTATTAAAACTTGGTATTTGTTCTAGGTGACTCCAAATGGGAAAAAAAAATTAAAACGTATGATGCATCAATAGAAGTATTCACCTAATAGTGCTCGTTTTGACTCTATCATAAATGGAGATGTGAATTGATTAACCTTTAGAGTAGCTCACATCCAAGATCATGAAGGCATGAACGGAACAGCAAACTTTTAGAACTGTACCTTAAGAAATCTGGCAACGCTGTGATTTGCCCTTCTTGTTTCTTCAAGGGCATCCTTGTATTTCCAAGTCACGTGATCGCATAGGACCATGACAAGATTGTCCAACTCATTCTGGTAAGATTCAGGAAATCTTTGAGCCCGAGAAAGCTAAGGAAAGAATGGATCATTTCTTTATAATGTGACATGTGAAATCCTAAGCCTGGAAAAAAAAAGAAACTGAAAGACTGCATTTTGTATATCATCAAACAAAAAGAGTCCTTTTGGAAACCTGAAAGCGATAATAAAATAGAAACCCTTTTAATGTCAAGATCATGATTTCCACCATTTTCATTTTATGTTTCCTTCTATTTTGGCCAATGATCTTTTTTCACTTTTTCATTAAAAAGTAAAATACATATTAATTGCAAACTATTCAAACAGTGTAGAAGTGTAACATGTTCTATGACCTCTCACATATTAATTCCCCTTCCCTCTTAAAAAATAATTATAATGAATATTATTCTAGATTTATGTTGACACAGTTCTCTATTTAATTTAAAATCGATTATTTTAATTTTTTAAGACTAGGCATCCCCCAACTATATGACATCAATGAATGAGTAACTGAATGAATACAGATGTTGGCTTGAAATGTTCTCTAGTAAGTTCCAGGTGGTCTTCTCTGAAAAATTGATTTCAGCTTTATTGAGCTATAATTGACATATAAAAGTATGAGAAAGTTAAAGTGTACATTGTGTGTTTTTTAAAAGATTTTATTTATTTATTTGAGAGAGAGAGCGAGTGAGTGAGAGCACGAGCACAGAACGAGAGGGGGAGAGGGAGAAGCAGACTCCCCACTGAGCAGGGAGACGTGGGGCTCGATCCCAGAACCCTGAGATCATGACCTAAGCCGAAGGCAGGCGGCTTAACCCACTGAGCCACCCAGGTGCCCCTATATTACGGTGTTTTGAGACACATGTACATTGTGAGAGATTCCTTCCATCTAGTTAACGTATCCATCATCTCACATATTTATCTTTATTTTTTTGTGTGAGAACATTTAAGTTTTACTCTGTTAGCAAATTTCAATCATACGACACACTGTAATCACTGTGTTTTACATCAGATGCTCAGCCCTTATTCATCTTGTACCTGCAAGTTTGTACAAGCTGATCCTAACCTCACAGTCCCAGCATATTCAGCAGCAGGCCAGTGGGACCTCAGTCAAGAGATGTGCCACCAGATACATGCATGGACCTAAACTCTCTGGGTCCCCAAAGACCACCCTCAGGTCCAGGAATCTACTCCTCCTGTTGCACCTCCTGCACAGGAGGGGAAAGTTTCAGCAGCTAAGTCTTCCCATCTATCTGTAGTTCGTGAATTTACCCAGACCTTCGCACGAGGTAGGCAAGTTTGATTCATCTTTACAAGTTGGCTTTAAAATTTAATTTAAAATTTCACGATAGAAACACAAAATTTAGAGATCGACTGAACTGTATGTTTCTAAAATTCTCTGCACCCAGCCTTCCATGCTGCAAGAATAAAAACTACGGAGGATGAAGTTACAGGAATCACTTAGAACAAACAGCGGTTCCACCGTGGGATGCTGCTGTGGGTTAGCACTGGCTTTTTTCTTTTCTTTCTTTCTTTTCTTTTTTTTTTTTTTAACTAAGTCCAGGCCCTCAGGTGCTTCTGTGCACTGGATTTTTTTAAGTCAATTTACCAGGACATTGCTATATAGATCTTTTGGGATATTATGATTACCTTCCATGTATACTTAACACTTAGTGTGGAAATTAAATTAAATTAACAACAAATAAACCTAAGTGATTTAATCACATGCATCATTTTTCATTCTGCTCCATATACCTTGGGAAACAAGGGTAAGCAATTTACCTACATGAAAGCAACATTCACTTTTTAAATAATCAAAGCACATTTGTAGATTTCCTCTTTTCCTTTTGTTTATCTTCTGAGATGCATGAAACTGACCAGCACCGACATTTTCTTCACACCACCACACGTGTTGACAACTTGGGTTTTGAGATTCCCTCTGTTTCTCTCTCTTTTTGTCTTCTTCTCAAACTCCCCTTATGGCTTACTCCCACTTTTAACCCAAAGATGCTCTGACTCATTAATACACGAGTAGTATTTTCAACTGTTCTCCAGAAGTATATCCCAAAGGCTCGAGGTGGGAGAATTTCTGCTCCAGTGATTGTGGATTTCTGTCTCAAGACAGAGGAAAAAAGGGGGCAAGGGGTTGGCATAGTCTGATCTCAGGCAAAAGAGCCAGAACAGGTTGGAAGAATCTGGGCTATTATACCATGTATGTCGCCAGGGGCAGGCGTAGAATGCATGGGCTGACGTTCAGGAATTTGGCAGTTTTTTAGGAACAAGAGGCTGATGGGAAACAAAAGGTTAGCCAGTACAATGAACTTTTTGCTACTAGAGATGAGTGCAGAGAAGGCATCAAGCAGTTCCTAGTAAACAGAAGCTCGCCTTGGTCAAGACAGCCGGGGTCATGTGGAGGTGCTATCTGCCTCTCAGGGGATTTAACCAGACATGTTTTCTCACCTCCTCTAAACTACCACATTCCATTGACAAAAACTGTTTTAATGGTGGGGAAAGCCATCCACTTCACAATTGAAAAAAAAAAAAAGAAAAGAAAATGCAGATAGCTTGAGAGGTATTTATTGTGAATGCTTTTGAGTCAAATGATGGTGTCAGGACTTTCTTACTCTGATGCATGGAGATGGTTAGAAAACTGGAGGGTGTTGGGGCCCTGGAAGAAAACTGGAGTGTGGGGTTGCCTATGAAGGGGACAGTGAGAAGGCAACTGGAATCTATGAAGATAAATGGTTAGACGCAAAGACGTGGCCCATAATGAGTTCCTTTATTCTTAACTGTTCACAAGGGCGTCTGTGACCTATTTGAGCAGGTATGTACTGGTGGGAATGAAAGGATTTTAGTCCAACCCGTTCTTTTTACAGATGAGAAAATAGGCTCTGAGATATTAAATGTCTTTTTTTTTTTTTTTTTTTTTTTATCATCTAACAGGTTAGTGGTAAGGCAAGGATTAGAGTGGTGAAGTTACCTAACTCCAACACAGCTTAAAAACAGAGAGATAGGAATCATTCTTATCTTCACATTAGATTTTCTCTTCCTTCCAGACAGGAGGTTTTTCTCTCTGGAAGAAGGAGGGCAGACACAGCTAAAAAGCAAATATAAGACCTAAGAGTTAAGTTAGGGAGTTCCAGAGATGATTAAATGTCCAGCCAAGGGAGATCTGTTATGCTTGGGTCAAGCCATGGCTGGAGAGACTGTGGTGTGGAGGCATGGCTGGGGACATCTGGGTGGATGACCTCAGCCCTCAGCACTGGTAGAAGGGCCCTACTCCTCCCTACTAGGAGATCACATTTCTCCCAGGTGGGAGACCCTGCAAAAACCTTTCCCTGCAAGGCAGTAGGCAAATCCTTCAGGAGATGTCCCTCCTCCTTCCCCCGGAGCTCAGGTCAATAACTGGGGTTAAGTCCCGGCTTAACCCAGCTATAAACCTGCTGTGCCTAAGAAGATAAGACAGAGTATACCCCAAGGAGCTGTAAGAGCTGGCCTGTGCCAAGCAGGAGCCATGGCAGTTCCTTTGAGATTGAATGTTGAATGTGTTTTGATCAAGGGGGCCAGAAAGGAGAGTGAAGAAGTTAAAACTCATTGACATGGGGGCACTTTATCAGGACTTGGGATGAAATAATCCCGTTCATTGTTAGGATGGCTCTTAGAACCTGGAGATAGCACATTCCAAGCAAAGGAAAACGAGAATGCTTGAGGTGCCCTGGCAGATGACAGAGGAAGTAATAAAGAGGCCAGAGGAAAGTGGATATGTAGGAATGCATATATTGGGATCAGAAGACCCACTGGAGGATCAGGTTCTACAGGAAGGTCCGGGAGACACACCATCCAAACCAAAGCCATCAAGAAGGTGCTGGGACCTTCAGAAGTTCAGTGGTCTCCCGTCTGAAGGTGAGATGGGCGGGCAGTCACAGTGCTGGCTCGCTAACAGCCATGCAGATAATCTTCACCAAAATAACAGAGGCCACGTGATGGTACTTAAACTCCAGGAGCCAGAGGGCTGTGATTATCCTAACAGATGGCAAGGCTGGAGGACAGCCAAGGGGGCTAGACTCTCAGGGAGTTGTACAGCTAGTTAATAATGTGTGTGTGGGGGCAGCCCTATGGGAAAAACAGACAGCAACCAACAATGACAATGTTTAACCCACCAAGAGGGCAAGAATGGACTATCAGAAGATGAGGACGTTTGCTCCAAAAAATATTCACGATGCCTTTCTCTGTTCCTGGACCTGAGTCAATTTTCAGATCTGGTACACACTGATTGAAGAAGAGACAAAGTCTCTAAAAGACACCCCCTGCAATACTTCAGTAAGTATATATTGTAATGATTCTGTCAGTCCTTCTACAAAGGACCCTATAGCCATTTACTCAGGTGACCACACTAGGGAGAGGGGATTACTCATATATTTCAAGCACTATTAAACACAAGATCTGAGTTGATATTGATATCTGAAGGCCAAAAGAATCATCACATTCACTCTGTTAGAGTGAGAACTTATAGGGATCAATAAAAGTCCTGACTAAAATTCTGTTAATAGTGGGTCTGCTGTTTTCAAAGATCCACCCAACAGTCATTTACCTGGTGCAAATATATAATTATACATTATGCATTGACGTAATTAGCTTTAGAGTAGGCTTACACTGGATGTTTGGCCTGTGGAGCTTTCCTAGTGTAAAAGGCCAAGTGGAAATGTCTGACACTGCCCCTTCCTGACCAACAGTGTAAATGAAGATGATATCAATATTCACCACCATCCCCACCCCAAGCAATATTCTGATTTACTCTCTTGGTGGCAGAGGGGTAGAGTCAGAGGTTTCCCCTTGGTCTTACCCACTATGGGAGTTCAGAGAAATCTCTGTGGAGCTCAGGTGGTCAATCCACTTGAGTCTTTCTTGATCCTCCTTACCCAGTCATAACTACGAATGGTCTGAGTAGAGTGTGATTATCAGAGGCTGAGATCACTCTAGACCACTCTGATTGAGGGCTGGGTCACACCACAGTGTGGTAAGTCACCAAGACCTTCAGAGCTGCTGGCTGAGGGTGAGAGGAATCAAAAATGGACAGTAGAGGAGGGAGATGATGAGATCAGGTAGGGCCCTGAGACATACTACCATGACAGGAGTTATAGGTAATTCCATTAGCCTCCCTCTTGTCAATTTCCTTTCAGGAAGAGAGGCCCATGGGAACTGTGGAAGAGCAGGTTCAGGAAGTTGTGTGCCATGTTGTCCAAACCATGGACTGTGGCAGCCATGGATGTGCACAGCTCCGATGTTCCTTCAAAACAAAAATCTACTGGGAAGAACATAAATAGTTGCTAAACTTTTGGGATCCTCTCAAGTGTTCGTGCCAAGGCCACACTCTCCCGAGGCTGCTCCAGGTTAATAACTGAGCTTGCAGAGACACCAGAACCAGCCCATCTGTCCCATGCAGGACTTCTAACAAACATTCTCTGCTCTCAGATTGCCCACTGGCCCAGCCAAAATCTTCCCACTGCAGAGAGATTTTTCGCCAAACCTCCTTCCTTCCTTCCCCATCTCCTTCCACAGATGTCAAAACTTCCTGGTCCTCTTGTCCTTCCCTCTCATCATTTTGCACTTCTAATTTTGTCCTGCCTCCTGAAGGACCTGTACTGACACACAATCATTTCTCCCACTTAAAAAGCAATTAACATAAATTGCTAAGGTTTATGAAGTAAATAAAAATGGAACTAATGAGAGCGTATTCATCAGCACAATTGTTGGATAATATTGTATTACCTATAACCTTACCTGAATTTTATTTGTGTCAATCAAGTGCTGGGCCATTGATTTTAGGATAATTGCAAAGAAGAACCAGGAGTGCTATTAGAAAAAGATAGTAAGAAATTTATTTGATGAATTATGAAATAATGATGATTCTGTGCTCTACAATATGTAATTTTATAAAATCTTGATTTTAAAATGTATTCTTTGAAATGGATGGGCCAACTGCACACACGTGACTGTCCAGCTTGCACAAATGGACTTGGCTCCAGCCACACGGGCCTCTCTGCTGTCCCTCTGACACTCCAGGCATGCTGCTGCCTGGTGATTTTATATATGTCTCCCCTTTACCTTTACTGTTCTCCAAGCATTCACATGACCAGTTCCCCCTCTTTCTTTGCATCTTTTGCTCAAGGATTACCTTCTCCATGAGCTCTATCCTGACCATTCTATTTAAACTGCAAACCTCACTCTGTACCCCCAGTGCTCCCTGTTCCTCTTACTGGCTCAACATTTTATTTTCCCATAGTACTTCTTGCTTTCTAATACACAATTTCATTAATTTTGTTATTATGTCTGTAGTTTATTGTTTTTATCCCCCAGTAGAATGCAAGCTTCCCAAGGGCAGAGATCTTTATTCTATTCTCTGATGCCTGCCAAATGCTGAGGTTGGTGCCTGTCCCATGGGGGGTGCTTGGAACATTTTTGTTGCATGAACAGAATGAATATACTCATAAGACTAATTTAAACAAACTGCTCGGCCTAGAATAACTTGAGTTTAGGGAACTCATGTTGATGCTTATTGATCCCGCCCTCTCTTTCCAGCTACATACTAATCAATCATCCATCTGTCAAGTCATGACAGATAATTAATTTAGCTAGGGACTAAGTCCGTTCTTCTATAATAATTTAGAGTTATCTCTTTATAAGCTTCTCACCATCTCTTCTTTATGTACCTACAAATGCATGTGTTTCAACTTTCTGTGGTCAAACCGTGGTTGTTTTGTCTGCTTCCTTTCTGTTGTCAGTATATTCATTAATACATCATTAATCCTTTTGTTGGTACATTTCTTCTTATCATGCCTAAAAGTCCCCAAAACTTTATTTTTGCTACAGTTAACACTTTTGAGTGTTTCAGATGATTCTTTTTTTTTTTTTTTAAGATTTTATTTATTTATTTGTCAGAGAGAGACACAGCGAGAGAGAGAACACAAGCAGGGGGATGGGAGAGAGAAGCAGGCTTCCTGCCGAGCCGGGAGCCCGATGCAGGGCTCGATCCCAGGACCCTGGGATCATGACCTGAGCCGAAGGCAGAAGCTTAACAACTGAGCCACCCTCGTGCCCCTCGTTGATTCTTAATAGTTACTCATTCTGTATTTAGGTCAAAAGACTCCACTTGGGTCCATTCTATATCTTCTGTTCTTTTGACACAGATCTCTTTTGCTTAATGTTTTTATATACTACAATTTCAATACAGCTTATGACGCTTATGCTAGAAACTACAGGAGAAATGATCTATGGAAATCAATGAGTCTTACTGCCTTTCCAGGGGTGAGATCAAGCAATCCCTCGGGCCAGCAGTTGAAGGATTGTTTTAAATTCTTTACCTTCAGGACATGCTTTACTGTTGTTGAGTCATTTGATTTCAAAAGACCAGTCACATTTTTAGCCAGTTCCTCATGTATTGTTCTCTCCTTGCATGCCGTGGTCTTGAACACGAACTGAAGAAAATCCAGAAAGCGAAAAAAGTTAAAGGCTTAAAAAAACAACAACAAAGCCTCAAAAATTATGTTACACAAATAACTCATGTCTCAAAATTATCTGCTCATGCCAGATTTTGTCATGAAATCAATGAAGGCCCAATGATAAGAGTAGTACACAACTGTTCCTATTTAGGGCTTTGCACAGAGAGGGCTCGGCTCACCTAAGCTCTCCTTGAAACTCTCTTTGTAGAAATCAAAAGAAAGAGTCAGAGAGCAATTTAGCAGGTTCAAGGAAACATGGAGGGCTTTGACCCACCTACTTAGGACACATTTCCCCTTCTCCTTCCTTCCACTGGTAACAGGTGGCATGGTAGCATTTCTTCATCCTGAAAGGGTAGAGCACCCACTCAAATAGCCAAGTGGGGAAGCAGGTGCCTTCCAGAGGCCAGTAGGTGAGCTCCCCACACGCCCAGTTTCTATCACCTCATGCTTAGACACAGCTATCAAAGGGTCCATGAACATTGGCCATCAGTAAGATAACAAATGCTGCTCACATTTTTTTCTCTCAAAAGACTGGTTTTGGTGTGCCTTTCCGAATGCATGTAATGGTTTTAATTTTCAGTATTCCTTCATAGATTTTAAGGATATCAATACCCATTTATGCACATATTTTAAATACAAAATGCTTATCCCTGGATTATACTATTTGACTTCATGAGTTGGGTTTGCCTCAAGGAAGGCCATTTCTTCATAATTTTCACCACCCAGACTTCACTATAATCAAGAGTGAAGGCAGGCAAGAAACTCAAAGCAGAGGCTCATTCACATTTGGATCTATATAATTGTTTCTTTGGACTTTGCAACTCATGAACACCTAAGTTGCTCTGATGGAGCCTGACTTCTCCAAGCTCATCCCAGAGGAGAAAGACAAAAGCTAAGAGATGCATAAAACTGGCCCAAATCAAGAATAATATGATGTTTTTTTCCCTCATGAATTGTGACTCATGCGAGGGTAATATCATCACCAACTACCTAGTCCCATGCACAGTTATTTAGCCCCAGTAGCATTACAACAGGCTCTGAGATATTCTTATTTTAAAATTTTGGCCTGGAACGTGACAGGAACATGTCAATGCCATGAATTGCTGTAAACCACGGCATTTAATTAGATCAACTAGAGACACACATCTTTGCAAAAGACATGGTGTATGTGTGCAGTTTGGATATTGTAAATGGGGTGAGTTAGCAGCATTTAGCACCACTGAACTTGAAATGGTGTTTAGCTTGCTTCTGAATATACATAAATTCCACTGAATATATCACATCTTTTAAGAACATCAAAGCATATACTGGTACCAGACCATCAGTTTTAATTATACACCTAGTTATGGGGCTTAATATCTCTCCACATGTTAAAAAATACTTCTTCCTACAGGGAATAAAAAAAATCAGGCTCGTTGGTCAAGGTCAGGGTGTCAATAAAGTACTGCAATAGGAGTCCAATCACAGAATCATAGGTTCACAATCATGTTCATCAGGTCCATCCCTTCACAGAGGAGAAAAAAATGAGGTCCAGAGAGGCTGATTGCTCAGGTTAACTATTTAGCCTTGACTAGAATCTAATTTCCCACTTGCTAGTTTAGTGTTCTTTCTGGAGTAAAATTCCAGTTGATAATATTTATTAGGATGTGTCCACTTTAGATATGTGAAAACATTTTTATGAAACATCTTTAGGAACTGTTACAAGCTTGAAATCCCACTTAGGTGTATATTTCTGGATTTTACCCACTTCAAAGCAAACTAAATAAGCAATCTCCTACACAGCAAAATCAAATGGTCTCATCAGGGGATTTCAAACATCCTGGTTAAAAATAAAGACCATGCCAGGATACATTCCAATACACCTTTTCAAGAACATCACAGAATGAGCCTGAGAGCTGATTTAAGATTCTCATAAGGAACTTTCTTTGGCTGTCACAAAAGTAGTCACAGCATAAGTGGGTTCTTAATGTAATCTTTAATGATTCCATTGGAATGAGGTAAATACTTGTGTTGAAATGAAGATGCCTTTGTGTAATATGGACTGGGGAATTGTTTTCTTCTTAGCCCCTTTGGTGATTGAAATGGAAAACTTGGTTAAGCATTGAAAGAAAGTTCTGTAGATGATTCTGTTGAATGTAAATTCATCAGTACTGGATTAAAGTACGCTACCGCTCTGTCTTAAACAGACAGCAAACTAAACAAGCATTTGTAGGTCAACTGTCTTTCTGCAACTGAAATGTAGATCTCGTTGGGCAAAATTATACCATAGGGAAATTATTGTGAAATAACTGACTATTTTTGGCATATGAGCTATTTTAAGGAAGGGCACATGCTCTTACTTGGGTATTTGGGAAGATACCTAACATTTCAGGCAGTTAGAAACTATGCAGATATAAAACCATAATGTAAAAAATCCCTCAGAGGGATTCACTCCAGAATGAAATTTCATAGGAAGCTTTGTTTTCTTTTTTGTTTTTTTTTTTTACTCGTTTCTAGCACAAAAAAACCCCAAAATTCTTTTCTAGTCACCTTTCTAGACATCTAAATCATAGGAGTATATGTCTATTCGTATAGATTAATGGAATAAATTCTTTCAATTAAAAAAGTTCTGTGTCTCACAATGGTTTAATCTATACATAAAAAAATAGAAATTGAGCTCCTTTATGCATTATAAAGTAATGCAAGTTACTCTTGTTTATCTCTGGATGGATTCTTTCTTTTCATTCAAGAAGATGACATTTAGGCAGGAACTCTAATGTGCAAACATCATCACAAGTTCACTGGCATTAATTCATAGGCCAACTGGAAATGAGAATATGAACATGTCTGAGTGAACACTTGGCGAAGGACACTGGAAGAAGCAGTGCACAGGGATGGAATGGGCTAGTGGATCATGCCCGAGGATAAAGGACTTAACATACCAGAAGCAGGTACAAATATACAGTAACTGGGAAAATGAAATAATGCCTGAGAAAACAATAAAAAGAGCTAAGAAAACATTACAGAAGAAACACAGAGCATTCAACAAACCAACAAGAAAAATATTCCATAACTTTACACAGGAATTGCATTTATTTGTAATGTGGACTTCAAGAGGGTAATACTTTCATTTTTTCTTCTCTTTCTTTGTTCTTTCTCCCCATATAAATATTCATTTGCACAGGTACATGTTATTACACATTCAAACAATATGTCTTGACCATCAAAGCAAAGAGATGGAATTATAAATAGCTAGGGGGAATGCTTGATATTACCATGGTGAGCCCCATCCAGCTAAAGGGAGAAACGTCCCACTTATTGCAGACAGGAAATGAGACAAACCACACAGCACAAGGGGATATGCCCAGGGTCCAAGTGGCGATTTTATACCTTAATGTACGACTGGACAGAGTGGTCCAGCTGCTCCTCATGGCACTTGGCCACAATGTCGGTCAGAACCCTGGGAAAAAAAAAACAAAAACTGTTCAGTGGCCTTTCTGGAGAAGGCAGGAAAATATCACTTGGTTGGGCACTGGAGTTTTTCATAAACTGGGTGTTTAATAGGTACTGAATGAATGCATGAACCAATTTCAGACTGCCCCCCCCTTTTGATCCCCAATATCCATATCACCTGTTAACCATCTCCAGCGTTGAAATCTCTAAACACTAAGATACAAGGAATATCTATGGGTTCAAAATCACACTGGAGACTGTTATGGCTTGCATGTTTGCTGACACTGTCTTCTTGGAAAAAGGATCATTTTTGGTACCTGATTAAAATTGAAGACCTTTAACCTCTAATTATCATAGTCCATTTAAAGAGGGCTTCCCTTTCAACGTGGAGGCACGATATATGCTTTTGTAAAGAGCCATTAGGTTAAGATTCAGGGTTTTGTTTTTTATTTCCCTCCTTAGCTGGTGAAGTGTTTCTAGCAGCAGTGGTCGTACTATTTCCACATTAATACGTCCTGTTGCTCCATGGTTGTAGTGTTTTGGAATGTCTTGCAATTTCAGCAGATCTATCCGCTGAAATAGTTCGGAGTCTTGTTCACAAAGACCCATATATAAACGCTGAAAAGAGCCTCAGTTGAAGGCACAGTTGGGGCCTTTTAATCTGGGCCCAGAACTGGCTGCGGTGGGACTGTTAGACATACTTTAATTTTCCAGAGCTTCAGGGTGCTACTTTAAAAACAAGGCTGGGGCGCCTGGGTGGCTCAGTTGGTTAAGCGACTGCCTTTGGCTCAGGTCATGATCCTGGAGTCCCGGGATCGAGTCCCGCATCGGGCTCCCTGCTCGGCGGGGGGTCTGCTTCTCCCTCTGACCCTCTTCCCTCTCGTGCTCTCTGTCTCTCATTCTCTCTCTCTCAAATAAATAAATAAAATCTTTAAAAAAAAAAAGGCTAAAAACTCTCATTCTGAAAGAGCTTAATAATATGCAGGTGAGTTTGGAAAGTTCTGGACACATTTCAATGTCAAGAGTACTTTTTTTCCCAGAATTCTGTGACTAATATATTTTTTAAAATAAACATTAGGCAAGCTTTACCTAATTTAAAACAGAATCCCTATAGAGAGGAAATCAGGATTGTCAAAGTCACTAGACAGATTGGAAATGTTGGAAGAATGTAGTATAGACAAATTTAAAGGGAGAACAATTAAAGAAAAATAAAAAAAAAATCCTGAGCAAATGTGAAATGGTACAGCCATTCTGGAAAACAATTCGGTATTTTCTTAAAAACTGCACATGCAACTATGATATTACCCAGCAATGGCACCAGGCATTTATCTCAGATAAATAAAAACTTGTGTTCACCCAAAATCTACGCGAAACTGGAAAAAACCCAGATGTCCTTCCTATCTATCTGTGGGTCTAGCTCTATCTATCTATTATCTATCTATCTATCTATCTATCTATCTATCTATCTATCTATCTATCTATCTATCTATCTATTATCTATCTATCATCTATCTAACATCATCTATCATCTATCTATCTAACATCATCTATCTATCTATCTATCTATCTATCTATCTATCTATCTATCTATCTATCTATCTATCATCTATCTATCTATCTATCGTCTAACATCATCTATCTATCTATCTATCTATCTATCTATCTATCTATCTATCTATCTATCTATCATCTATCTAACATCATCTATCATCTATCTATCTAACATCATCTATCATCTATCTATCTATCTATCTATCTATCTATCTAACATCATCTATCTATCATCTATCTATCATCTATCTATCATCTATCTATCTATCTATCTATCTATCTATCATCTATCTATTATCTATCTATCATCTATCTAACATCATCTATCTATCTATCATCTATCTACCTATCATCTATCTATCTATCTATCTATCTATCTAAAATTTTAACAGACTAGGAGTTACCAGGGCTAAGGGTGGGGGCTGGGGACATGAGGGAAGTAATTGTGTGTATAAAGGGCATCCGTGGTGATGGAAGTGTTCCCTATTCTGTTTCTATCAATTTCAATATTCTGGTAGTGATACTGTGCTACAGTTTTGCAAGATGGTGCCGTTGGTAAACTGGGTAAAGGGAACATGGGATCTCTCTGCATTATTTCTCATGACTGCATGCAAATCTATAATGATCTCAAAATAAAAAGCTTAATTAAAAAACAAAAGAAAAAGTTAAAAAAGAGGTCTAAAACTTTATCCAAATGATAAAAACAGATTTGAAGGCAAGAACTCAAGAGTGAAAAAATACTTAAAATTTGAGACACGTGTTCAAGTGAAATGCAAGCATGAATAAGTGAGTGGCCATTCAGTTATCATCACAGTTTTGTGCAATCACAAACTGTAAGATCTCTTCTCCTAAGACCATGGGAGAGATACCTGGTCACAGTCGTACTTATTTCGTCTTCTTCATTCTGTACCAGCACCTTGAAGAGCTGATTCAAGATTATGGGCAGAAAACTCATGATTGCGTGAATCTTTTCCACATTCAGTAAGTTCTGCAGTAAGTTAGTGGGAGAAAAAGGGCACTGATTAAATTTAAAGCACGTTCTGCTGATGTATTTCAGAACTCAAATATGAACACTCTAGCTCACCTCTACCTGGCTTTATCCTTCATTGCACTTAGCATGGCACACAGCATGGGGACATAGTTGCAAGGCCCCGATATGCAATTACCTAATTTAAAATCAATTGATTCTGATTTGCAATCATTTTTATTTTGGAAAAAAACCTGATGTTTGTTTGTAAACAACAGGCAGAAACGGTTTAGGAATTGAGAAATAACCATGCACTCTCTGCATTGGTAAGGCTTTTAAAAATTGTCTCTTAGTTTGCTACTCATTGGAAACTGTCAATGTCTCGCTTGCCTGTTTCTGCCCTAGAAACATGGAAACTATTTGCATATCATGTTACCTTACAAGAGCGGATGAAATTCGAGGTAGGTGACTGAGACATATCTTTCTCTCTTTTTTGGCACTGTTGGAAAAATGCGTTCACACGGGGATCCTGAAACAGCGAAGAAAGTGTTTAATTCTGATGACACATAAGCTATATAGAAATTATGGTGATGGAGGGTGAGTATTTCTGGAGGACAGATGCCTCGATGAGCAGGTGCTTTATCAAGGAGTCGAGTGATGGCTTTGTAAGTGTGCTTTTCTTCTCGGCCACATGACAGGGGCTGGAGAAGCACTTCTCTTGGCTCTTCCCCACCCCCCCATTTTTTTTAAATTGCCTTTTTTCTTTTCTTTTTTTTTTTTTTTTTAAAGATTTTATTTATTTATTTGACAGAGAGAGAGACACAGCAAGAGAGGGAACACAAGCAGGGGGAGTGGGAGAGGGAGAAGCAGGCTTCCCGCGGAGCAGAGAGCCCGATGTGGGGCTCGATCCCAGGACGCTGGGATCATGACCTGAGCCGAAGGCAGACGCTTAACGACTGAGCCACCCAGGCACCCCAAAATTGCCTTTTTTCATCTTCCTGTTTTTTTCCACAGACTTTTATGTATTTTTCTTACATATTTCTTAACATACATGAGAAGGTGTACTCTTAATATGCACGGGGATATTTTCAGACTTACAATGCCTGAGCTAGTAAAAAATTAGAAAGTTCACACTAACCTGATGAGATAAAACCGATTTGTATCCTTTGTTATGGGCTGAATTGTGTCCTCCCACAATCCATATGTTGAAGTCCCAACTCCCGGGACCTCAGAATGTAACCATATTTAGAAATAAGGTCTTTAAAGACATAGTTATGTTAAATTGAGGCAGTTAGGGTGGACCCACTCCAATATGACTGATGTCTCCATAAAACAGGAAATTTAGGGGCGCTGGGTGGCCCCGTCAGTTAAGCATCTGAGCCTTGATTCAGCTCAGGTTTTGATCTCAGGGTCATGAGTTCAAGACCTCCCTACTTAAAAAAAAATTAAGGAGGAAATTTGGACACACAGATAGACACTAGTCATGTACTGGCATAGAGGAAGAGACTGTGAGAGGACCCAGGAAGAAGATGGCCACCTACACGTCCAGAAAAGAGGCCTCAGAAGAAAGCAACCCTGCCAACACCTTGATATTGGTCTTCTGGACTCCAGAATGGGGAGAACATAAATTTCTGTTGTTTAAGCTGCCCAGTCTGTGGTATTTGTTACAGTGGCCTGAGTATGCCCTTTAATGCTATTTCCTGAAGAGGGCGGCACCTTAGAAATTCTCTAAGATCTGAGCTGAGGGTCAGAATTATATAGTCAGAAAGTGAGACACAGAGTTTTAGTGGAGATACACATTTAGGATATTTCTCTGGAATGTGTTGATTCTAGAAGGACATCTGTGATTTAGGTTTCCCTCAGTTCTGGTGTGTGTGTGTGTGTTTGTGTGATACTTATTAATCTATCTGACAATTATTCATTGAAAGCTGACTACATGCCAGGCCCTTGGCAGGCATGGAGGACAGCGTGGAGGCCCAGGAAAACCCAGTCCCTTCCTCTGTGGTCCTCCCATGATGCCAGGGAGACAGGCACGATACCGCCATGTCAACACATGCCTACTCGATCACAGGTAAGTGCTTCACAGGAAAGCAGGGTGCCACGTGGGTGTACGACAAGATGACACAGCATGTCTGAGGGGTCAGGGAATAGGAGAGGCTTCTTTGAGAAAGTGACATTTGAGCCAACGTCTGAAGGACGGGTGGGACCTGACCAGGCCGACGCAGGGAGGGGAGGGAGAGAGAGAGAGATTGATCACTGAGCTTAACTGGGCTTAACGAAGGACGGATGTGTCCAGCCAGGGCAACGAGCCTGTGGGCAGTGGCAGCGGATGCAGAGAAAGGTGAGTGGTGATGAGTCAGAGAGACACCTGGCCTGTTGGGAGGAAAGCAGCTGGGCATGTGAGGAAGACAGATTGGTATTCTGAGGTATATAAAGGCAGGATTGGGTGGGGAAGGACCATTCTGTGGGACTTGAGGAATTTGGGTAGAGTTCTGGGGAAGAGGGCTCAATTTGGCTTGAGGCACCAGAGGTTATGGAGAGAAATTCTGAAGCAATATGTATGTAATACCTGGATGATTTCTTTTCTCTTAGCAAGTGAGTATTAGCAACACACTGAATTTAAGAAAGGAGAAATAGTTTGTGTACTTAATGATTTGCTTTGTACTTTATAACTGGTATCATGAAAGTCCTCACACTGGGGTAAAATCAGCTGTCTTGCAGGGGAAGGGGTGTGTCTGTGGTAATTTAGCAACAGCAGTAAGAACATTTGTGTAGCATTTTGCAGTTCCTGAGATATTTTCACATGTGGTTTCTCATTTTGGTCCTTCCCACAACCTTGGCAGATATTATTGTCACCATTTTTCTGGTGACAAAATAAAGACCTCAGGGGTGAGGCAACTTGTGCAGGATCACTGAGGAAGAATTTGGTGAAGGAGACTCTCCAGTGCAGTTCTGCCAACATCATGGTCACCAACATCAGGAGCACCGGTTAGGCACTGGGAATCAGAGTTAGTTTTTTTTTTTTTTTTAAGATTTTATTTATTTATTTACAGAGAGAAAGAGAGAGAGAGAGCACAAGTAGGGGGGAGGAGCAGAGGGAGAGGGAGAAGTAGACTCCCCACTGAGCAAGGGGACTGATGCAGGACTCGATCCCATGACCTGAGCTGAAGGCAAACACTTAACCGGCTGAGCCACCCAGGTGCCCTTCAGACTTAGTTTTGAGGAAAGATCCAAAGTTTTTCATTTTGAGGTAAAGATCCAAAGTCTTTCACTCCGACTTTTCCCATTTTTAACACTTGGATGTTGTCAGTGGAAGCAAACCATATTTCCAGGGGGGCATCATCCACAGACATACACGTCTGGTAGTCTAGGTTGCAGTTTATGGCCCCAGGGCTGAAGGGTTGGGCATTCTATCTCTCCTGGGAGATGCATAAAGTTATGCCTCTATTCTTCCTTTGCAATTCTCAATCACCTGGCCCTCTGACAACTTGGGATATGGTGAGTCCCCTCCTCTAAATACAAGAGCCCCCTGAGGATTCTCCGTGCTAGAGCAGATGCTGAGATCTCAGGACAACACACTCACCTGAGTGTTCACTGTGGATACCACAAATGTCGATACTTTGAAGAGTGGTTTGCCACCATCAACCCACTTCACGTCACTCCCACTGTGCTGTAAAAAAGAGTGCGGTAATTGGAGAAAAGAAAACAAACAGGTTATACAGCTTGTGTTAATTTGCCATCCTGATCCATTTACCTTACATGACTCTAGAGATGCAAAATAAAAGATGCAATACATTTGACAATATTGGTGAGGGAGACCAATGTGATATCAGGGGGCCATTCTAATGGATCATTTCTACTGGCCACAAACCAAACAAGACCTCTGAAATATTGTAGGTACGCAACTCACCACTACAATGGATGCATATACACTACAGTCCTTGGGTTCATTTAAATAACAGACAGAAGATAACCTCATGCCATTTAGCTCATGTATTTTTTTTCTCTTAAATTATACATCACTCAATACCTTTCCGCTTGCAGAGTCTTGAAAGCTTAAATAATTAGGAGGCAGGCTTGTTGCTATTGGGATATTGTATTCTTGAGAAGCTATCTGATCATGTTTCATCAGGGGAAGCCAAGCATATCCAACTGTGCAAAGGAAGAACGAAGAGAAAACTTCTGAGTACAAACCTCCATGGTGAGGGGTAAAAACAAAGTTACTTGTCACTTATGAATAGAACACTTCACTAAAAAAATTTAATAAATGGGAGCTTTAAAATACTCTCCAGTTCAAGTCACACAGATGACACGTAATGCTGTCTCAGATCACGTCCTGTCAGTACCTGATGTTTCCAGGGTCTCCTTTTTCTTGGCATTAGCCTTGGCATTTATGTCACAAGTGATATGATAAAAAGAAAATAAAATATGGTGTTTCTCATGGAGCTGTGTCGGGAGCTCAATTTTTACCTGCAAGGAAAGAGATAATAGCCAGACTGGGATGAAACTCATTTGCCCCAGGTAGGGTAAGACAAAGCCTAGGCACCTCAGCCTTCTAAAAATTCTTTCACTGAAACTGAGGACCACGTTTCATAGTTAGTGTTAAAAGTACCGATTTCGGGCGCCTGGGTAGCTCAGTCGTTAAGCGTCTGCCTTCGGCTCAGGTCATGATCCTGGGGTCCTGGGATCGAGTCCCACATTGGGCTCCCTGCTCGGCAGGAAGCCTGCTTCTCCCTCTCCCACTCCCCCTGCTTGTGTTCCTGCTCTCACTATCTCTCTCTCTGTCAAATAAATAAATAAAAATCTTAAAAAAAAAAAAAAGGTACCGATTTTACTCTCAATGAATATCCGTCCTGCTAGCAGTCACGTGTTAAGGGGCTGATATTTTTACTTCTTTATTGTGGTGGGTGATGATAATTTAGAATGCCTGGTATTTGTCATTTGATAATGTACTAGTAGAGAATGGATTAAGCACACACACACACGCACTAACACACACACAGACTAACTGTAGGGTGTCAAAAAGACATCGATCGAAGACCTATCATCAAGGAACGTACACTGAGTGAACTGAGCCTTTGCCTCTCGCAGTGTGTTCATGGGCTAATGCATGAGCATCGCTTGGGAGCTCATTAGAAATGCACAATCTTGGACACTGCCCCAGACACATGGAAACAGAATCTGCATTTTAATAAGATCCCCAGGCGACTCATAGGCACAGTGTTGAGAAACATGGCAGCAGGGAATGATGTAACTTAAGCACAGAATCTATCCCTTTTTAAAAAGAACAAAAAATAGATAAAGTGTGTTATTGTGGTAACCAAGTAATGAGCTGTTTTGAGGAGACGTCATGCTGTAGCTACATAAAGAATACTTCCGAATAAATATAAACCATAAAATTGATATACGTTATATACAATGGAATATTATGCAGCCATCAAAAGGAATGAGATCTTGCCATTTGCAATGACGTGGATGGAACTGGAGGGTATTATGTTGAGTGAAATAAGTCAAAAAGAGAGAGACATGTATCATATGATCTCACTGATATGAGGAATTCTTAATCGCAGGAATCAAACTGAGGGTTGTTGGAGTGGGGGGTGGGGTGGGAGGGATGGGGTGACTGGGTGATGGACACTGGGGAGGGTATGTGCTCTGGTAAGCACTGTGAATTGTGCAAGACTGTTGAATCTCAGATCTGTACCTCTGAAACAAATAATGCAATATATGTTAAGAAAAAAAAAAAGAAGAAGAAGAAGGTAGCGGGAGGGGGAGAATGAAGGGGGGGAAATCGGAGGGGTAGACGAACCATGAGAGACGATGGACTCTGAAAAACAAACAGGGTTCTAGAGGGGAGGGTGGGAGGATGGGTTGGCCTGGTGGTGGGTATTGAGGAGGGCACATTCTGCATGGAGCACTGGGTGTTATGCACAAACAATGAATCATGGAACACTTCATCTAAAACTAATGATGTAATGTATGGGGATTAACATAAGAATAAAAAAAAAGTGTCAGTAAAAAAAAAAAATTGATATACGTTAAAAATAGACGTAACGGGGGCGCCTGTGCGGCTCAGTTGTTAAGGGTCTCCCTTCGGCTCAGGTCATGATCCCAGGGTGTTGGGATCGAGCCCTGCATCAGGCTCCCCGCTTTGCGGGAAGCCTGTTCTCCCTCTCCCTCTGAAGCTCCCCCTGCTTGTGTTTCCTCTCTCGCTGTGTCTATCTCTGTCAAAATAAATAAATAAATAAATAAAATCTTAAAAAAAATAGACGTAATGAGGAGCCTGCTCCATCCTCTTAAGAAGAAATGTTTTGACAACCTCTATATTTTATAGTGCTTTTCAGTTTCCAAACCTCTGAAACGTACGTTGTGAAGTAGGATGATACAGAGGTAGGAACTGAGTTGAGAGATGGTTACAGGGCTTTGACTCACTAGGAGTGTGTGGTCTAGTCAGTAATAGAATCTTCCAGGATGAGAAACCATGTTTTTTGATACCTACTTCACGCTGGAATCTCAGGATTCTGCGCATGTAAGCTGCATTCACCCCAATATCAACAACTAGGTAGTTTCCAGAATGGTCAAGCAATAAGGTTGGAAAACCATGCAGATTATCTGCCAGCTTCTTTATGAGACTCTTTGTGCATCTACCCATCCAGCACATATTTTCACATTGTTCAGGAAAGGATTTATTACATTGATTTTCAAAATGTTATGCCTGGAACAGCAACATCAGCATCATCTGGAAACTTGTTCTAACAAGTACCATGCCAATTTTCAGGCCCCGTTTCAGACATATGGAATCCAAAAATCTGGGGCGGGTTACAGTAATTGGTGTTGTAACAAGCCTTCTGGGTGATTCTGATGAAGGGTAAAATTAGAGAGCTTTTCAGTTAGAATGGTTTACAAGCCTACATGTTCTTTATATACCAGTATGTTAACCTGGTAACAAAGGCTGATGTACATTTAAGAATATACAGTACTTAGCCATGTACCAGAAAGAAATTTTCTTTTTCTTAGCTAACATAAAGAGCATACGGGAATGCAATATGCTCTCAAGAATTCCAGTTAATTATGAATGCAAACATCCTTCCTTTAAATACTGCAAATATTTACATTACAACAGCGCCTTGAAAGAATTTCTATCAATTTTTGCAATTAACGTAACCTTAGTTTTGAGTCTACACTGCAGAGTTCACTGGGCTTTCATTATATACATGTTCTCCTGTGGAAAAGTCCATGGCTTTTATAAGAATTCTGGGAAACACACATGAGCAAGAGAGATTAAAAGCCAGAGTTAATAGTGAGAATATCTTTTTTTTTTTTTTTGAAAAAAAATCTTATATGACTACAGAGAATACATCTTTCAGAGGGGCTTTTCCAAGGGGTCAACCAATACAGTAAATATTCTATAACATGGTGGTAGCTCTGTACCTTAATTTTTTTTTTTTCATCTTCTGTCCTGAATTTATAGGGAACAAAGTTTAAGAGCATTAAATGGATGTGGAGGAGGGAGATAAGGTCAAGGGAAGTCTGTGGTTTCACTGAAGTTCCTTTAATTAGTTTTAAAATGATTGATGTGGAATAAGGTGTGGTAGGCAGAATAATAGCCCCCCAAAGATGTCCTCCCTGCCCTAATCTCCAGAATCTGTGAACAGGGTAAAAGGGATTTTCGAAAGTGATGAAATTAAGGATTTTAAAATGGAAAGATTACGTTGGATTAACATGGGTGCCCAATGTAATCACAAAGTCCTTATTGGAGGAAAGTCAGAGTCAGAGATGTGAGAAAGGAAGTGGAGGTCAGAGTGAGGAAACTTCTGCAAGAGGGTCACCAGCCAAGGCCTGTGGAAGCCTCTAGAAGCTGGAAAAGGCGAGGCAAGGGGCCTCCCCTAAAATATCCAGAAGGAATGCAGGCCTGTTGACACCTTGATTTCAGCCCCGAGGGACTCATTTCAGAGTTATGACCTCCAGAACTATATGATAATGAACTAGGGTTTTTCTAAGCCACTAAACTGTGGTGATTTACTATAGCAGTCGTAGGAAACTCATGGAAAGATGCGATATTTTCAATCCCCGACACCATATCAGCAGGTTGCATTAGTTGACTTTTGCTTTGTGGTCAGAAATTAAATTTAATCACTAACACTTGTTTGTCTGAATCTCTTTATAATACAAGCTGACATGCGTAGAGTAATTTACCATTGGCCCGACTGTTTTTTTTTCACACGTTTTAGAGCAGAGTGGTATAGCTTGAGGCCCTGGAGTCATGTGGCCTGGTCTGAATTCTGATTATTGCTTATTAGTGGTGTGGCCTTGGCAAAGTTACTTCTCTGAGTCCCAGTTTCCCTATCCATGAAACAGGAAAGTTAATTTTATGTCAGTTTGACTGGGCTAGCAGGATGCCCAAATACCCAGTTGAACATTATTTCTGGGTGTGCCTGCGAGGATGTTTCTGGAAGAGATCGGCATTTGAGTTTGAAGACTGAGTAAAGCAGATGGCCTTCCCCAGCATGGGTGTTCATCATCCAATCTGAGGAGGGCCTGAATAGAACAAAAAGGCAGGAGGCTGAATTCTCTCTCTGCCTGACTACTTGAACTAGAACACGGATCTTCTCTGTCTGCCCTTGGTGCCCCCTTCAGACCAGAACTGGAATCTACATCATAACCTCGCTGGCTCTCAAGCCTTCCAACAGTACCGCTGGCTTTCCTGGGTCTCAGGCTTGCTGATGGAAGATCATGGACTTCTTGTCTGCATAATGACGTGAGCCAATATCTCATAATAAATCCACCCATCTATACATCTATATCTCCCCCTATTGGCTCTGTTTCTCTGGAGAACACTCTGGGAATTGAGATGATCCATATATGCCATATATAGCATGGTGTCTGGCACATAATAAGAGAGTTTCAGGAGTTGGCCACGGTAGGTCTTATTCCATGCCACACTCAGAGATGTGATCACTCAAGATCACTCAAGGGGATAGGTCATAAGCCATAGTGTTGGTTCATACTTGGTCTATTCCTATGTTCTTTCCATTTTGACAAGAAATGCAGCTATTAATTGGTAAAGCTATCTAACACAATCTTTATTATATTGAATAATGAAATAAAAGAAAAAAAATTATTCTGACTTGAAAAGAATGATATCATAAAAACATTGTATTTTTGAAGGGTGATCCTGTGCTGAAACATCTGGATTTGCAACGTAACTCCTGGAGCAACTGTCAATTAACATAGTTTCTAAATCTCAGTTCAGTAAATATCACCCAAGACATGTCCTCAGTCTGAGATGTGGTCTAGAGAGAGTGTTTATCTTTGTGCATTACCTGACCCACTCACTCAGCTTTTTAGGAGATCCTGGGTGGCAGTGGAGGCCTGGCCCTTACCTCATCGGAGAAATCCGGATTCTGGGAATGGTGCAGAACTGCTGTGTGGGCCGCTGAGGTGAAGAGAGGCCCTCCAGGTTTTCCATAAATACACTGTTTAAAAAGTTATGAGTTGAATGATTATGAGTGTCTGAAATTAACCCTCAGCACACAAAAAAGTCACAACTCTTCAGTTACCAATCCTGGAACAAGGATGAATTTTGTGATAACTTGCCAGGCTTAACTGATATCTAATTAACCTTGAACTTCTTGCACCCACTGCCTTGTATTTCTTATACCAGGGTGCTGCTGAAGAAAATCTGAAGGCTTTAATTTATTATGTAGCTATCACATCAACCTGAATTAGTTTGTTACTTTTGATTACCAGGAGATAAGAGCTAAATTGTTCAATTCTGATTCCTGCAAGGTGGCCTCTTAAAGGGGCCCATGGTATCCAGCTCTGGTTTGGAGTTTAAGGCAATCATTCGTGGGTGACCACAAGGTTTGGTTGGACCCCAGCCCCTGACATGTCAGCTCCCAACCAAGAATGCTGAGCTAGAAGGATAGGGCTCGTTCCAGGCTCCACCATATTGCATTGCTATTCTACCCCAGCCCACAGTCAAGCCAGGGGATGTCATATGGTACTTCCTAGGCACGCAGCTTCAAAGTTCCCTTAGCCCAAGGCTCAGGGGCCCTCTTCTGGAGTCTGCTGTATCTCTGTGTGATCCTTTAGAAGGCAATGACACAGGAGACCCATTCACCTGCTATTATTCCTCTTTGCTAGAATTTTCCTCATAAACATCGTACTAGCAGGCCTGCCGTGCTTGCCATCTGGTCATTGCCTTTGTTTGAAAATTCCATTTTGCTTTAATTTTTCTCTCCGATGCTAACTGATGTTACTGTGGAACTTGGAAACTATGGAGACTGACAGTGGCTCAAGAATATTTTAAAGAACTCTTTCTCCCCTGCACGATTCATTCAATCACTCAGATCGATTCTCCTTCTTCTGAATCATGCTACGAACCTTCTTGGTACAGAGAACACGACTGGTACCTGACAGAGCGCTTTAAGAGATTATCTCAGATAATTGTGGGGCTTAGTTAGAAATGGGCTTTGTCCTTTACTATTCCATCCCTCTGATTCATTCAAACTGGGAAGATCTGACCACAGGCACACTAAAAATAATTTTCCCCTCTTTTTATGGGTTACTCTATGTTGTTTGAAGTCCTTAAAATAAAAACAGTATATATCAGAGATGAACTCTGAAAAATGACATCTAGTTGCACTTTTGGAGGTTGAAAAACACAGTTCATACAAACCTTGTAGTCTTATGTGTTTTATTAAATCATGTGATCAACAACAGGGACCAACTTCCCCGAGCCATCTCCCGGCTCCTTGGGCAGCAGGCCACATGCTCCTTCCATGGATGTGAGCATCCCATGGGCTCGCTGCCCTAGCCGCTGGGCCAACATGCTGCAGCCCTTCGGCACAGGCCGCTCGAGGGCCACCTGGGATGTGGCATTTTAAATCAAGCATGCTGCTGAATTGAGAGGCAGGCTCTTTGAAAAGGGCAGAGTCTTGCAGAGGGGAATCTTTGCATTTATTTCACACTAGAGTAGTTTCCTTTTTCCCAAGTCATGAAAAGCTAAGCAGAACTATGAGACTGCATTTCTAATAGATCCGGTTAATGATGGCTATTAAATCAGGTACATTTTAGGAAATCTAACACAAATGTATTGACTTGCTCCTCTTTCAGTCACACTCAAATAAAAAGCTCCTTGGCAGTGAGGAGAACCTATTCACCTGCCTTCCCCCCCTGGGTGCCGTATTCCCTCGTGGACTTGGCTCACCTTCATGGGCTTGGCACCTTCTTCATCAGAATTTTTGAATTCAATGCACACGGTTATATTTCGAGCCTGGAATTACAGAGAGGGGAAAATGGAAATTGTAATTTCCTGGTAAATAACACCAAAAAACCCAACAATCCTAGTGTCTAAAATAAGTAGCTTCTAATTAAATCTGAAAAATGTAGAATACCCAACACTTTCTTGTGACATTATCCATAGTGCTCAGAAATAGCAGAAGGACTTGGAGATATTATTTAAAAGGGAAGAAAAAACTCACATCAAAAGGAAGTAGATATGCTATTTTCAGAGTATCTTAAGAAACTACAAAAAAAGAAGCCTAGAACAAAATAATTTAGGGCTGACTTTAGAAAGGATTATTAATATTTTATAAACTGTGCATCCTTAAACACTTTTAAGGTGAAACTCCTCACTGCCTCTTATTGAGCACGTTCTGCAAATGGATTTTTATTCCAAACTGTTGACCTATGATAATTTGTATTTGAACTTTCAAGAATCCATCTTAATATGATCTCAGTAGGGTGCAGAGAGAGCATAACGTTTCAGAAACATACCATACCTTGTTGAAACATTTCTGGCTATCATACTTGAGGTGCCTGGGGTAAATGTAAATTTGATTTTTGTATACTCTATAAGGACGGCAGTACTTTGTTGAGTCGTAAATAAATTCTTCCACCTCGACTGTGGGTTCTGGTTGAGCTGTCACATCGAAAGGCTTGACAGGGATAAAGGACGATGTTACACAGTCTTTAAAAATCAGAAAATAAGAGTTTGTCATTTAATGTGATTGTTTAAGGTGAACAATACTTAACATATTTTAAAATGAATCCACTTGAAATAGAAACTCTGTATTTGCAAAGGAATTTATGTTAAATTATGCAAGCACGAAAAATTTGTAGGAGGTAGGGATGATAGATAATCAAACCATTTAACATCAAAATTGATGTCTCAAAAAATTGGTAAATCTTTTGGATGGATTTATAACTATTTTCTTTTTGCATTAAGCTTCACATGAAAACTAAATTTCAACTGATGATTCTCTGAGCACGCTAACCACGTATTACAAGATAAGGATTAATCCACTGGCCTTTACCTAACATTATAAAAATAATACAGATATTGACAGAACAATCTTTGTCCAATGGGTCTATTATGGATAGTACCTAATGGATTGATAGTAAGTTTTCCCCATGGAATGATTTCACAATACAGGCCTGCAGCCCTCCCTCTGCATTATTTGATATAATTTATTCTATTTTTCCTTTCCAGTTTTTACAATCTTGAAAAATCTAGCCTTATAGGAACAGCCTAAGGAAAATAAAAAAGACAATTTGAAGTTTGTAAATCAAAACGTCTGTCACTAAACAGCTTGGGGGCTGATGTTGTGGTCACGGGAAGACAGAAGGCCTTCTACTTTCCTTTACCCCATCTGGAATTTTCCTGTGTTCAGAAAAGCAAAATGGTTAGCTAAATACGCTTGGGAATCAGATTACAGTTTTTTTCCCCCCCAAATCAATTATAATATTTTTATTATATGTTCAAATTTCTCTAATGTCCTATAGTCATTTCAAAGAGAATATTTTATCTTTCTCTTTCGTTATTTTTCTTTTCTGTAGGTAATAAAAGACAGACACATCTCACAAATCAGGTAGAGGAAATGGCTTAGTTTATTCTCTGCTTTTCTACACCAATCAATATAAAAGTGATTTGGAACCATGGTTAAAATGCTCATTTTATTTCATGTTAAAATGATTTGTAGAAAAATTATAAGAATGAAAAACTTAATAGTGCTAATGGTAATTCAAATATCCTATGGTAATAATCTTTTCTCTCTCTCTCTGTAGTTCATTTTAGGATGCCTTTATTCATTCTTTGCATCACTAAGAAAGTCACTAAAAGGCAGAATCAGAAGTAACAAAACAAAAAAAAACCCAATCTTGTCACTTACGAAATAAATTCTGAAATTCTTATTTATAAGTTAATAAAAGGTCCTTCTAAAATTCAAATTTTCACTGACATAAATAGGACTTTTAAAAAAGATACATGCTCCCTGTGTAATAACAGAGTCTAAAAATATTCCAGCGATAATTACAAGGTGACCACTTGGGGGGCTACCCACACATAGTGTTTAGAGCAATCCTGTGGCACACAGTATGGGGGAACCAGCCCAGTATATTAAGTCAGAGGAACTGGATAGAATATAAATCCCCCCATTATGATTACTGACATTCTGAACCTGACATTTCTCATTTACAACTCTTCAGGGTTTTGAGGATTAAATGACATAATTTAATACCTTGCCGGGTGCATGGTGCATACCAGATACACATTAGTTTACACTGAATATGGTTCCTGTCCTATCATACTGATAGTCTGTCTTAACGGAGAAACAAGAAGGCCCAAATTTCTATAAGATAATGAATTCCACTTATCCCAAAATTTGAGAAAAAAACTCACAAAGTTTTGTAACTAACCAACTATCCAACCAACCAACGAATCAACCAACCAACCAACCATCCAACCAAAAGACCACTAACTATTTAGAACTCTACAAGCAAACCATGACATCATCATCATACTTGGATGTTCCAAAGGAATGTTGTCAACAGCAATATCCAGGCTTCCAGGGATGGTCTGTGTTTTGCTTACTCTGTCAGCCCTGTGAAAGTAGGGAACAGAAACACACACACGCACACACACACACACATACTGAATTATTCTAGTTGTCCAGAAAATGAGTCAACTGTAATTCTGAGCCTTGATAAGAGTAAACAGTACAACCCTAAACAACCTTGTGAATGATTTCATTTAGCTGGTTTTATATTGAAAACTAAAATTTATGTAATATTGCCAATAAAAACAGAAATCAGTGAGGGGTCAAGTTACAGATATTCTGAAGAATGTTTTAGGTTTATTTGCACCTTATTTCAGGTAACATTTATATAAATGGCCAAACAAGTAAAATAGTAAATACGGTAAATAGATCGTTTGTTAATAAAAAGTTCTAGTATTTGAACTGGCTTAAGTGATTTTACTTTCCTGAAGACTCTTAAGAAGTCTTGAGGACAAGGCTGGTCGTTGCTACAGTTGCTAAGTGGACAGTCTGCTTGTTCCCTCTTCACCAACAATCAAGGACAAGGAGCCTTTTCCTGACTTTGGTTCTTCTGCCATTCCCCTGCTTCGTGAATGTGTTCAGACACCCTCTCACCACCTATCCCTGTCCCCACATTCACTCCAGTTCTCCACCTCTCTACCCAACCAAACCTTCTGACCTATTGTCCTTTTGCAGTAAGGTGAAAGTTCCTTGAAACTGATAACAATTTCAAGTGTTATCCCTTCTAGAAGACCTAACAGGAAGAATAATTATAGTGGTGGGTCCAACCCAGCTCTTCCCAGTGTGTGAGAGCTGACTGTTAAATTTTCAATCCTGCAGGTGTCAGGGGAGTAAAAGTTTAAAGGTAAATTGCTTATCATGAGAGATCTTATCATCACCAGATGTTGAATGCGTGGTGATACATTTAAAAAATGCTGTGGCTTTTATAAAGTTTTTCTTCTTTTAACTTTCATTGTCTTTTCCAAAATGAATTTGAATGATAGAAATAGTATGAATTATTGTATTCACAGCAATGAATTGCTCTGTGGAATTTCAAAACATAGTTCTAAAATTCCTTAACACTCCTATTTAGAGGTGTCTGTATCTCCTTTCTTTGAATCTAGGCTGTATGACAGCTTGACAGTATATTATGGCAGAAATGCCACAGGGACAGTTTCAGGGCCCTGGCCTTAAGAAACTGGTAGTGATCACTTTCTGTCCCTTGGGACACTTACTCTTAGAACCCAGCTATCCTTCCATGAGGAAGCCATAGTATTTGATGGAGAGGCTCCTATGGAGAAGAACCAAGGTCTCTAGTCCACAGCTCCAGCTGAGCTCCCAATCAACAGCCCATGTCAACTTGCCAGTCATTGAATGAGCCGTCTTGAATGTGGATCCTCTGTCTCCAGTTGACCTCTGCCAGCTGATGCCATGTGCAGAAAAGACAAGCCCTCCTTACCTAACCATGTTTAAATTATGGACTCTGGAGGGGCACCTGGGTGGCTCAGTTGGTTAAGCGACTGCCTTCGGCTCAGGTCATGATCCTGGAGTCCCGGGACCGAGTCCCGCATCGGGCTCCCTGCTCAGCAGGGGGTCTGCTTCTCCCTCTGACCCTCCCCCCTCTCATGTGCTCCCTCATTCTCTCTCTCTCAAATAAATAAATAAAATCTTTAAAAAAAATAAATTATGGACTCTGGAAAGTAAGTGATGTTGTTCTTTTAAGCCACTAAGTTTTGGGGTGATCTGTTACATGGCAATAATAGTTAACTGACATGGTTTCACACTCCTTCCATATAATTCTAGCAACTTTACTTTTGTTGTGTCATTCAGGCATATGTGAGTTCATCTGTAAAGCATCTACTTTCCGGAAGAGTTTGGACATTCGAGAATCAGGTAATCAAATACTGTTTATGCAGAGTTAATAAATCAATAGCAGCAATGTAGCTGATTCATGTTAATTTCAAGAGTATCCAAAAACCCTACCTTCTGTAATCTGACACTAGTTTTAGCAGGTCTTCTGTTGAAATCTTGCTACTTTCTTGTCTATACAACGGTGAAAATCTTGAGTCTCTGTCCACATTTCCCTGGTTGTCCTTAAATACTGATCTGAAAGAAAATGATATTTGTTCAGGTTGGCAGGTGAAAATTGTTTACCAAGTTGTATTTTTAAGGTGACCAATGATTCAATTTCCCATTTGTAGTGGAAGAAACTCCAGGAACTAATGAAATAAAAAAGACAAGAAAACTTCTTAGACAAAAGTTTCATTTAAACACTATCTTTGTTATCTTTAATTCTTTATTTTCAATTCAATATTTATAGGGACAGCAGCCCACTTATATTACATTTATTTATGATTTAGTAACATATCAAACCTTGGAGTATTAGGGGAGGAATAAGAACAGGTTAGTCCTTTTTTTTTTTATTATTTTCTGGGCAAGCCAGGGCCACCTCAGTTTGGGTGGTGCCATCAGAATTTACGAATAGTGGAAAAGGGATAAGGTTGTGTGTGTGTGGGTCTAGAGGGCCAGACTCCTGAAACGCTTTCTTAAATTTTAGGACAGAGACAAAGATCAAATGAAGAACACTTGAGTCAGAATTTTGTATTAAATTAATTAATGCCATTTATTTTTTTCCTTGGTCCATTTCATTGGAACTAGATAGATTTAGTTAGAACACACAAATTGTTTCTGTCCAAATAGTATAGTAATATCAGGCAATACAAGGAAGTATACATAGCACACTTAAGGTTATTGTTTCTTCCCCATAATTAATCATATTCCATGCCTATCAAAAAGAAATTAGACCTGTGTGTAATTAATTTTTCATTAATGTTAGAGAGCTGCTGAAATTTTATTTCTTCTAACTTAAGGAACTTGACTAGACTATTTCATTACTCCTTAAATTAACCAAAGATTTCAATACACAGGCTGAAGTGGCCATTTAGATAGATATCTGATCGAAGAGCTTTAGTGTCAAATAATACAGAAAATGGGCCAGAATGATATTTTTAGACTGCTTCAATCTTTCTGCTCATTTTTCTCTGTTAAGTAGTCAGGGAAGGGGAAAAAGTTGCCGTATCAAATAACACTGGGGAAGCAGAATGAAAATACTTAACTCGAAGATAATTTTTATTTAAATATTATACAGGGCTTCTGTGTGCACGACATGTTAAAACCAACACGATGTATTTACAACACAGGAGGAGGTTGAACTGAGCTTGAGTAGTGTGTGTGTGTGCGTGCATGCGTGTGTGTTTTAATTAACCAGTCACTATAAATGTATCAATAAACAAGGGTTGTATAACTCTGCTTTTAGCCACAGCTCTGTCCTGGAAAGAGCTCACTTATATTGGACACATTGTAAAGAGAATGAAGAGCACAGCACCGTGGAGAAATACTGCTCACAGAGCCATACACACTGGCCTTGCTCAATAAATATGCTCACTGGCAAGAGAACAGAGAACTGATTCATTTACACAGATGGTTTCAGGGTGGCTGGGATGTTGTGCTTCGTTCCAGCTGCCACACTTGGACAATGATAGTATAGGGTGAGGGTCTCAAAACCACGACATTTGGAGTATGACTGAAGAAAACGCACTGTTTAGCCTGAAGGAAAAGCAGCTTAGGTATCCCCGAGAGCCTCATTCCTAAGCAGCATGAATAGCTGTGACCCGTAGAAAGAATAGGGCATATTTTTTTGTGGTTAATGCAAGATAAAACATAAAAGTAATTGTTGCACTGTACGCCTTCTCTAAAGATATAGATATAAGAATGAAATTGTTCTTTTAGTTTTGTTCAGTTTTAAAGAAAATCCAGGGTTGTGCACTGGTCCATTCAGAATGTCGTGTAAGAGGGATTAAAAAAAAAAATCAGTCCTTGTGTGGATTTAGGCACATAAGATTGTGCGGGCAATATATGTGGAAAGAGTTTCCTCTAACAACAAGACACATTGGGTGCGCCTGGGTGGCTCAGTTGGTTAAGCGACTGCCTTCGGCTCAGGTCATGATCCTGGAGTCCCGGGATCGAGTCCCGCATCGGGCTCCCTGCTCGGCGGGGAGTCTGCTTCTCCCTCTGACCCTCCCCCCTCTCATGTGCTCTCTCTCATTCTCTCTCTCTCAAGTAAATAAATAAAATCTAAAAAAAACAAAAACAAAAACAAAAACCCTTCTGGGCGCCTGGGTGGCTCAGTTGGTTAAGCGACTGCCTTCGGCTCAGGTCATGATCCTGGAGTCCCGGGATCGAGTCCCACATCGGGCTCCCTGCTCGGCGGGGAGTCTGCTTCTCCCTCTGACCCTCCCCCCTCTCATGCTCTCTCTGTCTCATTCTTTCTCTCCAAATAAATAAAATCTTTTAAAAAAACAAAAAACAAAACAAAACAAAAAACAAGACATATTGGTAAGGCTTGACTTTCTCCCAAATCAAAGAGTGTAAAATACCCATTGTAGCCATCTGAATAGGTTCTCTTTACTTCCTCCAAGAATAACCTTTCTTTTTTTTTTTAAACCATAAAACAGCAGTACAGCTGGTGCCAAAAATAAGAAAACACACCAAATTCATTTCAGAAAAAAATGTTCAGAGTGATGAACATCTGTGCATGCAGTAGTGGGTGGGATGGGTTGGATCTGGGTAAAAATATGGTCATAAGCTAAATTGTCTATTCTATGCTTTTTAATGGCAGTTGATTTTAAGGGCCGAAATGTTTTAGGGTACACTCAAAGCTATATTATTAGGCAAACTGCAGTCTAGAAAATATAGTAGGAAAAAACCTGGCCAGACAACCAGCATATCTAATAAAGGACTGAAATATGTCAGCAGGCTAGTTTATATCAAAACGGCTCGAGAGACCAAGAGCCCTCCTCTGATTCAGTCACCATTCATTTGAAGCAATTTCCACATTGTGAAGAGGAAATTAAAATCTTCTTTGGCTGGATCTTTTACTTATTTTTTGTGATTAGATTTTCCAAGCGGTTTGACATGAAATCTTTAGAACTGTGCTGGTAACCATTTTTTTTCTCAGATGTCAGAGAGATTTATGTATATGCAAGCTGTATGTTTATACACACAAATTGGTGGTGTCTCCTGTTTCCCAACCTACAACCAAACCACTCATCAGGCATTAATGTAGCATGAGCTTGTGGTTTTGTTGGCTTTCCTGTCCTGGACATAATTACTCCGATAGCCAGTAATATTGTCAGTCTCCCTTGAAACTTCATCTGTCATTCTTTCAGCATATTTTACTAGACAACTTCACAGTACAATTGTTACTTCTCCTTACAGCTCAGTAAGGGGTAATTCTTTCCCTTCTTTTCCCCACATTATTCTTCACTGTCCCGAATTTACCGGAAAGGGGAACTTGCCGAAAATATTATCTCCAAAGGTAACTTAATAATAATCATGTAAGAATAGTGACTGCTAACCATGACTGTATTTATTGGGTACATATCTGTACTCATCAATCCCTGCAACAATAAATTAGGTATTATCAGTCCTCTTTTGTACATTTGGAAAAAAAAAAATTGAGGTAAGGGCAGACTATGAGCACTTGTTTAAGTTCACTTGGCTACTAAGTAGAATTGAGATTTCAAAACCAGCTCTGGCTCTCAAATGCCTGCTTCTAAAACCTCACAAAAGTTCTGGATCCTTTAAGAGAAAATATGCTCACCATTGTAATTATGCTATATTTCACTCTTGCCAAGGGATACCTTGCCTCTACATGCCCCAACGGGTTTTCTTGGGGGAACTGAGAATACCTATCAATATGAGAAAATTTGGCCAGCAAATTAGAACTAGTTATCTTTTCTCTGGAAGCTCATGAGAAATAAAAAACAATGAAATTCAACATAAAGCGTTCAGTATATTCAAATACTATCTGTTCCATGCATTAGATGTGGGCATTAGCTGTCCCTGCAGGGAGAGAGACACAAGAGAGACAGAGTGTTATGGGTGATCTACTTTATGCCAAGTGCTTTTGTATCTGAGATTGCACCCATTGCCCACGAAGTGGGTGCTGTCAGCTTCGTTCTGTGGATGGGACCCTGAGACCCAGAGAGAAAACTTGCCTTAAGTTACCACTCATAAGTGGTGGCCTGATTTGGACCATGTCTGTCCAACTCCTAGGTCTGGTCTCTTTCTCCCTTACAACAGGGCTGCCTTAGGGCAAACTCATTCCTGGAGACCGTGTAAGTCTGTCTGCTCACGTTTCCCCCTTTCCCTTCCCATCCACCTGTCCCCAACTTCAAGGAACAACCTCAAAATGATAAAAAATACTGGTGGATTCACTCTGGTTATGCTCATCCCTGGGTATTGGGAGACCTGAAAATGGCAAAAGTAACAAATTCTGCCTTCTTTCTGGATTTTAAAGTTACTGCCACTGGGACAATGTTACCAATACCCAAATGAGTACTTGCGAGGTTGTCTTACTTTGTAGCACTAACTTTTTAAAGTTCTTTGGTTTATATGTTGCTAATCTTTCTTCCTTAGGTCTGTGCCAGGCTTTTCCTCTTTTTAAATCTTATTTTATTTAAACTCAGTTAATTAATATATAGTGTATCATTAGTTTCAGAGGTAGAGTTCAGTAATTCTTCAGTTGCATATAACACCCAGTGTTCATTACATCATGTGCCCGCCTTACCGTTCATCACCCAGTTATCCCAACCCCCAGCAATCCCTTCCAGCAATCCTCAGTCTGTTTCCTATAGCCAGGAGTCTCTTATGGTTTGTTTCCATCTCTGATTTCGTCTTATTTTATTTTTCCCTCCCTTCCCCTACGATCTTCTGTTGGTACTATGCTAAGTGAAATAAGTCAATCAGAGAAAGGCAATTATCATATGATTTCACTCATATGTGGAATCCTCTTTTAAGAAATTCCACAAGGCAAAGAGATTGAGAAGGACAATAGGAATTGATCTTTAACCAGATCCAAAAAGCAATTCTTGTTCTTTATGTAGAGGTTATATGTCCAGGAGGATGATTCTACCCTCAGTGTCCACATAACTCAGCATTCCTAACAGAGAGTGAACTGGTACTGATATTTTGGCTATGCTAATCCGTAGCAAAATTAAAGAGTTTAGATGATCAAATTGATGGTTTCATCTGATGAAAATATGCAGCTGCATAAGAAATCACAATGCTTCCATCTGAATTTTATGCACGCCAAACTCTCAGGACTGATATAAGGTCAAGGGTTTATTGAACCAAATATGCATAATAAACAAGTTATGACTTCGATTCTACCAAGAAACCATAGCATATCTGGTCATGCACACACATGCACTCAAGTCATAGCTTCAATCTATTATAAGCTGTCTTACTAAATAGTCTGTAAGACACATGTTTCTGGGGAGCACTGAGTGTTTAAGAAGATGACCACAGTAATATTCTTCTAGGCGTTGATATATTAAAAATACTGGTGGGGGCGCCTGCATGGCTCAGTTGGTTAAGACTCTGCCTCTTGATTTTGGCTCAGGTCATGATCTCAGGGTCATAAGATCGAGCCCCATGTCAGGCTCTGCACTCAGCGAGGAGTCTACTCTCTCTCTCCCTGGGTCCCTCCCCACTGCTCGTATACCAGGTAGCAAAGAGATGTTCAAACTGAAGCTTCCAATGCAAATTATAAATTCATTACTGTTCTGTTGATTGTAGTTGTCAGCCTACCTTACCGCCCAAGCAAAGGGCATGCGGTATCTTCCCAACTTGCTGAAGAACTGCCTGTTGGATTTTAGTATCTTTTGTGCATACTGAGGGAAAAATACATAAAAATAATGTTTAGAACACCTCTTTATAAACTGTCCAAGTAAAATGCTAATACATACTTTTCCAGATTATCTTACATTGAAACCCCGGAATTCTGCCTCACTGGCCTGCAGAGTCTGTCTGGTAAAGAGCCACATGCTATTCTCTGTGTTGGATCTACTGTATTGTGTTCTGGAATTTTCACTCTGCAAATTTCAAATATAGAAAATACCTTTGTCTTCTAATGCCAACTCCCCCCTTTTTTTTTCAGACTTGAAAGACCTTAAAACATTGAATGGAAACTGTTTTCAAATTTGCGCTCACGGTCTGTCTTATATTTTTATTCATGATGGCAGGGGTTGGCAAACTTGTTCTGCAGAGGGTCACACAGTAAATATACTGGGCTTTGTGGACCACATGGTCTATGTCGCAGCTTCTCAACTCTGCCTCTCTGCCTCTCTAGCAGGAAGGCGGCCATAGACAATCCATAAATGAATGAGTGTGACTGTGTAAATAAAACTTTATTCACAGAAACAAGTGCCAGGTGGATCTGGCTCACATGTTGTAGTTTGCCAAACCCTGAATCTCATAAATATGCTTAACATTGCACTACATGGTTACACAAGTTTAAATTCAATGGTTAGTCATTCTTTCCCCAATGTATTTCTTTTGTGTGAAAAATACAGACTTTTAATATTTACTTTCTATTAAACAGTAACATTTGATTATTAAAGAAAATATGGTTATAGAAAAAAAAGGAAGAGGGGCGCCTGGGTGGTTCAGTCAGTTAAGCCTCCAACTCCTGATTTTGGCTCAGGTCATGATCTCAGGATAGTGAGATCAAGGCCCACGTCAGGCTCCACACTCAGCAGGAGTCTGCTGAAGATTCTCTCTCTCCCTCTCTTCCCACCTCATGCGCCCTCTCTCTCTCTAAAAAAATAAAATGATAGGTTTAAAAAAAAAGAAAAAAGGAAGAAAAAATTTCCCATAGTCCCACCATTCAAAGAAATTTCAGTATTTCTTCTTTCTTCACTTAGGTGTTAAAATAATTTTATATAGAATTATCTATCTTACTTTTTCACTTAGTTCATCATCAGTAAACTATGTATCCACTTGTTTTTAAGTCAGATTAATCCTAACTTTTCATTATTGCTAATACTTTGATCCTTGGAGTTAAAGTTTGTCCATATTTCAATTTATTTCTACTAATAGATTATCAGAAGTCAGTCAGAAACATAAACTAAGAATATATGCTTTCAAATTTTCCTGAGGGATAGTCATTTCACTAAGAAGTGACTATTTCTAGACCTACATTGTACCAAGCTTGATAATTCATCAAGGCAGGGTGGTTTTATATCTTGAAAGCAATTGAAATTATTTATGAAAAAGATTATGCATTACCTTGTTGGAGTCTGGATTCTTAATATAAGGTTCAGCACCACTCGCAATGTTCCCCATCAGTACTTTTTCGATTTTGGCCACAAAAACAATTTCAGAATGCGGATTGCTTACAGAAAATATAGCCTGTGTACAAAGAAAACAGCTAATAAGTAAGTAAGGAAGCATACTGAAGACATTTACAAAATTCCATTTTTTTTAAGGGACTGCTCTAAGGGAATTTTTATTTCAGAAACTGATGTAATCTTTTGGTGAGAACAACGAAACGAGCATTTTTGGTGCCATCGCAAGTAAACAAAAGTGCAACCTGCTTTGGAAATTTTAGCCATTCCTCTGGAAATCCTTTGACGTGAGGTTCTTCTGATTGTCTTGGAGTGACAGGGTCAATGTTTCCATTTTCCAGCCCCACGGAAGACCCTGAGAGCATCTGCCTGACAGCAGTGTGATTTAGATCCACGTGGAAATCGGCAGAAATCTTCCTGCTGTCTCTGAGGTCATAAAGTGCCACACTCACAAAAAAAGGCTCAATCTGCAAGAAAAAGAAAGAACCAATTGTTCTGATATAAAATCATCACACCTGCAGTTTACCCTTTAGTATACTTTTTAAGAAAACAGTAGATAAACAACTACTATTTATATATAATATTTTTAATATCAATAATATATATCAAGTGGTAAGTGATCAACAGTTTTGGAGAAATATTCGGAGATTACCCCATGTCTTGATACTCACCAAACCCAACCTACCCTCTGTAACTCCCACTGGAATCAACCACCACTATGATGGCTACTAAGGGTGGTTTTCTAGTTCCATCATTCTTTCTACATTTATTCATTGATATTCTACTGTAATGATGAGCTTTCCCTTCTTTTTATTTATTTATTTATCCATCTATCTATTTATTTATTTATTTATTTATACAAGTATAGACTCATGGATTACTACTATTTCATTCAACATATTTCAGTCTCTTATTATCATTATTTATAGTGATGCTCACATTGTTCCAGTTTGGCTAGAGGTAGCTCTTTTGTCTTTTTGGTAGATCCCCATAATTTGGGGGGACACTTCTTTACTTAACAAGATGTTCTAGGCTCATCTTATACTTTCAATGCTCCAGTCGTTTCTCCATATAGCCCTGCTTCCTTTCTGTGAGGGTGACATTTAGAAACCAAGAGCTCGGTGCTCATTATGCTCATTGTTACTGGGACACACCTACACATCTACACACACACACACACATACACACGCACGTGTCCATACACGTAGCATTCACATCTACAATGATTTCTTTATCTCTATCTGTACATGAATATGTATGTATGTATTTATTTATTTTTTGAAAAAAGATTTTATTTATTTATTTGACAGAGAGAGACACAGTGAGAGAGGGAACACAAACAGGGGGAGTAGGAGAGGGAAGAACAGGCTTCCTGCTGAGCAGGGATCCCGATGTGGGGCTCTATCCCAGGACCCTGGGATCATGACCTGAGCCGTCAGCAGACGCTTAATGACTGAGCCACCCAGGTGCCCCTGTACATGAATATTTATTAAAAACTCATAAGTTCATGTTGAAATTTATATTTCCAATTCAAATCCAGAGGCTTCTTTCAAGCCTTTCCCCTATTCATATTTCATGTAACTCTTTCCTTCAATAGTGAAAATCTTGGCTCTTGTTATCATTGACCTATTATTTGTTCAATCAATTTACTTTCTGGTTCAAAGCAACCAGTCTCCCAACCATAGCTACCTTTTCTAATCGCCTCCTCTGTATCACCCTGCCCAGTGCCCCAGATCCTGGCAAGGCCAAGTGCAAGGTTTCTGTGCCTCCACATGGCTTTCTGCCCCCCATCACCTGGAGTTTTTACATGCTCCAAGGCTCTGCATGACTACTCCTCCCCCTCTCGCCACCATGCTAAGAAGGAAAGGGAAAATGTGAAATAAAGAGAAAAATGGGAAGAGAATGGAAGATGGGAAAGAAAAGGAAAGTTTCTTGGCTGAGTTTTTCTTTTTTAAAGATTTTATTTATTTATTTGAGAGAATGAGAGAGAGAGAGAGAGAGAGAGAGATCACAAAAGCAGTGGGGGCAGGAACAGACGGAGAGGGAGAAGCTGACTCCCTGCTGAGCAGGTAGCCTGCTGAGCAGGTAACCCATCTTGGGGTTTGGAGCTCGATCCCAGGACCCAGGATCGTGACCTGAGCTGAAGGCAGATGCTTAACCAACTGAGCCACCCAGGCATCCCTGGGTTGACTTTTTTTTTTTTTCAAGATTTTATTTATTTATTTGACAGAGAGAGACACAGTGAGAGAAGGAACACAAGCAGGGGAAGTGGGAGAGGGAGAAGCAGGCTTCCTGCTGAGCAGGGAGCCCGATGTGGGGCTCGATCCCAGGACCCTGGGATCACGACCTGAGCAGAAGGCAGACGCTTAACTACTGAGCCACCCAGGCATCCCTGGGTTGACTTTTAAAGAAGCAAAAATTAGATAAAGATGTGGTTAGAAGGGGCATCTATGGTCGGTTGAGTGACATGTACAAAGCCATAAAGTCATGAAAGAACATAAAGAACACAAAAGGATGCATTTGTGGGACATGCATTTGAGGAACATTAAGGAGGTACAACCAAAGGATGCAGAGGTCCACTGGGTGTCCTGGGTGCTTGGAGAGAAGTGTTCACAGGGGTACACATGCATAAAAGAAAAGTCCTAGGTTTGGGTATGTAACAAATTAAGGGGATGTCAATGACACTCACTGATATACATGATAAAGATACAGAGGTGAATTCTGGATGGTACATGCAGAGTCATCTATAGGACATTCCAATCACAGTTGGATATGAGTTTTGAGCTCAATGAGAGAAGCTGGGCTGGGGAGGCTCCTGTCTAAGCCATGAGATAAAGAGAAGAGAATCAGAATGGCATCCTGGGAAATATCAGCATGCAAAGGATTGAGATGGAGAAGGGAAAGCAGTTTATAAAGGAGACTGGAGAGTGGAGAGAGATTTAGAGAAAGCAAACGACAATTTTCATGCAGCCAGAGTATCATAGAAACCGAAGAAAGAGTCAAGAAAGAAGGAATTTTCAACTAGAAAACCATCAAATGCAACAGAAATTAAATAAAACAAGGACTGAGATAAATAAATATATGCAAATGTAATTCCATACATATTATACATATGTACATATATACACATATAATTACAACCACGAAAATAGATGTAATTACATATAATTAACTACAGGCTTCTAAAAATGGAATATGCTTACAAAAAACATTTTTACTTTTGTTTATGCTACTTAATTTTGAATGGATGCCTACCAGCATATGTTCTGTGGACAAGCAGGTTATATACAAAAATCACATTATGTTCATCATTGTACAGACTCACTCATGCTGGGGATTGTACTGAATGTTTAGTAGGTATCTCGTGGGCTTTGAAACATAGTAATATGGCTAGCTTATAACAAGGTTATTAGTGTAATTCCTTAATAATAACAGTACTTGTCAGCTCCCTTACTGTTAGAAACAGAACTACACATATAAAATGAAATTCAATAAATTATTAAAAAAAAAGACAATTAAAAAGTAAAAGTTTTATATTTTACCAATTTAATTTAGTTTAGAAAAACTTTTGGCTTGTAGTAGTGGTTGTCTGCCAAGAGTTGAAAATGCAAAAATTACATGAAAATAACTCAGGTAGGAGCTCAAAACACATTGAAGGTCAAAGGAAAAAAAAAATCCTATTATTTTTCGTGAATTGGGGCATTTTGATTTTCATTCTGCTTGGTGAATGGAAATAAATTACCATACTTTGATAATCCATCAGAAATTAAAGCTCATATGGTGATTCATTTATTTCTTCCAATCCACCTTTTCAACTTAAATGTCAAATCTTACTTTTTGAATCACTGGCTTTTCGATAAGGATTTGTTTAATCAGGCACTTGAAAGGTTAACAAATTAAGTCATAGGCTTCTTATGTTTAGAATTCTGTATTTTCTTAAAAGAATCAAGAACATAAAATTTTAAAGTAGCTCTGCTGTGAAGCAGGTTTATTTGTTCAGATTTTTGGAATCAATTGCTATTTTCAAAGAAATATATTATACTAGAAAACCATCAACTTGAATTTGGTTTTCAATGGACTGACTAAAAGATTACATGCTGTCAAATATTGTTTCCTCATCATGGAAAAGTTCTTTGAGGGAGTCGTTTTAGAAGCTCATTCATTAAATACAGGAGCTGGTTCTTCAGCAACCTGGAGAAAAATTTCGATTAACTTAAAAATATGCTCACAGAATTAAAAATGATGAGTTTAAAAACAACTACATTAACAAAAGAGTGTCACTGAATAATATACAGAAATTTTTAAAGACAATGCCATTGCATAAAAAATTATTGTGGAGTTTAGGTGAGGCTATTTTATTAGTTTTTGTATTATTGTTTATAAGCACAGTGAAATTATTTTTACCAAGTAATTTTCTATTTTTTTAAACATTTGTATCAACTTTAAAATAAATTAAAAACAACATGGGCATTTAAAGCACCTCAAATCAACTTGTCCCTCTGGATTTACAGACGTAAAAGGGCATACTGATGCTGGGTTCTGAACTTGGGCATGTTCTCGTGCTTGGCGAGACTGGCCCAAATACAAGTATTAAACTTCTGAATATGAGTTTTAGTACAAAGAAAGGAATCCATGTAGAAGGAGTCATTTACCCGGCACTGGAAAGAAAAGCCCATTATCTTCGAGTTTCAGTTACTAAATTGGACTTTTAAATCACACTTAAAGTTGTGCCTAGTAAAAAAAAAAAATTATTTTTATTTAATAAGATGGTTAAATGCAGGTAGGATTTGGGTTACATTTTCCTGATATTTCCAAGTAGTTTCAAGAAGCAAGTTTCCAGTTTTTCTGTTTTGTTTTCTTTTGTTTTTTCAACTTTAATCCTGAATGAAAGTATGTTCTGATCGCTCCTCCTAACCCTTTCGCTCCATGGAAATTTCTCCTGCTGTAGTTCCCCGCATTCTCCACATGGCCATAGCTGCTGGGCTTCTCTCTGGCTTGCTGTCTCTCTCAGCATCTCAGCCTATTCCACACAGGTGACACTTTCTCTCATGGCATTAGGACCCACTCTTTTCTTGTTTATCTCTGTTTCAATGGCCATTCCTTCTTAGACCTCTTTGGTTACTCCTCTAGTGATCTGTTAAATATTTGTTTTCTGGAGCTTTTTCTATGCATACAGAAATTCCCAAATATGTCCCTCCAGGTCACCGTCTGGCCCAGACTTCTAAGTTTGTCTCATTCATGGCCACTCCCTCGAATTCTAGACTTGTATTTGAATCTGCCCAATGGACATCTCTGTTTGGATATCTAGTAGGCCTATCCAAATTAACATGCCCATAGTGGAATTCTTGGCCAATATCCCACAAATCTGCTCTTCATCTAGTCTTGTCCTCTTAGTAAATGGCACCATCATGCATAGAAGTGTTCAAAGCAAAAGCCAGAGACTCATCTTTGAAATATTCCTTCCCCTTATCCTGTATATCCAATGGATCAGAGAAACCTGTCCATTCAATTTACCCAACATCAGTCAAATCCATCCATTTCTCTCCTTCTTCCTTGCCAGTCCTAGTCTAAACCATGCAATGAACTTTGGTGGTAGCCTCTTATCTACTCTCCCTGGTCAACTCTTGTTTCCTCCAATCCATTTTTTTTTTTTTTTTCTGATGAGATCTTTAAAAAACAGAAATCGAACCGCACCATTTGAAAGTGTTTTAGATTACTCTAGCCTCCACTCAGGATAAATCCAAACTCTTCACTGCAGCCTGTACTTAACATTATTGTACTTTCTAGTTCCTTCCATATCGTTTTGGTCTGCCTTTCCCCTCGGTACCTGTTTTCTCTTCCTAGAACTTGCCAAGACTTAGTTGTTTTTGAGGTATTCCCACTTTCTCTTTCTTCTGCCTTGAGCATTTTCCCTTGACCTGAACTTTTATCCTTCTCACCCTTTAGGTCTCTTTTCAACTGTCACCTCCTGAGAGAGGCCTCCTATGAGCACCCCACCCAGAAGAAACTATCTCTCAGTTCCTCTGTATCACATCTGTCATACTGATTCATTTTAAAGAACTGTGAACCAGGCATGATTATTGTGTTAATTTACTTGTCCTTTTTTTTTTTTTAATGTACTGTTTGTTCTTTCCAAAGAGAATCAATCTTTAAGAGGGCAGGGGGCTTGTTATCTTGTCCCCGCTGTTCCCCCAATACCTAGAACAAGTCTGGCTCCCAGGAGGCGCACTGATTAAGTATTGGCTGAGAAATGAATAAACGTGACCTCCAATGCAATCACATTTACTCACACACCTAGTGCACAATTACAGTTATAAAATAGGAGAAAGTTTAATTCTGGGGGAAGATTCTTACAGGTGACACCTTTTGATCTTAGCTTACTTGTCAACAAGATTCTCACAGGCAACACTGAAAATACCAATACGTTGGCTACATAGTATTCACAAATTTCTTTTTTTTTCTTTTTTTTTTTTTTAAAGATTTTATTTATTTATTTGACAGAGAGAGACACAGCGAGAGAGGGAACACAAGCAGGGGGAGTGGGAGAGGGAGAAGCAGGCTTCCCGCTGAGCAGGGAGCCCGATGTGGGGCTCGATCCCAGGACCCCGGGATCATGACCTGAGCCGAAGGCAGACGCTTAACGACTGAGCCACCCAGGCGCCCCAGTATTTACAAATTTCAAAGCCATTTCCCACATATTGAAATAACAGTTAATATGTAATCACTGCTTCCTGAGCACCAAGCATTATCTAAGTTCTTTCCATATGTTACTACATTTAATCCTCCCAACAATCATTTGAAATGGTTATTGCTATTATTACCCTGTTTACAGAAGAGGAGGGTGAGGGCAAGACACTTGCCCAGGATGGCAGAACTCGTCGGGGAGGAAGGTCAGGTATTCTGACCCAAGAGAGGCACAGGTCCCTTGGTTCTCTCTCCTCACTAAATCTGAGGTCCATAGCATGTACCATCATCCTGCTATCATAGGGGAAAGGAGGCTCAGAGGACCGGTGTGATGCCTACAGACCCAAGGGCAGCAGGTATGAAAATCTTCTGGAAGAGTCCATCCTTCTTGCCAGCCACTCATTGTCACAACTAACAAGCCTCCCGTGTCATAGAGACGTGTGTGGGATTGTGTGTGCTCAGTTTGTAGAGAAAACTTATTACTGTTCTGTCTTCTAAAAGCAAATGTGGCTTATATCATGGATCTAGAAATAAGTTTTCTTCCTTAAGGTGAAAGATGACAATTAAGAGATGATTTATGAAAAATTAGAGTGGAGTGCATTACAAAATAATGAACGGGATCGTGGCAATAAATAACACTGGTTTTTACTGATGGTAAGATTATGTATGATTTTTATTTTCTTCTTCTTTTGAAAGACTCATTTATTTGAGAGAGAGAGAGGAAGAGAGAGAGAAAGTGTGCATGCCCGAGTGGGGTGAGGGGAAGAGGGAGAAAGAGAGAATCCCAAGCAGACCTTGTGCTGAGTGTGGAGCCTGATGTGGGGCTCAATCTCATGACCCTGAGATCATGACCCGAGCTGAAACCAAGGTTCGGACATTTAACTGCCTGAGCCACCCAGGTGCCCCTATTTTCTTCTTTATAGTTCAACTTTTAATAATTTTTATGTTCATAAAATGCCCCCTTCCCACAGATACAGCCATGACTGGTATAGAACTGTCCCTTGGACTCTTAAGAACTCTCAAGACAGCTCACTTAGTAGGAAAAGGAATCTTGTGTTGATTTAATGAGCACTCTGGTGGTTCCCAAATATCAGTGAAGCACCTTTTTTTCCCTCCCATTTCCATGTACCACCTCTACTATTACTTAATATTTATCTAATATTACTTTACTTGATTCACTATGTAGCCTGGTCTTAAGCAGTATTAGCTATGAAATCACAGAGTTGACTTGCTTGTTTAAACTATTCTCTAATATACATTCAAATAAACATATAAATGCTAAAATAAGAAGCTTGATTTAAAAGCCATCTCAATACCACCAAAAAGATATAAACAATATCTTAGGAAACTGTCAACCACTGTGTGATTTAATGGAAAGGACCCCAGAATACAGTCCGTTTGATGATGCTTCTTCAAGGTAAGAGGAACGTTTTATGGCAATATATTCACAATTCCACTTCAGAACTTGTGCACTTTTGTAACGTGGAAAATGCTGTCATTCGTACTCCCTCAGAGACTACAGGGTGTGAACTCAGTGCCTGAACTTATCAGCAATAGAAAAGATTTTGGCCAGAGGGGGGTGTGAAGTTGGCTGATGCGTATAGGATGTAACAGAGGGAAACTTACGTTCGTTATCGGATCATTCTCATTCTCCGTAACACATCCCTGAAGATTTAAGTTGAGAGCTTTACACATGATCATGATTCTCTTGGCAGCTTTTTCTTCAAATGGTTTGATCACAGAGTCGGGTTCTAAAAGGTCCTTTTTCTGAAGTTTCAAGGTCTAAGAAAAAATGTTGAAAGTCTTTCTCAACAAACACCCATTATAAAAAGGAATTCTAAATCATAAACCACAATTGTGTGGATCAAGTTCATGTCTGCTTAGAAAGAATTCCGACTTACATCTATATCTGGATCCAGCGAGAACAGATTTAGCCTCTCCATATTTCGAGTTGTTTTGACAGTCTCTTCAGTTTCTGTGAGGTACTACAGAGAAAGCTGTGTTAGCTCTTGGTAGCTAAGCATCCAGGTACTCACAGCATGACCCCATCCACATGGCCCAGAGGTTGCTCCTTACTATTATCACTGTTTTAATATCCTCCATTAACACTCAGCAAATCTTATCAAAACATGTTTTTATTTTTAAGTGTTGTTTATCTTAGTCTCAATCTTAAAATACAGTGTTTCTATGAAAGCAATAACTAATAAGTAATTCAAATTTATTTGCAGAGCAAAATGTCAGCGTTATTACTTTTGCGAAGTCTGGGTGCAGGCTGTTCTCTGAAGACTCTGTGTCCTCTGGTGTGCATTCACAAGTTATAGAATTATCCAGCGAATCTTGAAAAGATACACCAAGAGAGGTTACTAAGTAATACTTATGGATCACACATTTCTCTAGGCTGTGACATATCAAAACTGGACTCGGGGTGGATATTGGTGAGCAGATGCTTCGTTGTACCCTGGCTCTAGGACTCCATATTGTTACAAGATCTGGGCCTGGAAATCAGACCTCCTGATTGTCATTTTGGGATTCTTTCCATGACACTGTCCTGAGCCCATAAGAATTCTTGACCCTTCTAATACTACCTTTATACTTGGGGTTGTCATGACTTACTTCACTAATGCATACTAAAGTTTTCTTATGTGTATATATTTTTGATAATTCTCTCAGACCATCAATTTCAAACCTGCATTCTAGCTTCAGTTAGTTAAACTCTTTAAAATTCTATAAATATTAATGTTCTCGTTGATCATTATTAAGGAAATCATGAATGTAAAACATTCAACTCTACCATGGTATATAGTAGCTGTGTTAAAGTCAACAGCAGTTTTCTTCCTCATGACCACATGCATCTTTCACTTGATAGCATGTGATTATTTAGACTACTAGAATTTAGAGAGACTGGTTTCTAACGTCCCATGGTGCTGGGCAAAAGGTCTTAAAATAGTTTTCCTTTGGGAGGAATGACCAACTCTGAAGGTGTATTTGTCTTTCACATGTCACATGTCTATGACATGGTTATAGACCCGTTTTTCTACCTTTCACATCACCTGTCCTTTCCTTTCTCTTGCTCTCTTTTCTTTGCCTAGAATGAATTAAAATCTTAAGAGGTAATAAGGATGGGAAAAAGACATATTTTTTATCTTATAAAGATCTTGAATATTCTGCAAAGTTTATGGAACTTTCACATATAAGCTGATCTTAGTATGGCCAGAAGCCATACATGACAGATATCTTCCTTTCTTTTTTTTTTTTTTTTTGCAAGGTATCTTTCAACTAAAAGGAAGTAATGCATGTTTGTCTTTATATAATATTATCTTAATTAATTAAATTAAATTAAAGCTATGAAAAGCAACTACCCCATCTAAGGTAACCTCCCATCACACATGGGTATATTTTTAATACTGCTGACAAATGACTTCCATCCTCAAATCATTGCCAGTAAACTCAAAATCATACCTATGTGTGGTGACCTTCACTATTCAGTGAAAGTCAAGATTTAAGCAAATAGCTCAGGGATGGGTGAGCCAGACCTGACAACTACCACAGTTACTAGCAATTTAAATCAACCCAATGCACAGGTCACACTTTGCAAAGGAAGGGAAGTTGGTGCATGTGCTCTCACCTAGCCCCAGATCTGTGAGCTCTGTGCTCCTCCTCCCCTGAGAGGGCCCCTCAGGACTGATTTGCAGGATGCGGTTGAGGGTGTGGATCCATTCATCCATATCTGACTCTGTTTCAGCCGCCAGCACAAAATAAGTTAGGTCATTCATTTTCAATTCAAAGGCATATTTTCTTAGTCTGTTATTCTGTGGTATAAAAAGAAAGAAAAAGGAAAGAAGAAAGAAAGAAAGAAAGAAGAAAGAAAGAAAGAAAGAAAGAAAGAAAGAAAGAAAGAAAGAAAGAAAGAAAGAAAGAAAGAAAGAAAAAAAAAAAAAAAACACCAGACAATAAGTCTTAGAGAGCGAGAGACATTTTTTATGGGGTCGCCCTTCCAAAGTGTTTCCATACAGGAGGGTAACATAAAGATCAAGAGAAAAATTTGGATGGGTATGAATTGTTTTATTTGGTTTCTTTCAAGGCTTTTTGTATGAATAGATATTTTATTTGGGTTTTTGTTGATTGGATGAGCATGGTGGCTCAAAAATTTCTTCTTCAGGTACCTGTGGGAATATACTCTAAACTTCTTCACATAGTTGATTTGAGTGGTTACCTTCACTTTCTCATCCTGTGTTCTGCCCACTATTCATTCCAGTTGGGCTTCTGGCCCCATCACACCCCAGGGCAGCACTTGTCATGGTCACTAACAAACTTTATGCTGCTGTATTATCCAAGGGACATTTTCTTCTTTGTATCTTCCTTGACTTTTCAGTAGAATTAACATGGTGGCCACTTCCTCCTCTTGAAATCCATCTGTGTCTGGTTTCCATGACCACACTCAATTCTGGTTTTCTTTCTTCTTCACTGGCCACCACTTTTCAATCATCTCTACTGGCTCTTCCTTATCTTGGTGACATCTAATGCTAACCTAATGCTAACCTGAGGATCTGCCTCAGATTCCTTTCTCTCTCATCTGCTCCAATGGCTTTAAAGGACATGACATTAACATGGCAGGGCACCCCATTCCTTTCTGTGGCTCTGGCTTTTCCACCAACCTCCAGATTTTTCTCTAACCTCACATATCTACTTTGCCTTATGTGATGAACACATGAGGCTTTGCTCTCGTTCCTGAATGTTCTCCCGTCACAAGCTGTGTTCCTGCCACAAGCCTGAAGCAGCCCCTCCCCCAAGCATGTGCTTGCACACAATCAGCACCATGTTTGCCCCTCATCTACTTGGGGGACTCGTAGTCACTCTTCAGATCTCAATTGAAGTTATACTTGCTCAGGTAAACCTTTCCCAGTTCCTCAGTTAAGACAAGTTTCTTGTCTTCCAGGGCACTTACCACAATTTGGAATTATATAGTTATTCATTTTCATTTGTTTGTTTTGACCAACATGTATCTCTCCCTCATGGCTGCCTCTAGGAAGACTGGGCCAGTTCTTCTCACCATTATGCCCTGCACTGTTGCACAGAAGGGCTCAGGACCAGTGGGTTCAAAACAGTCATCTTTTATAAGGGAATAGGTTTGGTTCCTGTTCTTAGGGAACTGATATTTGTAGGGAACAGTGAATGAACAAAAGATTGAAGGAATAAAAAAACTACTAGAAAACAGATTTTGTGCTGTGCAGAGAGTGAAAATGGGCTCAGAGGCTGAGTAGCTACATCAGACTGGTCTTCTATGGAAGGGGCATCCAAGTTGAAATCTGTCAAATGAATGAACTGTTCCAATATGGGAGAAGCCCACTGAGAGTGGAGGGAATACAAGAGCAAATTATTAGGGCACTTTTATATTCCATCTCTAATTCACTCTCAGGTAATTCTGATACAAGTAATCAACTCTTACCCATACTGGTAGGAAGCCATTGGGCACCCACAATTATAACTGAGTGAAGCCTATGTACTTAAGATAACCAAGTAAAATACAAATAGGAGAACTGTAAGATGAGAGTATCGCTATAGTGTGAGATTGTGGCTAAATATCAAAGTATAAAATATTTTTGACAATGGGATTGCTATTCTTGGTGGCAAGAAAAAATAATTTTTAATATCCTCCTGTTAATATCTTCTTTGTGATGTTCTCAGAGACTAACCTAAAATAGCTTGTTCGTTTCTGCTTCCACAGTATCATGATTACTACCACAAATATGACACTTACTAAACACTTGTCATCTAGAAGCCAGGTACCATGCTGAGCATTCACAGCCATTATTCCACTTAATCCCATAACAATTCTGTGAGGCAAATTGTATTATTCCATTTAACATAAAATGACATGGAGGCTTGGGGAGATAAATTAAAATGTGTTTGGGATTCCACAGGTAGCAAGTGGCAGAGAAGGGAAATGACCTCTATGTACTCTAACACTCACTGAGGCGACCCAGGAATAAAGATGCTGTTCTCCTTCCTTGCCCCCTCCCTGGCACAATCCCAGACCAAAGGAATGGTCATGGTCTGGGATGTCATGGATTCCCTCAGTGCTGAGAAGAGATAGGGGGAACACATATGCCTCAAGAGAAAATAAAATTCAGGCACTGAAGGAGAAAGAATTAGCTAAAAATCTAGCAGTGATTCTCACTTAAATGCCATCTTCTAGATTCTTCCAAGGACCAACTCTTGGCTCCAGCCCATGCTTTTGTATTATCATCAAGTATTATTATATCTTTGCCTTGTAATGACTCATTCTCACTTGCTGGCTGGCTCTTCTAATAGCTTATGAGCTGGAGAAGGGCAGAGGCTGGGTGGTTATCCTCAGTGCTCAGTGCAGTGACAGCATTCATTCATAAAGAGGTGTTTATCGTGTTCACATGTTGTGCTGGGCAAAAGCAGACAGAGTCTCTGCCCTGCCAGAAAGGGGAACAGGCACTAACCAGTGAATCATACAAATGTGAAATTGGAAGGTATGCAAATGTGTTGAAGATGAGGTATACAATAAAGGTATGAAAATTCTTCTTGAGAATGGGAATCCTATCGCAACATGGGAATACCTCTATTCTCCTAGGACACTCTGGGTTCTAGGAGAGCAGAGGACAGACGGATTTTGATTAATAAAAGGCCAGAGCTGCATTTTGAGACCATTTTGGCTATAATATACAGTGTGTTGCTAGAAAGGCAGCTATGGCCCCAAAGTTGAATGTGCAAAAGCAAACATCTAGACAGCTTCTTTATGAATACAAATTCTTAGAAGCTCTGATCTCCACAGGAGGTGTGGGCAGACTCCCTCCCCACACCCTGACACGCACCTCTGGGGTTCTAATGAAGGAAGTCCATAAAGCCACATGCAACCCGCCCTGACACAGTGGGTCTACCGGCAGAGACAACTTGGCTGAGAGCAAGTATAGAAGGAGACACAGTTTTCCTTTACAAAACAACAGGAACAGAAATAGATACAGAGGAAAGAACTCGGAATGCTCAGAGTTCAGGGCATAGCTTTGGCTAGAATATTGCTAAGTATCTGAGTACAACAAAATGCAAACAAGTCTCAGTGTTGTCTTGAAAACAAACAAATGAAAGAATCTGCTTAACTAATCTCATGCCGTAAGTAATGTGGACAGGGAGATGCAAAGCTATGTAAAATGTTTATATTAATTATATTAATTAAAAGTGGATCGAGCTGCAACCTGCTTTCAAATGCAGATGACAAGGAACTAAAAGAATTCTAGATAGAAAACATGACAAAACATGGACAAAACTTGATTTTCTAAATGGCATTCTGTACTTCAAAGGAACTGAATATGGTTGCCGACTTCAACAATATTTTCAAAAATAGTTTGTAAAAATTCAAGCAAAGTCTAACAAGCCCTTGTTTTTCAAAAAGGGGTTTTTATCAGTGAAATAAATATTCCATTTGCAGCTTCTCAAAAACCAAATCACCTTTTTCTATTTGGAGTGAAATTGAACTACTTACTTGCAGTGTAGAGAAGCTTACGCCAGGGAAGATTATGATGCCCTAAGTGGTTTTCTATCTCACTCTCCATGATCTCTAAGATAATGGCATATAAAATAACAAAAAAGAAAGGATAAAAATAGAAAAATCCATGGGACATTTTAATAATCTCAAAATGCAACTGTTATGTCATTATGGTGGTAATCAAGAAATAATCATATTCTTTCTGTTGTTGTTCCCCCAATTTTCCTGTTTCCCTGAAAACAGTGTCCTTTGTGGCAGATGCAACTACTTTGTCTACTCAAGCCCACCACAGTCCATCTACACGGCTTCATAAAGAACAGGAAACTGTGAATATGTCCTAATGCCATCTGATGTATCTCACGAGCACACTGGTCTGTTTCTGCAGTATTCCTCTGGAAAGGTTCCGGAATAGATACTGGAACAGAGCCACCAAAGCCAATGGAGAACCAAACGTCAAAGGAAGTAACCTAAACAAAATATTCCATTGTGCCGTATTGTTCCAATGTGTTACAAGCAACTTCTACAGAATTTTGCAGGAACAAGAGAAGGGTTTTAAAAAGAAACACACAACGTCACATCCAGGTTACTGGGGTTGGTGGTGACCATTTATAGAATCCTTCCCATTCTCTGCATGTTTATTTATTCATTTCATTCAACAAAAATGCACCAGGCACCTTCTATGTGCCAGCGACACAGCATTAAAAAAATTCAAGTAAAACACCTGCCCTCTCTGAACTTACATTCCAGTGTTATGGAGTGTCAGTAAACAAATAAGCAGAAATATAGCATATACATGACATATACGTATATGACTATATATAATCTAATAAAGCCTCATGCCGTGATAAATGCAATTTTGTTCTTGCATGATATCAGAATCTATTGTTTCAGATGTGTCACTAATTTTATCTGCATGTGCTATATTTGTTTTGTTTTGCTTTGTTTTTTGCCTGTGCATCCTCCCACAGGCTGGGAACTCTTTGAAGATAGGAGCTGCATTTGATTCATATTTGGCTTTCCCATAATGCTTTGCACAGCAAAATTTTCAACATATATTTGCTGAAATAAATCCTGCACCTAAAACTCACTGCTTAAAACAACATGTGAGCATATCTTTGTAGTGTTTCTCCTGTCCGTGTGGCTTACGCAGGATAAATGGACGTATGTATGCCTACCTGATGTATGATAACCAACTCATTTCCTTGGGCATCTTTCCGTGATTTTGGATGTCCCTCCACTTCAAACCTAATTTTGCTATTTACCAGCTCTGTGATTTGGGAAAGCCACTCTAGCTCCGTGAGTTTTATTTTAATAAACTGGGACAATAATCATGCACGTTCCATCAACTGCTGTCAAATAATCTATTAGATGAAGAAAGTGTCATTCTGGTTTTTATTGTTATCATTGGAAATGAGATTCTGTGGAGCCAGAGTTTGCTAATGGGAAGTTTATAGGTCATGTGTAGTTTCTAGATTTGTTTTCCTTGGCAAGTACCCTTTGTTTTCCTTCCCAATTTGACTCCCCTTCTGTGGGTGAGCACACTCCAAGTCTACACAGCCCAAGCTGCTCCCTGGTGTCTCACACCTGGCCCTACTTCCCTCATGTGGTGGGTTGCTTGATCTGCAAATGCATCCAAGTTTCTAGACTTTGGTTAAGCACAGGAGGCCATTGTCTTTTTTTTTTTTCTTAAGATTTTATTTATTTATTTATTTGAGAGAGACAGAGAGAGAGCGCGTGTGTATGTGAGTTGGGGGAGGGATGGGGGGAGGGTGAGGGAGAGAATCTCAAGCAGACTGTGCACTAAGTGCAGAGCCCCACACGGGGCTTGATCTCTTTTTTTTTTTTTTTTTTAAGATTTTATTTATTTATTTGAGAGAGAGAGAATGAGAGAGAGCACATGAGAGGGGGGAGGGTCAGAGGGAGAAGCAGACTCCCTGCTGAGCAGGGAGCCCGATGCGGGACTCGATCCCGGGACTCCAGGATCATGACCTGAGCCGAAGGCAGTCGCTTAACCATCTGAGCCACCCAGGCGCCCGGGGCTTGATCTCTTGACCCTGGGATCATGACCTGAGCCGAAACCAAGAATTGGACGCTTAACTGACTGAGCCACCCAGGCACCCCAAGGCCATTGTCTTGGAACCCATATCCACAAGGTGGCAGATTTGGCACCTGGGATGAAAGAAGCAGTGTTTGCCCCCCCCCCCCATCCCATTTAAGCCTGTATCAAGTGACATTGGTCATTATTAATGTTGTGGTAGAAAACCTAACAGATGGGATTCTTGGACTATTCATTCTCTTCCATAATGGCAGAACCTTGAGTGGATGGATGGGCCAGTAGATGAATGAGTAAGACTCTGAAGGAACAAAATAGGATCATACAGGCTGCAATATCTCTTTGTATCATATCAAAATGGAAGCAGCAAAAACTGGAAGTTCTGCTCCAGATTGGGAGTGCATGGGGGATAAAACAGATCCACATTACTGTTTGATGATATTATGAAGTGGAAAACTACTGTATTTTTTTCCTTTTTAACTAAGATCCAGAAAACTTCTAATCATAAACATCACCAAAAATCTCTGAGAAATTTACTGGGTGGGTAGGAGTTTTTCTCTACTTGATCTCACCCTTGAAATATATTTCTAAGAATTCCAAGGGCTATTCTTAGAACACAATGATATAGATTGGGTCTGAATGAAACAAATGAAAATGGCTTGTTTACTAAAACTCTTAGGAGCTTGGACTTCCTTAGAATGCCAGATGGTAGGTATCACTTCTGAGGTAAGGTCTTTATTCCTTTTTTCTGTTTTATTCAAGGGAAACAGATAATGATTCTTGGCAAAATAGGTCTGACTCATTCTATTATTCATTTGTTCTGTGTTTTTTTGTGTATGCGTTTCATCTTCAGGGACATTTTGTACCTGGGAGTTTGTCAGACCAATGACTAAAGTTGCAGTATCTCATTGAGAATCTTCCTTCCAGTTGTAAGACCTCCTAAGTCAGAAAGAGCTATAAACAAATATGTAAGAACCAGGATCCAGACACAAGGTGATAAGTAACCCAAATGTCTATCTCCCCAAAGTGATCTCAGGAAGCTGGAGGTCCTTTCTCCTCAAAGGGTTATAAGGTCTTGATAAACAGGAATAGAAATGAGGGGGTAGAGAGCTGAACTCTTTAAAATATGTAATAAAGGCTCCCAAATATTTGAATGGCTCTCTCCTGGAAAATGAAGTAGGATTATTCATTTGTGCTTTAATGTGTAAAATCTACCTTGGGGAATCCTGCTAGCTGACCCAGAAGAGTTCATCACTGTTATGTGCTCCTAGAACATTCAACAGAAGTTGCCTCTTACAGCTTTTGTGACACTGTGTAATAGTTAGGAATGAGCCTGTGTCCCTCTCTGGTTATGAGTTCCCGATGCTTGAGCACAGTTCCTAGTATGTCACAGGGACTAAATAAGTTTGTTGAATGAGTGAATGAATGAATAAATAAACATATTTAGGTAGAAATTTCAGGAAGGTGAATTGAATTTTTCTAGGAAGGCCTTTCCACAGTTGAATGTTTATCTCTCAAAGTTGTGACCTTTGTACTTAATGGAAAGACTATCACCAGTTAGATCTGACCTTCACTTCTTACTTGCTTGTGCCCACTGACTTTTGTCCCACATTTTTCCTTAAGTTCTTCTTTCCGGCTTATCTCTTAACTCAGGCAAAAGACCTGAAGGGCACAGCATCCCATGATGGAAACCAAAACTACTCCTCAAGCGTAACTGCCCATATGAAGAGCTTCTGGGGCCCGGAATGCCCAGACCAGTTTGAATTCGACCCCCACTCCTGCCTGTGCGGATGGATTGTGGAGCGACCCATGGAGTAACCAACAATTACTTTTACCTCATTATAATATTGAAATCTCTGCCCAAAGAGAAGCACAAACCTCATTTACATAACATACATTGTCTGTATAGGCATGTTTCCATAAGACACATGTATGACCTTACATACATTGGCAAGGCTGCTCTTTCTAAATATTCATCCTAACCTTAAGTAAAGGAAACCCACTCATTCTTACTGAGGAGTCATGGCTTTAGAAGTTATTCCCCATGATTTCTGTATTTGCTGCAAATAAAGTTTCCTTTGCGTGACAACTCAACTGGTGTGTTTCTACCTGTGACTCACCAGGGAGTGAAATCACGTTAGTTTGGTTACAAGACTAGGGAAGAGTGACTGAAGACACGCTGCCTCCCCGATCCTTTTTCCTTTTTACCGATGAGGAACCTGAGCTCAGAGCTTGAGTAACTTACTCGAAGCCTCTGATAGTAAATGGTGAAACCAGGATTTGAATGCTGATCTGTGTGAACCCCAAGCTGTGTTTTCTCCTAGAAGACACTCTCCAGCTCCAAGGCATCATTTAAGCAGAAACTGAAGCATAGCCTAAAACAAGGTGAAGAGGTTCCTGTAGTGAAAGGTCACATTCGAGCACAAAGGGGTGCGCTCAACCCGGAGTTATAGGATTCTTTGAAGAAACAATGTCATATTAATACGTATCTCTGCAAGCTTGATATGTTGGGCTACAGTGATACTTCCTAAAAGATGATAATGCATTTGCTAGAGCAGGCTTTGAAGGAAAAAATGGAAAAGAAAATATTTAAAAATTTTAGTTCAATGTCTATAAAATGTAATCGTTGATCTTTAACCTGCTACTAAGGTTTTATTTGATTATTTCTAAAGCCAAAGAGTTTCCTTTGTGATCAACAATAAAAAACTATCTCCACCCTCCATTAAGACCCTTATTGCCCTTTCCATATGGACAGTTGGCGTCTGTGTTAAAACGCAATTATCTTTCACTTCCAACCCAGTGCTCAGCAACAGTTAATTAATTCTTTCCTTTTAAGGTTCAGCATTATTATTTTCTGGAGGAATTCCAGATTTTAACAGATAAACCATCCAGAAAAAGGCTAGGCCTAAGAGGCTGGAGAAGACTTCATTTTGCATCTGCATATCCAAGTGCCCCTGGTATTAATCCAAGATGTAATCTCAGCTATGGAGCAAGCTATGTGAATGCCTGTGGCTTAGTGAGAAGAGAAGGGTCTGCTCCTAGTGGCCTGTGACCAGAAACACAGTCCCCAAGATCAATGAGCAAGCATCTTTCTGTGAAATTCAAGAAGAGTTTGCTATAACATTTGGTTGCTTCAATTTTTATGTAAGAAGGAAAAAGGATACTTACCTCATCAGAGCGAAAAGAATAAATGAAAGCAAGATGTCCAAATGAAGCCTACAGAATTCTTCTGCTTCCCTTTGCCCCAGTGGTCCATGTCACATCGAATACTAAGAACAATAGTTTGAAGACCAAGAGCTTGCGTAACAGCATTGTCTGTTAAAAGCACTGTGTCCTGTTTCTGAAATTAAGTCTTTGGGAATCGATGTAATCCTTGTCTTTGAAGGAAACCTCCTCTCAGAAGGAAGATGATGTATATGTACACTGTAGAGTTACTCTTTCATTATTACCCAATAATAAAGATAGTATTTGTGAAGTATAGTGAAATACATGGTTTATATATTACCTTACTGAATCCTTTAGCTCAGTGGCTCTCTACACTGTAGCCACACAGGTGGTCATTTTCCCCTTCCCCTTAAATACACCCAACTTGCTCTTGCCTCAGGACCTTTGCACTTGCTTCCCTGCTCATTCTTTAGTTTTCAGATCAAATAATTTTTCTTTGAAAACGTTTTTCCTCACTTCTGGAGCATTAACACTGCTTTCTGACCTTACCATTTTCCCCTCTCCCTTCCCTAGCCCTACTTATTTTCTTTATTCCAGATTTCACCAACGGATTCCATTCTGTTCATTTCTTTCTTTGCTTATTTTCTGTTTTTCTTCCTTTATCGAAAGTGAGTTTTGTGAAAGCAGAAATCGAGGCTGCCTTGTTTTCCATTGAATCCATAAGGTCTAGAACAGTTCTTGGGTCATATCAGATACTATATAAACACTTACAGAATGAATGATTGATGAGTGGATGAATGCACTCATTGATTTAAAAAACCCAAGGAGGAGGAGGGATTTCCACTCACCTGAACCACACCTGTACAGGAATCCAAAAAGATGCAGCCTTTGGGTTCTTTGGATATTTTTTCATCTTTGTAAAAATTCATGATGTAGGAGTTATCTGGCAACTGAGTCAGCTGGAAGTAGCGCTTTTTGAAGGACTAAATAAAGGAAAAGATATACAGAAGTAGTTCCAATTGCGGTGTGCTATTAGAGAAATTAGAATTTTTCTAATTCCTTCAGGAGTGCCACAGTTCTAGGGCACCGTTCTAGAGAACAACATCGTCCTGTCTCATAAATAAAATATGACACGAAACATAAACTCAATGCAAATGACTCTCCTCTGTGCAGTGACCGAAGGAGGGGGTGTCAGGAATACTGGAAGAAACAAAGATGAGTCTTGATGTCTCCTTACCCGAACAGTAACGGTATTGTTCACTGTGCTGTTGAAATTCCCTTTGTAGAGCCAGCCAGACTTGAAAACTCCGGTTCCTCCCGTTCCCCCACCGCCCTTAGACGACGAGTGGGAGGTGGTATCCTGGAGAAGAAGCATCATTGGCATGACTGCAATCTTTTGTGAATCCCGGGTCTTTGACCTTGCACTTAAAAACGAAACTCCTCTTTCTCCATGGACTCATCTTAAATAATTATGTTCAATTTCAAAACAAATGTGACTCCCTTTGACAAAAAGCCCTTCCACAAGTAGCTACTTTTGCTTTTATGTTAATCTGGTTGGAATGTGAAATGCTCTAGTGGAAGACAGGAACAAAGTATCCTCCGCTTTAAACATTTCACTTTCAACAATGTACTTACTTCATCCTTATCAGCATCTTCATGGTCAACCTCAAAGGAATGTGAAGGAAGTTTCTCTGGCTTGTATTCTGCTCTGGTATTAAAAACAAACAAACAAACAAAACCAGTTTCTGATTTGTCATTTGAAACATGGCTTTTGTTTTCCACTGTTTCCTAGGTAACAACTATTGTGTTTTCTTAAATAAAGTAATGTAATCATGTGAGTGCCCTATTTCCTTTGGAAGTATTAACTTTCCCTTACACCATTGCACATTATCTCTTGCAAAGAAATCTCTATTTTTTAAACCACAGTTACTATTTATTCAGATTTGACATGTCTTCTTGAAGGAGATGAAGGCAAGCAGGACACTTTTAAAGGTTTGGTGGTTTATGTTTTCCTTTGTCCACATTCTGCAGTGGAATCTGAAGTAGTGATATTTTCATTTCTGTTTTGCCTTTCAATGACATGCCCTCAGGGTGCTACATGGACACTTGAAAAACCAAGTTCCTGAAAACCAGTCTGATCTCTGGCCACTAGGGTGCGCTGCTCTCCTAACCGTGGCCTCCGCCAAAGAACGCCCCAACCTGACATCGTGGAATTGTCCTCGCTTGGTGCATTTTCCGTGGTAACACTGGAATGCTGACCAGCCCACAGCAGCAAGAGTGTGCACCTGGTACTACGAATGGTCAAATAGGACAAAAATAAACTTCTCTTGGCTTGATTCTATTTCACAACTCATGGCTGAATGAAAGTGATCAACAGCATCCCTTGACACCTAGCTAGAAAATCCTACATATAGGATTTGCATGGAATATTTATTTTCTTTAAGGTGATTTATATTGTGTAGAAGCAACCCCAGAATCTGACCGTTGAGAAAAAAAAGCCCAGGGGTGCTCATTCAGTTATTCCTATCACAAATCTTTTCCTATGTTGATGGTATTCCATATAAGAAGGGGCATGACCAAGGACTCTTTATACTTAACTATGCATACAATTACCAGACTGCATTCACATAGGGATGAAACACATTCAAGTGGGTTCATAATATTCTTTACCTTCCCTCTGAAAGACTTGAAAATGCCCATTCCTGGTTCACAGCAGGGCAAGGTGGAGAAAGAACACTGACCTCATTTTTAAAAATGGAAAAGCCTGAGATCAGAGCCACATTCTCTCTACCTGATAAGAATATTTTTTTCAATTGTGGTAAGATGTATATAACAGGACAATTACCATTTTAACCATGTTTAAGTGTCCAGTTCAATGGCACTAAGTACATTCACATTATTGTACAACCATCACCATTGCCCAACTCTAGACCTTTCTCATTCCCAAAATGACACAGGATCCATTAAACAACAGCTCCCCATCTCTCCCTTCCCCCACCCCTGGTAACTACTGTTCTACTTTCTGCCTCTATGTATTTGACTATTCTGGGTACTGCATGTAAGTGGAATCATGCCGTATGTGTCAATTTGTGTCTGGCTTATTTCACTTACTGTAAAATGTCTTCAGGTTTCATTCATGTTATAGCATGTCTCAGGATTTCATTCCTTTTTAAAGCTAAATAATATTCTATGGTAGTCTAAAAAGAGTTCGTGCCCCCAAAGTGGTTTCTACGAAGGCATCCCAGGCTCTACAAATGAGGACTTTCTCCCTGTAGATGCCAGACACGCATCTCTTTCAGTTCTTACCCAAATCTGTTGTGTGTGCACCTATCTTACCCTCCACCAGATTACATGTTTCTTCCTTTAAAAAAAATGATTTATTTATTTATTTTAGAGAGAGAGAGAGAGAACACATGATTGGGAGAGGCAGAGGGAGAGGGAGAGAGAGAGAAACTCAAGCAGACTCCCACTGAACGTGGAGCCTGACACGGGGCTAGATCTCATGACCTTGAGATCAAGACCCTGAGATCAGGACCCGAGCCAAACCCAAGAGTTGGACCCTTAACCGACTGAGCCACCCAGGCGTGCCAGATGACATGTTTCTTAAAGCCAGGGCTCCAATGAAGTCCCATCTACACCTCCCCCAGCTTTGTCTTTTCCTACTGTAGAGATGCTCATTGGCGATCAACATCATAAGAGGCACCTCTAATGTGTTAAACAGGTTTCTAAAAATGATCTTATTACTATTGTGAATTTATTTTATAAATTCAAATTAATGTAAGTTACTTGCTATCAAAATCAATAATGAAGAAAAATAAAGCTATTCTGGGGTACACAGTAGTTGATATTGGGTATTAAAGATGATATCTGGGGCCTCACTTCAGACCTAGTCTCGATTTATTTATCTATTTTGTTATCTGTTGCACAGTCTTGATATGAAATCCCAAAGTCCATAGGTAAGTAGTTGTAAATGGTAACAGGTTTATTAAAAAGCCAGAGGCTTGAAAGAATGGTTATAGGGAATGTGTATTTTAAGATTACCTCCACCATAGGTTCTGGCACAGGGTAAGAACATAATAAATATTTGTTCATTGACGTATATTAATTTACTCGAATGGGTGTGCATTATTCCAAATTCCAGAAACATATTCATACATACATAATATAACCTTCTTCATCCATGACTTATCTGCAATTTCAAAGAAGTCCAAAAATCTCTACCAAGGTAAGAGAACATTTGCACTGAAGTCTAAAAATGTACTAAGCAGCATATTGCTTTTTATTAAATTATATATGTGTGTAATCAGACATTTGCACACAAATGCTAGAACTCCACAGTCTAGTCTAGTCTCACTGTTGTACTGAGAGGAAAGTGAAGTCTGTAACAGCTACTCACATAAACACATAGTGGAAGAGGTGGGATTAGAAGCCCTATTTCCAAATGCTACTTGCTGTATGTAGGATAAATGAACCCAAACCATCTTGAATAAGCATGTTAAGATTGTAGCCATTATTCTCTTCCAAAGGATCTTGGTGTATCTGTACTCCTTTCTCCTTCCTACAGAGCCTTAGAGATGCTGAAGCATATCTATGCTTATTGCCCTTAATGTTAACTTGTTCTGCCTCTTTGGGTTAGGGTCAAGTTTATGTGAAGACAGAGCCAGTAGCCGAGGCCAGTGTTATTTTAGGACCACTGGGAAATTTTTCCTGTCCTACCCAAAATATCCCTTTTCTCCTTAACAATATTTTGACATTCCTGAACAAAGAGCAGTCCCTTTCACCTTTTCATTTGACGCAAAATAAAGCCCCTAAACACAACCCTTCCCTCTCTCCCTCATCCTGCATGAGGCAACACATTGTTTGAGATTCAGAGGCAGATTCATAAGGTTGATTTCAGAGCAATTACTCCAAGTATTTTGTCTGCAGAGAAGAGAACATGAGTGTTCCAGGATTCTTAAAATGATGGCAGGGCAGTAAAGGGGGTATTAAGAAAACATCCTGAGTGAAAAATAAAAGAATGTGTAGGGAAAACAGGGAGAGGCAGCAAAGACAAACTTGAACATGGGATGTCAACATCTAGCTCAGGGATGGTCCTATGCTATATGCTAATTATTTCCTGTTAGTCTCCCTTTGACCTTGACACTATTCTATCCCTTTCTGAACTTCATATTCTGCCCTCTTCTGCCAGCCTGACTTACCCTTTCTTCTCTTTCTTACAAAACCAATTTGACAGGCATTTGTTCTTGGTAACTGTGGATCACAGTAGTGGTCATGTTCCTCAGTGATCGATCCATCGATCTACCTACCTACCTACCTACCTACTTATCTATCTACCTACCTATCTCACATTTTCTTTATCCATTCATCCATCGATGGACATTTAGGCTGTTTCCATGTCTTGGCTATTGTAAATAAAGCTGCAGTGAACAGAGGAGCGCATACATCTCTTTGAATTAGTGTTTTTATTTTCTTTGGATAAATACCCAGAAGTGGAGTTGCTAGGTCACATGGTAGTTCTATTTTTAAATTTTTGAGGGACCTCCATACTGTTTTGCGTAGTGTCTGCACCAGTTTACATTTCCACCAACAGTTCACGAGGGTTCCCTTTTTGACACGTCCTCATTACAACTTGGTATTTCTTGCCTTTTTGATACTAACCACTCTAACAGGTGTGAGGTGATATCTCACTGTGGTTTTGATCCGTATTTTCTTGATGATTATTTGTATCTCCTAATGATGAGTACTTTTCATGTACTGATTGGCCACTGTCTGTCTTCCCTGGAAAAATGTCTATTTGGATCCTCTGCTCATTTTTTAGTTGGATTGTTTTATTTTTTTGCCATTGAATTGTATGAGCTTTCTGTATATTTTGGATATTAACCCCTTATCAGATACATGATTTGCAAATATTTTCTCACATTCAGTAGGTTGCCTTTTCATTATGCTGATGGTTTCCTTTGCTGTGCAGAAGTTTTTGAGTTTGATATAGTCCCACATGTTTATTTTTTCTTGAATGCAGTCAGATCCAAAAAAATCTTTGCCAAGATGGATGTCAAGGAGGTTATCACTTATGTTTTCTTCTAGGAGTTTTATGGTTTCAGGTCTTACATTCAAGTCTTTAACCCATTTTGAGTTAATTTTTGTGGATAACGTCAGGTAGGGTCTGGTTCCATTCTTTTGTATATGTCTGTCCAGTTTTCCCAACACCATTTATTGAAGAGATTGTCCTTTCCCCACGGTATATTCTTGGCTCCTCTGGCATCATGTACTTTTTGTCATTCTTGTCTCCTGTGAATCCCAAGTTCAGTGCTGATTTTTATGTGTGAAGGCTTATATTTTACACTCTAGCCTGAAATAATGTTTCTCTCTAGTATCCTTCTATGAACACCACTTAAAAAAAAAGTGAGGTTCTTAAGCATTAATAATAACACAATTTCAAATTTAAAGAATAAAAATTAGGGAGATAAACACATGCTTCTTTTTTCACTGTACCATAATTGCAAGTTTTTATTTTGGACCCTCAGGAACTCATAAAAAGAAATGATCAGCTTAAATTAGTAGCAGACATAGGAGAATTCTTCTAATCCAGGAGGCATGAACATGATTTATTCTAATAGCCTCTGAAGGCCAAGTAAATTATCTGTTTCCACTACTGACCTAAATATGCACAGTCTTTAATGGGGAGTGCTTAGGCTTTGTAAAATCATTTTAAAAATAATTTTTCTATTCAGTGTTACGGTCTTCATTATTTCAGGAGATGTGTGAGGATTATATTCTGGAACTTGTGATTTTCACTTTGAATACACATAGTTCATTAAAATCTCCTACTTTGTGGTAGTATTATTCTTCCCCTTCTTGGTATCAACTTCCACTTCCTTTAGTCAATTAAGGGAAATTCCCAACAGTATTTCAGTTACATTTGTCTTGCTTCTCCTGACGTTTCTTCTCATGCTCCATGAAAATTCTAATTCAACGATGATATCCAGGCCCTGTTCTCAGTGGAGATGTTTCCTCTGTTGTTTTAATAGGGGATGAATACGACGAAGGTGAAATCTTTCACATATTTATTTTGCTTGATGGCATCGTGGACATAAGAAAAAGTGTGTGGGGGCAAAGCCATTAAAGATTTCAACAGACCTTGATCCCAGGGTCCTAGGATCAAGCCCTACATTGAGCTCCCTGCTCGATGGGGAGCCTGTTTCTCCCTCTCCTGCTCCCCCTACTTGTGCTCTCTCTCTGTCAAATAAATAAATAAAATCTTAAAAAAACAACAACAAAGATTTCAACAGACCTGAAGTCAGCAGGAAGTCATATGGCTAAATGCCACTTTCTACAATCTCTCACTTCATATGAGGTCCTCCAACTGCTTGGACACAGCTTCCAAGTTGTAACCGCTTCTCAGAACAGTTTTTAGAAAGAGGAAGTCTCGATGTTAAAAAAATGCTTTGCTTTTTAGTTGTGCTTACAAAAAGCGTGTGACTAGGGACACCTGGGTGGCTCAGTCGGTTAAGCGGCTGCCTTCGGCTCAGGTCATGATCCCAGGGTCCTGGGATCGAGCCCCACGTTGGGCTCCCTGCTCGGTGGAGAGTCTGCTTCTCCCTCTCCCTCTGCCTGCCTCTCTGCCTACTTGTTCTCTCTCTCTATCTCTCTGTCAAATAAATAAATAAAATCTTAAAAAAAAAACACACATGTTAGCGTGTGACTAACATGCAGATATTCCAAATATAGTAATTACTCAGGAAAGCCTAGCATGCGGTGGGACCTTCCCAACACAAAGTTATAGGAAGTTAACTCTCAGGAGTAACCTGAATTTAAAGGGATGTTCAGAGATTTGGTAAAAGTTAATATTCACTGGTTTGCAAAAAAAAAAATTTGCTGTTTTGGAAGAACACTGTTTTGCTCTTAGTAATGTAACTGAAAAATACATGGCCTCTTTTCCCTCCACCTCTTTTTTTTTTTTTTTTTTGTATACTCACTGCTACAATCCATTCTCCTTAGAGTAGCTCAAGTGATTTTTTAAAGAAGGAAACTGGATCATGTCTCACTAGGTTAAAACTTCCCCAGGCTTCCGTTGCGGTAGAATGAATCCAAGCTCTTTTCTGGGGCCCACCAGGCCCCTGTCTCCTTCTGTGGTTTCATCTTACTCCAGCTTTTCTAACCATCAGTTCAAGCCTCCCCATTCTGCTCAAGAGATCATGCTGATTCCCAAGACAGGGCACTTGCCCTTGCTCTTTCCTCTGGGAATCCTTTCTCAAGTTCAGAGTGCTGGTAGCTACTATTCCTTCAGCCCTGAGCTCTAATGGCACCTTCTATGAGCTATTCCGTAGCTCCTTAAAATTCCGCATTCAGGAGTTCAGAGCAGCCTTTCCAAGTATCCGAGTCTGGAACAGTTGTTTCTGGGAGCACAGGAAATCTGGGCCAATAGTGCCCAAATCTAAACCATGTATCCACTAAAAACTTAGGCATGATGTGTATCTTCTCGACATCTTCACTTGAGGAGAGGGTTAATAACAACTTCACTTTTGATTGTTGTGTTTTTCTGGATTATTTGCATCATCTTAGATGGATGACGCAATGTGTTAGGAGATTCCAATTCATTGCAGTTCTTTAATTTGAGCCACTCCAATCCCATCCAGGAATGTTATATTTCAAAATGTGCCATGTACTTAGTTTATTTATCCAATAAGTAATAATTGCACACTAACCACGGGCCAGGCATTCTCCTAGCCTACAGGGGATTCTGCAAGGAAAAGCCCCACCATTTGGGGATTTTTGCTTTATTGGGAGACACAGACACTGAATAAATGACTAGTTCAGGTAGTAGGTCAGGCGAGCTTGTCCCTGAAGGTGACGTTTGAACAGGTGCAGAACAAAGACACCTTTTCCCAAAGACTTCTTTTCCCCAGAGACCAGAAAAAAAAAATAGCTATTTATTTTCCCCTTTTACTATTCTTAAACATATGTCACTTCTGTGGAAGTTGTTTATTTACATGACTTTTGATATCACAGTATGAAAACACATGAAACCAGTGGCAAATCTGAACGCAAAATACAGAATATCATCAGAAAAATGTTTTGGTCCAAACTGTTCTTTTCTAGTCATGTTATATCTGCTATTGAAATGACAGCTCACAAAAGAATGGTATAATGATACTTTAAGACTTTGCTAAAAATTAAATAAGGATAATTTATATCTCACAATCGATTCTGTGCATATACAACAAAATATATGTTGTTGAACAAAATGTTCTATCGTAACACTTATTTTTAAATTTTGTAAAATATACCTTGATACTAGATTAACATACATGTATTTGTAAACAATGGTAGGACTTAAACATAAATCATATTTTATATATGGAAAAACCCAAGGAGTACTCTTGATAGGTTCTTACCGGGGTAACTGTCGGATGTCTCCAGAATATTGTTCATATTTGTAGTTTACCACATACCATTGGGAACTATAAAATTTACAAGCCTGAAAGAAGAAAAAAAGACAATTAAAATTATCATTAAAAAATTCAGCTGTCCTGGCAAAAAGCACAGTGAATACAGTTCTCGTAATCTCAGGGGTAATGTTAAGGTGGCTATGTTAGCGATTTTAAGGTAGGTAAGGGGGCTTGCTCGTTATAATCATTTCACATTTTTGAGTGAAATGGAAATCAAACCTTTCCCAGACTCTTGGAGGAGGAACTATTTAACATATTTATTCTATTTTATGCCATCAAGGAAAGCCCAATTTAATCACCCAATGAATCATCCCAGATACGTTGCTAACCTCAAGTACTGTCATTTTTCAGCTTTCCTTAGCATCCTTCCATTATTTAACAGTTCTTAGTGGTAGAAGATATTATTATTTCTATGTGATCTTTTCATCATAATTCTGCTCGTTCTTTTGTCAGTAACTTATCTTTTCTCCTATGTCGGGTGTGTTGTTGATTTGAAATCAGTTTTTCAGTTTTACCTCAATGCTTTCTAGGGTCCAGGCTTCTCCATGATTACTCATTGATTTTTATAAATATATATGAATAAAAGATGACCAAAAAGTTGGTACATAGTGGCTGATTTTTCAGTATTTATTGATGGCAAATATTTCCCAAACATCTACCACGTACCTAGCGATGTACTGACCATGGAGTGGTAATGGGGGTTTCACTAGCTGGCTTTTTTTTTTTTTGAGCGCGCACTTGAGGTAGGGAGGTAAGGGGGGCTAAGGGCAGAGCGGTGGGAGGGGCAGAGGGAGAGGTAGAGAGAGAATCTTAAGCAGACTCCATGCCCAGGGTGGAGCCCCAAGCAGGGCTGGATCTCATGACCCTATGATCATGACCTGAGCTGAAATCAAGAGTCGGATCCTTAGCCCATTGAGCCTCCCAGGTACCCCTCACTAGGTGGCTTTTAAGATTCCTTTTGATCCTAAAATTACATGAACCTGGGGACTGAGCAGCTGACATGAAGATTACAAGAAGATCTTGTCTTCTCCAGTGGAGAAAATGAGGAGCAATGAGCATCCTGCAATGTGAGAAATAAAGACCTACGGTTGTTGGGACCCAGGAAGGGGACACGCAAGGAGATCTGTGTAAGAGGAATCACTTGGGGTGTCGAAGTGCTACAAACAAGGGAAACACGGGCACTGTCTGCAGAAACAGAAAGTGGGAGGGAAGGGCCCAGAGCTTGCTGCAGAGAGGCTGATGGAAAGCACAGGGTGCATGTACCTGGCTCAAGATGCAGGGAAAGGCAGGGCGAGGGGAGAGTAGTTGAATGTCATCAGCCTCTCTGGACTTCTCTGGCCTTGAACTTTCTCGGTGCCATGACTTTATTTGTTCAGGGAAGCACCCACCCTCAAACTGGGGACAGAGGCTAAACAAGGCGTGAGCCTGGGGTCAAGACTGGAGTAGGAGGATGTTGGCAGAGAGTAGTGGAGAAAAACAGCAACAAGACAAACGGATGTGGATAACAGCAAAGGGAATTCAGGAGATTGGGATGGACTGTGGATGGAGAGGGGAACGGGGAACAAAACTGAATGTTTAGCTAAAATGAAGTTACTTAACTTGGGATTCCTGAGCCAATTCTGCAAATCACATGTTTCTGGAAATAAGAGGAAAACTAAGCCCTGATAGGCTCCTTGGCTAAAAAGTTCCATCTTCATTTTAGATAAAGATGCCAAGGATTCAGGCAAGGAGCATATGGGCCTGAGGCATCCCAAAGCCATGGGGACAGAACGTTCACAATCACAGTTCTTTCTCCTCTTCCTGCTTTTTCTCTATTCCTGGAGATAACTCTCAAATGCGAAAAAATATATTTAAAAATGGAAAACAAAGAGCATAAAACCCACTCCCTTTTTGTATTCCCTTTCAATCTTTTTTTCTGGTCCATAGTTTTACCTGGTTCCCCTCTGAGTGCATATTTGAACTTGAATTTTTTTTTTATTCACTTAATGGCATATTCTAGATATTTTTACAATGGTTTTCTAAATTTTATGACCACTTTAAGTAGAATAAAATATCATTCCGTAATTTACTGACCCAGTCTCCTAGTTTTGGAGGTCATTCATTCATTCAACAAACATCACTGAACCCTTACTGGGTTGATCTAGGTGATGCGAATACATCAGTGAACCAGGGACAAAAATGCATGCCCTTTTGAAAGTTATGCCCTTGTGAAGAGGTGGTCAATAAACACAAAATAAGTAAACTGTGTACATGCTGGAAAATGGTAACTGTCATGTGAAAAAAAAAAAGCAGAAGAGGAACATGGATAGAGTTGGGGGAAGGGGGCCAATTTAATAGAATGTTTAGGGTGGGTACTTCAGATGGGCTAACATTTGAGGAAAGACTTCTAGAACAGGACAGAGTGAACAGTTATTACGGCTCTTCAAATTTTGTGCCATTGTAGGAAATATGATGTTTTTTTTTAATAAAAATAAGTCTTTTATAAAAAATGAGAATTTTTAAAAAAAATGAATATTCAGAGTATTTCTTCATGCATTTGGTCCTCCTATCCTCCCCCAAGTCTCACCCCTTCGGGGTTATTTTCTTAGGACAGAGTACTCCAAGTATTTTAAGGATTCTTGGTAAAAAAACTGCCCAAAGAATGTATATTTGTTATAAGAAAAAGGCAAATCAAGGGTACAGGTCTGAACCGGGAGCTATATAGCTTTCTTCTTGTTCTGGAACTAACCCACTAATACTGCCTTTCAACATGACTTTTGGTCAAATCATTTCATTTATTAGGATCTCAGTTTTAGGTAGTGAACCATCAGAATATCAGACTGGATTGAGAAATCTCTGTCCCATAATACCCATCTCTACACTCCCTAATCTGGAGGTTTAATGGGACAAAGATGCACTGATTTACTCATTATCCTTTCTTGCTATGGACAGTATCTATGTTTAGCCACAATAAACATGTATACTTCCTGAGTATTTCACATGATAATCACAATATGCCACAGGCTTACCTGAATCCGAGATGTGTATATCCTGAATTCCACTGACACAAAATGAATGTGGAGCTTTCTTATATTACTATAGTCTAGCAAAGAAGTACTTGTTTTCTGGTTTGGAGTGGCACCTACTTGTCAGATATCACACTATTAGGTGCTTTACATATGATTTTAATAAGAACTCTATGAGATTTTATTTCTATTTTATAAATCACAGAGGCAAAGAGAGGCTCAGATCATTACCAAAGGTCCTACACATGATAGAAGTAGGATTTCAAATTGGATTTGTCTGACTCTAAAAGTCCATTCAGCTAATTTATGAATTGTTTGATGATTGCAGACATCTTTTTTCTTTTAGGCACATCTGGACCATCATTCCAGATGTTTATATGGCATTTCTGCTTCCGTCTTGGAGTCAGACAGACCTGGTTTTGAATGTTGGTGTTAGCTGTGGGATTTCAGTGAAGTAACTTAGTATCTTTAAATTTCCTTATCTGTTTAAGTAATACCAACTTCATAAGGATCTAATAAAATACTTCCTATAAAGCACCCAACATAGGGTAAGTACTTAATAAATACTTGCTTTAAAAATCACCAGTTTTCCTAGCATGTTTGACTCAGTGTATAATTCACATTCACAGTAGTTGATAATAGCAACTAGTTTTCCTTGATTTATGAAGTACAGTTTTGGAGAGACATATTAGCTTTGATTATCAAAGAAATCGGCTTTAATAAAATTCCTTCTGAATTTATTTGCTATGTTTCATGTATCTGGTGGTGGGTAGATGAGGATTAGGGGCGGTGTAGATGACCCTTAAAAATCCTTCTAAATCTGTGATTTCTTGGATTCTGAGAAAGCCAGTGCTCTTTACAAACACATAGATGTTTCTCCTACGTAGTAATGGCATTTTGGAAATGTTATGCATAGAAAATTATTCTCTATTCTTTGTTCCAGCCCACACAGTCACTCTCATTAAGAACTATTTTAATTATGACTAAAACTCTTCTTTGTCCGAAAACTAAGCTGAAAGGACCTGTTGCAAATTCAAAGTCCCAGGCTACCACTCTGCTTGTTACTGTAGGGGTTCCATTTCCCCATTTACTTCAAAGGTGAGGACTGTGAATATCTTGCAAAAGTGTGCTGAGCTGGTGAATTTTTCTGAATAGCAATGCCCCAATTCACATTATATTCATTTATTATGTTTGCTTGTTCAGCTTTTATACTTGCTATCTCTGCTGTTAACACGTTTAGACACAAAAAAGCTGAGCAAGGTCAACATGCTTGAAGGCTTTTATACCATCAGGATAATGCTTCCTGAATTGCATTGTGTTCATTAATTATTAAGGATTGTTAATTAGAATGCAGATTCCTGGGTCCCATGAGATCCACTGAATCAGAATCTTTAGGGGGGCCCCCAAATCCATCATTCCATGTCATTCCATGGAGTGACAATGTGGTCCTTGTGCTGTTTGCCTATGAACTGAAAGCATTAGGGTCCTGACTTCATACAGTGGGCTCTAGTAATTGATGTTACCCTTCAACTGAAAGACCAGGGGGCATATCATCTCTAGCATGGCATTTTTATTTATAAGGTACATTCAATATTTATTTGAATGAATGGATTTCCTATATCCTTTTTCTTTTAGAAATAACTAAACATGACACTATGGAAGTTCTAAAAATCTAAATACTTTAGAAAAGATTGGGCAATTGTAAAGGGCACCCTAAAATACTATAAAGAAAATATTTCATTTTTTTCCTCTCCTCTTCTCTTCAGAGAATCATCAGAATCAATTCAAATCATGTTACTTACCTCAAATAGCAATTTGGGTTTGGCAATGTAATTTGTCCATCTCTTAAAAGCGCTGATTATTAGATTCTGGCTACAGAGTAATAAGCAGGTAATAAATGGCTTTTCAGATGCAAAATTCTTTTTCTTTCTGGCTGTAGAGGTTTATTTAATTACATGACTAGTTTCTTGCCAGAAAGATGTATGCAACCACAAAAGGCGTTCGTTTTGACCCTGAGTCAAAACTGGGATTAATTCTGTATTTGTAAAATGATGGTGGTAATTTCACATTCATGCCAGTCTTTATTAAGTTGAGAAGAATTATGCCTATTGTATAAATGTTGAAAATGTAGCATCATGAAATTAAGTGAATTTAAGCAAATTATATATTGAAAATGTGGCTGGATAATTTATTGTCCACACTGAGACACTACAAAGTGAGAGATGAGAGAAGGGGCTATTAGCCAGGCCAACAGGTAGAAGATGAGATTATTCCTGCAACCAAGACACGTGGTCACTCAATATGTTGATATTTTAGAGAAAAAGAGAAAAAGCACTGAAAATATATTTTTTTTCTTTAGTTGGATCACATCTAGGTATTCCTTTAAAAGGAAATAATTTTTATGGTACAAAAATAAGTTGAACACAATGATTTTTTACCACTTATACTACAGTCTTGGTAAAGAAAGAAAAATGTTCGGACAAAATAAGCGATGTAAATATAGATATGACTCCGTTTCAGAAATCATGGTACAATCCAAAGAATAATGGATTTGGGGTCTGAGTTTTTAAAATACTGCTTGATACTAGACCGTGTTACTATGGATGTAAATATGCATGTACAATGTAAAAACAGAATGTCCTATCAAATGCCAACCATAAATGAGAATCATTTTTCAACTATTTTGTTACTTTGAATTATAGAGCAGCCTACATTGTTATCTAAATTGGAAGCGAATCAAAATATTTGGTTTGTTTTTTTAAACTGCATTGTATTAAGGCAGTTGAACAAACTGTAAAATTAGACTTTCATAAATCACACCTGTGTCTGACCCGGGAACATACATTCTAATTTCCCAGCTAGAGCTCACAAGTAATTTGTCAAGACATGAATAATGGATAGTACTAAAAACCTTGGTAATATTATGATCGAAATCATTCTTTTCATGTAAGGCATAAAATCTGGGTTGTAATTCAATATGATTGAAATTTTTAGGTTCAAACTTAAAATGGGTTCTTTTTAAACATTTTTATATGTCAGGGTTTCAGACTTGTACTTCTGTGTTTCCATCCACTTGCCACTAAATATTATAGGATGATTTTTATTGTAGAGAAGAGGAAGCCAATTTAGAGCTTGGACAGTTTTGCATATCTGGAAGCAAAACTATTATTCTAGGGATTTTGGTGATGAGACATTAAGACAATAAATTTCTTCAAGGTCGTTAATGTAAAACTCAAAACTATTTTGTTTTCATCAGGGTTTTCTACATACATTTTATCCCAATGCCACTAAAAAATAAATGCATTTGAATTTACCTTTATCAACTTTTGTATGTTTATTATCTTTAGTGTTATACATGTAGTGTAAAAAATAAAATGGGTGATCCATTTTGTTCTGGCCATGATAGAAACAAAATTATTATACATAAATAAGATAGGTCCAATATAGGACAATAACAAATTTTGATTTCATTTTTCCATTACTTGAAGTTGCAAAATAAATATAGCTTAACTTACAAGTTCACTTTTAAAAGGTACACACAAAATGAAAAGTCCCGTAACCTCCAACACAGCCTTATCAGTGAATTAAGGGCCCCGTTCTTCAAAACAGAAACAAATTTTTTTCTATTCACACTAATTTTATTAAGAAAGGATTATGGTGGGGGGTGGGAGGAATGGGGTGGCTGGCTGATAGACATTGGGGAGGATATGTGCTATGGTGAGCACTGTGAATTGTGTAAGACTGTTGAATCACAGACCTGTACCTCTGAAACAAATAATACATTGTATATGTTAAAAAAAAAAAAAAAAGAAGATAGTAGGAAGGGAAAAATGAAGGGGGGGAAATTGGAGGGGGAGACGAACCATGAGAGACTATGGACTCTGAGAAACAAACTGAGGGTTCTAGAGGGGAGCGGGGTGGGGGGGTGGGTTAGCCTGGTGATGGGTACTAAAGAGGGCACGTTCTGCATGGAGCACTGGGTGTTATACGCAAACAATGAATCATGGAACACTTCATCTAAAACTAATGATGTAATGTATGGGGATTAACATAACATAATTAAAAAAAAATAAAGGGAGGGACATAGAAACTACCGCTAGATAGGAGAATTACCAAAGAATATAAGGGCCATGTTTTTAAACTGCCACAGAAACATTAATAAAAATGTACAGTATAAGAAAAAAAAAGAGAGGATTATGTTTTTTCTTTAATCTGGAGAGTTGTTTTTTTGTGTGTGTGTGTGTTTTTTTTTAGTTACATTGTCCCCAATAGCTCTCAGTAATTTAAATTGTGCAGGTAGTTCTGATGTTATATCAAAGGAATTAGTTCTACAGTGAGGAAAACCATGCTTATTGTGCTCTGGTGGAAAGTGAATGAATGCCTTAGAATCATTCATTTGCTGCCTAATGATTCAGAATCAGAAAATGGCACTCATTTTTACTTAATTTATACATACAAAAAAAAAAGCCCCCAATCATTTATTAAAATACTTATTCTTATTTATGAGTAAGTTTGAGTGCACATTTTTCTACATATGAGATTCAAACAATTTGTGTAAAGTACAAAGGCACTTTGACTAAAAGAATGGTTTCTTTATCAATGCCCATAATATGCAGTTCAAAATTAAACATGAAGCACATAAAATTATTTTAACCATAAAAGTGAGAAATGGAATTCCTTATTTTCTTGAAACAGGATACATTTCATTCTAGTTAGATATGTTTCTTTTAGTTAACAAAAATGGGCAGCATGAAATACGTTTTAAATCATAGCCAATCCTCCTCTCCCCAGAATTTTCTTTCCCATGTCTGGGATCCAAATTCTTTAATAGATCCTTTACTTCTCAACATGATGCAGCTTCTACCTTGAATGTTTATAATTTTCTCTTGAATTAGGTGAATGCTATCTATCTGGGTCCCAATGGTGGAAAAGGAAGAAGAGGCAGAGGAAGAAATGTCTTTTTCAATATTATACTCATTTTATCATATTATTTTTTATGTTTATAAAATTTCCCTTAATGAATTAAGCAATATTTTAGTATACAATGTAACAGCCTACTGAAATATTTTTAACTTTGGTATTCATAGAGTATTTTGACTGAAGGATTCCGGTACTTTTCTTGGGTTTACTCTCAAAGTGCTTTGCAGATAAAGAGACAACAATGTACTAACACCTTGTTTGATAAGATTACACATCTTTTCAGAGTTTAACCCACTGTAATCAGGTTGTGCTCTTAGCCTCTGAAAATGTTCTGTTAAAGAACTGCCATTCAGGGGCGCCTGGGTGGCTCAGTTGTTAAGCGTCTGCCTTCAGCTCAGGTCATGATCCCAGGGTCCTGGGATCGAGCCCTGCATCAGGCTCCCTGCTCGGCGGGAGGCCTGCTTCTTCTTCTCCCACTCCCCCTGCTTGTGTTCCTGCTGTTGCTCTCTCTCTCTCTGTCAAATAAATAAATAAAATCTTAAAAAAAAAAAAAAAGAACTGCCAATCAGAGTTACCCTACAACCCAGCAAGTGCACTACTAGGTATTTACCCCAAAGATACAAATGTAGTGATCCAAAGGGGCACCTGCACCCCAATGTTCATAGCAGCAATGTCCACAATAGCCAAACTGTGGAAGGAGCCCAGATGTCCATCAACAGATGAATGGATAAAGAAGATGTGGTATATATATATGACATGGATGCAACTAGAGGGCATTATGCTAAGTGAAATAAGTCAACCAGAGAAAGATAATTATATGCTTGCACTCATACGTGGAATTTAAGAAATAAAACAGAGGATCATAGGGGAAGGGAGGGAAAAATAAAAGAAGATGAAATCAGAGAGGGAGACAAACCATGGGAGACTCTTGACCATAAAAAACAGGCTGAGTGTTGCTGGAGGGGAGGCGGGGTTGGGGGATGGGATGACCGAGTCATGGACACTAAGAAGGACACATGATGTAATGAGCACTGGGTGTTGTACACAACTGATGAATCACTGAACTCTACCTCTGAAATTAGTAATACACTGTATGTTAATTAATGGAATTTAAATAAAATAAAATAAATTAAAAGAAAAAAAGAACTGCCAATGACTCTGATTACCAAATCCAACGTGCCCTTCCTTATGTGATACCTCTTTGGCATTTTGTACCATTGTCTCATGGTTGCTATGGACTTTTCTTTAATTCTGAGAAATCAATATCTTCTTGTTTTCTTCATCTCCCTGGCCACTCCATCTCCGCCTCCTGAGCAGGGCCTTCCTTACTAGCGCCTTAAGTGAGAGTGTAGCCCAAGGACCTTCCCCTCAGCCCCAGCCAAGTCCCCATGGCACTCCTGGTGAACTGTCCCAGGCTCAAAGCTTCTACTTTTCAAATCCAGACCAACTGCCTACCCCTTCCTCCTGCATTGAGACCTACCTATTTATCTCCTTCTTGGGCATCTCTGTCTCTATATGCATGATGGCCAGTGACATTATCTCATTTGTTTCTTCCATCCCTGCTTGAGCAATCTTTACTTTCTTCTGGGCATCTTATTTAAATTACTGGCACAACTATCCAGCTAATAGCCCAATGCAGACATGTGGGAGTAGTTGCCACCATATTCCTCTCCCTTGCTTTCTTTTCAGTCACCAACTTCTGTCAATTCCATCTCCGTAATAGCCCTTTACTATCACCACTATCATACTGCCATATGTTAGTGTAGGTCTTTAACCCAGCTGGACTATTAAAATAGTCTTCCATCTGTCCAGCTTCTCTTCAGTCTTATTCATCCCTCCCACATAAGCAAGCCAACCCATTCTCTGGTCTGTTTTTAGCTAATTTTTTCTACCATATGAACCTGACCTCATCTCTCCATTTTATAGTAATACTCCAGGGGTACTTGTAAGATTGCTTTGGAAAAATCTGATCACTGGTCTGTTATTTCTTGCCTGGTGGTAAGCTCCTTGAAGGCAAGGACTGTGTTATGTCCATTTGGTATCAACAACTTAGTAAGTGCTTGTTGTTGAATAATAAACCCAGTCCAATCTTCCGTGCAGTGGACAAGGCCCTTCACTACAGACACTTGGTATATGATCCATAGTAACAGCATAAATCAGTGGAAGAGGAATTTTCTATGTGAAGAATTTAACCCTTTGTAAAGACAGGGTAACCAACTTCACCCAACTGAACTCTAAAGAGTAGCTTGTTTGAGCCAGAGTTCCCATTTGCTTCTTAGATGAAAAAAAAAAAAATCCAATAATTAGGTAAGGGGTTGAGAGGAGAAATTTAAGGGCTGGAAAAAGGTGCTACTCTGAACTTTATGAGTATTATTATTTACTACAAACTTTGAAATTAACCTTGTGTATATTTTTGATTTGCTGCATGAGGACAAGTCCATAGAACAACCAAAACGTGGGGTGTATCTGGGGTTGTGTCCTAGTATTCCAAGAGGTTTACCCTCTGGACAAAGATAGACACTTTTGATACAAATGGTAAGAGGTTTGTCCATGAAAAGAAAGAAATAATTTATTTGATCTTTTGGGAGCTGTAGTATTCCTTTTCTCTTCACCACCATCTGCCTTAATGAAATGCATGTCAAGTTTCATCTAATAGATTTTTTTTAAGATTTTATTTATTTATTTGACAGAGAGAGACACAGCGAGAGAGGGAACACAAGCAGGAGGAGTAGGAGAGGAAGAAGCAGGCTTCCCGCTGAGGAGGGAGCCCGATGCGGGGCTCGGTCCCAGGACTCTGGGATCATGACCTGGGCTAAAGGCAGACGCTTAACGACTGAGCCACCCAGGCGCCCCTAATAGATTATTTTTTTTAAAGATTTTTAAAAAATGTTTTATTTATTTATGAGAGAGAGAGAGTATCAGCAGGAGGAGAGGTGGAGAGAGAGGGAGAAGCAGACTCCCTGCTGAGCAGGGACCTGGACGCAGAGCTCGATCCCAGGACCCTCAGATCAGGACCTGAGCTGAAGGCAGACACTTAACCTACTGAGCGAGTCAGGCGCCCTTTCACCTAATAGAATCTGTTTCACTTGAGCTGTACTGTGTTCCTAGTTTCTGATGATCTCCTTCCCTCAGATTCACATCAGAATTTCTCAGATGGTTTTTAAGAGATGTGGGGAAAATGGACAGAATTTCTTCATGGTCAGATAAATATGGGAAATACTACATGTCATGTTCTCTTCTGAGATAATCTCCATGGATATTAGCAAGTTAAAGACTGAGTGTGTGTGTGTGTGTGTCCTGTGGACATCCTGCAGACCTGGCTTTCTGCAGAACATTCTGTGCGTCTGTGAAATTGGTGTCTACTCTATCTCAACCATTTGTTCTGTTGGTTTTTAGTATGGACTTTTTACCAAAGCCTAGAGATTTCTGCATTGAGTCTGATTTGTACTTCCTGTTCAGTCTTGGGTCTTATTTCATTATTTTTTTTTCCTAGAGAAGCCAGTATTTATGGTCTAGAACCTGCTTAAAATCTAAACTTTTCCTTGCCCTAACAACCTAATACTGTCTGTATGAGGAGAGTACATAATTGTGTGTGTGTGTGTGTGTATTCATATATAGAAGTAAATGTAGGGGCGTCTGGGTGGCTCAGTCCGTTAAGCATCTGACTCGATCTCAGCTCAGGTCTTGATCTCAAGGTTGCAAGTTCAAGCCCTGCATTGGGCTCCAAACTTAAAAAAAAATGAATAGATATTTGTTTCTATTCTTTATTTTTTTAATATTAATTTTTTTTTGCTTCTATTCTTTTAATGTTTCTATGACTCTTAACATCCCCAAGTGTTTTATGTCTTGACCGAAGTGAGGCTTGGATTCTTGAATTCATGATTTACTTCTTACTTCATCATTATTCTACTGCTGCAGCAGATGGGTTTCCAGAAATTGGAGAGGGCTTTGTTGGCAGAGTAACTTGCTATACCTTAATATTTTGCCAGTATTTCTCTCAGCCATTCAGGTGAGGTGGTCCCTAGACCCTTGCCCCCTGTTGGGCCACAGTATCTCAATTCTCAATTCTCTGCTTTCATTCTCTTTGTTAAGAGAGACCTGACCAAGAGCTTAGTTTTAATTAGTGTTCTGAGCTACTGACTTTATATTATTCTATTGTGTATATTAAAATGAAAACTTTGCTATAGAAGTTTTGCTTAAGAAGTCTGCATCCTATTTATAGATCTCTTTAATTGCTCCCCCAACCCTCAGTGGGAGGGGTGGTGCTTGCTTTATCACGGAAGTGTTTGGTTTCCTTTTATGTTTATAGATGTTGATTTTAAGTCACTTATGAGAATCAGATAAAGACGCTGCTCCCCAGTTGTTATTCTCCAAGTGTTTTCATATTATTGCTGTATTTATTTTTAGAACACAGTATTAGAATTATTAATGTGCTTATTTAAAGATAAAGAAACTGAGGCAGAAAAAGTTAAATGTGTATCAAAAGGAAAGACATATTCCCTTGTGAACAGTGGAAATACCCTCATCAGGTCAGGCTGTTAAATGCATGGTTTAAAGGAATTTCTCAAAGGGTCAGAGGTAGCCAAGTTGGTAAGGACATGGAGCATGGGGGTCAGAGAGACTAGGGCCTTAATAACGACTCTGAGTGAAGAGGGACAAGTTAATCAATCATTCAGAACCTGTTTTCTAGGCTATAAAGTGAGGTAGTAAGACCCCATTACACAAAGTGCTCAAAAATATACGGATTTGTACTATGTTGCTCAATGATGGCTTGATGATAATTTATCATAACTTTGTGAAGTGCTTTAGTGAAATAAACCTATAGTCTTGTGCGGGGAATATTTAGACTTATATTGAATCGACAAGGAAGAGAATTAATAACAGATAAAACAGAAAAGGGACAGACTGTTCATTTTATTTAAACTCTTACTAAAAATATGAAGTCATTCCAGATTAAAAAAAGAAAAGAATGCTCGCTGCCTTTCAAAAGGAACTGAGAATTGTCAAGATGGAGTGAAGTGAGAGATAATTCAAAATCAGTATTGAACTGGATGTGTTTAAATTGGATTCATGCCAGTTTACTGCTTGGCAACCACGGTATTTGTCCTCGCCACCCCGTGGGGAGTTACAGGGCACTTATTGCAGAGAGGACCACAAAGGTTGCTTAGTGCAGTGATGCAGAGGCTGTAAGGGAAACACGTGTTTCTGCAAAACGTCAATGAATTCATTTCAGTGCTGGCTTAATCTGGTTTCAAAAATCCAGCAACGGGGCACCTGGGTGGCTCAGTCGTTAAGCGACTGCCTTCAGCTCAGGTCGTGATCCCAGGGTCCTGGGATCGAGTCCCACATCGGGCTCCTTGCTCGGCAGGAAGCCTGCTTCTCCCTCTGCCACTCCCCCTGCTTGTGTTCCTGCTCTCGCTATCTCTCTCTCTGTCAAATAAAAAAAAAAAAAAAAAAAAAAAAAAAAATCCAGCAACGTTTCTCAAAGTGTGGGTCATTAACTATATGCATCAGAGTTACCTGGCCAAAAGGAGTGGGTTTGTCAGGGAGGAGGCTGAGGGCCGTAGTCCTTCCAGAGGACAGCTGTAGTAAAGCATCTTCTGGGCACTTAGCATCATGGTTAAGAGGCCAGAGGCCATTGTGATTGCACGGCAAGGGTGGGGACGCTGGATCTGTCCCGGCTGTGTGATGCTGAATACTCGCTTAATCTTTCTATAAAAGTTCCCTCGTCATTACAAATTGCTGCTGCAGCAGCATATGTTTATAATCACTGCAAGTACAGGGCTTAGAAGTGTAGCTGGCACAAAGAAAGTCGTCGATAAAGGTTCGCTGCTATTACCTATTGGGGTCGAGACTTCTGGCCAGCATAATTCTCTGGGATCATTTCTCAGTCTTGACCCAGCTCTCTGGTGACCCTTTCTTTTTATCTGCTGTCTCCAGGCTTGACTATTCATGGGCTATTATTATCACGTGATATTTGTCACTGGGGTTTCTCTTCTTCCTATCCTGTAAGTACAGGCTTCCCTTTATTCCCATCCTTAAAACCAAGCAAACTGGCAGTTTTCACAGCTAGTGATACAGAAAAATTAGCAGGGAAGAAAGTAATTTCTTCCCAGGCTTCCTCTTCTTTCTTTTCTTTTCCTTTTTCTACTTTAGATCCATGCAGTTGAGAAAAGCATAAGGTTCATTCATGTTGCCCAGACACATGCTCTGTCCTGAGACTTGCAACATAAAATTTGGGGCAGATACCTGGGATCGAAGGTAAAAGACATTGTACTTGACTTTTCCTTGGAGCAGTTCTTAGGAGAGAGGAGAAGCCAAGGGTGGAAGTGAGGAAAGCAGGAATAACCCCAGGCTGGAAGCAATTGAAAGGTAGGAACCAAGGTAAAGGCGAGAAATTTCGCCCCAGAAGAATAGCAAGACAAAGGCAAATTTTGTGGTCAATCTCTTCTTCCCGGAAGTTGACATTCTCAGAAAACTACAGAAATACAGGGGTCAATCTGGCCATTGGAAGTCGTGGTGCAGAAGTTCATGAAAGCAACAACAAAACTAAAGGTCTCTAGGAACCCTAGAATATGTTCACATGTCCCCAGTGTTGTACTGGTCTGCTTTTTAGGTTGCCCTTCCCCTAGCTAAACTTGACACTGTGGTTGGATCCAGAGATTGGGGGTGGGGTTTCTGAATCCATCCTGAGATTTAGGATTTGAGCTGACTGGCCCCACCTTGAAGGCATGCCAGATAATAGAACAAGCAGGTGTGAAGAGCCAAGGGCTGCAGCAGGCTGGCCACCAAATCCAAGGTCTCAGAGCCTCAGGTACCAGAGACCCACAGCTAAGACAGCTAAGAACCCTTGGTTCATGTGAGAGCTATTTTTCACAGCCTAAAGCAGACTGCTGAAAACCTAGAAATAGACAAATACCCAATGCACACAGAAAGAGGTAAAAAGACCATGAAATGAAAAGTCCTTAAAATTGTGGAAATGTTTATAAATCCATAGTGGTTCTATTACAAGTGGTTATGAATGGACTGTAAGGGATGAATTTAATTGGCTTCTATGAGGGACAGAGAAGCCCAGCAGGTGGAATCATAAAGCAAAATACATAGGGGATTCTGATCGTTCTGTATGATATTTTCATTATCAAAGTAAAATAATAATAATAATAAAAAAATTTGATGTAATCTTTAAGGCAACTAACTAATGACTCAAAGAATAAAGTTGGATTTTAACTTCAGAGAATTTTAGGAGAGAGACTTGGGTTGCTTCCAATTCTGAAAGCATTTTAAGATATATTCTAACTAATTTTTTCCAAAACATTTTTTTAAATTAAAAAATACATTCGTAGCACAACAATACGGAACATATAAACTGAAAACCAATTTCTCCCTTCCCCTTACAATCCCAAACTTGTGACATCACCAATATTATGAGTTTATTATACAGATTTTAATACTTCCCTAGCCTTATATAAATAAGCCATATTTATGTATATATTTATAGGTTTTATACCTTCAAGCTAACATACTATATATTATGCAACTTACTTCTTTCTCTTAACAACATATCATGGGCATCCAAGCTAATACATTTAAATATATGTCATTTTTATTGGTTATATATTTTTATAAAATATAAATGTGCCAAAGTTTATTCAACCCCACCCTTATCAAGTGATATTACAAATTGTTCAGTGTAGCAATACTCATGCTTGTAATTGTATTTTTTATGCTCTAGTGTTTTTTTTAATAATATGCATGTTACACATTTATATGTACTACTTAAAAGATACATTGGAATTACATTTCAAAAAGTTATAGACATGCAAATATTACAAACACTGTGTGATAATGTTTAATTCCTATATTCCTACTGTCACTAAATAATATTCATCTTAAAGTTCTTCTTCATACAAGTATTACACATAATTTTTGTTTTAATTTATATTTTCATGACTATAAGTAAATGTTGGCAACTTTGTGTGCCCCTTGGCCAACTGCATTTCCTCTTTTTGAACTGTCTGCTCCTGTCTTTTCCTCATATTTTCTTGGGTTATTTATCTTCTTCTTACTAATTTGTAGGATTTTGAAAATTAAGAGTATGTGTATGTGTGGCAAAAAGATATAATAAATTACAAATAACTGCTTTGATTAAATATTTTCTTTTGGTTTTATTTATGGCACCCTTCATCATATAAAAGATTTTTATTTGCTTAAATCTGTCCATTTCCCTTAAATTTCTGATTAAAAATGTTCTCCTATAGTTTTAATATTTTTGTTTTTAAAATTAAAATTGTTTTTATTGACCTGAAATTAATTTTTGTGTTAATGTGAGATAGAACTTTATTTTCATCCAGAATGAATAACCAAGTGGTATTTATGAAATTACCTACCCTTGAGAGATATCTGAGAATTTGAAATGCCATGTTTGTCATTTATTAAGTAACCGTATTTACTTGGATATATTTCTAGATACTCTGTTTCATTTCACTGATTTATTTTTTTATTCCAGAAGATAGAAAAATTTGGAGAGTGTCACAATTTTTTAAAGTTAGCATTTGTCTAATACCAAAGTGAGGAAGAAGACTAGAGCCAATTTCACTCATGAATATAAATGCAAAAGTATGAAATAAAATATTAGCAATTCGAATGGAGTAGAGTATTAAGGTAAAAATACAATTTGAACAAGGAAGTTTACACCAGAAATACAAATATGGATCCACAGGATATTCATATTCAAGTGGTAAAGCTATTATACCAAAAGACTGCATATGGATTTCATACTATGGGGTAGCCAATCTTTAGAAGCACTTAAAGGGACCAAGAAAGATCCTTCTTAGACATTTCTTTTATGCCAGAAACTGTCATAACACCAAATTTCATAAAACATCAAAGATGCTAAAGGCCTCCCTTTAAAATAAAAATTAAGACAGGATGTCCAATATGAGCATTATAATTCAACATTGTTTCAGAGATATCAGATAATAAAACAAGGCAAGAACAAAGAAAGTTTTAATTGTTTGCAGATGATATGATACATACTTAAAAATCAAATAAGAACCATAAGTGGTGTCTCTCTATCTGCAAAAAAATAAAGTAAAAAAATGAAAACAAAAATTAACATTACAAAAGAACTATTTGGATAAGGAAGTTTAGTGAGCCAGTTATACATATTCAAAAGTCAATATATTTTCAAAAATATCAGCAATGAACAGTAAGAAAAAGAATTTGTTTTAAAAAAATTCTCACATTTGCAGGGGCCTGGGTGGCTCAGTTGGTTAAATTTCTGCCTTTGGCTCAGGTCATGATCTCAGGACCCTGGGATAGGGTCCTGCATCGGGCTCCCTGCTCACTGGGGAGTCTGCTTCTTCCTCTACCCTTCCACCCTGCTCATGATCTCTCTCTCCCTCATGCGCGCTCTATCTCAAATAAATAAATAAAATCTTTAAAAAAAATTCTCACATTTACAACAAAAGCATAAAGTACTACAAGAAATAAATTTATAAACTATAAAGAAATAAATTTAACAACAAGTTAAAGACCTTTACATAAAAGTGCCGTATTTCAGGGAAAAAAAAAAAAACTCAGGAAGAACTGGTTAAATATTCCCAGTTATGAATTCAATATCATAAATGTTTCAAATCCTACCTAAGTTAACACCTATTTACATATTTACGTAAGAACTTTTGTAGACCTTGTCTCACCGGTTCTGATTTTTTTGTGTAAAAAATAATTTGCCAACTCTTTTTTAAACTGTGATGCCCTACCAGATATGAAAACTTCCTCTAAGGTGACTGTAAACAAAATATTGTGGTACTGATGTCACATTTATTCCTTTTATCAGTAAATATGAAAATAGCACACCCAGATATCCTGATGTTATCTGGACCTGTACTTTTCCCTTTTTTTTTTTTACTCCTTAGAAGGCAGTAATGTAATGTGAACTTTGGGGAAAAAATATTGAATTGGAAAAAAAAAAAGACCCGTAAATTTATGGCAAAAGATTTGGACTGAAGTGTATAACATAAAGTATGTATGATTAATACAGATTGATATTAATACATATGCTAATAAAGCTAGCTCATATTCATGCACATGTGTTTAAGAGCTAAGAAAGGGTTTTGCTATGGAATGTAGCTTTAATTAAATCCTAACTGGGATACACAATTTTCTCTCAGGATTCAGTCTGACCTGTGCTAAATTTTCCCACTGCATTTTCTATAAAGGAAGGGCTAGCTTCATTTATTCACTCCAGAAGCATCTTCTAAGTAGCTGCCCTAAAGCATCCTAGGTTTGGTTAGAAGAAGAAGCAGTTTTGTAGGTCTCTCTTTACCATCTAAATGCAAGCAAATGTTATAATAACAGATTTTTATCATAGCTGCAGGGATTTACCATGAACTATTTCCATAGTTAGTATTAAAAAAAAGTATCTCTCTCTCTTTTTCTAATGATTTTATTGATTTATTTGTGAAGGAGAGAGAGAGAGAGAGAGAAATAGCAAGAAAGAGTAAGAGCAGGGGACAAGGGGAGAGGGAGAAGCAGGGAGCCCAAAGTGGGGCTCGATCCCAGGACCCCGGGATCATGACCTGACCGAAGGCAGACACTTCGCTGACTGAGCCACCCAGGCACCCCGAAAATTTATCTCTTAAAATAGAAACTCTGTTATCCAAAATTCTCACATCCTATGGCCTTGCCAACAACTCAGTCTAGGTAAGCAAAATAAAATCAAGTCTTTCCACTAAGAATACAGAAATGCTCCTCAATATGAGGATTTTAAGTGATGTAAAAGCAAAAGAAAAAGAAGTCCAAAACCTGAAGAGTCACCAGATAATGAAAAATTGATTAACAGGAAAATGCAAAGAATCTACAGGTGACGCCAGCTGAAAGACATCAATCAATCATAGCATCTGGAATTCTCTACTGAGAAATAGAAGAAGACAATAATAACAGGAAGTTGTATTGAGCACCACCAGGGGAAAACAAAGCTTTATAAAGGACTAGAAGCACACATTTACCTCTTTCACCAGTAAATTTTCTGCTTTGTGCTCTGCATCTTCAGGTACCGTGGAGTACAATGTCCGGATATCCCAAGACACCGTGGCCGTCTGGGAAGAACAATAAAAAGAAATTATGTTCTTCAACTTAGAAGCACTGAGCAGCCCACCATACAAAAAAAAAAAGAAAAGTGCCTTAGATCTTAGCATCTAACAGTAAAAGAAGACAGAGAAACTTTCACTTTCTAGGAGAGAAGAGCCAACTCTCTGATCGCTCCCCAATGTTACTCTCTATCAGTGAAGTTCATCATTTGAGGCTGTTTCATTTGGCTGCAGAAAACAACACTTGGGCCATCTATATATTTCGACTAGCTTACTTCTATTCTATTTTTTGTTATTGTTGTGCTCCTAAAATAAATTTGAAGTGAAAGAGAAAACTTACAAAAGCATCATGATTTTAATCATATTGTAAATAATTTCTTGAAGATCCACAAGGTAAAGTTAATCCTTTTTAGAAGCTCTGAGTGTTTGTGTGTGTGTGTGTGTGTGTGCGTAGTTACAATTTTAGGGGTGGGAGGAAAGCAAGGGAGTTCAGTAAACCTGGATCTTGAAGAAAAAAATAACTTACGCTTTTGGTGTCATTACTTCTGTTAAAATAAACAAAACGTTTTCAACTTCAGTGTCAACAAACAACTCTGCATTAAATGAATAGATGTAAGTTAAAAGTATAAAAGATCTTTTTTTTAAAGATTTTATTTATTTATTCATGACAGACAGAGAGAGAGAGAGAGAGACAGAGGGAGAAGCAGGCTCCCGAGGAGCAGGGAGCCCGATGCGGGACTCGATCCCAGGACCCTGAGATCATGACCTGAGCCGAAGGCAGTCGCTCAACCATCTGAGCCACCCAGGTGCCCAAAAGTATAAAAGATCTTAAAATAAAACATCCAAAACAGAATTTCATAGATTGTTTCTTCTTTATATGACATAGAGTCTTCAGTTCCATCAAGCTGGGGGGAGTGTGGGACACCCTATAAACGGTAGCTTTCCCTCACCAGCCCCCAGCTTTCTTTAGACAGTACTACTTGGTGGCTCCAGTGGCCCTGGGGTGATGAGTCTGTTAACATCCATAGCACCAACATTTGGGGTCTTTTCCTTTGCATATCCCCAAATCCACAAATGATTCATCAGAGTTTCTAAAACACAAACTAAAGTTCATTTGAATTGTTCTGGATGAAGGGCATTTTTTCTAGACTAATTAAGGAAACAGATGAGAATCTCAAAACCCCTCCTAAGTTTTGGAGAAGATGGATAGGGAAGGGGCTAAGGGAATTTGGTCTTCGGAGGTCACAGAGCGGCAACAAGATCTACCACCAACGGCAGCATCAGACCTTTTCTTTCAGTTCGAGACTCATGCTTTCTTCAAATCGCCCTTTTGCTTCACTCTTGATATAAGCTCCCTGAGGGCAAGAACTTGGGTCTCTTTTGTTCCCTACTATAACCTCAGTGTCTAGTTGGGTATTTAAATATTGTTAAGTGTGTTGAGTGTGTGTGAGTGTGGATATGTGGGTTCTATGCATGTGTGTGTGTGTCTGGTATGTGTCCGCATGAGCATACATGATTAGGTGTATTGCAGGAGTGTCTGTGAGTGTGTGTGCGGGGGTATGTGATCATGCATGATGGTGTGCTCTGTTTGAGTGTGTGCGTGTGCGTGTGTGCACCCGCATGTGCATATTTTGGAGCATGGGGTTTAGATACTGTGAAAGAGGAAGAATGTCATGTGAGTCTGACAAAATCAGAGGATAAAAAATAATGAGAAAACTAAGTTCTAGATATGTCATATGTATGTATAGATAGATCATACGGTAAAAATCAATGCCCATCCTAAAATGCAGCTGTAGACTGAGTTCCCTTGATCAGAGGATTTCACTGCAGTTCTGTGAACAGAGTCTGGAAGTGCTACAAGGCCATGGCTATCAATGCAAGTCAAGTGTAGATACACCTACATCAAGTATGATAGGACCAATTTAGGACATATTATTTAGATTTTACATTTTTGATTCCTTTTGAATTGTCTCTTTCAACCTGCTTCTTTTATGTTGTACACTCTGTTAGAAGATGAACAGTATATAAACTCTATTGAAAGTGTGAAGTAAAAGATTAAAATCCATGCTAAAATTGAGTTTTGGAGATTCTTCCTAGATTTCAATTATCTGGGGAGAATTCATTTCCTGTTTGGATAGATAATTCTCAGATACACCGTGTCAACCTCTTTGGTGTTTCCAGGGAACATTACATATTATAATCTACCGGCAAGATTAGGGATTTTTTTCTCTCTAATTAAAACAGTTTTATATATTTCACCCATTATTTTATAATACATTTTTATACAAAAATATCATTCCTCTTTCTCATTATCCTGCGCAGTCTCCTATTATTTCTTCGCTCTTAAAAAATAATAGTTGCTCTAAAATACTCTACGTCTGATGGAGAGTAGAGTAGCATGACTCAGATGTAAACTTCTTTTGTAGCTCTACCTAGTGTTCCACTAAGATCACGGCTCTGTGGTGTAATACCATCAGGCGAAGACTGAGCTGGTTTAAGAAATTTTTTTTTCCTTAATGGTAAGCTTCTGGTATCCGGACTCCAGTTTCCAGTAATGATAATCACACAGCCACTTGATTTATGAATGTCATACAGTAAAGATAGAGCCCCAAATGCATAATACATATGCAATGTATGAGACTGGAAATTCATTCAGGTTGGAGCTTATAAAAACGAATCGTGTGTATAACCATGTGTATAATGGCTAGGAGTGATTCCTGATGACCTCTGGTTATGAAATGATGTTGATTCTTAAAATAAGACAGATGAGTCTGAATCACCCTCATGTAACCATGTGATAAATCTAAAACATTATTTTACAAGCTGCATTATTTCCCATTTGCACATAATACACAAGGCACAAGAAAAGGCATACGTGTATAATGAATGCCTATGACATCTACTGATCTCAGTTGTATTTTGCTGTGCTACTGGAGAATCTGGCTGAAAAAGCAGAAGGCCTCCATAAAGTTTCAACTTTAAGAATTGTGACCCTTCCACTCATGTTTTCTTTCTTGAATGTGTCTCCACTGAAGCAAAGGTAAGTTGATCAAATAAGAAGAGAAGGATGCGGTCATATTTGTTAAGGGTATTAATATGGTTACGAAGAACTTCTTTTCTGAGAATTAGATGCTTTCAGATCACTACAAATTTCCTTGGCCACAGCAGACTTCCTGTTCTCTTTTACAAACCTTCTGGTCGACAATTAGTAGAGCTCAATTGCATGAAACAGATCCGAGACAGCACTGGAACTCGGCCGAGCTCCTCTTAAGGGGGTGGAATTTTATAAGGGGCCTACTGTCCAGAGATTAGGCATTTGGAAATAAAAACTGTCGTTTTATTTATGAAACGAGCCATGCAGGCCTGTGTTTGCAATTTCAGGTCCATGATACTCAGACATCTTCAACTACTGCCGTGTCACTGTCTGGTTCCTTCCACCCTTTTGTGGGTAGTCTCTGTGGCTTGGACACAGCCACCATTCTGCTGGCTGAAGTGACCACAGAAGACTTCATTCCAAGCACATCATGGACATTTCTCAATTGGCCAAAGGCCACTGGTCAAAGTCTTAAGAAAAGGGCTGCTTTTCCTATCCCGGGGCTGAGCAAAAGCCTCCTTTGACAGTACTGTAGATCCCAGCTGCTTAAAAAGAAGGACAAAAATGATGGTGTTTATAGTCCTCAATCAGTCTGAAGCTGGAGAATTCAACAAGCCTTATAGTTAAGACTATTAACAAACATTTCACGGATCAATTCCAACCTAAGCATATGTTTAAAAGTGGTCTTCACCGAATTTTTCAGATTAAGACACTGATATGGCCTTATATTCTAGTAGAGTAGACACTTATGCTGCATTAATTGTTTGAAAAACACTTTTTATCACATTCGGAAGAGTATTGTGATTTTGTTTTATTTTTTTAAGTACACGAGAATATCACTTTAATACCTTCGTTGTGCTTATCCTCTCAATAATTTCCTCTTTATTCATTCATCCATTATTTTTTTTTTAATTTGAGGTCAGTTGATGCATAATGTTCCATTAGTTTCAGGCGTACAACATAGTGATTTGACGACTCTATACGTTATGCTATGCTCACCATAGCTACCACTTGTCACCATACCTCACTATTACAACACCACAGATTATATTCCCTGTGCTGTACCTTTTATCCCTGTTAACTTATTCACCGTGCTTTAAGCGGGAGGTCCTTCTTGTTTTGCTGAACTTAAAGTGTACAGGATGTGCACAAAAATTGAGCAGTTGCCCATAATTGGACAGTTGTCATCATCCAGCCAAGTCAAGCACTGGAACTTATCTATCACAGTATTTAAGAAGATAAGTAAGGGGGCACCTGGGTGGCACAGTTGGTTAATTGTCTGACTCTTGATTTTGGCTCAGGTCATGATCCCAGGGTTGTGACATCAGCCCTGCGTGGAGCCCCATGTTGGGCTCCACGCTCAGTGCGAAGTCTGCTTAAGATTCTCTTCCCTCTGCCCTTCCACCCTGGTCTCTCTCTCTCTCAAATAAATAAGTAAAATAAAGTAAAATAAAATAAGAATATAAGTAGAGAAGTTTGGGGACCTGGTTTAAGGTTTTTTTACTCTTGGATTGGTAAAACACTGAGCAAGTAATTTCTTTTCTTTTTTTTTTTTGCGATTCATTTTCCAGGCTCCAAAATGTGTCTCGCCTCCTCTAAAGAGGATACATTTTACATATGGGAAAATGTGAACATTCATAGAGCGCAGTGCTCCAACAATATACTTATTGCACCTTCCCTCGGCAAGTACTCGGAGGCTGTGGTCTGAGCTCACTTTCCAGGGAGGCACAGAGAAGAAGCCTGCTCAGTGTGAGGCCTGCGGACATGGCCCCGTGACGAGCAATGGCCTAGGACACCAGCCAACCCGCTTACATCCAACCTGCCCCACATCTTTCCATATGGCTGCTCACGTTCCTTCTTCCACGCTGGACTCATTCCTGCAAAAGCCTTGTCCATGCTCCTCCTCCTCTCAGAAAAGTCCTTGCCTTTCCCTATTCTTTCCTAACCTCAGGCTTAGTATAGGTACCAGCTCCTTTTGAAAATCTTTCCTAATTTATCCAACATACATTTTCTCTTCTCTGAACTGTGAAATCTACTGTCTGTATCATACATGAAGTCTGCAGCTTCACTCTGGAGTATTTTAGATCCAAAAGCTCTGCTAGTGATTAATTCAGTGTGTGTGTATATACATATATATATATATATATATATATATATATATGCTGGTATATAAGGAAGCCACGTTAGATCCTCTTTGGGAATAAAAGATGACAATAAATGAAATGTTTTCCAATGTTCTTTATTGTCTCTTTGGTATACTTCTTTATTCCTTTTAAAGAATGAAGTACTTGAATATAGACCTGTATTATGATTTTTTGCACCCTATCTCTGGCCACTTATATTACCTTTATCTAATGCCTAGAAAAAAATCCCTTCTTAAAAAATAACAATGCTATTAGGACACAATTGACATGCCATGAAGTTCACCCTTTTAAAGTGTAGAATTCAGGGGCGCCTGGGTGGCTCAGTCATTAAGCATCTGCCTTCGGCTCAGGTCATGATCCCAGAGTCCTGGGATCGAGCCCCACATCGAGCTCCTTGCTCGGCGGGAAGCCTGCTTCTCCCTCTCCCTCTCCCCCTGCTTGTGTTCCCTCTCTAGCTGTCTCTCTCTCTGTCAAATAAATAAATAAAATCTTTAAAAAAAAAATAAAAAAAAAATAAAGTGTAGAATTCAGTGGTTTTATATATGTTCACAGGGTAGTGCAACCATCATCATTTTTTGACTTTAGAATATTTTCATCATGCCCAAAAGAAACTCCATTATTTACTAGCAGTTACTTCCTGTTCTTTCTTCTGAGGCCTTGGCAACTGCTGACTTCCTGTCTCTATGGATCTGCTTATTCTGGACATTTCAGTTGGGATCATACCATATGTGGTCTTCTGTGACTGGCTTCTTGAGCTTAGCATAGTGGTTTTAAGTTTTCGTCCATGCTGTAGTACGAATCAGTATTCATTCTTTTTTTATGACTGAATAATATTCCATCGCGTGGACAGACCACATTATATATTTTTTATTTTTTTTATTTTTTATTTCTTTCTTTGAGAGAGAGAGAGAGAGAGAGAGAGAGAGAAACAGCATGAGAGGGGATAGGGTCAGAGGGAGAAGCAGCCTCCCCACTGAGCCGGGAGCCTAATGTGGGACTCGATCCCAGGACTCCGGGATCATGACCTGAGCCGAAGGCAGTCGCTTAACCAACTGAGCCACCCAGGCGCCCCAGACCACATTATATTTATTCATTCATCAGTTGGTGGACATTTGCACTGTTGGGCTCTTACAAATAATGCTGCTATGAATATTTATGTACTGGCCTTTAAGTACACTTTTTGTGTCTATGTTCCTAGTTCGATCAAGCCCAGAGAAGTCCCCACATATTCTTACTCAACTGAAATAAGCACTCTAGAATTCTTCACTACCATATCAATTTTCTGATGGTACCGATTGTGGGATTCAGGGAATTAATATTTCCCCTAATCGTGCATCTTATTTTTCTAAGAAGCAGCTGACCATAAACATGCTGTGTAGACAGAAACGCAAATAGCAAGTCAAGGTGCTCGTGTTTGATTTCTGTCCTCACAGATACTCTACACCCTTGAACAAGAGCCTTTGCAAATCTCAGCCTCATTAGCTTATAAACGAGAGGAATATTAGAACTTAGAAATAATCTAGTTTGACAAAGACTGTCACTTAGCTTTTAAATTGCAATTACAATGTTCTTGCATGAACACTGTGAGCCACTTAAAGCCTACTTTTCAGGCTCAGAAGCCAAGGACCAAAAAGAGGTTGAGAGTTCTATAAAATGTTAGGTAAAGCAAGAAGAAGAAGAAGAAAAAAACACAAATGACTCAGAACCTTTCTGCTTTTCAATTGAAAAGATATTGAGGTTTTTCTGCTTCCTCTCACCAAAATGACCCACGCGGTTGAGTCTGGAAGTCCCCATACACCAGTTGCTTTTTATAGCTAAAAACATACTGTGGAAAGAATAAGCCAGTGGTATGTTAAGAATTCACGATTCACTCAGTAATAATAATGAGCCAATGAAAACTGCAGGATACCCTGGGGAACCGGGAGACACTAATTCCGAACGACTGAGATGAAGAGGGGATTTGAGAAGACTGTGTAACTCTTCAGGCAGGCCATTTCCCATGCGCAACATAGACATTTGGTTTTGGAAAATGGCACCGCCCAGTGTCAAAAGCATAACCTTTCATGTGTAAGCACTGCTTCTTGTTCATACTGGTGCTGTTGATACATGCAGCTTAACTCACAGAAGGTAAGCCATAGAGCTGAGCTGAAGTAGAGCAGTTTGGCTGGCGTGGGCAGGCTTGAAATGCAGGTGATTGGGTGGCCTTCCGCAGCGTCCTAGCTGGCAGACCTCTGAACATTCTTATTTAAGGTTTTGTAAGTCCAGAGGTGATTCCACCTCAGGCTTTCTGTATCTGTTATTCAGCAGGAAACTCATTTCTGGCTTTCTCATTTTTTGTTCTGCTGTTTTTTGTTTTTTTTTAAATCAGTCTCTTCTCAAACTGAATCACTCAACACTATGATTCAGTGTGTCCTTGAAACTGTTCTTTAGTTCTTGCTTTTCCTTCCTTACTCTCCTTGCCTATTTTACGAAACCACAATTTGGTGACTAAGTTCCTTACTTTTTGGTCCTAAGTTTCTATTACTAACTGCTTCGAAAAGAAAGATGAGAAAAGCAAGAGTCGCAAATACAATGAGTGAAGTAGCACATGTTTTTGAAATGAATGAGTTAAGAATTGCATCTAGACTCCTTATTCCTAGTGGTTCATTATGATGCAAGTGGTCCCGAAGATGGTAATGCCTGCTCCCAGGACCCACGCACTGGATGTGCCAAGACAACGGAAAATGCTTCTACCTCAGCTCCTTCACCAGGAAGAAGACGATTGTAACTCAATGTTCCATAATCTTCACTGAAAGCCCACGAGCCTGACATTGCGTTGGGTACTTGAAATACAGATGCAAAGTGATTTCTCCCATGCCTAGTAACAGAAAGCAGGTACATTAAGGGTTACGGAGAGGAAATCAGCCTTTGTTGAGAGTGGCTATGTGGCAGGCACCAGACCAGCCAAATGAGCTTCTGGAGAAAGGGATCATGATCTTAGTGCTGTTTCCTTTTTTTTTAAATTTTTAAAATTTTTAAAATTTTTAAATTTCTAAATTATTTTTCTTTTTTAAAATTTTTTATTAGTGCTGTTTTCTTAAGGTGATATGTTGGGTTGTGTCAAAGAGGAAAGTATCGTATTAATGATCACTTTCCTCCTCATCAAGCAAAACCAATTACTTCATTCTCTTTATACTCAAATATGTTTCTGAAAGATAATGCATGAAATAAATGTTGTTCATTTTCCACCCGTTTTGTGCCAAGTGCCACTCTAGTTTCTGGGGGGTCTCCCACTGATCAAAACAGAACACATCCCCGCCCTGCTCGAGGGTACGCCCTCATGGTGAGGAACGAGTGACCGGAGAGAAGAAGCAAACTGAGGTCTTTCTAGGTAGTGACGGGGCTAGAAAGAGAAGAAAAGAGGGTGAGGTCACAGAGGGACACAGCATGGCTGGAGGCACGGATGCTTCTTTGGAGAGGGAGCATTTGAACTGAATTCTGAATGAAAAACAGGGACCTGTTGTGCAAGAGAGCAGACTGACCTTGACAGAGGGGATGAGCTTGGCAAATTCAGGGAACCAGAGAGAATGTTAGGTATCCATGCAGTGACCAAGAGAAACAGGGCAAGGAGATAAAGGCTCTGAGGTCATGCAGAACCAGGTGATGTGGACAATGGCAAGAAGCTGGTTTTGAGGGGTGCCTGGGTGGCTCAGTTGGTTAAGCGACTGCCTTCAGCTCCGGTCATGATCTCAGGGTCCTGGGATCGAGCCCCGCATCGGGCTCCCTGCTCGGTGGGAAGCCTGCTTCTCTCTTTCCTACTCCCCCTGCTTGTGTTCCCTCTCTCGCTGTGCCTCTACCTCTCTCTGTCAAATAAATAAATAAAAAATAAAATCTTTAAAAAAAAAAAAAAAGAAGCTGGTTTTGACACCGAAGACAATGGGCAACCACTGAAAAGTTTTAACTAGAGCTGTCGCATTCATTCTGTGATTTGTATTTCTAAAGCTTCCTTTAAATGAGGGCAAAGAAGGAAGCAGGAAGACTGGTTAAAGGCTACTTTTGGGGATCTAAGCAAAAAGGGATGTGGTGGGTCGGGTCAGCAGGGTGAATAGGGAGAAACACTGCAGGAATCCTGCTTGGTAAAAAATAATCTCCCTTAAGGTATATCAAATAGCAGTTAAAGCCCCTGTTTCTTGGTATGTCTTAACCATAAGAAGCCAGGATTCTTAATCAACTTTATTTTTCATCCGTATTAGGGCACACACTCCTTAAATATAGGGCTTTTGTTTTTCTTGTCGGCCTCACTTGTCTGGGAAGTGCTGTTCTATATTCAGCGCCTCGTGGGTGCTGAATAAATATTGATTAAACAAACTCAGTAATGAATCACGTCTGCCTCAAGTGGGGTTGCTTGGTAACACGGAAACAAGGAAGTGAGTTGGATTCTCTCATCCGTAGGGCACAACCGGGGCTCGGGGAGTTTGGAGGGAAGGTGGGAGGTTTGGAGCTGCTCCCCTCCTTCCATTCTGTGATGCCCTGGGGATGGGGTGGCCACTCTATTATCACTTCCCACTGGGTGAGCAGAGACTGTCCACACACGTCTCAGAGAATCCCTACCCATTGCTCAGAAATGAGCCTGGGAAATGATACTCTAGCAGGGGAACAGGGGGCTTCCTGTTGGCGAGTAACAACCCTGACAGGAGACATGGGCTGTGGATGCAGCAGGCAGTGGCAGAGGGTGTTTAAGGAAGGGTCTTTACTCCACACAGAGGGAGATGAAAAAGCCCCCAAATGAACCCAGTGTCCTTCGTGATGGCAGGGCTGCCCCACGTTTTTCTGTAAAGGGTCAGACTGTAAATATTTTAGGGCCCTCCATCTCTGCTGCATTCCTGTGGTGTGTCATGAGAGAAGCCACAGACAGCAGGTAAAGGAATGGGCATCACTGTGTTCAAATAAAACTTTATTTATAGATACCAAAACCTGATTTCATATAATTTTCATGGGTTGCAAAATATTCTTTTTTTTCCTTCAATGATTTACCCAGTTCTGTGTAGAAAATAAAACAAGGTAGTATAAAAAAAAAAACATAAAAATCATTCTTGTTTCATGGGACAGATAAAAATAGGCAGCAGGCCACCCATGGGCCATGGCTTGTCAACTCTTACTCTGTAGAGGAGAAAAGAGGGAAAACAATCTATTCAAATTTTGTTCAAAAACTGACATCTTCATGTGGTAATAATATTGAAAACTTTTTTTTTTTTTTAAGATTTTATTTATTTATTTGAGAGAGAGAGAATGAGAGAGAGAGAGCAGGAGAGGGGGGAGGGTCAGAGGGAGAAGCAGACTCCCCGCCGAGCAGGGAGCCCGAGGCGGGACTCGATCCCGGGACTCCAGGATCATGACCTGAGCCGAAGGCAGTCGCTTAACCGACTGAGCCACCCAGGCGCCCCTATTGAAAACTTTTTTTATCACATGTTTGATACACATGACAATTTAGCTGTCTGTATGATATGGCACTTTCTGATAGTAAGGACTAGGTGGCATCCAATATCTCTTGAGCACCTGCTAATTGGGAGCTACTCTCCCAGCTGGACTCCTAGCTTCCTCCACACTCTGTTTTATGTTCTCCATGCAGAGGCCAGATGAGCTTTCAATAACATACACCACGTCAGTTTTTCTCCTTCTCGAAACAGTTTGGTGACTTGCCACTTGCTACTTGCATTTGGAATAAGACGCAAGTGCCTCATCTTGCCCTTGCCAGACCTCATCTCTGACCACTCCCTCTGTCCAGAGCTGTCCAGGGCCTTTGTGGCAGCTTCCTTCAGCCCGGGACACTCCATCCTTCCTCAGGTTTTAGCATGGTTGGTCTTCCTTGGGAACTCCGAACTTAGTTCAAATGTCACCTCTTTTCTATGACCTGGCCCTGTTTCATTTTCTTCCTAGGACTGGTTTTATCCCAATTATCTGGTTAATTAACTTGTTTACTTATTTTTGCCTGATTCATCTGACTGAAAGGTAAGCTCCATTAAAACCAGGCAGTTTCTGTCTAATCACTGCTGTTTTCTTCCCCAGTCTGAGACTAATGCCTAACAGTTAGTAGTACATGTTATATATTTGGTGAATGAATAAAGGAAGGAAATGGTCTGAGGGGTGAGATAATGTTATATTGAGGATTGTGCTAGTGTTTTACCCATTGGGAATGAAGGTGCCCCTGATGACAGTGTTAGGGGTTGGGTGGGGGAGGAAGACTATGACCTTGAGATGGACGAGGACTAGATTTTGGAAAGACTCTTGAGCAATGCTAAGGTGTTTGCCCTTCATTTTGAAGGCAATGGGGGTGGCCACAGAAGGGTTTTAAGCAAAGCACAGGAGGAAAGAATTCAGTGTATTTACTGGAAAATAAGGAAGTATGTACGCTGTCATATGCTGTTTACTCCATTAAGGATGGCAAAGGTCCTGGAGTAATCAGACAATCTTTAACTTAAATGATTGTGGAAAGATGCTAAAAAATGAATTCAAATTCAGTGCAATTGTCACATCCCATCTGCATGCCTCTACTCTCTTCTGGAGCAGGGGGAATTTGGAATAGCTTTTGTCATATTTCTGGACAATAGTGCTAGAAGAAAAGGTCTCTAAGTTTCAAGGCTTTTTGCATTGTTTGACAGAAAGAGGCTATTCATAAAGGTTTACCTTCAGTCTGAAAGAAAGTGAGGATGTGGAAATTAAAAAAAAAAAATGTGGCTCAACTTATGCTTGCAGTTCAAGCCCTGGTGGTCCAACCACAGAAATGGCATTTCTGTATGAGATAAACCTCTCTTAAAGTGTGTCAACCAGTAAAGTAGGAGCCATTTAAAAATCTGAAAAACAAATTGGAAGAGTTTCCTTTTTCCTTCCTACAAGTCTATCTCCTTTCTTCCTTCATTCTCTATACTTGGAACAGAAAATGGTGAACTTCCATATACTTTCTTTCTTAATAATCCATGGAGGAAGGTGAAAATAATTCACCTTTAGAAACCAGAAGCCAAAGGTAAGAGAAGAGAAGAGAATGGGAGTGTGAGGCTGTTTGTGGAAGTGTGAGCATGAGGCCAGAGCAACTCAGCAGAGGTCTCCATGGACAGTGGCTACTTCCCAGGGTTACCCTGGAGCTGCCTTTTCATCGGCTTTAAGATACTCATTTGTGATGTCTAAGACTACCTTTCTTTTAGGAAAAAAACAGAAAAGGTCTGCCCACTGAGATCTCCGTTTATGCAGATATTTCCTAATAATGTGAAAATGGTTGAGATGACCACAAATGAAATGCTGGAGACACACGGGTGCTCATCAGCCATAATTTTACGGTGTCTGTTTCCAATTCCACAATGAATTGCTTTTTTATTCATTCTTTCTACGACCTTCAGGAGCATTTCACGTGCCAGGGAGCACTGTCTTCAGATCATAAATCCTTCCATGAAGATGTGCTGGCCTACCTTTCTTTGCCCACAAGCCTCAACAATTCCTTACAAAAGGACAGCCAGATTAAGGGTGATTTTTAAGAATTGCACGTTCTGTGCCAAGAGATTCCTGCCTCTGCCTTTGGTTGGTTTCGGTTGCTCAGAAGCTTTCAGTTAGAAATGCGCGAGGGAGGAAATGCTCTGTGAGGCTAGGTAAGGCATCAGTTAGAAATGTAGCCATTGGTGGGGACACTGGTACCACCTGGAACCAGGCAGCACCCTGGGAATCTCCTGTCCCAAAAGGCCACTGTGGTACTTTCAGCTGTCAGAGGACCTTGGCCATTCTCTATTGGTGGATGTGGCTTCCCACTGCAGTGACTGTGATGTAGGGTGGCCACAGGAAAGAGTGCTGCACAACCTGAATCTATAAGGGAAGACAGTGACCCAATTTGGGAGGATCTTCTATCACCAGTGAGGCCTTCTCGAACTTAGATGGCTTGGAAAGATAACACTTACTGAAAAGTCGTCACTGGGGAAGAACAGAAGATCTCGAAGGGGATCATTCCGATAGGTCTTTTCAAGTTCTTCAATGACAGTTTCATAATCCAAAGGCTCGAGGAGCCTGGGCTTTTCCTGCTGTGGAAAAAGAAAATATGATATTAACCACTGACACACATAATTTTGTTTCTTCTCAACGCCTGGTTGGATTTCACCTCTTAGCATTACCATTGACATGATGCAGGCCTTCCAATGGAGTCACAGAGACTCCAGGCATTTAGGGCAAAGCCACATAACTATTATTTCCAGACCTGAAATAATATGAGAAGATCTTGAAATACTTCACATCTTGCTCAGTAATTCAAGCTGTTCTCACTGAGCTCCCAAAGCTCATGCTATTCAGCCAAACACATCCATTGAATCACGTAAACCTTAACCCTGTCAATTTGAAGAAAGGTCCTCTGCTTGCTTGCTGTAGTATTATGATCATCATCAGTTTTGCTGAATTAGATTCTTCCTTGTGAGGTTTACTTGGCTCTATTTTAAAATATTGGCTCCCTTTTAGCAAGCAAAGTATCATGGGTTGTCTTTGTTGTCACTGAAACATGGATCCTGTGTCAGGATTAATTGCTTGGCCCTCAGCCTCTTTGCCACAACAGAGAGAAGCTGGGTAATTCTCTAACAGAACAGAACAACGCAACTATTATGGACGCAGTGTGGTGAAAATGGAGAAGAGTCTGAAAAATCAGCCAGATAACCACATGGCTTTAAAATCCTGAAGCCAAGAGGAGAGGCACTTCCCTCGAAGAAACAGCCTATAGCACCAAATGATGAATGTCAGTGGGGAAAAAGGTGTGATTGTCACATTACAGGGTTGATGCGTTTATGCCAAACATGTGAGAAAAATGGGTCCCCAAATAAAGAACAAAACATTACAAAACAGAAAACCAAGGGCACAGTCTTGAGTTCCCTAGCCCTTTGATAAAGTATTTGTACAACTTAAATGAAAAAAGATGGTCTTTGAGATTATTTGGGGGCTCTCAGAAGCTGGAGTGGTCACCATGAACTTTGGATGCTAAGGGGAATCTCATAAATGGAAAAAATTTTTTTCTCTCTAGCACGTCAGTGACATCAACAGTTTCCTGTCGACCTCACCCCTCCCCAGTCTGCAAAGCACAGAGGTTTAGTTTTGATTTCTATGGCCTTCTTTGGAAGATCTCTGCTGGTGAGGCCCCAGAAACTTACACCAAAAAATTTTAGTAATTTCTAATTGACTCCTCAAAGTAGCAGTCAATGTTTTTTCTAAATATAAACAAAACTAAAAATAAGATGTGACACCATGGACTGCTAACAAGGATTTCCATGTACTTTCTGCATTAAAATGAAACAGAACAAACCCATTTTACAAATGCTTAAGTGAACTAAAGACGATGTAAGGTGAATATTCTCTCTGGAGGGGTCCGTCAAGTAAGACTGCCAGATTTAGCAAATAAAAACAGAGGCCTCCATGTAATATTTGGAGAAAAGATGTTTAGTTGTCCAGCACAACCTCTTTAGTGAAAGACCCGTGTGAAATGTTCACTAGTTTGCAGAAGACACAGAGACACTATGGCAAGATTTAGGGAATTAAAAAAAAAGTCCTAGAATCCCTGCCTTTGACATGATTATTCTATGTAGACTTATTTTAAGTTCCAATTCCCTATTTTCCCAGGCCAAGGTTAATCTAAAGGACCACAAATTGATGGCTCAAGAGGCAAATGCAGGCTCCAGATGTTAGATTTGGCTTTATTTTAGTTTATTTTTAGTTGGCTTTGAATGTCTTTAAGTAGCCGTGACTCACTGGATCTCAGCTACGGACCTCAGGGCTCCGTCTCTAGGATCTCTTACTCTGGAACGTCACACACTGCTTCCTCAGACCTTCAAGTCTGAAACATGTGGCTTATTTGGGAACCTCTTTTTTTTTTCTCCTTCTTTTTATATTGTGTTTGTGCATGAAATGTAGCAAATGAACCATAGATTTGGTTGGTTATGCCCCTTTCCCTGACTGGTTCTCTTGCTTAAGGATGGTGACACCCTTCAGCACTCATATACCAACAGCCCATGATGTAACTACTAATACTTTCTCTCTTCTCCCCGTCCTCATATTGACATGAACAGGATTGTGAGATTAGTGTGTGTTGCAATTTATGGGTTTAAAAGCAAATGACATAAGATGTTTTAGGGGGCCTTTTCCCATCCTGTTCTCACCATCCTTTTAATTTTATCTCCCTTAGTTGCAAATGTGAGCAGTAATATCAAGCTGGAGACAAGACCTTCGAAGAAAATGTTTCACCGGGGCCCACACTCCACCTAGAATTAGCCCCACCTCAATTAGTACAATAGGAAAATCAGAGCTTGCAAGTCACAGGGTATTAATAAAACCATAGAAAAATTAAATCCCCAACTCTCCTTGATACACCTAATAAAAGGCATAGCCTGTAAACATCTGTTGGAAGGTATATTTTTATTAATTCATTTCAGGCTAGGACATATCAGCCAATCAATGGATGACATTTATTAAGCCTTTCCTGTTTAAATGTTGCACTGAGGTTATTTTGACACAGGGCAGCAAAACCTAGCAGAGATGCCTCAGATAATGCATTAATTTTTTGACTTCTGAGGGATAGCTTAGTAAAGTTCTATCTTTCCAGGGAATGTGTTAGTCAAGGTGCAGCATTCAAGACATCCAGTGTTTCATAATTTTGTGGATATGAGGTTTAAAAGCAAAAATAACAATGATACATTCTGTAGCACCTAGGGCCTGGGATTTGGTGGTGTTTGGCAGGAATGCTTTATGCATCTGTGATGGTGAGGATCCTGGTCTTGTGACCAGTAGTTCTCTCTGGAGCAAGAGAGCTGTCTGCTCAGTGTTTCGGTCAAAGAGACAGATGTATATGAGCATGGTAGAATCAGTTAATTTCTCACTATGGCTCCTTGCAAAGATGTTGAGTGAAAATGAGAGCTGAGTAGCATTGATTTATAGCTTTAGAACAGTTGGGTTTTCCCTCCTGAATTTAATGTGCCTCTTTCTTTTGGAAATACACCAACTGGGCTAAGGCATGTGCCAAAATTATCCTGAATTGGATCAGATTTTTATAGTGCTTTTTACTCTTGCTCTCTCTCAAATGACTAATGAATTTCATTAGCTGTTCTAAAATCGCTCCAGGCATGGGAAAAGGCACCCACCAGTACCTGTTATTATGCAGCGGAGCTGTGTTGCTCCATAGTGGTAACAGGCCCTGTTGTTCTCATAAATATTGAGAGATTTGTTTGATCTACTTTCCCAAATCCACAGCTCTCCTCCAATTCAACGTCACAGCAGAAGAATGGGCTCCTGTCACAAAAACAAATGCTTTCTTTCCTTCTTCTTATTCTACAACTTCTCAGGGAACGCCAACACAGTATCTAAGCCCTAGAGTTGGTAAACCTGTCATCTTAGTAACAACCCAGGCTGTCAAGAGTCGTTTGATTTGGTTTGAAGGAGCAGATTGTACATGTCTTAGCTAAAGATGCAAATTTCGAGGACATAGTATACTGTTGCAAGGATCTGAATTAATTTCATAATTATAATTCAAAATCAAATGGGTGAAAAAATGACAACTGAGGATCTCAGCATTTGAAAGTGTGTAACAATGACAAGTTAAATGATTAAATTATCAACCTAGACTTTTCTCTAGAATAGAAGTAAAATCTAACTAAGAAATAACTTAGACTACCCAGACTTACTTTAGGGGAGTCCAAAGTAAAAGGGAGAGTGTGATTATAGGTGTTCTATGCTGAGATGAACAGAGAGTGTAACATGTACTCTGGAACCAGAATTCCTGGGGTTCTAGCTCTGGAATTGCCACTTATGGGATATGGAATATTGGACATGTTAATTAGAATCTCTGTGCCTTAGTTTCCAATCTGTAAAATGGACATCTCAGTAGGAGCTATGCTATAGGATTAAATGAGGTAATATATGTTATACTTTTAGAATAGCACCAAACCCACAGTACTAATTCCATAGGTGTTAAGTAAGGTCTGTGAGTTTAAATTTCTACTAGTCATGATTTTAAAGCACTTAAATTGTAAATTTAATGTGTACAAAGAGCAAAGATGAGGCACTCAATAAATATTTGTTGAGTAAAAAAGTTTATATCTTTTCATCCAAGAATTCCTTTTTTGAGACTCTATTTTAAAGAAATAACTACACATATAAGCCAAGATGTATAAAAGGATGTCTTTGCAATATTATCTTTGGAACAAGTTGGAGAAAAAATATTGACCTTAATCCAAGAGAGATAAGAGTCAGGCAGAGTGGTGGAGGTCATATCCCAAAAGTGAAGATATTAGAGCTGCTGCTCAAAAACATTGGTTCCTCAAAAAGTTAAAAATAGAAATACCCAATGACTCAGCAGTTGCACTATTAGGTATTTATCCAAAGGATATAAACATAGTGATCTAAAGGAGCGCATGCACCCCAATGTTTATAGCAGCAATGTCCATAATAGCCAAACTATGGAAAGAGCCTAGATACCCATCAACAGATGAATGGATAAAGAAGATGTGGTATATACATACAATGGAAAATTACTCAGCCATCAAAAAGAATGAAATCTTGCCATTTGCAATGATGTGGATAGAACTAGAGGGTATAATGCTAAGAGAAATAAGCCAGTCAGAGAAAGACAAATACCATATGATTTCACTCACATAAGGAATTTAAAAACAAAACAGATGAACATAGGGGAAGGGAAGGAAAAATAAGATAAAAATGGAGAGGGAGGCAAACCAGAAAAGACTCTTAACTATAGGGAATAAATTGAGGGTTGCTGGAGGGGGATGGGTAAATGGGTGATGGACATTAAGGAGGGCACTTGATGTAATGAGCACTGGGTGTTATATGCAACTGATGAATCATTAAATTCTACCCCAGAACTAACAATATACTATATGTTGACTAAATTGAATTTAAATAAAAAATTTAAGAAAACCAGTGATTGATATTTTTCAGACTTGTGTGTGGTAGACAGAGGTCTACTGCTGTAGTGGGCTTTGGGAAGAACACTGGAAATAGGATATGGGTTAAAACACACTAATGAATGATTCTGTAGTGCCTGCCATGGTTTCCTCCTTGTAACTCCTCAATTCTTTAATAAAGGTAGTAACAATGTTTTGTATATGGTTGGCTTTTTGGGGGAAAATATGAGGAGGCTGGGGTCCATGATCAAGATGTCCAAGATGGCAAGCATGGCTACAAAAGGAGAGACAATGATTCTAGATGCACACATATTTCAATTTGAAAGTTTCAATCCAAAATACTTCCATCTCTAAGGGATAGTGAGGCCTGAAGGACAAGATCAGCTAAAAATGGGAAATAGTAAATCATTGAGGTTAAGGAATGATTAATAAATTATGGCACATCCATTCTAAGAAACAGTACATGGCCATTACAACTGGAGTTTTGGGAAGTTGGTAATAACAAGCAAAATCGCTTATGTATTATTATTAAATAAAAGTGGGAATAAATATTGCACACCAGGATTTAAATTTAAATGTAAACTTAATCTGCACAAGTTCTAAACAATTTAAAGAAAGATTAGAGATATTGATCTAAATATTATCAGTTATTATATTTGGATGGGATATGACATTTAGGATTTTGCTATTTTGACTTCTCACGTTTTCCAAATTTTTCTATAACGAACATGTATTGTTTTCATCACGGTGAAAAAATGAACTTGGTCTTTCAAAACTATCATGCCTCTATGGAAACACTGGGGAATTATTTGATTTTAAAACTGTTTACCCTTTGAAGATCCACCAGAGAGGAAACGTAAAAAAATCACAGTGGGGACCTTACATGGAAGTTCAACCAGGAACAGCTTCAAGTAATTAAAAAAAAGATACATAAAACACTGGGGAAAGAAGACTGGGGAAAATAATTACAGATTATGTATGTGGTCCTAGAATCTAATGTCAGCAAAAAAGAGAAGAATAATTAGCAATGTATTAACTAAAGTATTCTGAGCTCTGTAGGGAACCACAGACATCTGCTAAGTTACTTAAACAACTCTGTGCATTGGTCATTATGGCAAAAGATGAGAAGTCGGAATCTCTAGTTGGAGGGTCACAGCATTTTACCTACCAGCTATGTAACTGGGACAAGGTATTAAGTTGCACCTGAGTGAGGGTGATTTAAATGAGTCAAAGGGCAACTTTCTGTTTGTGGCAGTGTTATTACAAGGATCAGGGAGATGAAGTATGAGGGGGTATTAAGTGAACCACAAAATACCAGACAAATATAGATTTGTCTTTATTTGAAAAGGAGTGAAAATCACCCCACATGTTTTACTCAAAAGCGTATACCAAAATCAAGTCAAATCAACCAACCAATTAAACTCACTACACTAAATTTATCTTCATGTATCAGAAACTGTGGTACATGTTTCTATATTTATTATCTAAATTTCCTAAAAAAAAAAAAGACTTAATATCTAGTGATTCTGTGGAAGCAATAGAAGTAATAACATAAGGAAAACAGTGACATTTTTTAATAAAAGAGCAGTGTCTCTTCTGTGAATCGCCTGAAGTCTGGCTGCTCTACCCCCCAAATAAATAAGAAAGGAAATCTACCTAATCACATATATCAGCAAATGAAGGTGACTTTGAAATTCTACCTTTTATTTTCTTTGAGAGAAAACCTAGAAAATATTTTCAGTTACTTATACCTCTAGATTTAAAAAAAAGGGATTAAATTTAAGATGAGTTTAGTGTTCAACTCACTGGCTTTGCAAATATAAATACCTAGAGAACAATCAGGGTATAGATATAGAATTTCTTTCTGTAGCTCTAAGCTACATTCTTGCAGGTCAGGCTCCTCGGCACTGGGAGTAAATAGGATCACTAAATACTAATCAGGGAAAGGGGTTGATGGGATGAAGAATGGAGAACCATCGTGACAGTAAATTCTTCATTTTGGGAGGCCACATATTTGTGTTCTAAATTTTAAGTGTAATTAAGGAGCTAGGCCTTGGTTACTCACCGCTGGGGTCACTCTAGTTTGTTGATCTGAACTAGTACTATTCCCTTGGTTCTCCTTTCCAGAAAAATCCGATCTTTTCAGGAAACACTATTATGAAAAAAGAACTTTTTTTCTGAGAATTTTTATATTCTTTCTGTGACATGCATACCCTCTGCATTGCTAGTTGAGACGTTCTCAATCTTCCTCAGTCAGCCTTGTCCTTTCCAGATATCTGAATATTTATTCTAATTTGAATATTCACAACAGAATTAATTTATATCTGAGTGCCTTCTTCAGTTTACAAAACCATTCATTTTGGCTAATGATCCAGGAGAACAAACAAGTAAAAATTGGTATTTACTTCAGGACCAATGCAGTAGACTCTATCAAGGCACGACATGCCAATTATTTAAACATCCCCTTCACATCTTGGCATAGAGACAAGCAAAAAGCTAACAGTGAAGATCCACAGGGTTTTTAGAGAAACCCTAAAAAGAATTCCAATCTCAAGATCTCCAAAACAAATTAGAAACAACACAGCTGTTAACTAATTTAAGTGTTATCAAGATAACTGATTAAATTTCTTAGAGGAAATAAAGATACAAATGACACATGGATTCTTGAGACCTTAACTTAATCCAGGACCCTTTGGCCTTAGTGCAATTGGAACGGAACCATCTTCCACACTATTTGTGTTTAAAATAAATGAGAAAATCGGAGAGAGCTCACACAGCTGTATCCATGGCCACAGCTGTCAGCCAGCGGTCGTGTGACAGATTTAATTCAGCCTTTCATCAAAGGGAGTTTCACTGGACAACCTCTCAAATGTCTGAGCTTCAGAAAACAAGACTAGCTTTCATTACCAAAAAGGAAATGATTGAGGAAGGAATAAGCCATCTTACGCTGACCCTTTAACCTTCTCTCTGTCTTGAAGTACACAGTTTCATGAGAATGGAAAAACACTAGCTAAATCAAAGTTAAGAACTGTACAGCTGGGCAGGCTCAGACTAAGCTGAATTTGGAAATGGTTCCCTTGGTAACAAAAACGGACATAGATCTCAGAAGAAATCAACCAGTAGTAACTCTTTAAATGTCTTAGTCCATTTCAGTGAAATGAAGCAGGTTAAAGTTGGTAAATTATAAAGTCCTTCGCAAATATAAAGAAAGATAAATCATCATATTCAACACAAACATTATAGTTAGAAAAATCAGAATATTCCATTTTGTTAACCCTTATTGTCATTAGGAAAACCAAGCACACCAATGAGCTTTCTAGAATCTCTGATGTAAGGTGTACTTTCAAACTGAATTCAGACTTTTTCAGTCTTATTTTCTTTTTAAGGAAATTTGACCGTATATACCTCTTAGCAGCACAACAAAATTCTCACGTTTTTGTATAACAAATGGTAGTAAAAAAATAAGAGTGGTTGCTTCTCCATCTAACACTGGTGCTTGTAAAGAAGTAGAAAATGTCCAAGAAGATCTGAATCAAATTTAATTACACGTCTCATTTAGTTTTCTAGAAACACTTGAAAGATAATAAATATCATTAAAAATACATCACAACCCAATTACAAGTCTGCCTGATAGCAGAGAATTTAATGCCTTAGAGCCAACAGCTGGGAATTTTAGATTAATTTATATGAAATCTGTGATGAAAGCTGCCACTGGCTTAACCTTTAACACTATGTTAGTATGTTAACCGTCACACAAATGAACTTTCAGGATGAGTGTGAAGAGTGTGTGTATGTGCGTGTTTGCAATAAACACATACATGCTACACACACAAGAACGTAAATAGTTCTGTCAACAACATGCATCCTATGTGTTCAATAAATCTCTCCATAATGACAGTCAGCTCCTTCTTTTATTTCCTTTCTCACTTTTGACTACTTGAGATTGAATGTGTATAGCGGGCGTTTGTTGTTTTTCGGCCCAGGCAACATGGCCCTGTTTTCTTTTTGTATTAGCAGTTTATTTGCCTCTGGACTTCTCTCCCCATCCCCAATAGGGAAAGTCTTGGTGAGTCTCAGTGTCTGCAACTAATGGACAGTCGTGTGGGACTCTGGCCTCTTTCTACTCAAAATTCAGAGTGCTGGGGGGGAAGTGTTGAATGGGCCTCGCTAGGATCACATGCCTGGACCATCAGATAAGCAGGATCCTTTTAATTATCAGACTCACCCAGGACCATGAAAAGTAAACACCTTCTCTCACTGAGTATCCCTATGAAGCCTAGAAGAGATCATTATTGCTTTATTTTACAGATCCAGAAACTTGGATTCTGGGGACTTCCTCAGCAACTGATATCTCAACCCAGCTCAGTGTGAAAAACCTCTGGTCCTCCCCACTCCACCAGCCAAGGTGATGGCGTTGCAGGAATAGAAAACAGAAAATCACCCCCCCATCCCCTTCCCACAGGGAAGCTGCTGAAACATAGCTATCATTTGGAGTACTGATTCTGTTCCCTTTGTGAGTTTTTGCAGTGAAGGACATCTGGAGGCTGGTCTGAGGTCACTGGGCACCTCATGGAAGGCAGTGGTGACAAAAAAGGACCAATATATATATATATATAAGCAGGTAAGGAGGATGAAGAAAAGGAAGTGAAAGGTATATTAAGGAAATGTACATTGACTAATGACTGTGTCAAAAACCACAATGGAAATTGCCACTAATTGGGGGAATCTCTACATTCACAAAGATTTTTGCCATTACCACCAACTGGGAAATAAAAAGCTATCAGGATAATGGTGTTACTTGTGCATAGCCCTCCCTGACAAATGGTCTACCTCCTGTTCAGATGTAATAAAGGGCATCGTCATGAAGTTGACTCTACCACATTGGCAGTTCTCCTCCACATTGCTTTCCTCCTGGCTTAACTCCTCTCCTTCTCTTGGCAGCTGGCCTTGAGACAAGTAAGCTCATTCTTAAGTCACAAGCACCTCTTCTGAGTCCATTTAAAAGCATCTTCTCTGCAGCTACCTGGCGCATGAGCTGGCGGCTCCCTCTTGCTACACTGAGTCCTCTGCCTAGATTCTTGGGTCAAATCAAGTTTCAATTTACACTTCTCTATTTCCACGGTCAGACTGAATTCAGATCCACCCCCCCCACCCCCGCCCATTACTTCAGCTTTTTTGCTTTCTCCAAACATCCATTTAGAGCTCTCAGCGCTGCTTTCCATTGTTTGAACCTGGAATCTGGTCCCATTTCATTGTTACCTGCACCCAAAATCCTGGGACCCTTGCCTGTGCTTCCTTCCAGCTAATTGGCTCATTTTGAAATAGCTCAAATAGGTAATTGTGAATGTTTGTATAAAACGAGGGGTAGCAGTAAGAAGGCAGGACCGATGACCAGGGAGAAAGGCTGTTCAGAAATGTGGAAGAATAGATTAAAAATGCACTTAAGAGACAATGGCACAATATATTTTATAAAATGATGTATGTGAGACATATGTTAAAGATGTTTAGGTTAGATTCTCTTTCTATAGTTTTCACTTTTCTATTGATGGGCTGATAGGCTATTAGGAAATACGAGAGCAAGAATTTTCATGTGTATCCAAAGTTTTCCAAATACTTCCGAATCTTGCAGATTAATGATCCACAAGCCAATAACAGCTTAAAAATAACAACTTGCATGTATTTAAATGAATTTTGCATCTTTTTCCTGACTGTACAGATGATTGATAGAATAATTCAGCTTAGGGGCGCCTGGGTGGCTCAGTTGGTTAAGCGACTGCCTTTGGCTCAGGTCATGATCCTGGAGTCCCGGGATCGAGTCCCGCATCGGGCTCCCTGCTCGGCAGGGAGCCTGCTTCTCCCTCTGACCCTCCCCCCTCTCATGTGCTCTCTGTCTCTCTCTGTCTCAAATAAATAAATAAAATCTTTAAAAAAAAAAAAAAGAATAATTCAGCTTAATCGTGTATTTAATCTCTCCAAATTAAGACATGCAACTTAGGGAAGAAACTATCTTTTTACTGACTTCCTATGCATCAGAGATCATACCGAATGATCGGTTAAAAAAAATGAAAATAAAAATAGACAAGCAGTTTTTAAAAAAAACAACTATAGAGTACCATGCACACTTCAAAAATTAAGAGAAGTAGTTCTACTTGATGATCTAACAAGTAAGTTTCATTTTCCTTGAACTTCTCTTATAATGCAATTGCTCTCTCTTACAGTATATCGACTGTGACAAGCGGATTCAAATATATGAAGGCCTTTCTAGACAGTACCCTTGAAAATTAGATTAATAGGGGAAAATTCCAAAACAATTAAAAATTCCAATAGAATTAAATATACAGCTTCAAACAGCATCTGAAAGAAATGGAATAAACAAAATTGTGGGTCTGTGTCATGAGTATCAAGTTTGGGTTTTATGCCTTTTAGGAAATCACTGTGTTCTGGTTAAGCATTCCAGATTACTGTGGAATGAAACCATTTCTAAATTTGCCTTAGAACAAGAAATGGTTTGTTGAATTCAAAATCCACATGATCACAACAAAAACAGATAATCCGTCATAATTATCTGCCACAGTCATTATTTCACTGCACTATGAGTATATCCAAAAATTCAAAAGGAAGTATTTCATATTCTCTGATATAACTTTAGGCCTTGTCTTCATGTGTTGGGCCTTTTGTCATTTGAATTACTTCTTCCTTGTCTCCTATCAAGTCGTCTCTGAAGCTTGTCTAGAGACACTGATTTAGTTTTCAGAAAGCTTAGATAATCATGCTGTGGAAAGTCCAGGCTGGCTTTGGGAGCTTTAGCCAAGGTGTGGGAAGCAAGAAACCACAAGGCATTTATTTCTAAGGCGACCCCATTAACACATAGAGCCATCTGGGACACCCCGAGTGCTCATACTGATGCAGTTCAGAATTTTGTCTCCTGAGTGACTCTGTCACTCTTCAGCTTTTTGCAAGCCTCTCAGGAGGAAGTTGTCACCTTTATAGTCCAGTCTTCAATGTCACCGTCACTGAAAAGGCAATCTCACTACAATTATATCCCTCTGCCCTTGCCCTTGGAAAGGGAAATACTTTACTTGGTTTTACTAATAGAACATAACACTTGTTACTCCCCACTTTTTACAGTGTTCAAATCATCTTTGTGGTGACCATGATCAAACTGAATTCCAATAAACCATCTTAAGACAGACCGGTATTGCTATGAACATTTTTATGGAAGAGTAAACTAAGGTTCAGAGTGATTTCAGTAATCGACCCAAGGTCATACAGAGGGTAGGTGAGATGGTCAGATAGAATGACCCCCTAACACTCTAATGATGTATTTCACTTCTTTGGATTCTCTTTTTTTCAAAAATAAAAACCACATCTCCAGATAATACTTAGGATGGATTGAGCAATCCCCTGCTCTACCGAAGAGACAACCTGGGAAAGAAGATAGGGCTATCTCAGGAAAACCACGGCAGGCAGCAGTGGCTGGAAGTCCCCGGTGCCTTCCACAGAAGAAAGCTAATCACTGTATGAATGATCTTAATTAAATGTGAATGCATAGCTACTGAATGCTCTGGGAAAACTCCCTCCTTACTGTCTGCTTTTCCCATAGTGCTCAGTAGCAATACCTTCAAATTCAATTAAGATAATTCCTAGAGTGATTAGCTTCATTATATGGTGAGACACTGGGGACTGTCCTGTTGCCAGGCTGTGTGTGTGGTCCATGTGAGATAGACAGGTTCTTCTCCTGCCTGGTGTCTCAGCGGTCACTAGAAGAAGTCAATTTCACAATGACATCATCTGCGGAACTTCTAAATTCCACCAAGAGAAAGGCCACTGGGAAATTATATTTTTTGGTTCTAAAGGTTAAAATCATCCCAAACCAACCAAGCTTTTCAAACACTTTTCCTCTTTAACAGGCTCGGAGTAAACAATGGATGCAAGCCAGCAGACAAGACACAACTGGAGACCTCAGTGGGTGCATGGGGACCAAGAGGTTAGTTTTAGGACTCTGCATATTCCAGTTATGAAATGCTGGTGGAGTGATATGGGAACAGGTTGAAGGGCTCGTTTGCCTGTGTTTCCCAATGGGTGACGTATACCACCGAGATACTGAGACAGAAACCGACCAAACAACAACTCAGCACCAGCCCTGTGAGCCAGACCTCTGATAAATTCTGTTCACGTTAAATTACCACCAAATACATTGTCAATATAAAGACAACCACTATCACTTAAGACAGAATATTCTTTTACCTGATTTTGGCCTATCGGGCTGACTGACCATTCATTTGATTATTCATATTCATTAAATGACTATTCATAAATAATCATGATCGTATATGTAATTTTTAAAAAGCTGCTCTGTTTCTAGATTAAAGATGTTTATATGAACAAAAAGATTCTTCACCCCTAGAGCAGGGGTACTCAACCAGGGCAATCACCCTTCCTGTCCCAGGGGCCATTTGACAAAGTTTGGAGACATTTTTGATTGTCACAACTGGGGAGGGAGTGTTTCCATATATGGCACTGAAGCCAAGGATGTTGTTAAACATCTCACAATGCCCAGGACAGCTTGGATCCAAAATGGCAATAGGGCTGAGGTTAAGAAACCCTGCCCTGAAGAAAGCAAGCAAACCCTAAACCACTCTGTAAAACGAATGTTCCTGTAAGAAGAGCTGCCCGATGATGTTGTCACAGCCATTTATTATATAACATGGGCCTTCCACGTTACATGTGAGTGACTGATGCACTCCTGCAAGAGGTTCTAATATTCAGCCATGGTAGCTCCTACAGATAGACATCTAGAATTCTATAACAAGTACACATTTCCAGAGCCCTCATTTTGTTTGCAAACAATAAGGCAGAAACATTTTTCACCATAAACAAACCAAATCTTTTTAACCTTTAAAACTTACTATTTTTCACTTTCTTACTTGGCTCATTTAATCAAATATTTATTTACACTTTCTTTCATAATTTGGACCATTTTTTCTAAGAATTTTAAAACAAATGAGTGATACGTGATCAAAATAGAGCAGTAATTTTTAAAAAGACCTCACAATTACATACAAGTCATCAACTGAGGTCATAATTGAGGTGATTGTAGTAATAGTTAAACTATTTAAATTCTCTCTCAATACGTTTTAAAATAATGATGTAAGTAATTCGAAAATAATGATGTAAATAAAAGAGGATATTTATGATCCAAATAGAATATTCTGTTCCATCTAGGACCTTGTCCAGAGCCTATGTTAGAACACTACCCACGGCTAATCTCTCTCTGTTTTTTAAAGTATTGAAGAAAAGACGAAAAACAAACATTGACATCTGGATACCTACAGAGCTAAATCTGTGGATTTCTTCTTGATTTATTCTCCTCACAGTTCTTCTCTTCTTCCAAAATTCACTGGCCTCCCGTTTAAAAACCTTTCCTCTGAAGCTCATTGTATCCTGTTATTTGAGTCGCAAAATATTTAAAAATAACCAATTTCGTTAAACACCTTCCTTCTGATGCTTCACCAGGCCGAACAAATCCTCCTTCTCTGGTGAAAAGGGAAATGCTCGTGCTACATTACCATAACTCAACAGAAAGGAAAAGAAAACCAACAAGTTATCGCTTCCTGTCACTACCAGCTGTCCTGATAGGCTTCTGTGCGCTTATTCTCCCTAGTCACCTGCTTTAGAGTAAGACAAAAACACAAAATGGCTTTGGACATTTAAGAGAATTGCTCATAGCTAAATAAATCATGGGATGTAAAATCACCCATGGAACCATGTCAAGACTGAATTAAAGGGCTGATTTACTGTAGGGCTCTAGGTCTGCCACTGAAACCTCCACCAGACTTCATTACCTGAGTAGACCCCAAAGGGAAACTGTCATAATATGCCTGGGGTCTGAGAAGTTTATTTCAAACAGTTGCTCATACAAGTGTAGATTAAGTGGGTGGTCTTCCAAGATCATCACTTAGGGCACAAGGAGAAATTAGAATTCTATTCATATTGGTTATCTAAATAAGTTGTACTCTACAACTATTTAATATAATAGATATTGACATGGACACCTTGATTCTCTATGGCAAATAGTTACAAACAGTCAAATAATTTCCTAATCTGTACTTACTTTCTCTGGAGCTATTTAGAACTGCAACTCTCCCTTCAAAACTACCCGAATTCTCCTTCCTGTTTTATTCTTCTCCATGACACTTACTAGCATGTGACACTACCCTACATTATACTTATTTATGTTACCTATGGTTTGTCTTCCTGCACTCGACTCTATGCTTCACAAGAGTGGGAATTTTGTCTGTTTCATGTACCATGTCTTCGGTGATGACAACAGTGTTCGTCATCCAGAAGTTTCTCAGTATATAGCTGTTAAGTTTAATGAAAGAATAAATGAGGGATTGGGGTGCCTGGGTGGCTCAGTCAGTTAAGTATCTGCCTTTGGCTCAGGTCATGATCTCAGGGTCCTGGGATCGAGCCCTGTGTTGAGCTCCCCGCTCACTGGGGAGTCTGCTTCTCCCTCTCCCTTTGCCGCTCCCTCCACCACCTGCTCCAGCTCTCTTGCTCTCTCTCTCTTTCTCTTTCAAATAAATAAATAAAATCTTTATTAAAAAAAGAATAAATGAGGGGCTTACATTTATTATGCTTAATAATGAAGCTTGTCCCCTATGTATATTGTGTTTTGAAATATTATTCTTTCATTATTTATTTATTTATTTTTTTGCCACAGAGAAAATGGAATAAGACATGTTTCCTGAGAAAAGGAAAGCCACTTCTCAGGAAAGCCTCTTTCTGAGGAGCCTCTTTTGCAAACACAGTCCTCGATTCTCTACTGAAGGTGGTGATCTTCAGGAAAACGCTCGCTTAACCAGCTCATCCAAACCACAATGGCCTAAGTAGATGCCATCTGCTTATTTAATAAGCCTCCCCATTCATCACAGTTGCTTTTTACTGATGCAGGCCATTCCCTTTGACCCAGTAATAACCAGACATAGTTGAAGTGTATCCATACACCCGAGACTTGAGGCACTCATCTAATTCTACCTTGTCAGGCAGTGATTTGTGTAAGATGGAGAAAGAGAGATAGTGATTGTTCCTTGTCAAAGTGTGGACACTGAGGAAGCTTCTTTCAAGAACTATGAGAAAAATAACAAGATACTATAAAAATAAGAGGTAGGGAGGTAAACTGTATCATCATTTTAAAATTACCTTAGGCAAACAAAGATCCCATACAGCAGAAGCCCTTTTGTTCCGTGGTCATGAAATATTTAGCAATTTCACTGTATGTCTTTAGCTCTGAACAGATTTTACCCTCTAAGTAACTCTTTGGCATCTGTTAGATGAGCAGGCACATCATAGCACATGCAGACTTTTCGGATTTAACTTGTTTCTTTCAGGACATTATCAGAGTCTGCCTCTGGGTCACCTGATTTCCTGGGGTAAGATTATGTTTCTATTTTAAGAGCTGAAAATAGTGTTTTGTGACCATTTTTAGATTACGGACCCATTTGAAAATCCAATAAAATCTGCAGACTCACTCGCAGAAAGATGTAAGTATTCAGAACATGTGCATGCATGGTTGGAGGTCACAAATCTCAGAAGTCCATCCATGGATCCTCTTATCCGTGGTAGCCTAAATCCCTAACTTATGATTTTAGGTGATAGGAACGTTGTAATGAAGCATTTATAGTAATACTGAGCAACTCTTGTGTGACTTCCTTTCTTTCTAATATTTGCATCTAGTCTCTCCTCTATTCCTCTTTAGGCACCACAGTTCTTTATCCTGGAGTCCCTCCCACTCCTTGACTTCTGCAATGTGAGAATGACTCATTTGTCCCCTTTCTTAGCTGTTGATTGCAGCTCCCTTAAGTACTGACAGAAGAAGGCATTGCCAAGGCACATATGGGGATGTCAGATAGGCATAACTTGGGGTGACTGCAAAGGAGGAGGAAATCCTGTAACATGGAGTGTGGTATTCCATGGGATGGCTCCACTGGGGACCTCCATTGGGCTGTGCCTTCCTTGACTTCAGACCAAGTCTGTGTCTCCAGCATTCTGTGATACTCCACACCACCCCAGTAAATTCCTTTTCTGCTTAAGTTCAGAAACGTGTTAGAAATTAAAAAAAAAAAAAAAAAAAAAAAAGCCTACAAAGGACAATGGGCAAGAATAGAGATAAACAGAAATTAGAGATTAGTTGGCTCAACCACCAGGAGTCACTGTCAAACTCATTAGTAGAGATCTGGTACCAATACATGTAGAATTTATTAAGTACTATACTCAAGGCATTGCTGGCTTCGAGAGAAATGAAGCTAACCTTAAGAAGCTTGTACCTGATAAAGGAGTTCACTAGAGTTGAAGGAATCTAGGAAAGCTTTATAGTAAAGACAGAACCTAAGGCAGGCTTTGATTAATAGGTGGGAGTCAAACAGGTGGGAGAATGGTAAAGGATACTCCGGGAAAGAGGAATGTAGCATGAAGAAGGCATAAGATAGAATGGTTAAAATCATGGGATCTGGAATCAGCTTGAATTCAAATCCTGGGTCCACTTTTTCCTCACTGTGTATTTTCAGCTCAGTTTTCTCATCCCTCATAAACTAAGGATAGCACAGTAGCCACCTCAGAGTTTTGTAGGGATAAATGAGATGACACTTAAAAATTTCAGCATATTGTCTAATACATAGAAAGCATAATGACCACTTATTACAAAAGCTAAGAAGCAGGTCAAAACAGATTTTGTAAGAAAAAGTAGGAAGTCCATCTTGTCTATAGCCAGGGTTGAGAAGGAGAGGAGTGGTGGAAACAACTAACAATAGAAGCCAGGGGCTACTTCATGGAAGGCTTTGAATGCCAAGATAAGGAGGTTTCCACTGCATCCTGAAAGCCATGAGAAACCTGAAGGATTTCTGAGTTACAATTAAAATAGTGCCTTTGGAAGATTCATTTGGTAGCAGTATTGACCCAGGTAATAACAGAATGGTGGAAGGTAGAAAACATGGCAACAGAAACATAATCATAGATTTCACTGAGATTATAAATGAAGATCTGGCAATTAAATGGAAAATGAATGGTAGTTGAAACTTATTGAGCAAGTACTGGGTGCTGGATGCTGATCTAAGTTTATAGTACCTTCTTTAAACCAGTGACACTGTGAGCTAGGTATTATTATTATTGTTATCACCATCCCAGCTTTACAGAGGAAGATATTTGGGTCCTGAGAAGTTAAGCAATTGGTCCAAAGTCTGAAAGAAAATAAATAGCACAGATGGGATTTCAACCAAGGCAGTCCAGCTCCAGAGCCCAAACTTTTAACCACAAGGGAGGGTCAAAGATGCCAGCAGGTTTCTGAGTTTGCCATCATGGAAGATATGACTGAGGACATAGAGTAATAAAAAGAGAGGACTTCTTTTCCTACTAATGCTGATATAGACATGTTGAAGTTTGGGTCAAGAAGATAGGAAAACAGACATGTCCAACAACATTGTTGTATGTGTGCTGGGAACTCATGAAAGATTCAGTGCTGGAGATGTGAAGCTGAAAGTCACCAGAAGAGTTAAAATCGAAAAGTCTAAAAGTAAATTGAATTTTTGGAGAACAGGTAGCACAGAATTGAGAACACAGTCTTGAAGTTCTTTTACATATGATAAATGGAAAGCCATTTAGGAAGTTGGGAAGGCACTGAGATAAAGGGGGGGAAAGTCCAGGGCAGTGAGGCACCCAGATGCACTGGGTGGGGAGTTCAAGGATGGTGCTCATAGCATCTGAGCAGAGATGGATGTAGGACATAGAATGTACAAAAAGATTCAGTGTGAAAGATAAGCAAGGTGAAAAGTAAGGACCTTGCAGTCTTGCATCCAGACAGATCTATATTTGAATCCTCTTCAGCCATCTATTAGATGATCTCTGGCAAGTTACTTGACCTCTGTCTGCCTGTTTTTTTAATATATTCAATGGAGTGGTGAGTATATAGCTTATAAGGTTGTTGTGAAATAATAAATATTAGTACCTGGCATTGAGGAAAAAATATATATATTTTACATATACATACATAATTCCTGTATGTATATATATAAACATTTATTGAATATGGTGAGCACTTATTAGCTCTACATAGGTTGTATTTATGTATAGACACACCTATTATGCATATACAGATACATAGAAAACATATGAATACTTGTATATATATAGTATTTTTTTTAATATGTATGTAGTATTTAAAGTCTGGTTCCATGGTGCCCAGTCAGAGAAAGTAAGTTTGCAATTTTCAATAGATAAGAGTCTGGATACTTGAAAGTTAGTTAAGATGGGAATTATTAACCATATTGTAGAAGAAATAGGAAGATGTTAGAAATTTTAGAAAAAGTTCTGTTTGTATTAGTTTTCTCTTGCTGCTGGAACAGCTTACCACACATTTGGTGGCTTAAATCAATATGCATTTGTTATCTCATAGCTGTTGTGGGTCAGAAATCTGGGTACAATATGGTACACCGTGATTCTCTGCTTGGGGCTTCACACAGGTGTCAGCAGGGCTGTGTCCCTTTCTGGAGATGCTAGGGAAGAACCTGGTTTCAGACTCTTCAGTTCAGGTTATTGAAAGAATTCAGTTCCTTGTAGTTGCAGGACTGAGGTCCCCATCTCCTTGCTGTCAGCCGGGGGTCACTGTCAGTGTCTAGAGCCTGCCGGCATTCTCTGGCTCGTGGTCTCTTCCTGAGCTAGCAACAAGGGGTTGATTGAACTACCAGAGAGTCTTGGGACAACATCCTTAGAAAACTGTCTCCCACACAGTCATATTCTGGATTACAGCTTGGTTTTTGTGCTTAATCTTTTAAAAACAAGTTTAACTTCATGAATGTACCGAGAAAAAGGTTTAGGTGAGGACAGTACTTGGCCTTTGAGTGTCATTTCTACTAAGCAGTGAAGATGCAGGTTGCAGTGGAGCTAAGAAATGAGTGAGAGGAGATAAAAATTTGGCTTATAGACCCCTTCCTGGGAAAAACCAGCAGTGAGATATGGGTGAGAAAAATAATTATAGCTCTGGGGAGGGGCAACAGAACCAAAGAGACAAATTTAGAAGACGAATAGTGGTGGACAAGTAATCGGATATATAAACACAGAAAATAAAAGCAATAAGCTAAGGCAACAAGCCATGAGGTCATCTTTTTTTTTTTTTTTTAAGATCTATTTATTTATTTTAGAGAGAAAGAGAGAGCATGCATGGGAAGGGCAGAGGGAGAGGGAGAGAGAATCTCAAGCAGATTCTGTGCTGAATGTGGAGCCGGATGCAGGGCTTGACTTCACAACCCTAAGATCACGACCTGAGCCAAAATCAAGAATCAGACACTTAACCAACTGTGCACCCAGGCACCCCTATGAGGTCACCTTTAAAATGTTTAATTCCATTTGCACAATATTTGAGTAGGTTGTATGATGGGCAAATGATATCCTCACTGAACCTAAGAAACCAGAGGACAGAAACTTGGGTTTCATTGACTCTGCATCTGAACCAACTTGATAAAAATGACCCAAAAAGTACCGTTGGGAATGCAGAGTAACTGAAACCTTGGTGGTTGTCTTAGCTAGCTACACATGATGTCATGCTCGAATCCGCAAAGCCTAATTTGAGCAACCAGCAAAGCAGTTTCCTGTGTGTTTCCACCTGCTTTCATGCTGCCTCTTGATTCCATCTTATCTTTATTCTAATTTATTCTCCCTGCTTAGTTTTTCAGCATGTGCTGCATTTACTCCTTCATTGTTAGAGGATATTTAGATAACTCATTTTATTTTTTCTCTTCCATTTCTGATCGATTTCCCTATTTCCTTCAGGTTTGTGTGCTGCATGGCTTTGGTCACATAAGACAAAGCAAGGCTGCGTCTCTGGGTTCAGCTTGCCACCGTCCACCTTGTTTAAAGGAAGTCAAGCACAAGTAGCTACTTCCTCCTTCACTGTGGTCTCTCCTGAGCCTGGCCCCAGGCAGCAGTGCTCTTTACGAAGGTTCACTACTTCCTGGTGAACAGCTCAGAGTTACCCTGAGAGAGCCTTGAGGGGTTTAAATGAAGACAACATGGACGCCTGGGTGGCTCAGTCCGTTAAGCGTCTGCCTTCAGCTCAGGTCATGATCCTAGAGTCCCAGGGTCAAGTCCTGCATTGGGGGGTTGGGTCCCTGCTCAGCGGGGAGTTTGCTTCTGCCTCTCCCTCTGCCACTCCCCCTGCTCATGCTCTCTCTCTCTCCCAAGCTCTCTCTCGCTCAAATAAATAAACAATATCTTTAAAAAAACGAACACAACAAAACCTCTTATTTCTAATGTAGAGTTTTCAGTGGGCAATGTCTGTGGAATACAACAGTTCTTCCTGTCCCCTAACTTGCACTTCAAATAGCATTTGTGTTAGTATAAAATATTGAGAAATTTCATGGAAAAGAAAGTGCCATGCAATGTGAACCTCACTGAGGGAGAATGTAGACATGCCAAAAATAGAAACAGACAGCAGTTGTGTGTGTGTGTGTGTATTGTGTGCATGTTGTGTGTGTGTGCATGTACGTAGGCATAAATGATCTTTACTGCACTGAAATAGTTTATAGTATTCAGTTCATAGCCCTTCAAACATGTATCAAGTTGTAATGATACTGTTTATATTGTTGAATTTAAATAAGTCTCGGGGTAAAGTTTCCCACTTAATCAGGATTTGATGTAGGAGTGAAGGGGGTAAAAAAAACCTCATTTCTTACAGAGTCTTGTGAGCCCATCTTAGAATCTAATAGCAATCAGTGAAGGGGTGATAGTTTTTTTCTTCTCAATTGTGGACTTTATCATTGGCTTTATCATACGGGAAATGAGGAACACTGGCTTTAATGTTTGCCCTTTTCTCAATGTTCCATTGGGTATTTAGGTATTTATCACCCATCCTGAAGTTTTTCCTGATTTATGGTAAAGGCATTCAACCACCCTCAAGACATCAGCTTTCTCTTGATCTGTTACAAAGTTGGGAGATCCTCAGAGGCAAGCATTCATTCTGATGGAGACCATGCCTTAACTCACACTCTCTTGCCACCATGCTCAGAGCCAGAGCATAAGAACATGACAATAACAACGGCAAACATATTATATGATGTTCTAGGTTTATGTTTCACACGATATATATATAGCTGGAATCTTAATGCTCTTTAAAAAGTCATGCAGCTAATTCTTCACCTAATGTTCTTCTCCCATTAAAAAAAATAATCAACCCCAAATCAACATATTTTCTACAGGACAATTTTTCTTCTATCTTTTAAAGAAGACTGAAAGGCGTTCTGGATTGAGGCAGATGCTTTCTTTTACAAATGATCAGATGAAGGCATTCAAACAGAGCCTCCCAGAAGATGGGAGTTGAGGGACTCTGAATCAATGCTATTATCTTTGATCAAATGGACTACTGCCCAACAGCCATTTCCCCCAGAGACAGGCATTCTCTCTGCCGGCTGGCTTGGATCCCATGCCAGCTTCCCGCTGCTGGCAAAGTTAACTACACACTAGAATTACTTCTTTTAAAATAAAGCAAGCACCCAAAATTGGCCTCCTATAGTCATTCCAATTGCTAATTACCTTGCTTTCACGATGACTGTCACCCATTGTTTAATAAATACCCCGAAAATTACATTGTACACAAGTTTTATGGAGAGGGCCAAGGTCTTTCGAATCTGTGAATCTCAAATGGAAACCACCTGCTTTCATGCTGCCTCTTGATTCCATCTTATCTTTATTCTAATTTATTCTCCCTGCTAAGTTTTTCAGCATGTGCTGCATTTACTCCTTCATTGTTAGAGGATATTTAGATAACTCACTTTATTTTTTCTCTTCCATTTCTGATCGATTTCCCTATTTCCTGCAGGTTTGTGTGCTGCATGGCTTTGGTCACATAAGACAAAGCAAGGCTTTGATGATGGCTTTCTGGCCCAGTGACCTTCTGGAAGGTAATGGAGGTTGCTCTCCAGACCAGGGCTAGCTCCTTTTGAAAGCCAAGTTGACAGTTGCTTGGAAGAACCTCAGGGCTACTGGCCTTCCAGTTAGTCCCCTCTCTTACTTCTCCATACCTCAAAAATCCCACTCCTGGAATTAGTCTGGGTCTGGGTTTCTGTTTCTGTTCTGGGCGGTCCCTATCAAAGCACAGCTATCCCTTGCTGGGAAAAGATTGAAGCCATTATCCTCTTCACTACCTTAGAGCTCCTAGAGCCCAAAAGGCAAGCACATTTCCACGGCATGAAGGATAAGGTTGGAAGTGTGGTATTTGCCCCTGTGGGAATGATCACTGGGCTGGAGTCTGTGGGCCTCTGGACAAGTTACCCAACCTCTCTGAACTTGAGTTTCTTCAACTGTAAAGTGAGGATAACCACAGCACCTACTGCACTGAGTGCCATGAGGCTTGATAAAAGAATATTTATAAAGAGTTTAGCACCATACCTGGAATAGAATAAAATACTCAGTGGATGTTAGCTACAAGTTTGATGAGGAGGCAGTTGCGTTCAGAGAGTAAGTGATCATAGCTGGGCTGCCACTGTGTTCAGGGGCAGATGTTCGCAGATGTTTGTGTACTGAACAGCAGGCGGGGCCGGGGGGGAGGGGATGAGAAGGATACCAGATTGAAAAGTGGCAGTGAAAGGGAAAAGACATTCCAAAATGAAAGGAGTGGCCAGAAGACCCCGTTGGCCTGGATGTGGACAATTAGGCTAAATGGCCCCTCCTCCAATGCACACTGGAGCCCTCCACAGCTGACCTCTTTGTGCTCGCTATGCCTGGCAACACTGCATATTTTGTTTTTGAATCCCCACTGTGCACAACTACAAAAGCTTCCAATTATCCTATTTCTGTCATCTCCCTTCATCCCACACAAAAGACCCAAATGCAAGGAAGTTAAGAAAGCCAAGATTTAACCAATATCATATGCTTTTTTATCTCTTCATGGTTATGTTTCTGCCCAAGCAGGACTGCAAATTCCCAGAGCAATAAACAGGATCGTCTTTATGTCTGCTGGGTCCCCTACTGGCATGCAGCAAATACCAACATTATAATTACCAATTTGATGTGAACAGGAGAAACGGGCACTGCACTTTCTTTTTCTCTGTCTTCGCCTTCTCTCCTTCCACAACTTTCCAAGGCCACAACAACGTATCGCAGTACACTGACGAAGAGACATTTAATCTGACTTCGCTGTCTCTTGCAAGGGTGTCCCAGATTGGGAAAGAGATCCATTACCTAGACTGGCTCAAAAGATCTTTGGTGGCACTGAAGATTGGCATCTCTCTTGCTTTGGTTGGCATTCAGGGTTATATTTTCAGTAAGCAGTTCTGAATTTGTGTTCACTTCTTATCTTTCTGTGCCCATAACTACTGAGCGGAGACCACCATTGGTAAATTATTTCTTTTGTTCTGGCCGAGTGCATGTCTGTTCATAGTGAGAAGAGCGTGCATGGCAGACAGGAAACCTGTATTCCAGAATCAGTCCATTTACTGATGGCCCGAGTGACCTTGGGCAAAACAGTCACTCTGTAAGCTTTTTTTTTGATCTCTAAAATTCTATGTTTTTGTGTTTTTTTAAAATCAAACAATTTGTACATCCATTTTCAAATAAACTAATGATTGGGCTGAGAAAATAAGCTTTCTTTCTTTCTTTCTTTCTTTCTTTCTTTCTTTCTTTCTTTCTTTCTTTCTTTCTTTTTTTAACCTTAAGTGCCACTTGGAAAAGAAAGACAAGCTGCAATCAGATGCCTTTTTCCATATCCAGTCCAGATGGTATACCCAGAGAGATGCTACCTGTCCCTTGCTCCCTGTTCCCCAGCTAGATTTCCTTTCAGAAGTAAACAGCTGTGCCTTCTCGCTAGATGACACTGTCCTTGACATCTTTTATAAACAGAGCATTGAGAGGATTTTGGTACTGTTTTCCCACCCACTTGTTTTACTGATATTCCTTGATTTTCTTATGGAGGACATCTCATCTACCCCCTCACCTTCCAGAAAATGTCAAGCAGGGGCCCTGACTATATGTGGGCTGGAGTCTTGAGAAGAAGGACCCAAAGGCAGAAAATGTGATTTATATCACACCACCCCAAGTCCTGCACACTGTGGTTCCTGGGCCCTTCTCATTCCTGTGCTGATTAAGGCCGGCTGTTGAGTTTTGCCTTCAGTCTGATGGGCTTTCCCCACCTTCATACTTTATTCCCCTTGATTGAGGTATAGCTCTTCTCTGTTTGCAACCATGTTACATTTGCAACCATCTGTTTATTTACTCTGAAAAGAGGTAAAGATATTGTGCTAAGTTTTTAAGATAATCAGAAAAATAAAACAATTTCTTTGTCTTTAAAGAGCTTAGAAGAGAGGGTTTGGCAAATGCTGTAATGGGAGGTTTATATTAGAAAGTACTAAAAATCAAACAAGTAGAAATCTCATTATTTTTTCCCAAGTATTCTTTTTCTTGAAGATTTTTATTTATTTATTTGAGATAGAGAGAGCATAAGCGCAGGGGGCGGGAAGGGCAGAGGGAGAGGGATAAGCAGACTCCCTGCTGAGTGTGGAGCTTGAAGTGGGGCTTGATCCCAGGACCCCAAGATCATGACCCAAGCCAAAGTCAGACGCTTAACCCACTGAACCACCCAGGCACCCCTCCCAAGTACTCTTTTAAGCACTAAAATCAATAATCCAACACATAAAAAAATGAGCTCATTACCTTTCTTTCCACATACCATTCCACGCAACTTTATCCTCAGGTTAATATCACCAGCTACCTAGGTCGTAAAATCAGGGACATGATACTCATTTTCAACTTCCCTTACCCCTCATCTGCATAACCAGCTCATCACTAAGTTCTAATGATTATATATTTTCTCTTGAGCATCCCTGTCATTATAATAATTTTCCTGTCTAACGCCAGGTTTGACCATGTTATTCCCGGGCTCAGAAGTCTTAAATGGCTACCCCCTTGACAATATTAGTGTTTCCCAAGTTGTGCTCTAGAGCTTCCTGATGTGCGAGTCAGTGCTCCTTTTAAAGAGACAGCCAATGTCAAACAAACTTGAGAAACAGTGGACTGAGCAAAGCTAAACTGCGTCCTCACTGAAGAACTCTTCGGGGCTTTACATTTCCAACAATGTGCAATGTGAATCTCTTGAGGCATGTGTACTAGGCAATATTTCCCACATGGATTTTTGTATGGAAGCATTTTCTTACAGAATGCTTATATTCCCTGTCACACAGTCTGGGGAATGGTCTCTGCAACCCTGCAGATGCAGTGAGACACCCGGTAGACAGAATCTCAATTATTTTCCCTTTTCTTTCCCCCTAAAATATTTTCTTTTTTTTTTTAAAGATTTTATTTATTTATTTGAGAGAGAGAATGAGACAGAGAGAGAGAGCATGAGATGGGGGAGGACCAGAGGGAGAAGCAGACTCCCTGCTGAGCAGGGAGCCCGATGCGGGACTCGATCCCGGGACTCCAGGATCATGACCTGAGCCGAAGGCAGTCGCTTAACCAACTGAGCCACCCAGGCGCCCTCCCCCTAAAATATTTTCAAAAAAGAAAATGACAGTGGCATCTTTTCCAGGGTAGATGGAAATTGTAGGAGTTTGTGCGAAGAGGTCTGAATCAGGGCAGATGCCAGGTTGTCCTGGTGCTAAAACAAAGGGAAGGCAGCCTGGTGGCTGGTTGCCAGGGCGACTGCAGGCTTTGGGGTAGGACCTTTGCACCTTTGCCAGTCTGGGCCCTGCTCCTGCCCCACAGTGAGCACCAGGTGCCATCTTCTTCCCCCAGCAATGACAGCTCAGAGCAGCATAACCAAGACATTTGTGCATAGCAGCAAGGGAGATACATAACTTAAATACTTGACATAATTTGCTTACCCTGGACAAGAGGTAACATCTATTAAGTACGTGGCTTCGGGTTTCTTGGGCCTCTGTGAAATCTCAGCCTAATAGGATGAGGCAGGGACTGAATAAGCACTGTCCTCGCCACGGAAAATAATTCATGACCCAGTTATGGTGAAAATATGGGACATCTGAATCCTGCCTCCATCCCTGCCCTCCGCCTCTTCCCCGCAGTAGCTGGTGAGACTCTAGTCCAGGTCGTAAGCAGGGTTCTAAAAGGATTTATTGCTTTTGATGCATTAGTGTCCATATCTTCTACTTGCATTATGTTGCTGAAAATTAAGTTAAGCGTCAGATATTTATTACCACATTCCCCTTTGATATTTTTATAGCCAAGAAAGGATAGTCTGACTTAGTATTATTTAATTATACCCGTGGAAATCTTTCTAAATTAAGAGTCAGAGTACACGTTTTTCGAAGTCTAAATATGATCTTTAGCCATACACTTACATTAACATCAGAATCGTTTTGCACTCCTATCAGTCAAACACGTTGTCATGTGTTACAAGCTGTCTAGTCCTCACTGGCTCAAACTGGAACCCTGAATTAAAGGGAAGCTCTCATAAAAACTTACGGGAGAATGACAATCTGACAGTAAATGACTCCCCTTGGTTCGCCAATGAGGTTTTCCTGCCACTAATGTTTTTTGGGGTTTTTTGGCCACTCGTGTTTTAAAATATTGGAATTAGTTGATAGCATTTAAAAATAAGATTTTACATAAAAGCCCTGGCTACTAGCATCTCTGAAAAAAAAAAAAATTCGAGATCTGATGATATTGATCCTACCTTTGGACATGGGCCATGACCCTTTGTGTGGGCCATGCATTTTTAAATTTACCATGCTCCCCACTGCTCCCATTTGTCTCCTTGTCTATCCTATGTGGCCTGAAGGCGTTTGAGTTGGAAGCCCTTGACTTGAAGTCACATTCAAGATCATATCTTTTAGTAAGGCTGTTGTAACTGGGAATCTGATCTAAGCCTTACTTGATCCCTCTACATTAAACAGTAAGCCTAAAGATTTCTATGGCCAGTATATTTGCAGTTAATCCAAGTCTATATGAGATCAATAATTTACTCCTGAGGATTCCCCAAATGTGAACATGCACCCATATCTTATTACTACTAGTAATACAATTGTGTTTCTGCTCTCACCTTCCTACCAGAACACTTCCTACCCACCTTGAGTGGATGGGACAAAAGAATAATTCTAGCATTGATTAAGCCATAGAAAGCACTAAAGTACACTACATTTCTTCTTTAACTTTTCAAAATAAGAACCATTTTGGTGCGTTTGTGAAAAACTGGTGTGGCAGTTAATGGCATGTTTCAACACCTCTTCATGTAAGTGATGGGAACATGATGCCAAGCAAAACCTTTAAAAAGTGACAAAATATTTGTTTTAAAAGAGGAAACAGGGGCGCGTGGGTGGCTCAGTCCATTAAGTATCTGCCTTCAGCTTAGGTCATGATCTCAGGGTCCTGGGATAGAGCCCTATATCCCTGTGTAGGGCTCTCTGCTCAGTAGGGGGTCTGCTTCTCCCTCTGCTCTTCCCCCCCACTTGTGCAAATGCTCTCTCTCACTTTCTCTCTCTCTCAAATAAATAAATAAAATCTTTAAAAAAATAAAAGAGGAAACAAACATTCTTTAAGTGGAGATCTTATATTAATGATGAAAGAAAGATCATAAGAGCCTTCATATAAAAGTTATCATGATATTACTAAGTTATTTATCTACACATCTAAAATTATCCCCACATGCATTTTTAGAACATATCACAGATCTGGATAAGAAAGTCAGCACCTTATTCAATAAAATAAGGATGGCAGATTATAAGTAATCTTGAAGACACTTGGTAACTCCAAAACTCTATTATGTTAGAGGAGTATAGCTATGAAAGATCAACGAATGTTTCCATTTCTTCTCTCCATTTATCCTTGGAAAATTATGAGAATACCATTGCTTTCTCTTCATAGAGGCTCCCTGTACTGGTAATCACCTAAGTCATGATGAAAGACTGCAGGAGTCTTTCAAATAATTTAGTAACTTCATTGTACTATTTCCAGATATGCTATGGTTGCATTTTTCTTACATGTTGAAAGATGGTCAAGAGACGATTCTGCCATACTTCACACTCTCTAGCAACATGCAGTTGTACTGATACTTTTCTTACTAGTGTCAGAGGAGATTATTTAGGAATGGACTTATCCCAGGAATCCTCCCTCCAAAGTACCAACACCATTTTCTTGGGTTTTCCATCATTTCCATTTCCCTGCTAGAAGGGTTGAGGTTGGGCAGAGAATCACCCCTAATGTCCCCATCCATCTCAGTCGACTACCTTTCTGGCCTCTCTGATCTCAACATTAAACCATACAACTTTTAAACTGTCCTAGGAATATAGTCCAAATATGATGCCAAGACTTTGTTTGCTGACATCTTTTGTATTAAATGACAAATGCTTATAGCTTAGCCTCACTGTTCCAATAGTCAGCTGGACCATACACCAAATTCTGCCCTCTGAAAAAGAAAAGAATGAAAAAATGTAGAGAATCAGGAAAAAGATGAAGAATATCAGGAGGAATCTGGCATCACTCCCAGCTTTTCTTAAACTGTGAAAGACAAGTAATTAAAAAGTTTGAAATAATGTAACTATTGAATGGGATATTTTTATTTCATAAACAATAACAGTAACAATAGGAGGGATTGAGAAGGGGGAAAGACAAAGTTACAAGGAATTTCTGAAATTGCAGGTGCAAGCCCATTTTTCCTGAATTATTTTGATATTCGATTAACAATGAACAATTAGCAACTGCCCAGGCTTGGATTTAATTCTCTTACTATAAAATTTAATAAGGTTGGACTTGCATGTAGAGAGCACAGGTCACTCCTATATGTTCATTTAGGAAAGAGCTATTTGGCTCTGGAAGGTATCTAGACTCCTAACCCAAAACCTATTACTTTCATAATGCCTAAGAAGCAAGACATAATGTCTAAATAATGTTGGGAGATAATATAATATTCACACCCATTGCAGAGCCGAGGAAAATGGGACAGGGATGTTCAAGAATGCAGGAGGCACTTGGGATGTGTGTGTATGGTTGGTCTGAAATCCAGCTGGATGGGTCTCAGGGACCTAAAGATTATTTGGTTCAGAATCATCATGCTTTTACAACTTGGTGTGAAATTCAAAGAGCTATTTCTTCCATATTACACTTTCAAAGTATCTATTTCAAGTTTATATTTGAAAGGACTAAATGCAGGATGCTGAAGGTTAGATATGAAGCCTCTGGTGGGTGTTTTCCTTGCTAAAATTGAGAAGACTACCTGTGTTCAGATGGATGTAATAAAAAATACATCATTGAATTTCCAATAAATTGGAAAACCTCTTTAAATGGTAAGTTGCTATAAATACAAAAGATATTTGGTAAACAGTCAAAATTTAATGTGTCGTTCATTTTCTAAATGCAAATGATTCTTTAAAATAGCTTGATCTTTAAGTAAAATCTCTTTGAAATAGATACCACCTGACTCATCAATAATTCCTTCTTGAGGACTTCTAGGAGCATAGGAACTGAGGGGCCAGGAACAAAATATGATTTTTCCATAGGTTTAAATCTTGGCCTTCAAATATTTCCAAGAAAGGCAATTACTGGTTGTGAACATCATCAACAAATTAACATTTAAATTTCCTCTTTCAGAAATATGCCCTCAAGAAAGCAGAAATCCTGCCTTTTATTTTTCTTTTCTTTCTTCTCTCTTAGAAGGGAAGAATAGCAGTGTTATAAAAACCCATACCTCATGGACATAGGACTAGGAGAGCAAGAAATTCAGAATTAAGTGGATGGACATAGGGCTGTCCACTTTTATTGCCAAGTTATTTCTAGTGTGAATGTCCACAGCAAAACACTTCTCCCTGATGGGTCATGTCAATCTTACTGCATCAGATAAAGGGAAACTCTTTTGGTAGAAGACAAGAAATTTTACTGATCAACTTTTTAATTGTTTAGAACAATATTAGTAATTATTAGGTTGATTTTTAAAAAATAATCAGATTCTGGATCTGATGATGTGCATTTTCCCCAAAATATAATCATTCAACCTTCTAAGTGTATGGAATAAATGGCCTATTCAACGCCAAGTGCTTTAACTTCACAGTGTGTAGAGTTTAAGGAAACCCAGCTAGAATCCTAAAAGTGCTCAAATTTCATGTTGTGTAGAAGATGGAGCCAAACCTGGCATATAAGAGATATGAAAGTAAATGTTTGCTGATTGCATGCCCAACAACAGGTACTGTTAAGCACTTTTCCACGGCAAGGTCAATGTTCAGACTCAAGTCTGCAATTTACTTTTCTGCTCTCATCTCCCAATATGATACTTATATAGTCCATAATTCAACCCTTCTTGGATGGATTCCTGTCTTCCGTTTCCCTCTGATGAAATCTCATGGCACCTGCTTTGTGCTTCTCTTCTGGCAATTACCTATTTTTCTTTAGGTTGTATTCACTTAAGACAAGCCAACTGTCCTATTGCTGGGGCTGTCTTCTTAGATCCATAGTTTCTTAATTCCCTTCCTATCCTTGAGAGAGCATAGTTTCAGAACCCTCAGACAGCAGGTGCTCCACGATTACTAAGAATTTAACTGGCTGCTCTAAAACTTCCATCTAATATGTTTAAGTCTGAAGTCTAAAGTGCTATTTCTCAAGAATTTATTTCAAAGTGCTTAAAGAAGAAACTTGAATTGTACTCATATACGCAAGAAGGGCCCCAGGCATCATATAAAACTAGAATATTCTCTTTCTCACAGGATCATTTTCAAAGAAATAATTTTTTTTTAAGATTTTATTTATTTATTTGAGACAGAGAGAATGAGAGAGAGAGAGAGCACATGAGAGGGAGGAGGGTCAGAAGGAGAAGCAGACTCCCCGCCAAGCAGGGAGCCCGATGCGGGACTCGATCCCGGGACTCCAGGATCATGACCTGAGCCGAAGGCAGTCGCTTAACCAACTGAGCCACCCAGGCGCCCCATCAAAGAAATAATTTTTGATCCATCCATGTTTATTATATATAAAAAAAGTACTTTTCAAAGAGTCATCTTTAAGTGCTGAGTGAAATGCTAATTTTGGAAATTAGAATGTATTATTAATCACGTCGTTGTGGCTTCCAGTGAATGTAATTACTTATTATCTATAGCAGAATTGAGCTAATTGATTAACGTTACCCTGTGGGCACAACAGACTCTCTAACGCCTTCTGATATTTGGCAAACACCGAGTGCTGAGCCAATACATCATCCACTCTCAGCCTGCTCTTTCCCTCCAAATTCTTTTAAAAGACATTTCTGAAGAGCCTGCATATTCCTGAGAAGTAAAAATTACGTGGGCAGCCAGGGAAGCACAGATGGGTGATGCTGGGTCCTGGCTCCAACTCTCTGCTTGGGACTCACTATAGATAGATATAAAGGCATGGCCGCTTTGTGCTGGCACCACACTACACATGCTGTTTTGAAAATACAAACTAACTATTACATGGCCCTTTAAGATTTATGTAACGCTGCATTTCTATTTTCCTGCAACTGTAAGTTTCCGGATGCAACTCCTGGGGCAACAAAAGGGGAATGTTTGCTTTGCTCCTACTTTTCTAGAAAATTTAAGTGTTTCTTTCCTCCTTCTGGACATCAAGACTACTGCCTCTGCTATGTGAATCATAAAACTGATCATACAGGCTTTAATTTTTAAAAAAGATTTTATCTATCTATCTATCTATCTATCTATCTATCTATCTATCTGTCATCTATCATCTATCTATCATCTAACTATTTATTTTAGAGAGAGTGAGAGAGTGTGAGCAGTGGAAGAGGCAGAGGGAGAAGGAGAGAGAGAATCTTAAGCAGACTCCCTGCTGAGTGTGGAGCCCGACTCGGTCCTGCAACCCAGCACCCTGAGATCATGATCTGAGTCAAAATCAAGAGTCCAACACTTGGGGTGCCTGGGTGGCTCAGTTGGTTAAGCATCTGGCTTCGGCTCAGGTCATGATCCCAGGGTCCTGGGATCGAGCACCGCATCAGGCTCCCTGCTCAGCGGGGAGTCTGCATCTCCCTCTGCCTCTCCCCCTGCTTGTGCTCTCTCTCTTTGTTAAATAAATAAACGAAGTCTTAAAAAAAAAAAAAAGAGTCCAACACTTAACCTACTGAACTACCCAGGCACCCCCTGATCATACAGGCTTTAAATCTGAGAAGTTATCACACAGCATTCCTGAGACAAAGCAGAATAACTCTCATTGAAAAGATGCAGAAAAACGCTAATGTGACAAAGAGTATGATGGGCTCTCTAACAAGTTTCTTTGGACTAGACCTTAACACTTGCTGGGTTTATGGCCAATTATAATTTGTTGAAACTATGAAAAAACATGAATAAACCCTTCAATGCCAGCTAGCTCATGGATATAAAATTAAATATCATCCTAAAGCAAATATTCAAGTAAAAAATAGAGGCTCACATTTACCAAATCTGTGATGAACGAGGCAGGTATCATCAATATATTTGGAAACTCCATTATGTCTAAAATCTTGTAGGTGCTTAAAAAAGTAGGAGCTCATGAAATGATCTCATCCATTGGACATGAATCATTAGGGTCAAACAGATAAAGTTCCATCTATCTTCTAATCTTCTCTAATATTAGAAAATCTGCCTTTATATGACTTGATTATCTACATAATAAATAAAAATTTCAGTGTTTTCCCAGTGGCTTAGCATCGGCTATGATGTACCCCAAATATGATTTAATAATGAGTTATCTGAAATTGCCATTTTATTTGGTGACTATGACAGAAAGTAGGTTATATCAGTGACTTTAATAGGTGTCCTTATCAAATTACAAAGGGAATTAAATAAAAAATTGGCTCTGTGCCCACACATCCTGGGTCATGATCATGTTTATCTTTGTGATTAAAAAGATCTCTTTCTTTTTTGGGGGGGTGGAAAAATTTTTATTTTTATTTATTTATTTTTAAAATTAATTAATTTTTAAATTTACATTCAATTAATTAACATATAGTGTATTATCAGTTTCAGAGGTAGAGTTCAGTGGTTCCTCAGTCTTATATAATACCCAAACCTCACATTTTGTAAAAAAAAAAAAAGAAAGAAAAAAGAAACTGTTATGTCGGTGTTACTAATGACTATTTGTAGGGATGCAAGAAGAGTGAGGGAATGTGTGGAGGAAGTTTGAGTAAAACCCCTCAAACATTTTCACTATTTATCTTATTACCGGCATGCAATACTTAATACTGTTCACATAGCATATACATGTTTTACAATTTAAAAAATACAAAAAAGAAGAACTGAAAAGCTTTATTCAGTCTTTGTTTTTCCTCTTCTGCAACTGCCGTTTTCTAATACCTATTCATTATCCATTTGGGGGAAATATCTGAATAGGAACCACCAGCTGAATTTTGAATGGATGCATCTAAATCTATTCCGTTGAACATGGAGTCAGGTAGCCACCGAGAAAGTAAAACTGTTAAATTATAACCATGACTGTGTACCTAAAAGAGAGCATTTGCTAGGAAATCAAGCATGTGTGAAACCAAAATGGCAAGGAGAAAGCTAATAGAAAATGATATGTTTAGTATTTTTACTGACTGAAATAATTCCCATGTGGTATTTCAAGAAGAGCGCCAGAATATAACCTCTAAGAACTAAGAATAGTTTAAGCTTTGGATTCGTTAAACCGCAAGTATATGAGTCTGAGCCTAAAAGAATCCAAGGCAGGGTGGGTTCTGGGACTAAGTAAAAGTAAGCCCTTCTCTGCCAGAAAGGGCTTTGCTATTGAAGGTGTGAAGCCTGGGGCTCACCTCCATCCAAAGGTCCTCACCTCCTGCAACCTACTCAGCCCCCATTCTCAATTTCTTGCTTCCTCTGTGGTCTTGAGCACATCACTTCTTTTAATCCGCTTACTATTGAGAAATCCACTTGGTATTGAGTATTTGGTACTCTCTGTGAAACGGTGATAAATCGACATTTATTGCTAGAAGGTAAGAGATTAAATGAAAAAGTATCTGCCAAGATTTATGAATTCTACCACAAAAATTTTATCCTCACTGGCATTATCCTCACAGGCTCTAAATAAAATAACAGGTTCAGTGCTAGGTGGCTAAATAAGATAGTAGATTACTTTTTCCATACACACAGGACTCCATTGAAAACTTTGGTTACCAGTCTAATGGATATACCATCCTAGCTGAGTCCATACCCAACTTCATGGCTCTAAGGCAAGCATACATGTAATCATGAACTGTGCTTGTATGGATACAGTGGTGCCAGGGGTTTAAAAGCAACACAAGATTAGAAAGTTTCTTCGATTGCAGAATAAACAGAGCCAGAGAAACACATGGCCTCTAGATCTACCCACATAAACTTCAACCAAACTGAGGTAGAAGGCTGGCAGGGTAAAATGAAAGCAGGGTTTGCCAAATGCTGACAGTAACCTCTTCAGAGAGGCCCAGTGTCTTCGGCAGAACCCCAGTCTTCACAACTCTCCAGCTGCCATTTCTTTACTTCTCCTAGTCTCAGTTTGAGATCGGGCTCTCTGCTTTCCTCTGGCAGTTTTCACAATGAGCGGTTGTCTGAAGAAGTAGCAGTTTTCCCAAACGGAGGGCACAAGCTTCTGGTACTTTTTAATTTACACAGCAATAATCTCCACAATTCTGTTTCTCCTTTCAATCCTTCCATCTTCGAGGAAGTCATCTAAAGTGTTGATGAGGGCGCCTGGGTGGCTCAGTTGGTTAAGCGACTGCCTTCGGCTCAGGTCATGATCCTGGAGTCCCGGGATCGAGTCCCGCATCGGGCTCCCTGCTCGGCGGGGAGTCTGCTTCTCCCTCTGACCCTCCCCCCTCTCATGCTCTCTCTATCTCATTCTCTCTCTCAAATAAATAAATAAAATCTTAAAAAAAATAAATAAAGTGTTGATGATTTTTTAGTAACATGAAACACATCTGTAGTGAAATATACCTTCCCCAATAACAGATCAGAAAAGCACCTGAAGGATAGCTTAGGTGATTCCAAAGGTGCTTACTGTTTTGTGATGAACTCATGCACAGTTTATATTCTTTTTGTGTTAGATGTGCCAAAAAAGACATACTTGTGATCAGACTCTCTATTCCTCACTTCTTTGCAAATGAGTCTCCAGGGCTGTTGGTCGAGGCAACATGTGTAGAAGTGTTCATTGGTTCATTTGCCTGTCCGTCCAAACCAAAGCCTCCCCTGCCTCTTACGTCAGACCCTGAGGATGATTCTGCCCCAGTTCCATCAGTTATAGACCTGTAGCGCTCTATTCAATAATCTCATAGCTAAAAGAATGACATGGTTATATACAATCTTTAACTCAAAACCCATTGACATTCTTTTTCAACAGCATGGGCAAAAATGGGACAAAATGTGGTAGCTATGAAGAACAGAGAGATTTAAAGAAATAAAAACTAGAGTACAAAAGTGACACAGATGGAAATGCCCCCTTGTTTTAGAATACAAAAGCAGGCTCGTTTTAAAGCAGTCCTTACAAAAAGGCCTCTTAACGACCCAGTGCTACTTCGATTTGAAAGAGGAAAAAAAAAAACCAAAAACGCATTTCACACTTCATTTCTCTCCCTGCTTAGCAAGCCTCTTCCTCACTTATGTCTCTCGTTGTCTTTGATCCCATCTCTACATTTTGGTCCACTTATTTCTTCCAAGGGTTTTCATTTGGAGAATGTCTTGGTTCCCCAGCTTTTTCCACTGAGTCCCCTTTTTGAATAACTTTTGTTAACTTGATAAGTCTCTTATTATAGCTTCCTTATGGGTGGAGAAGTGAGGAACCATCATGCATACCAAAATGTCTCCTTAGAATGAACACAAAATAATGAACAGGGTATGTTTTCACGTACAGAAGTCATTAATTTCTATGAGGCAGTGGGCAGTAGATATTTTGCTCATTTTAGACATGAGAAAGAGGCACATTGCCTTAGCGTAGCAGGCATTACTCCGAGTGCTTTTCCTTACTGCTCATTTAGGTCAACAGCCCTGTGAGGAATTACTACCATCCTACAGGGCAGGGCACTGAGGTTCAAAGAATGCAAGGAATTCTCCCATAGTCCCAGCTTTTTCAAATGACACAAGTCCGACACCGAAACCCATGTTAACGATTCTGTTTCTGTTAGAGCATAGCATTTGGGAGTCAGAAATATATTTCTGTTCCCGACATAGAACTCAGTAAACTCTTTAATATGAAGAGATTACACAAAAGTCATTTGCCCCCACCCCTTTTTTTTTACCCTGGACCCACAGAGTTATATTCCATGTCTCTCTGCAGCATCTGTTCTTACTGGTTTTACTCTACAGATTAACTGGAACTCCTTCTCTTTGTATTTAATCCTTAAAGAAAAATAAAGAGACCAGTTTAGAGCAAGAGTCCCTTATTTATAGAATGGCAGAATTGGCTTTTATCCCTGTAGAGATTTATTGCTCTAAAATAATCAGAAAAAAATCAGAAACTGGATAAGATTTGCTCTACTACTAATGTTAGTATTTTGCAGTTAGCATATATGTGGTTTCACCTGAAATTGTGCATATACTCTGGAACTACATCATTTTAGGATTATGAGGAGGGAATAGTATAGCGTTAAAAAGACTGTGTGTCTCTCATTTTGAGACCCAGGCAAGTGTCCTTGTTCTGCCACCATCTCTTATAAAAGTCAGAGATGTCAATTTGTCTCTTTGGCCCTGAGTTTCACCTTTCAAGTGAAGCAAGAATTCTATGATCCCCAATTCCTAATATTTCATTTCTCTATATAATCTATATGGAAAACCCTGGATTTTCAAGACAAGAGTTTGCAGTATTGGACACTGAGCAGAAGAATGTCCTGGCACGTGATCCCAGACCTGAGTCAACAGAGACATGAGGGCAGGCAGGTTCAGTGGGAAAGGTGAGCAAGGCCAGGCTGCTGGAGAGGAGAGGAGGGTGGGGATGGAGAGGTGAGTATGTCTGGGCTGCAGGGAAGTTATAGGTTTCACAAGAGCCACACTGGGCTGGTCCCTGACTCCTTCTCTAGCCTGGGTAGTCTTTTCACTTTTATTTTTTGTATTTTTGTTTGTTTGATTCATTTGCCAATTTGATCAGGATGACATTTATGCCCATTGACATAAATGACATGGTTATATACAATCTTTAACTCAAAACCCATCGACATTTTTTTTCAACAGCATGGGCAAAAATGGGACAAAATGTGGGAAGGGAAAAAAAAATCATTTTTAACTCACCTCAAATTTTCATATGAATGGGATACCTTGGTCTCCACTGCCCCTCCTTACATGTTTTGAAGAAATTAAATGATTTATTTTGTGTAGTTTAGTGTTGTTTTAATCAAAGAAAGAAACACCCATGGAAAGGCAATGGAGCATACACTGATAAAGTCGGGCAGAATCTTGCACCACTCATCACTCTGGTGTTTCAAGAGAGGCAGGTGGCGTAATGGCTACAGGCAATGGCTCTGGGTTCAAATCCCAGTTCAAGTCCTTACTGAATGGGTGACCTTGGGCAAGGTCAACCATTGCTCTACCTGCACCTTTTAAGGCAGCAGCTGCTAGCCATGGGTGGCTACTGGGTGCTTGAAATGGGGTTAGTGTGATTGAAGAAGTGAATTTTTTTTAAAGGTTTATTTATTTATTTGGCAGAGAGAGACACAGCAAGACAGAAACACAAGCAGGGGGAGTGGGAGAGGGAGAAGCAGGCTTCCCGCCGAGCAGGGAGCCCGATGTGGGACTCGATCTCAGGACCCTGGGATCATGACCTGAGCAGAAGGCAATGCTTAACGACTCTGCCATCCAGGCGCCCTGAAGAAGTGAATTTTTAATGATAGTTAATTTTAATTAATTTTGATTTAACTCTAAGAAATGTTGCTCTCTGTCCAGTCATTTGAAAATGTCCAACTAACTTTGAAATAACTGCGATATGTGAATTTACTCTTTCAACTAGTAAATTTTATGAAATCTAAATACCGAACAAGTACTTGGGATAAATATTTAGCATCCAAATTGAAATGTGTTGTAAGCAATAATACATACTGAATTTTGAAGACTTGGTATAAAAAAACAATATAAAATATCTCACTGATAATTTTTATTGATTATATATCAAAATAATAATAGTTTGGACATATTGAGTTAAATAAAATGTAGTATTAGTTTTTCTCTTTTTTTTTACTTTTTAAAATACAGCTCCTAGGAAATTTTGTATTATGTGGCTTGCATTATATTTCAGTTGTACAGAGCCACACTTTAATATCTTCCTCAATGATACAGGAATAAAAATAATTTCCTCCAGTGGTTGTTGTGGTAACAAGAAAAGATAACTGTGCAAAGTTCTTAGTGAAGTGTCTGACAAAGAGCTGGAAGTACTCGCTAAAGAGCTATTATTTTGTGAACACTATTTCTATTCCTATTTTCTCTGACATAGAAAGGAGAATTTGATGATATTCTGTGGGATATTCAATCTGTTCCCCTAAAGTGCACAAAAGCAAAGAAGACCACTGAGAACACAGAAGTACCAATGGCAGCGTTGCTGATAATTTACCAAATAAATCCATATTTTGTTTCCAATTGCTGAATTCCTACTTTGTAAGCTTTATGACCCATGAGATATGGCTTACATGCATTCATTCACTCATCAAACCTTTCCCTGAGTATCTATTTCTAGAAGAATTGAGCTTCCATAATTCGGAATTATTAAGTTTCTTAACTGTTATAAATCTGTAACAAAAAATCTACTGACATCTAAAAATGTTGAAATAACTTTAAAATGACAAATAAGAAAACTAATACTACTACACTAACTTGAATTTAAATAAAATCTTGAAAGAAAAAAATTGACAAAGAAGATACAGGCTTCTGCATTTCCAATTTTCCCTACTGAACTTAAAATTCATTCTCTTTCTCTCTCAGTAACACCTCATCTTTTCCTTTTCTTTATTATTATAGTGATTTTAAATTCTAATCATTTCTTTTAAGATCTTGTATTTTTTTTGTTCCTTATCATTTTTAAATGTGGCATAATTTGGAGAACGGGAAAGATGCAATATTCCTTTATAAAGGATGAAAGGGAAAATAAAAAAAAACTCAAAGTTAAATGTCAGAAGAGTAGCCATTGGTCGATAACACAGAAGAAAATCTCAAACACACACAAACATTCTTCAAATCATCTATTTGTGTGAATAGTCTACTCAGTAAGTATTGCAGTGTTCCAGGAAATAAGCTAACCTTAAATTTCCATTTCCCTACATTCTATGAAGAACAGATTAGCTTTCCTTCGAGCAGTTTAATTCCTTTTCCTAAAATAACTCCTTGGAGTATATTACATTTGTGAACTTTCCTTTGTTTCAAAAAGACAATAAAGGAAATCGTAACAGCTAAAATGTAGTGACTTCTTACCAGGTTCCAGGAGCTATTACAGGTCCTTTTCTTGTATTCATTCATGGGATTCTTAAAATAATCTTATGAGATACTATGATAAGCAGAATTATAGCCCCCTGCAAGGGTGTCCATGTCCAAAGCCCCAGAACGTAGGAATCTGTTATTTACATGGCAGGAAGGGAAATAAGGCTGCAGATGGAATTAAGGGTGCTAATCCGCTGGCCTTGAGATGGACAGAGTATCTTGGATAGTCCAGGTGGGTCCAGTGTAACCCTGGGATCCTTTGGAAGTGAAAAAGGGAGGTAGGAGAGTCCGGGTCGGAGTCAGAGAGATGTCTGAAGACACCATGCTGATGCTCGTTTTGAAAATGGAATAGGGCCAAAAACCAAAAGGCAAAAAAAACGTTAACAATAAAACCCTAAACAGATCCTCCCCTAGAGTCTCCAGAAAGGCAAGCAGCCCTGCCAGTTTCAGCCAGATAAGACCCATTTTGGATTTCTGACTTCCAGCACTGTAAGATATGAATGTGTGTTGCTTTGAGCTACTAAGTTTGTGGTAATTTGTTACAGCAGGAATAGGAAACTGGCAGAGATTGGTACCCTCTTTACTCCCATTTTATGGAAAGCCAAGGCATAGAGAATTTATTTATTTTTTTAAAAGATTTTATTTATTTATTTGTCAGAGAGAGGGGGAGAAAGTACAAGCAGGGGGAGTGGCAGCCAGAGGGAGAGGGAGAAGCAGATCCCCTCTGAGCAAGGAGCCCGATGCAGGACTCGAAGATCCCAGGACCCCGGGATCATGACCTGTGCTGAAGGCAGACTCTTAACTGACTGAGCCACCTAGGCATCCCAGGCATAGAGAATTTAAATAACGATCCAGAGATCACACAGCAAGCAAATGCACTCTGCCTCTTAACCCCTGGCAAGAAAATAAAAGTCAAGGTTACACATGGCATCCTCTCTCTCTTCTTAGCATCTCTTCACTCCCCAGGTCCAAGCTCCATTGCTACTTCCTTATGGGAAACCTTCCTTGACTGTGTTGATGAGGTTGGTTGCTCAAAGGATACAGTGGTGAGGTAGAACCCAACTCTCATTATTATTATCTTATTATGGTTACAGTTTAACATTTGTTCCAGTCCTTTCTGTCTCTGTCAGCAAACTATAAGCTCCGGGAGAGCAGAGTAGCACCCGTCAGATGCAAGGGCCAGGGGTCCCTCAGTTGTCTACTGAATTTCCATGTAACCACGACAGACTCACCTGAGCATACTGAATTTGTTGAACGTGGTCTTAAAGAATGAAATACGTTCCAGCAGGATAAAGTAGATTATTGGAAATGAACTTCAAAATCCTAAACTTTTGCCCCTAAGTGAAAAATCAGCTCTGTGAAAATAAAATCTGAGAGACTAAAACGACAATCCCGAAGAAATTTGTTGAAGCATGGGAAAATGCTGTATTCATCATTGGTTGGCCAAAAGATGTATTTTGTCCTTAACTGTATTACTCAGTTTTCACAAGATTTCATTATATCAAAGCCTGGTACTTGGGGATAAGCTTTAAATGTACTCTTCTGGAAAGCAAAGAAACAAACAAAAACAAGTATAACCAGGTTTTTATATATTCGATGATTTTTAAAAGTTTAGGGACTTTTTATGACTGCTGATTTGTTGAGTCTATGCTTTTTCTAGTCATATACCTATGTATTCCTCCTTGATAATAGAATCTTTTTAATCTTCAAACTATGGCCTCTCCCAAAACACTCATCTCCACTAAGAATATAATTTTCTCTATATTTTTAATATATATTTATTTTTTTTCTATGTCTATATAGTCGAATTTGCTAATTGTTTTTGGTGAAAGTTTCTGCGTACCCCACCACACCTGGTTTTCTGCTTTTCTTTACCATTGTGGTGGCTTTAAATTTTAAACATTACTTTTTAGATTCCATACATTTTTTTCTTTGTTCCTTATTCCTTTGTTCTAAATTTATATCATTCAGAGAACTAGAAAGATGCACGATCCTTTGGATGAGCTCTGATACCAGATGTAATCTGAATTTAGTAAGCCTTGGCCTCAAAGATTCGTGTTGCTAATTGCTAAGCCTCTGATCACATTCAATTAATTCTTATACCCATGGAGAAACCATTCAATTCATTTGTCCATCTTCTGCACCTTTGAAATTCAGCTCAAAACTAGTTCACAAAGAATAATAATTGCTAAAGATTCTCTGTGCTTTTAAGCTCCACATTACACCATCCATGCAAGCCTTTTAAAATCACACTCCATTACACAAGCTTCCTTTCCCCAGGGAATCTTATATTAGTATATTCAAGATTCAACCCCACTAAAATGAAATAAGAACATTAATTCAGGATTAAAGGGTTTGGAAGTTGTTTCTTCCTCATGTATCCTTTCAAAAAGATGACGCTGGGCAAACATGTTAAAATCCCTTTGGTAATAAAGTTTTATTAAACTAGTACATTTATTATAGAATAAGAAGAGAGATAATTTTATTTCCTTGGAAATAGTTCCCATAGTATATTTCTCTCTGGTCCTGACTTTATTCATAGGACCCTTGTTGGTGTCTTTCTTCTGGCCACACCCACCCACTCTCTTCTGGCCACTGTACCATTGGGGTGGATATGGAACGAATAAAGCAGACATAGTTACTACCTATATGGGGTTTCCTGTCTACCAGTGAGATAAGAAAAATACATGAATAGTAAATAAAAATAAATAATTAAGAGTTCAATGAATAGCTCAAGATATGATTAACTGCAAATACACACTGTAGATATTACAGAAAACTAGAAAAGAGATCATTTATTCATTCATCAATCATTTAATTGGTATTTATGTTGTGTCAGGCATTATGTCTCTTCTGTAGACTGTTCCTCAGAACTCAGATTTGTATATCCAATTTTCGATCTGAAATCTCCATATATGGACCTGACAGGCATTTCAAACTTAACATGTCTTACAGTGAACTTAGATTCTCTTGCCAAATCTTCTCTTGCAGTCTTCCCTAATCTGAATGGCAACTCAGTCCTCTGGTGGTAAAGGCCAAAAAACAAACAAACCCAAACCCAAACCAAAATATCTCACATTCATCCCTGAGTCCTCTCTTTCTCTCATACTTTATGTTGAATTTGTAAACAAACCCTACTGGCCTTACTTTTGAAATGTATTTGACTCCAACCACTTCTCACAACCTCAGCAACTACCATTCAGGCTTTTGCTGGGATCACTGTGATAGCTTCAGGATTAATGGTCACCCTGGTTCAACCCTGGACCTTCTGCAGCCATAGATCCTGTCACTCTCCCAATCAAGACCCTCCAATTTAATGAGCTTACAGCTAAGAGAGCACTTACTATCTGCCAGGCACTGGTCTAAGCTCTTTGCAAGTATTACTGAATTCTCACAAGAACTTTACACTGCATGTACCATTACTCTCTGTGTTTTATCAGTGGAGAAACAAAGTCACAGGGAGGACAAGTCATTTGTCAAGATCACATAGCTGGCATGTAGCAGAGACAGGGCTCAAATCCTGACATTCCAGCTCCACAACCCAGGCTCTTGGCTTCTGGGCCTCCTCCCTCCAGTGACTTCCCTTCACACTCTTGGGAAAAGTTCCCTCCAAGTCTTCATGATGGCCTTCATGATCTGTCCCCCATTACCTCAATGACCTCACTTTCTACTACCTCTCTTTGGCTCGCTTGGCCCCACTGGCTTCTTCCCTATGCCTCAGACACCCTTAGCTTCTTCCCAGATTAGCAACTTCCGTCCTGGCTGGTCCTTCTGCTTGAGACATTTTCCCACAGACAGTGGCATGATTCACTTCCTTACCTACTTTGGGTCTTTCCCTAAATGTCACTTTTTCAGTTATTGAATATTCCCCTTAGTGAACATCTTAACTAATATATCTAGATGTGATTCTAAACACTTAAAATATATTTTACTTCATTAAACCCTCAAAACAGCTTTGGGTTGATGGAACTATTACCCTCATCGTACAGATGAGAAAAAGAGAAATGTTAAATAGTGTGGGGAAGCTCACATATCTGATAAGTGATGAAGCCAAGATTCCATCCTAGAGGCTCTAGCTCCCAAGTCTGTAATCTTTCTCTCTCTCTCTCTCTCTCTCTCCCTCCCTCCCTATGCCCACCCATGACTCAGACATGCGTGTGCATGCACACACGCACACAAGCAACATACAAATTTGGTGTCTAACAGGTGATAGAAAAATGAGAGAGAAAAAAAATCAGTTTGTTCAGAAGCTTTGAGCCAGAATAAGAAGATGATTAGCCTATCAGTATATAGGACAAGAGGTAGAGAGTGTAGATGATCAGTTTCCTGAGCCATGTTTCTCTGGGTGTCAACCACGGGGCTCCTGCATCAGAAGTACCTGGAGGTGTTTGCTAAGAATGCAGATGTCCAGGCTGTACTCCATACCTTTGTATATAGAATTTTTGGGTCCAGGAGCCCAAGGATTGGTTCATATATAAGAATTCCTAGGTGATTTTAAAACACATTAAAGTTTTTGAACTACTATCTTTAAAGATAAGGAATAATTTCATTGACTTAAATTTGTACACTAAACATCACAACACTAATATGGCATTTCCATAACAACAAGATTTGGAAAATGTACTATCAACGTAAAACTCTGCAACTCAGGACAGGGATCTTTGATGGGTTTGTTCATGGGAGGATTCCAAATGTCTAGAACAGGGGCTGGTCCATAGTAGGCCACCAATAAATAGCTATTGAATGAGTGAATTTGGAGTGGCCCAGAGGAAACTCTTAAGATTCACAATGATCCTGTATGAGCATATTTTACTGGTGGTCGGAGATTTCCATCAGACTTCTCATAAAAATTCAGTTTTATCCTTATTTCCTTAGAGGTATGAACAGAATGGAAATTATACTGCCTTTTGTAATCCTTGATCTAAATGTGACTTGAGGGTCTGGCATTTAGCAGCTGTGTGATGTGAATAAGATATTCAATCTTTCTTTTTTTTTTTTTTAAAGATTTTATTTATTTATTTGAGAAAGTCAGAGATAGTGACAGAGAGCATGAGTGGGGAGGAGAGGGAGAAGCAGGCTCCCCGCCGAGCAGGGAGCCCAATGCGGGGCTCGATCCCAGGACCCTGGGATCATGACCTGAGCCGAAGGCAGACGTTTAACCGACTGAGCCACCCAGGTGCCCCGATATTCAATCTTTCTGAAGCCATTTTCTTTACCAGTAAATTCATCCTCATTCCATTTAATGTCCATAAAAGTATTATATAAATTAAAGAGATCCTTGAAAAAATAAGGCATTGTTATCTTTTTTTTTTCCTTCAAATTTCCACCTGCCAAATTTTATAGTCTAAGTGGTAAAATTAGTGGAGGGGGGCAGGCTGTTTGATGATTGAGATGGCATAGCAAAACACGTAGCTGTAGAATGTTACTGTCATTAATGAGAGTTAAACTTGGGGGGAAAAGTCTCAAATTCTTTTAAATTTAATTTGTGAAAAACTTACGGGAATAATAAGTATGAAATGATTCCCACCTAGTATTTCCTCCTAGAGAAAATCAGAGCCCAATAGTTCAAGAACAGTATTGCCTTTTGAAAATCAAATATTGATTTGTTGAAGAAGCTGCCACAGAATGGTATAGCTTATATTCTGTCACTCAGAGGCACAGCACAAACCAAATGACTTTCATTTAAAAACTTTGAGTGTAACAGGTACTTCTCATTCATTATTTACTATCTCCTTGATAGCTGAATGCTGAAATCTAAGAGGAAAAAGTCGATTGTGCTGAAACCATGCAATGTCTCCCCAATTTTTGAAACTTTAACACACCACCTCCATCCAAACATGGGATTTCAGTGACTAAGCAGATCTTTCCCTGAATCTCAAGTAAGAAAAGATGCTACCCTCTACTTAATTCTTGCTGATAAAATAGGTGCACAAAGAAGGAATAACATTGTCTCGTATAACTAAAGCACAGACAGAAATGTAATTTGACAAATGGCAAGAAACAACACCGAAGCAAGCACAACATTCTAATCAATACGCCATGCATTCCACAAAATTCTCAGAAACTTTATTCTGATCCTATGCCTAAGTTAAGCATTTTGTAAAGGCATTTCCATTTCTGGGTCATAAATGAAAGCTCCAAATACCTTGAAGTTAGGCATTTATCTACTGACCTCTGCACAACTGGATTGGTTACATGTGATCTAAAACTATGTTGGGGGCTCTTCTTTCAAATTAGAGTTACAAAATAAAATCCACTGAATTAGACCAAACCTCCCAAGTTTTCTCTTTTTCTCTGCACAAAAGCGAGTAACAGCACACAAAATGTTAGGCAGAAGAGAATTTCTAATAGACCAATAAACTGCACATTTCGTGACAGATCTAAAAGAAAGATAATCAGCTCTGAATGACAGAAGTAGTTTTAAAGATTTTCCCCACGTTGTAAAGCACGGTAGTAAACTCTAGGTCACACATTTCTTTATTGCAAGCCGAACACCCCAAACCCTAAATTGCAACCTCATCTCTATCGTAACAGTTCCATCCACCGAGGCTGCTTTGCCACAAGTACTATACCGTGAGGATGAGGGTTCTGGGTCTACTCATTTCATCGTCACTCTCCAGAGGCAAAATTTCGTGGGATGGTTCCTCTTGGCGTCGTCTACAAATGTGTGGACAGCTCCTCTGGACCACAGAGCGAAAAGCTTGAAGCAGAACAATGCTGGCAGTGCAGCCCATTGCTGCATCCTGGAGCCTACAAAATAACTTCTATGTTGATGCTATGTTTGAAAAACAGTGGCTCCTTGTCCCTGAAAACAGCCTACATTGCAGCTGTAGCCAGCTCACGCTCCAATCACTTCCTTGAGCTCTGATCATCTGATCGCCGCCAAATAGCTTGGATGCGGAGATGGGAAAGATTTGATCCACTGAAACTGAACACGCTCAGGAATATTAGAGCATTTCGCCGGGAGAGTTATTTCTCAATTCATTTCAAGAACAGGTTTCCTGTTCATTACAATGATTCTCTCCAATTTCAGTTTCAGAGGTCTCAGTAAATATATCTTTTTCACTCAGACACTCAAATAAATCACTCTTTTTCAGATAAACAACTGAAAATCTAACTCTACATTGACATTTTTCCAAGGCAAATGAGTGTCCCATAAAGAGTGAAAATGGTTTTCTTTTTAAGTGTAAGCACTTCTGCAAGGAAATTTTTGCTAGACACCTCACGAAGTGATTGGGATTTTACTTTTCATAGCTCCTAAGTTCCAGAAATGAAATTGGCTCATCCAAAATGCAGAGCCCCCTGAGCCAAAACGACTTATCAAAAGCATGCATGCATTAGCCAAGCCCACGTGAGTGACACCAGGGTTGCCCCTGCGAGTCCCTTTCAATAGTATGGTTGTTCTGTTCCCACACACGCAGTTCTGCAGCCTAATACATTTTTATATTTACATAGGCGGCTTGTGGGGCTGAAAATATCTCTATCACTGAGGTCACTTGGCGAGTTCTGCCAAGCTGACCTCTTAGAAGAGGCAGCTGTAAAGCATTTTCACATCCTATCAATAAGAATTCAAGGCTTCAGGAAGGACTTGGAGGTCTTCGGTAGTTAAGAGTCCAGTATTCCCTGACTCCTGCGAGACTAGTCACTTAGGAGGGAACCAAAGAGATGCTTAGAAATCACGTGACCTGCTTGGACAGGCTTCAGGATCTAATGGTATACTGTAAGAGAATAGGGCAACAGGGGATGCTTGTGCTAAAAATATCTCACAGCAAATGGATATTGCTTACAAATGAGGAAAGTATGAAATCTCCAGTACGATTTTCAATGTCGGGCTCTTTCTGTCAAGCTAATCCTTCTAGTGTAACTCTTAGGGACTCAAAGTAAAAATGTTTTCTTTGGTTTCTGGGCTCCTCAGTGCAAAGGGTGCTTGCAGGGAGTTTGCAGTAGGTTTGTTTTGCTGTGAGGTGTGGCCCCTCCAGCTCCAGTGAAGTCGCTTTCACAGAAGCATCTCTCACGATGCTCAATTAGGCATTAATTGCGCAGTAAACTGTCACAACACAGCATTATTTAATTGGTATGTTTGCCAGAGAAGTAAAACATTTTTTTTTTTCTTTTAAGAGGTACTGGCTGCCAGTAGTTTTTCATCTCCCTCTGTTTTGAGCAAACATATTTTAGTGCTGCTGGAAAAAGAAGAAAAAAATGCTAATGGTGCTGGCAAGTTCCCTAACCCCTCCAGACCTTTGTCAGAGTGCCTGGCTGCTAATCTAAACCATTTTTACTCCAAACAACTGGGACATTTATTGAAGAGAAGCTACAATGTAGCCTGTCTGGCTTGTGTGCACTGAAAAAAGAAATTATATATAGTGTCCACCAGAGACAAAGTGGGAAGTGGGCTTCCATGATTGTGAATGTGCCTTTTCCAATATTATGTGATTGCTTCTCCAGGTTCCTAGTGTTCCTGTGCATCCCCCCCGACCTCCCACACCCATGACATGGGACTCTCCAGTTGTTCCCGTAGGTTCTGGTCATCTGCTCAGGAACAAACAGGTCGGATGCAGCAAGGTACTGACTGGAGGTCCCTAAATATTCCACCAGCTTCAGTCAGCAGTGGGAATGGGATCCTCTGTAGGACACCATGGGCTTGGCAGGGACGGGGCAGGCTACATCCCAGACTCCTATCCAGGCACCTCTCTCTTAGTCTGGCTCAACTTGGGGGTGGCTTTTGGAGTCAGATGTTTTGGCAGATGCCGAAGTCTTTGGGGAAAGAAATGAGATGCTTTCTAGCTATTAGAGTCCTGTTTTCATCGATCCCCTTGTTGCCTTTGAGGGACTCACCCCTATTATTGATGGACTGCTGTGGGGCTTTCAATCTTTTCTGTTTTGCTTTGTCTTTCAGCTTCCATCATCAGGGAAAGGGAACCTCCAAAAATTAGTTTCTTGGGAATTCAATACACACTACAGTTACCCAAACGACAAGGGGCCATCAGGACAAAAAACAAGGAATAACAATTAGACCTATAAGCCCAACTTTTCTTATGAAACATTTTAAATGTGTAGCAAAGTTGCCAGAAAGGGGCTGAATTCTGATTTCCAAGGTTTACATAATAAATTAAGTTGGGGGTGGGGTGGGCTGGGAGGAGATAAAAATGAGTCTGAAGACTGGACTCTTTCCCTCTTATATTCAGCATACATGTTTATACACAGGAAACACATATTTTTAAAGATTTATTTATTTGAGAGAGAGAGCATGCACCCATGCCTGTGAGTGGGGAGAGGGGCAGAAGGGGAGGGACAAGCCGACTCCGTGCTGAGCAGGGAGACCAGATGAAGGCTCCATCTCAGGACCCTGAGGTCATGACCTGAGCCCAAATCAAGAGTCTGACATTTAACCGACTGAGCCACACAGGAAATATTTAAAAATAAGGTGGAAATCCTTTACAGATTTCTGTTATTTTCATTTGAAGTATTAATAAGACATATCATTAATTTGGCTTTCAAGCATCGAATGTGCATAGCCTCTCACTAGTCAATAACTTTTTGAGACTCTCTTTGGTCTCGTCTACCTCTTTCTCCTAACTGGGTTTTATTTTATGATTCACCAAGATGTTTATTAAATATAAAATGCTGAAAGCAAGATTTTTAACTTATTGTCCTAGATAAGGACATAATGTCACTAACGTCTGTAAGACTAAATTTTCCAAAGAAGTGGTGGGAACTAGATTTCACTGAGTTATTAAATGCACACACACACATAAAACATCATATATATATATATATGTGTGTGTGTGTGTGTATATATATATATACACACACTTATGGTGTTTTATATACGTGTTGATTCATTCAGCATTCATGAAATCTTAAATGTATGTATAGTGCAAAGCTTTCTTGCTTCAAAGCAGAGATGACCATGTAGCTTAGCTATGAAATAGCCTTAGTGTAGACAGGAAGTGGAAGGGGGAGATTATTGATAACTTGAGGTCATACCTGATAGAAAGTTAAATGTAGGAAGAAAAAGTAAGTAGCTTTGGAGAGTAAATGATGTGTGTGTGTGTGTGTGTGTGTGTGTGTGAGAGAGAGAGAGAAAGAGAGAGAGAGAGAGAGAGGAGAGAACCAAAAGGAGGAATGAATGAAGGAGCAGAAGTAAAAACAGTTCCCGAATATCCCTGAACACTAGGCTCACTCTTGCTCTTGTCTGGGAGAGCTGCTCACCTAGTCACACGTCTCTTTTTAAAAAGTCCTGAAAAATGAATTTCATTTTTAGAGCTATTTTTGAAAATCCTTTGGACTACGAATCATCTGATTCTAGATGTTGCTATTTCTGCCATTGGAAGAAAACATCCAAAGATCTTTTGACAACGGGAAAGGAAAATCCATATTTAATTTAAATAAATGATGCCTATTGAGTGTGTTGGACTGTCCCAGCTTCATTAAATTATGCAAGAGCTATATGTCTAAATGTAGTTTGAGATGTAGACCAGGTTGAATTGGACAGTGCTTAGGCAAAGCAGAGGTGAAGTGCATGTTCCTCTCCTACCCAAAATGTGCCCCGAGGCCTCTGAGTCTCCTCATGCTCAGTGATAGATCTATTTGGAGGGAGTGGTTTTCTGTCATCTTCCTGTGTCAAGTTCACTGAAAACTCTTGCTGATAATATGTTGTCATATAAAAACAAATATAAGCTCAGATGAAAATACTTTAGTTGACAAGTGAAGATCAGTCTTGCTGCTTCTTGGATACCCCTGATGCTGCCTAGCTTCGTGCTTAAAGCTGCTGGGGGTTGCTGGTCACTATTTAAAGAGGGGAATAGGGCTATGACTAGATCTCACTTATGAACAGAAATGTATGGTTGGGATTTTGAGAGTAGAAGGCCTTGTCTACAAAAACCATATTCTAACAATGACATCCCTCGTGAATTGTCATCTCTCCAGAGAAAGGTTCTCAACTCCCCACCCCAGGTTAAATTAAACCCACCCTTCTGCCTGCATCCAAACGCAAAGATTCAGAAGCCACTTAGGACCTGCTTCTCATTGCATCTGCATGTTCCAGGCCAGTAGAACCTGGTTTCCACCATATTTGGAGTCTAGGTGCCCTGATTTCAAATTAAAGAGGCTGAATGAAGTGTATCTGTGTCCTTCCCTTCTTCCCAAAGTCTAAGTGAAGTGACATTACAAGGCAGTATAAGAGGGAATATATTAATTACAAGAGCTAGAAAAAGGCAAGCTACTCTCATCAGTAGATGAGAGTTTTCTGGAAATATTTCTGAAAGATTAAAAGTGAATGTGATCATATCGGTCAGTAACTAAAAATGAAGGATTAGCAACAACTTAGACATCAGGAGGATGCTATGGAAAGAGGAGCTAGTGTTCTGGGCGGAGCTCAAGAGGGGCTCTAACCTTGAGGAAAGGAAGCACTGGATGTGAGGAAATCATGAATCCCCATCCCACCCATCCCGGCACGAACAGAACACAGGACCATTCGACCACAGCTCTCTGAAGAAGGGCAAATGATGCCTGAATACCCAGCACAGGTGTTAGCACCCAGAGAAACACCCTCACTACTTTGGCGTGGGCTGGTGAAGGCGGGGCGCGTGTCCAGTCTGCCTGCCTGGTTCACACGCCCCCAAGGAAAGCCTGCCCTCCACGCACCTGTCAACCTAAGAGCTCATCAGTCAGTGGTCAGTCTGATCAAGTGAAGAGGAGGACCTTAAATGCTCTTCCTCCCCTGCCCCCACAACCAGAAAGCAGAGCACTCTGGCCACCCCAACTAAGTAGATCCCTTCTTATATTTGGGTTTCTAGAGAACCTGCCAGTGCCATACTGAGCAACATGCTCTAATGGTCCTCATCCTGGTGGCAGCCAGTGCAAGAGGCAGCCAGGGGAGTGCAGCTGAAAGGCCCATGACGAGCTTGGGAATCAGACGGACTCCTGCTGCGGTCAAGGCTCCGCCACGTGTAAGCCGTGTGACCTTAAGCAAGCCGCTTAACCTCTCTGAGCCTCAATAGTGTCCACTATAAAGTGGAGCTAATCCTATATGCTTACACTTAACTGAGAAGATCAATACAGATCAATACAATCAATACAGATCAATACAATCAATGAGATCAATACAATCAATGAGAAGATCATTACCTGTAGTAATCATTAAGGGGACAGGGATGATGCTGCCTCCGCTAATGGTAATAGTAGAGGCTGGGTCTTCTCCCTCTCAGCCTCTAGGCTCAGCTTAAACACAACACTGCCTTGGAGAAGCCTCCCCTGACAGCCCTGAACCTCGGTCTTTATCACTGCACCCTGTGGGTTTCCTTCCTAACACACAAGCCCACATTATATTCTGATGGGTTTAATTTTTTTAAAGATTTATTTATTTATGAGAGAGAGAGAGTGTGAGCGAGGGGAGGGGCAGAGGGAGAGGGAGAGAAGACTCCCCACTGAGCAGGGAGCCCGATGTGGGGCTCAATCCCATGACCCTGAGATCATGATCTGAGCCAAAACCAAGAGTCAGATGCTTAACTGACTGAGCCACCCAGGTGCCCCCCGATGGGTTTAATTTTTAAGTGATGTCTGCCACTCTCTGTAAGGGCTGGGGCTGTACTTACTTGGTTCACTATATGCCTGGTGCCTACCATGAAGTGAATAATAATAATGATGATGATAATGATACCAATAATAAAGCAAGCCCTTCCATAGCACTTATTACGTGCCAGGCATAGTTCTAATGAATATTTACATGTATTGTTTTATTTACACCTCACTCTAAAAGGTAATGCTCTGATCATCTGCATTTTACAGCTAAGGAAACTGAGGTACAGGCAAGTTAAGTGACTTGCTCAGAGAACCATAGCTAGTAAGTGGCAGAACTAGAATTTGAGTTTAGCCAGTCTGGCTCCGGAGTCCTAATTTTCTTTTTTTTTAAGAATTTATTTATTTGAGAGAGATAGAGTGCACACATGAGTGTGGGGGAGGGGCAGAGAGGGAGAAGCAGACTCCCCGCTGAGCAGAGTGCCTGATGTGGGGCTCAATCCCAGGACCTTGGGATCATGACCTGAGGCGAAGGCAGATGCTTAACCAACTGAGCCATCCAGGTGCCCCTCCAGAGTGAATTTTTAACCAGTCCAAATGTCCCATTTATGCCAAGTAAACCTTGTGTCTTCCAAAGGTGGAAAATACCAGAAAAATCTTTAGCACACGGCAGGGTGTAGTGAGGCAACCTTGGAAAATCCCCTTTGAGGATCGGTATGTCTCTCACAGGAAAATTTGTGATGTTTCTTTGCATGAGACTTTCAGAAAGTAGCTCGCAGTCTTAGAAGATTGTTTTGGGGTGATCGTTTAAATTGCATTTTGATGGGAATTTAAAACATTAATGAATGTAATGAATTTGATAAGAAAAAATTTTTAAAACGTATTTGTTGTATGAAATATTCATTGGCAGCAATGACTCACCTATCCAAATCGGCTGTAAAACCCTCTAGTTGGGATATGGAAACATGATTGGGTCCCTTCATAATGTCTTGATGCAATATCTATCCTTACCTGACGTAAGATGTTGGTTAGCACCGAAAAGCATCCCCCCAGAAAAGGGGCTACTTTAGGTCCAACAAGATTGAAGCCATCACCCCCAGGATGTCCTTTGTGCCTGGACATGTCAAAGCGGAAGGTGACTGTCACTTGTTCTGGAGTCGGCTGGAGGCTGACAGGCTGGATACTTTGCTGTGGCACTGGGAGTCGGCCACCTGCTGTTCTGCGTGAGCATCGGGGTGGGGGGGTGACTAGCAAGCTGGTGGGAGCAGAGCTGCCTCAAGAGCTTTGTTGCACCTTCCCCACCACCAGAGGTGATCTATGCAGACTCATGGAAAGAGCCAGGAGGCCAAGACAGGGGGTAGAAATCCCCACGTGACACTTAGGCAGTAACGCACCCTTTCCCTGAGAATTCAGTGATTCGTGGAAGCAATGAATCAGGCAATAGGTGATAAAAATCAGCTCCCCCTCCTCCTTCTCCCGCTCATCATCATCATCATCATCATCAAGTCCGAATCCTGTTGGTCTTCTCTGTAAATTTCCCAGAGGCTCACCAATTGTTCCCAAGGGAAAGTGACCCCAAAGGAGGAGAACTCCCATAGATGAAAGACAACTGCAGATGTACCCCACCCAGGCTGAGGAAAACCCGGTCAGTGGGCTTGGCCATTTTCCAGGGCAGGGATTAGTGAGAGTCTTTCTCCTTGCATCATTTCCAGACGGCTAAGTCCCCTCAGGCACATAAACTCCAATGGCTAGGAGAGAGTTAATCAGTGCTTTCTCAGCTAAAAAAGTGGCAAACACAGCCCAGTGATGTGATTGTCCCTGAGGTCTTTATCCGCTTGTATCTCGGCCTCTCCCGGTGCCCCTTCTCAAGAACTTGGGGCGTAAGTCTATGTTGATAGTGACCCTTGCCCTCTTTTTTCCCACACCTGCGATTTGTAGAGCTCACTTCTTTCAGTGTCTCGCTCTTCATTCTCACTAATTAGAGTGGCCTCCTCTTTACAGGAGGCATCTTTCCTATGTGATGACATTTATTGAGTTGTACAATTAATCCCTTGGAAACAATCGCGCCGTTTTTCCATTTTAAAAATCTGGGAACTGTTGCCAGGTCCCTCTTCATCCTCCCTTTCCTACCTTGGGCACCGGCGCAGCTCAAAGCAGATGACTTTTTGTCGCTACATTTAGATGCATCAGGAAGTGATCCTTCCAAGCTCTCTAAGGCAGCTTCTGCAGCCCACGTGGATAGTTTAAATGTTCCATTAATACCTTACCTTACATTTCTCAGGCTTTTATATTTGATTGAACTCTTCTTGGGTCAGAATAAACCATTAGTATCCTCAATAGAAGGCAGTGTAGGGCAGCGGGTAGGCAAAGGCTCAGGAAGCAGTCTGCCAAGTTCAAATCCCTGCTGAGCCACTTACGACCTTTGTGACTCTAAGCAAAATGCACAGGCTCAGTTTTGTCTTCTGTTAAATGGGTGAGTATTCATGAGGATCTAATGTCTGTGTCAGTGCTTGGCACGGTAAGAGACACATGGTAAGTCTTCAGTGCATGTCAGTTAGCTATCATTAGAAAAAAAATAGATATTCAGACATTGCTTGCTTTTTTCCCTACCCTTTCCACAAATTGTATTTTTAAAAAAATCTCCCGACTCCTTCTTGCTCAGGGACACACAGTGTTCCCTGGGCGATGGAGGAACTGGGGGTGGTGTACATGTCTCCTCTGTGCTTTGAAGTCAGCTCCCATGATAACATGAGACACATTCCCACAACCCCTTCCCAGTCCCTTTCATTGAATAAACAAATTTGAAATAATATAATAATACCTCACTTACTCAGAGGCCATTCATTTTACAACCTCAACTATTCTGATCATAACCAAGTCCCGAGAAGCAACAACAACAACAAAACTTTTGCAGTGCCAGAAAAAGATGCATCCAATTCAGGAATCCATGAAGCTTCGGGGAGCAGCCTGGAGAAGGGAGTCTTCATACATTCACCATTTACAGCCACTTTAGGCAGGACTCTAAAGAGCTCGCCAAATGAAGCTTGCAGTGGCCTTTGACCAGAAGCAATATAATTCTGACCTGCCCTGGCCCTTTGGAAATAGGGAGTAGCCACTTAGAACTGGAAGGCTGTCCCTGCTGAAGTCAGGAGTATAGACAGCTGTCTGACTTCTTCAAAGGATTGTGGTGGGCCCACCCATTAAACCAGCCCACCAGGACTCAGCCGCCAGATGGGGTTGGGGGCTTGTGTCGGGGGATAGGAACGAGGGTGTATTATTCTAGTCTGGTTTCTAGAAAGTGATTCAGAGCAATGAGCATGAACTTTGGCACTGAAGAGAACTGAGCCTGAGTTCTCTGAGCCTTATTTTTCTCAATTGTCCAGTGGAACTAAGATGACCTCTTTTGCAGAGTTATTGTAACAAAATACACAATGTATAAAATATTGGCCGGGTGGGTAGGTGGCTCAGTCGGTTAAGTGTCTGCCTTTGGCTCAGGTCATGATCCCAGGGTCCTGGGATCGAGCCCCATGTCGGGCTCCCTGCTCAGTGGGGGAGCCTGCTTCTCCCTCTGCTGCTCCCCCTATTTGTGCTCTCTTACTCTCTGTCAAATAAATAAATCTTAAAAAAAATAAAATAAAATATTGGCATAAATGGCACTTAGTCATTCTTTTGCCATTATTATTAATAAAACTAGTATGTATATTATCGTTGTTATTCTAAGAAAGTACCAATGAGGGTAAGTAACAGCCACACAAATCAAGGCTTAAGGCTAACAGAGTCACATGTAAACAGTAACTCAGATAAAGAAGAAAGACTTGGCACTAGAATGAATTGGCAAGGTCAAGAGCCAGGTGAGGCAGGAAGTATCACTTGCTCTTCTTCACCAGCCAATGAGTCCAGGGTACGTGGTTGGGCCAGATTAACTTAAAGGTATGAGCCCCCACAAAAGAAAGGGACACATGAAAGTCAGTCTGACAAATATAAAGAGAAGAAATCAATATCCACAATATCTGGGGCAAGCCATGTTGGGGGTTTTAACACCATAGAGGATGTAAATTGCATGGTGTTCAAGCTCCGACACTAATGAGTGATCACAGCAAGGATGCTGATGCATCAGGGAAAGTCAAATTATGCCCAGTGGCCACGGTTCCAGATGGAAAAGGAAGCTAAGAAACATGCTAGGTACATTTCCACCGACCACTTTCAATTTTTGAAAGTTTATGATCAAATGGGGTAAATTTGGTTATCTTCAAAAGTTAACTATGTAAAAAATATTCTCAGCTGAGGCTGAATAAATGAGCCATTAACTGTACGTTCAGTACTTGTTCTATTTTGTTTTCCATGTTCATTTTTTCCCCTTTGAATTGTGACAGGAATTAGCCACCCACATCCTAAACATTCCAAGTTAAATCTAGTTTACAATAATCACGAACCGCTTTCCAAACGTGAAAATGGCAGTATTTTAAGTCATTTGCAAATGTGCCTCCCAAATCATTTGGAAAGATGAAAAGGGTGCTGTCAACCTGAGCAAATCTCAACTCTACATTCTTCGCCAAGACTCAGGGGAACGGCCCAGTATATCATCTTAGGGTTGCTACAAAGCACCCAGTCTCAGTGTTTTGCAAGAAACAAGGATAAAGCAAGGTTTAAACCCAGCAGGAGTAGGAGGGGCAGGGCTATAGTCAAAGGATGAACGTGGTAAGATAATGTTCAGCTTCTCTTGAAACCCTAAACTGCACGATGTGGATTCTTAAAAGTTTGTGTTCCTATTATCTCCAGTTTCTGCTCCCGACAAATACGGCTACTGCAGTGCTGCCAGAGGACCCTTATAACCCGCATTCCAGCCTGATGTTGATGGGAAGCAGTGGTTGGAGGTGGTAGCTCTGATCTGACATGAATCATGACTTCACAAGTCTTGTCACCTCTCTTACTCTGGATCCGAGTGTACTTGTCAATACTCAGAGAGTTAGGACAGAGGATCCCAGGCTTCTTCTCGGTCTAGGGTCCTATGGCTTTATCTAACCACAAGACTATTAACTGATGTCTGGACTTTGGAATGGAGGGGAAGACAGCGTTGTTGCTGGTATCTTTTTTTAAATATATACCCCACCTGTATTTTTTTTAAAAGGCTATACTGTACATCATAAGCAGTGATGAAAAAGAGGTAGAAACACTCTGAAGAGTTAGAAGGGGGAGGAAAATATTGGAAACAAGGCAGGGGAAGGAGGTCCAACCAAACTCATTTCCTTTTCCTAACGGTCAAGTCATTGACAAAGAAGCCAGGAAGAATTTATCCCACAGGCTCCCTGCCCTGATCCAACCAACTGGCAGCATCGTCACCCCAGTGAGCTTGAATGGGTATGAAGCAATGCTCTATGGAGTAGGAGCAGATTGCTGGGATGGTAACCATAGGACTGATTTGGTAGTTCTTTGGAGGTATGATCATTTTGCTGTGCCACAGACCTGAATTTGTTATTACCTGGATTTGTGACCCTGAGCAAATGACCTTTTGAGCTTTGTTTCCATTTCAGTGAAATGCAGATGCTAATAATTTATTCCTACCTTATATAATGACAGAGTAAATGAGATAATCTGAATGAAGCACTTAACCTTGTGCCTGGGACATAGTAAGGACCCAATAAATAGAAAAGCACTATTGTTTATGAACTCAATTCAGGAACTTCCATAGTTGATAGCTATATACCAAGTGAGCCAAATGTGCCTTTCACTGCTGGGCGGCATTAGAAGTCATGGCAAGACAGAAAACCTCCTTTAGAAAAAGAAATCTCTCAGCTCCCAGCATTTCAGAGCAGAAGAATGCAAGACAGAATACAGGATATTCATGCTTACCCTTCAGGCAAAGTAATGTCATTCTGTTTTCTATTCAAGAGCAGAAAGGAACAGGAGGGGGGACTCACATTTCATAATGAAAGGAACTGAATTTTGACTACAGAATGTAGCCCTCCCTCCCCTTAGCCAACTCTGACCCCCACACAACAAGGACACCAGAGCCCTGCCCTGCACTGAGGGACAGGCTACAAATGCCCTACCCCACCTGTGGCCATCTTCCCCCAAGTCACATTCCTTAAAGCTGGCTGAGCCTCTGGCAGGCAAAGCTGCAGTCTGAATGGTGATTTTCCTTAGAGCGGCTGGATTATGTGGGGCTGAGATCCCCGGCCATCATGTTGGTGTTGTGTGGTGTTTAAGAGCCTTGAAAAGCTCTTACACCTGGCCATACACGAAATTTCCCAAATTCAACCTCATGTGTTCTTAGATCTTTAGAAATACATGTGTAATCAGGATAAGATTCTATTACATTCCTCAAAGGGAATACAAAATATCCTAATGCAATCTTAATGAAGGTCTAACTTCCGAACCATGAGAGACTATGGACTCTGAGAAACAAACTGAGGGTTCTAGAGGGGAGGGGGGTGGGGGGATGGGTTAGCCTGGTGATGGGTATTAAAGAGGGCACGTACTGAATGGATCACTGGGTGTTGTACGCAAACAGTGAATAATGGAACACTGCATCAAAAACTAATGTTGTAATGTATGGTGATTAACATCATAAAAATAAATAAATAAAACAGGAAAAGAAAAAATAAAGGTCTAACTCCCAACCAACAGAGGGATGAAGAAAAAGAATTTCCTATGAATATACTTTGGTTTTTAAAGCACAACTTATTACTACACATCTATGAATAAAGATACGAACATTTTAGATCAGTTTGTAACTCATTTACTATATAAAATTTATTTTTAAAAGAAGAATTATCAATTTATATTATGACCACCTTCATAGGAGCTAATGATGATAAAAGCCTAATAATCAAGTTAACTTGGTCATCAGGGGCAGTACAGGTAATGTACTGGCTTAGTAGGACTAGGCAAAACCTCAGCCTTGTTTTGAGCCAGGTCTGTCTCTTACTAGCTTGATAATCTTCAGCAAGTTATTTAATCCTCTGATTTCAAACCCACCGCAGAGGACTGTTGTCAGAGTTAAGTGAAACAATACACATAAAGGTACATATGCATTACTAGGTATTTACCCCAAGAATATAAAAATACTCATTCAAAGAGATACATGCACCCCGATGTTTCTAGCAGCATTATCTATGATAGCCAAATTATGGAAGCAGCCCAAGTGTCCACTGACTGAGGAACAGATAAAGAAAATGTGGTATATATATATATATATATATATATATATATATATATATATATATGCAACGGAATATTACTCAGCCATAAAAAAGAATGAACTCTTGCCATTTACAACATGGATGGAATGCTGAGCGAAATCAGTCAGTCAAAGAAAGACAAATACCATATGATTTCACTCATATGTGGAATTTCGGAAGCAAAGCAAATGAACAAAGGGGAAAAAAGAGAGAGAGGGTGAGGCAAACCAAGATATGAGACTCTTAACTATAGAGAACAAACTGCTGGTTACCAGAGGGGAGGGGGGTTGGGGGATGGTGGAAATAGGTGATGGGGATAAGGAAGGCCACTTGTCCTGATGAGCACCAGGTGATGTATGGAAGTGTTGGATCACCATACTGTATACCTGAAACTAATATTGCACTATGTTAGCTCACTGGAATTTCAATAAAAACTTAAAAAAAAAGTACAAACCTGTATGACAACTACTACTCAGGAACAAAGCTACAAGGTGAGATCACCTGGTATTGATGTACAGTCATGGTTTCAGGTTACTACTATTTCTGTTTAAAGGCTGACCTACACACTTTTGACAAACTCTGGACAAGATGGTGTGTAATCAGGCACGTCTGTTTGCATGCTACTTTTAGTTATGAGAGGAAGCCGATACTGATACGCTGGGGAGGAATGCAACATAAACTGTGTGACTCTCAGTAAATTCATTGTTTTCAAGATGTGAAAAGTCACTGTGGCTGCATTTTTGACTTTCTTTCTTTCTTTTTTTTGAGAAAAAGGTGTTCCATCAGCTTGAAGGTTTTTAAATATGTATTGCTTACCCTCTTGGCCATAAACTTGCTTTAGCATGAAAAGGACACCATTGATTTTTCAAACTTCAATTTTTACAAAAACCAAGTCTGTTGATATCAGATGAACTTGTAAACATGGCACTGCTGTTCTTAGGCATTTTAGACAGTTATGTAATCAATACCATTTGCTTCTTTGGAATCGATTGTGGCATAATTTGAATCAACTGGTAAGTTGTCCAAAATAAATGGCTAGGCCATTACTTGGCTTAACTGTTTCTTGTTTTTAATAAAAATCTTGCTCAAGTCTTTTGCACCAAGCTGCCCACATCTTCCATTCCTAAAAATACATTTCTCTTATGTCTCCTATCCACTCGAGCAAGCACCTCACTTCTCTATTACAGCCCCATGTGGTGAAAGATCTCTCTCTATCTGGTGTCTCCAATCGGGCACCCTGGGGTCTGGTGGCCACCTGGGTGGGGATGGGGGGAGGGAGAGGATAAGCTACAGACTATCAGAAATATCAAAACTAAATATCAGAACTAAATTAGCAGTAGAAATGAACCCTTAATGCCCAGGCATCCATGAGAACTTCATAGACTAGTAAACATGATCCAAACACAGTGATTTCCATGCTGACAATGTGGGGTTTGATTCCTGTGTCCCAGTCCTGGCTCAGACATTTATCAGCCATGTGACAATGGAGGGGAGGGACTTCACTTCTCTGTGTCTCATCTGTTAACTGAAGACAGTAAGTGTAGCAATAGTTAGGCTGATCATATAATTGTCCAAACCAGGACCCTCTGAAGGTGAAAGAGGGTGCTATTAATAATTATGGTAAGACAACAGGCACAAATAGGGGCCATGCACAGACAATATTGATGCATGGTGGCTTTGGTAATATTTTCTAACCTATGTGGTTGCTGTGAAACTCAAGCCAATAACATGTGAAATTAATTAGCCAAAATTTGGGCATGATAATGTCAGTAAGTATTAGCAATGTGAGCAGGGCTACTAGTCAAGGGGTCCAATCTGAACAAGGTCAAAATAAGAAGCACTGAGTAGCTTCCAAACTTGGCTCTGCATGGAGGTTGGCTGGCTTGCAAGGAGATCATGTTTCAGGGTGGGAGAGGATGCAGACTCCAGACATCAGCTGAGGTATTGAGGTGACTTTCCAGCATGGATGGGGTGGAGCAGGAAGAAGCAGATGAAGATCAGGCTGCACTCCTGTAGAGAAGCTGGAGCGAGGGAGAGGAATAGGATCTGAAGCTTCACCAGCCACACTGACTTCAAATTAGGGGCAGATGGAAAGCAAAGGGGAGTCCCCTCACCCCCTGCCTCCAACGAACGTGGTTTGTTCTATACCTGGGATCCCTAATCCTCACCTCCAACTTCAATATCTACTCTAACCTCAAATGCCTATGCCCACATTTCCCTCTAGAGAATCTGCTCCTCACTAATGCCACATTGCCTTTGGGCTTTTTTTTTCTGAACCAGCTTTGCCTTGCTACTGTCCTATTGCTTTTAATTACTGCATTATTTTCCCCCTCCGACATTGGGGTGATCTTGGCTGCCTCCCTTTTCATTACCATCCATGTGCAACGGGCAACAATGTACAGCACAGCTCACATGCACCTGCTGATGGTGGACAGGAATCAGAGAGCAGCCCGTACTGGGAACACATGTGTGACCCAGGGCTTGATGCCATAGGAAGCTAATCTTAGGAATGGTGAGCCCTAGACGTGAAGTCCAGAGCTGCTCGCAAGTCAAGGAGAGCCAGAGTAGAAACCAGAAAGAGTCATTTCCAGGCATGCAATGTGGTCCCTAGCCACGGAGAGGATTTCTAGATCTGAAGACAGATTCCCAAAGGGAAGACTGGTGTCCAAAAGAGAATGAAGATCCCAAAAGGGCTCCAGAAGAGTGAGCAGGATACGAATGTGTAGGCGTAGAACAGGGACAACATTCTGCTAAACAAACATGTCGCTGCAGCTGTCTCTTGTCTCTGTTTTCCCTGATGTGGATTCCAAAAGCTGTGAAGCTCTGTACCCTCCAATCTCCCAGTGACTTGTAAACACATTCCCGTATTTCAGTTCCTAATGTCACCCCACCCAATGATTGTTCTTAGCACTTCTGATCTCATGGTTTTCCAAGAGCCGGGCAGAAATGACCTGAAAAATGGCAATCTCTTAAGAGTTCTGCCGATTGTTAAGTTTTCCATATATTTTCTTAACATTTGCTTCTTTCGCTGCTTGTCTGAGTCAGCATGAACAGATGAATAAAAACGAATGAATAAGTAGTCAACGAACTTGCTAAAGTGATTCAGAAGCATCTGGTTTTTCTTGGCTCAGCACTTTGGTATTATTTGTATTATTATTGTTCTTTTAAAATATTTACTCAACATCCTCCTTACACTCTCTGTGGTGTCAGAGGCAAAGGAAGCTTCCCCTCGTCAGACCTTCTCCTCCAGCCCCTTGCTTCATGGACCATTTCTCTCCCCTCCACTGGCTCCTTCCCTTCAGCAGCATGAAAACTTCTCCCGCATATTAAATAAACAAACAGGAGTAAAAACCTCCTCCAGCCTTGAAATCTCTATGGCCACAGCACTCTCTTGCCTGCTCTCACAGGCCAACAAACAACTGGAAAGAATCATCTAAAGAACTTGATTTCTCTCCTTCCTCTTCTCCCACTTGCTCTTGACCCAGGGTGACTGACTGTTGGCATTCACTCGATGGCACCCCTCCATCCAAGGGTCACCAATCAACCCCGTGGCATGATTTTTATAAGGAAAAGAGATGGCTGAATACATCCTTTGATTATTTTGTTCTCTTACAAAAGTGTTGCTCTTGACTTCTCATTCAGAGTATGAAATTTCGTACGAAAACCTTCCTCAGGGTGGCTTCGAGTGGTTATTCTAGGAAATGAGGTTCAGCTTAATGAGGTGTTAATATGTCAACTTCCTTCCTCTCCCCTTCTTTTCCTTCCTAGTAAACATGAAATGAAGGAAGGGAGGAAAGAAGGGAGGGAGAGAGGGAGGGAGGGAGGGAGGGAGGGAGGGAGGGAAGGAAAGGAAGATGTTTTCTCCATTTAATGAATATTTCTCTATTTAATAAATATTTACCAGAGGCTAGCCTGTGTCAGCCCCTAGGGACAGAGCACTGAACACAAAGACAAAAGATCTAGCCCCTTTGGAGCTTGCATTCTGGTGTAAATCACAAATAAAATATGATCCCCTCTTAAAAAATATGATCTATAAACACCAGAAAGGTATTTTTGGTGGCTTCTTTAGCCTAAAATGAGCGTTGTCTGGTTTAATGCCAAGAATTTCAGATAAGAAAAATTAAGCCCGAAGAAGCAACTTTTCCCAAGGTCCCCAGCTGAAGAGTTGCAACCTAAAAGCATGCAACGGGAAACATTGCAAGTTACTTTACTGCATGCCAAGCCTTGGAAAGGCTCAGGGATGGATTGAAAACTTTACTATGTGTGATGTAACAGGTTCCCTCTGATCATTTTTCTTGACTGATGTCACCAGGCACTGAAAGTCACTGTGGAATTGGTAAGTGACCTCAAATTAAAAGATGATGATATATCCAAGGATAAGAGAGTGTGACTTTTCATTTCATTTACGTTGTATGCATAAATACAGCTGTCTCTGAGGAGCAGATTCGTGGTGAGTTTTCTGAAGCCACAGAAGTTATGTCCTACCATTTATAATAAAGCATGGGATCACTCAAGTCACACACACACACACACACACCATTACTTGCACGGTTACTACAGTTTCTAATGGTTTGTGGGGCTGGTTTCTTAAGAACACAAGGAAGAACCCATGACCTTTGGGGAACTCCTAGTGTTTGGAGATATGTGTTCTGTTTATTAGAGTCGTTAATGAAATTGTGTTTTCCACCTCTGGAGGACCAAAATGTAAGTGATTTAACAAAGGAAGAAACAACCCACATTTTCCTTCCTCTCTCTTCTTTTTCTTTTTTTCTTCACTGTGGTAAAAACACTTAACATGTTTTAATAGATTATTAAGTGTATACTGCAGTATTGTTATCTATAGGCGTGATGTGATACAGCGGATCTCTAGAACTCATTCCTCTTGCAGAACTGAAACGATATCAATTGATTAACAACTCTCCCTCTTACCCTCTCCCAGCCTACTTTTTGTTTTCTTAAATTGACTTAATTTTTTTAGAACAACCCAGGCCACCTTTAAATTGTACGGATTGAGTACTTCCTGTACCCACCTCATGCAAAGGAATAGTGTCAATCCCGCCAGGAGGCCACCAGAATTTCAACATGTTCCCAATGTCTTGACGGTCTTTGTCAGCGTCAAGGTAGGATGAAGGGATTGAGTATGGTGACTCCGTGAGCTAGCCACAGCTTCTGTCTTTCCTTCAGAAAAAAGGCTGCGAAAACAGTGCTCTGGCTACTAGAAAGAAGATCAATCACTAGAAACTGTTGTGTTAATTTGGCATCGAAGGAGTTAACCTCCCAAAATGATTTAGTGCTCTTTTGCGTCAACAGTGGGCAGCCAAGGATTATTAAGGGCAGTGATATCTTATCAGTATTTTAAAGTCATTAGCTCTAAAGGAATTGGTTAGCTAGTAATAGAAGTAATAGTAGTAGATTTCAGCAGTCTTTCATGGTATGTGTATGTCTACGGTAGGACAGACAGGGGCAGTTAATTCGTCCACAGGAGTTAGTCATGGTTTCTCAGAGGCTAAAGTATTTGAGCTGTGCATGAAGGATGAATAAATGACACTTGAGAAGTGAAGTGAGGAAAAGCATCTCAAACATACAAAGCTATGTCCCTCATGATGGCATTCCACTTTTGGAGGCAGATGCCACATCTCGGCTGAATGTTGAAATCTCTGAATACGGGCACACCTGGCTTTACTGCATTTCACAGATACTGTTTTGTTTGTTTGCTTTTTGTTTATTTGTTTTGCTTTGTTGTTACAAATGGAATGCTTGTAACAACCTTGCATTGAATAAGTCTACAGGTGCCATTTTTCCAACAGCATTTGCTCACTTCATCTCTGTGTCACATTCTGGTAATTGTTGCACTTTTTCAAACTTTTTCAATATGTTATTTGTTATGGTGATCGGTGATCAGTGATTAACAACTCACCAAAATCGGGATGATGGTTAGCATATTTTTTAGTAATAAGGTACGTTTTACATAAGGTATGTATGCTGTTTTTTTAGGCATAATGCTATGCACACTTAATAGACTGCAGTTTAATGCAAACATAACTTTTTATATGCATTGGAAACCAAATAATTCATTTGACTCACTTTATTGCAATATTCACTTGATTGCAGAGGGCTGGAACCAAACCCACGTGATCACAGAGATATGCCTGCGTAAGTGTCGCCCCCTGGTGTCCGTGATGAAAAGAGGCGTCAAGTGCAAACATTCAGCCTCTTTGCCATATTGTTTTAGAAACATGACCACACTGTTATCCTCAGTATCATTTAATCGTAGCATCGTTACTCCAGACTTTTGTTTTTAAATGGCATGGTGTATAAGAGCAAGCACAGACCAAGAACTGCAAATAACAACCACATGGGGCTTTCTCCACAAGTTCACACGGAAGTAAACCTGCTTCTTCTTCTTTGATGACAGACAATAGAGTTATTTCCATTCATTTCTTTGCCCTAAGAGGCTGAGATTTCGTTAACTATTTAGTTGTCCTTAACTTATGAGTATACTGGGATACAGAAAGGTTTTTAGTGACTCCTTATCACAGTATGACATAGCCACACCAGCCCGTCTCAGAGTCGGTCATAAGCTCAGGCAGACAGACATGTACATCCTATGCAGAAGGAAAGAAACCAGCAGATGGCATCTTGTTACCCATGCCTCCCAGAAAGAGCCTGGAGTATTGTTACATGCTCAGTACACACCAAAGAATTGGTATGAACTATATCAGTGTGGCTTGCCTTGGTGTGGACAGGTAAGAATGAATGAATGACTAGCGAAAGATTTGAGAAAATGATAAATATCATCTCTATGTAAGAAAGGAAAGAGAGTTCAGGAGGTTAGAGTTTCAAGGTAAAGTTTGAGGTATACCTCCTCAAGGAGAGTTTGAACTCCCTGTTGGTGGGAGGTTGGCCTTACTTTACCATTCCACCAGGATATGGATCTTAGGAAAAGAACTACCTTTAGAAGGACCACTTTCTCAATTAGAATCAGAGAAAAGGCCCACAATCCTGAAATTAGGCTTTCTTGGTTTTGTTGACTTTTATTCAAAAGTGGCACATCCAAAGCCACAGAAATAGTTTTCACTTATTTTAGTTTCAAATGAAAGTTTAGAATAGTCCTTTCTCCAAATTTTATGGAATGGAGTTGTTGGTATATCATTAGCATTTTTGATCCTCAGTGGCCTTCACTGTCTGCTAAAACCAGAAAAAAAAAAGATCATCCCTTTAAAATTCTATAATGTGCATTTATTGTGATAATATAGGGTCAATGACTCCAAAGCCACCTTGGGGAAAGAAGCCATGTTTTCTTGCATGAAATGCTCAAAGGCCACTGGAATCTTATACCTTCTCCTCAGATCTAATTATAATAACACTCCTTGTTAAGTTCAGTTTGGCCTACCAAATGTAAATATCATAATAACAAAATCAAGGAGTTATTTAATAATCATAAGAATGATGATGATTAATTAACATTGCTTGAGCATGTCCAGCATTTTCGCATTTAATCTGTGATGCACGTGTATGATGATCCCTTGTAGTGGGTTAAATGGTGTCCCTCAAAAACACATGTCCACCTCCCCATCTCTGGAACTGGTGAATGTGACCTTATTTGGGAAGAGTCTTTGAAGATGTAATTAAGTTAAAGATTTTAAGATGAGACCATTCTAGATGATCTGGGTGGGCCCTAAATCCAAAGACAAGTGTCCATAGGAAAGCAAGGTGGAGGACACACAGAGAGGAGGAGAAGCCATGTGAAGATGGGTCAGAGATTGGAGTGATGCAGCCACAAGCCATGGAACTCCTGGAGCTACTGGAAACTGGAAAAGGTAAAGAAGGATTCACCCCTAAAATGTTCAGAAGGAGTGCAGACCTTCTGCCTTCTTGATTTAAGTCTTCTGGTGTGTGAAAGAATAAATTTCTGTTGTAAGCCACCCAGTTTGTGGTAATTAGCTGTGGTAGCTCTAGGAAACTGATGCATCCCTATTTTAAAGCTGAGAAACCTCAAGCTCAGAGAGGGTAAATAACTTCCCAGGGCCCCACAGCTGTTATTAATACACGTACGGTAGAGCCATGTTTGAACTCATCTTTCTGACTCAAGAATATGGGCTCTAAGCATAAAGCCACAGGCCTGGCTTAAAAGTTTAGAGAGCATTTATTTTCCCAAGTGAAAAACAAGAAGGCCTGGTGTGCTGATGCAGTTTCAGGGTGGACCCTTCCAGCAACTTCCTGCTTCCAGAATCAATTGTTTGCATTAAAAGAGCCATTAGGGTCTACCCATCAGCAGTTCATACCTCACGCGGCCTTGCTTCCCAACTCAGGGATAAGGCAGTTGTGCACTTGGCCCTAAAAGGGGTGATCCTGGCCTTGCTTTATTTCTCTAATCATATGGATGATCATCTTGACTTAAGCTGGGCAATAATACAAGAGGGAATGAACATTAAATTAAATCTATAAAGAGCTTGAAATCAATCATGCCCTCCATGAAACTAATTTTAGAAAAGAGGTCATTAGATAAATTAGAGTCAATTTGGAAGTGAACTGAGAAATGGAACTTCATGTTCTCTTTAGAAAAAACCTTCTGTCATGAGATAGAATTTTCATTACCTTACATCAGAGGAGTACAGTTAGTTGCCATAGGAGAACTACAAGTCTCTACAAGTAGCCAAAGTAGCGCTTTTACGTCCGAGGTGAATGGGCCCTGGCTGCTCCCCCCACCCCGCCCCGTGGAGAACAAGAAAACCCCATGCAATTCTCCATCGGCCACCAGGCAAGCTCTCAGGGATACAAGGACATGATTTCAATCACTGGTAAATTCAGTGGAGGGAAAAAGATCTTTAACATGTAAAGTTCTGGCAATTCCGATTGGGCCTTCAGCAGAGCAATGTTGATTGAATGTGAATTACTCATGGATTGGCACCTTGATTTTTGCCAAATTGCTCCATCCCCTGCTAGGATATACCTAAAATCCTCTGGATCAGTGTCTTAATTTTTTTCTATAAAATTTTGTTTTAAAATAAAACTGTATGCCTTGACCTTAGGTGACACAGTGTCAGTTGCCAAAAATAGAGTGAAAAGTAATTTAAAAATAAAAGGACAAAACTAAGTCAATGCTGCCATTTCTACCCATGCCACGAATTCTAACAACCAAAGTCTAAGCCCAAACCCACACTCTCTTTGTAAGAAGGGGGAGAATAGCAAATGTTAGGCAGGTGGAAAAGCCAAATTGAATCCAGACTGAGACTTTATCATTGGTGTAATCAAGAGTACTGAAAAAGAATAAAAAAGAAAGCATCTTTTCACAATGTGAGTCAATGGTTTTTTGGTTTTTCTTTCTTTGGGGGGTGAGGGAGGGGTCGGTGTTATTTAAAGCTGTGTGTGAAACACCTGAAATAATCTTGGGTATGATCAGCAGTACGCAGTTCACACTTTGGGAAAGAATACTAATTTTTAGGCGGGGGGTAGGGAGGGAGGTAAGATAATTTTCCAAAACAGTCCACATACAATCTATGTATACTTTAAAAATGTGATTAATGTAAAATCCATCTTCATTTTTTTCTCCTTACCTCTGGACTGTATGAACTGTTTCTACAACTTCCATTTATTGCAATCTTTGCTTGAGTGGCATGGGTTACTGTAAGATCCCCTAACGGCTTTTCTCACTGCAATCTTTCTCTTTTAGGTTAAGTTTACAAATTCACTTATATCACAACTTCAGTTGAAAACCTCCAAACCTTCCTTAAGTTTATCAGATGATTCAAAGGAGGAGCAAAGCCTTTGTTAATCCAACTCTTATCTACCTGGTAAGCTAATAGTTTCCTTGCCATGTCTTAAATATTTAAACACTCACTCATTTGTGTTTTTGCTCCTACCACTTTTTGCACTTAGAGTTCCTCTCAATTCTTCCAATCAAAATGTCACTCATTTCTCAAAGACCAGCTCAAAAACGGTATTTGCTGAGGCCCTGTGATCACAGTTGTTCCTCTGTTCTGCATTCCTTCCTATTTTCTCTACTATACCCATCACACACTGTCCCGACAAGAGTTGTTTGGACATACTTGTTAGTTGTATTGATAGTTTTAATTTTTGTTCCAAGAAAGAAAAACCGCAAGGAAGCTCCAGCCACTTAGGGTTGGAGAAAAATATTGATGGATATAAAAATTGGCATCTCATATTGTTTGTATCTTCTCAATGTCAATGATCTGTGCTTAAAAAGTGTAAAGCAAACCTTGGAAAGGGGAAAATAAAGCCCCCAGTCTTAACAGAGGATTTGCTGCCCTGAGGATTCAAACTCCAAACCCATGAAATTACATTATGGTATATTACAAGGCTCATTCACCTGCAGTTGGGGATCTGAGGGTATATGGACAGGCCAGAAGACTTGGGATGCATAAACACATCACAGAATTTATAAAAAAAAAAAAAACACGAAATAGATTCTGCAATCCCTCATCTTGCTTTATGTTTATTTCCAGCGAATTTCTAGAATGGACATTAACAGGATGGTTTGTCAGCTCTTGGGAAAGGAAACATTGGTCATGAAGAGTCACTACAGATCACTGACATCGAATTGGGTCACAATAATCTTGTTTCTTTTTACCTGGGCCAGAGCTAGGATGATTGTATGAATTTTATAAAGGCAACTGACAAGACCCCAGAGATGTCTTTGTAGACATAGTGGAGGGTGGTTTCTAGCAATGAGTATTAACTGCTCTCTCGGCTCTGTTGAATTAGACAAATGCATGAATGGAACATGTGACAAGGTTAGGGGGCTGGTTTTGTTGTAGATGACATAAAGGTAGAAGCAGGAGTAATTAATTGGTTGACATATCCAGAATCCAAAATGTTCCCACACACAGGCTAAGTCCAAGAAGATGAACTTCAATGAAGATTAAAAGTAGACCTTGATTTAAAGTTTTTAAAAAGTCATGATGATACAGAGATGTGATTTACCTGCACCTTCATGACAAAGACCTGGATATTAGTATAAGCTAACATGTAGTTAAGTTGTATTGGCAGAAAACCAGTATTTACCATAAAGGTGATGGTAATCCCGGTTTTCTTGGCATTGATAAAATGTTGAAAACAGTGTGCAGCTCTTCGTGACAGAGTAGGAAGGATATAGACAAATGACGACCTATTTGGAAGAGAGTACTGAGGACACTGAACAATGTGCATAAGGAAGTTCTAAAGAGTGGTGATTGGATTTGGAAAGATAAAACTATATAAGGCATGAGAATTGGTATAAAAAACTTAAAAATGGCCACGTAAAAAGAATTATGCCCAATTAAGAGCATGACCAGTGATATGCATCTCATGCTTTGAGAAACTCTTACCATCTATTTTAGTAGTAGGATAGGAAAATAAATATAACTCTCCATGTACAGCAAAAACAGTATGCTCCATATAGCCCAAAGGAGTACATTTAAAGCCACTGCTTGAAGTCCAGAGAGATAAATTCTAACTCCACATAATAAAGAATATTCTAGAAATAAAAGTTATGGAAAAAATGGAATTAGCCATCTTGCCATTCCTTCAACAACTATTTTTGAGTGAAGACTCTTTGTTAGGCACAGTGTTAGATCTTGGGTAACTTACACTTGTTCTTCGGAGCCAGTAGTTTAAGCCAATACCTTATGCTGATTTTACGAAAATATTCATGTTTTTAAAAGATACATTAAAATGTACCTATTAGGTTTTATGGTTTTCAATAATCAGCTGTAATTTTTTCTCTCAAAATCTAAGATCTCTTCAGGCTGACCAAAATTTCACTGGGTAACTACCTAAATTTCCTTAGAATTAGCAGTTAGGAGCACTGGTATCACTTCCTCCATCAAACTGTACAGAGCTATTACTATGTACCAAAGAGTGTATCACAGAGCTGGTGGGATCATGAAAAAACATTCAAGACCAGCTCTCCAATCTTACAAATAAAGAAACAGAAGTGCGATGAGGTAAGTAACTTCTGTGGTGCCATACACAATATGAAAGCATAGGTCCCCTGAGTCTGTCCTTAGTGTTCTATCTGATACTCCACCAGATGTCCAGAATGTTCCTCACGCCACTGTATGTTGACACAGAGACAGACTAAGCTGAACTCAACAACTACAACTATGCCAAATAAACACCATTGCCTCCATGCATAAACCATGTCTCGCTTGCCACAATGCTTACACAAAATGCATGCCAGAAGGTATGCATTTATCATGCTAAAATGAAGACTCCACTGTGGATAGATTTGTTAAAAGATTTCAATGTGGTAATCTAAATGACTTCAGCCTCACATGATGTTATGGGGCCAGCAGCCAACCATAGAAGGACAAAGTTGGGAAGTGAAGATATGGCGCCCTCTAGGGAGAACTGCTTGAAAAACCAAGTCCATTCCTAAGTAAGGGGTCACAAATGACTGAGTTTAAATAGTCCAGTAAAAATTTCGTGTCACCATAGAAAGTTTTCCACTAAAATTAGTATTACCAAATTTAAAACATCAATCGCTGAATAAAAATATTAAAAATAGTGGATGTTAAGCCTTGTAAGGGAGAAACCTACGCAGGGAAGCAGTCTGAAGAATAAAATAGTCTCAACTGAATTTCTAAGTTAGTATGCTTAGGGAATTTCCCTCTTTAAGATTTCAAAAGCAGGAGTGTAAAATATCCACTGCATCCATTTATTTGCTTCAGCCAAATAAGAGCTTATTTTTGCAATCATCCTTCCTATAAAAGATCTGTTTAATCTGCCCTGGTGTGTCCCTGCAAATCTCATTTCACCTGGGTGGCTTTTGGCAAAGACGAGCAAGTCTGCAGAGAAGAAATACAGATGGAAGGGTGTGAAGGACACAGGGACAAAGGCAACTCCTGGGGTTTCAAAAAAGTCTGGAAAACTATATTCAGAGTCTATATTCTATAGACTATATATTCTATATAGAAATATATTTTATATATATATATCTATAGACTATATATTCTATATAGAAATATATTTTCTATATATTTCTATATATAGAAAACTATATTCAGAGAAAACTCTCCAACAGCAACTAATTCGAACTGGCCATTTAAAGACCCACCCACGAATGTTCATTTTGACTCAACAGTATGCTTGGGTTGTGGTCAAGTCCCTCAAGTGGATGGGTATGATTTCTAAGAGCCTGAGAAGGGCCTCTGTATTGCTCTCCTCCTCTTAGCTGAGACAGTAAGATTCCTTTAACAGGCATAGTTGTTAGTTAGCTCTTGATAAGTGACAAAACACCCCAAAACTCAGTGGCTTCCCAAACAAAGCGACCATTTTTTTTATTATTAAGGAGACTATGAGTAGGCTGGGGATTCACTCATGTGTCTGCAGTCAGCCACAGGTCAGCCAGGCAGCTGTGTGAATCTCTGGCAGACTCCCCTCTTTTCCATAAGCCTCATCCTCCAGAAGCTAACCCAGGCATTTTTACAAGACAAAATCAGAGAACAAAAGAGGAAGCAGAGGTACTCAAGAGTTTGTTCAGCCTCTGTATGTGTGTCTCATTGGCCAAAGTGAATCAGAACACCAAGCCCAGAGTCAGTAGAGGAGGGCACCTCCAAAGGGCCTGGACAGAGGGAAGCGTGAAGGACAAGGATGTTAATGCAATTTACCAGGAGAGGGGACAGGATCTTCTAGGGTCCAACTAGAAGTAAGGCACACACAGCCAATACCTCAGACAAAGGTACACATGCTAGACAGCAGTTTCTTTTGAGGAGTACAATTTGAGAAAAGGAAGGAGGACCAGCAAAAGAAAGTTTCAGAAGGGGAATCCAGGGAGGGTATAATCAAGTCAACAGCTCTAAACCTTACTGCTCACCAGGATTGCCTGGAGGGCTTGCAGAAAAACACATTGCTGGACCCAGCCCAGCATTTCCAAATTAGGAGGTGATGGGTGGGACCCGCAAATCTGCACTTCTAGCAAGTCCCCAGGTGATGCCCTTGCTACTGTGGGAAGGGGTAGTGGGGCACACACTTTGGGAACCACAGAAAGCCTAGGGGGTGCCTAGAAAGGGTCTTCAAGTACTTATTTGTTCCAACATCAGTTTAAGCACTTTGCCTTTTGGTTTAAGTCGACAGTTCATACAGTTTTGGGAGTCATCATTTAAAATTTTTATTTATTTCTACTTTTTAAATTTTGGGGGCAGGAGTCAACATTTTTAAAGAATGGAATGGAGTTAGGAATAACGATTCAGTCTTGAAAAATGGATAATGAAATGAAGACAGAAGTGTTTTATAGGACAGACATCAACGAACAGCTCAGGAACAGTAAGTTCATAGTACTAAGTCCTGTGAGACTTTTCTTGCAAAGAAGCATCTAGCTTGTATTAAATAGACCAGCTAGTAAGAGATACAGCACAGCAAGCTCACATGGACCCCAGCATCCTCCGGGCCTAAATAAAACCCAATGTGAGAAAAGAGCCCTCTATCTTCTCAGTTGACGAGTCACACACTTTGAACGGAAATAGAGTGAAATATTTTAAGTTTTAGAAGCAAGCCTGACCGTGACTCACTCTGCCTAACATCAGGACATGCTTTTTCTGATAAAGTTAAGTAGGGATGAAAAATATTGATATGATACCAGTCATAGGATATGTGTGTGTTTAGTCCAGATTCTTGCACAACAAGCAAGTCTTGTCAAATGATCGGGTTTGAAGAAGGGTTTGTGCTAAGGAAGATTATCACCAAAACAGCAACAACAAAAAAACAATGTTACACTAGCTGCCAGAAAGGACCTGGGGTTTATATGGGAAGTAGGGAAGTCACAGGTAACATTTTCCTTCCTTGCTTCTGGGAAGAAATTTAAATAAAAGTATCATATCTGCCATACAAACAAACCTGCTAAAGGTATTCACACCAGAATTCCAGCTTTTTTTTAAAGATTTTATTTATTTATTTGAGAGGGGGGAGGGGTAGAAGGACAAGCAGCTCCCTGCTGAGCAGGGAGACCTACATGGGCCTTGATCCAAGGACCCTGGGATGATGACCTGAGCTGAAGGCAGATGCTTAACCAACTGAGCCACCCAGGTGTCCCCAGAACTTCCATCTTCTTCTTCTTCTTTTTTTTTTTTTTAAAGATTTAATTTATTTGACAGAGAGAGACACAGCGAGAGAGGGAACACAAGCAGGGGGAGTGGGAGAGGGAGAAGCAGGCTTCCCGCGGAGCAGGGAGCCTGATGCGGGGCTCGATCCCAGGACCCTGGGATCATGACCTGAGCCGAAGGCAGACGCTTAACCAACTGAGCCACCCAGGCGCCCAAGAACTTCCATCTTCTTAAAGTGATTCCCTTTCATTAACCAGAGAAGAAAGGGGGTGGAAAATCAAGTTAGCTTAAAGAACAACTGAAAATTAATCTAACACAGCTCTTAAAGCTTGTCAAATCCTGAGATTAATGTCACCAGCCAACAGGAGAGTAAACAGAGGTCCGCAGTTAAGACTCCAGTACATGTATGGCTTTCCCATATAATAAAATTGTTATGACATAGTTTTCAAAATGAAATGCATTCATTTAATCCTGATCTTTAAAGAGTAAAGAAGACAGAAGGCTCTCTGCCCTTTAGCAAATATGATCAGCCAAGTCAAGTCCAGAGCGGGGTGGAGTTGAGTGAGAGAAAGACTTTGGGGCTTGCAGGGACATCTGGCTACTGGCAGGGAGGCCATGTAAATATGCAAATTGGCACAGGCATTATAAAAAGGCACCCAAAATGTCAGGCTTTCAAAGAAAAGTCTAGCTGCTTTCAACTACAGTGTGAGCTCTTGGACCCAGAGTCAATATAGCCTAAGCTGTTTTTGAGACAAGTCCCACTGAGAATAGCTCACTGGAGCAAGCTCAATGCAGACATGCATCTAAATGAAAAGTAGTTCACCAGCACTACCTGGGAGAAGAAAAATCAACTGCCTTGCAAATTCATTCACGAGGAAGGAGGACTTGAAAATGATTTACATAGTACTATCACTATCAGTAACAATTCAATATATGACGCATCCCCAGATTTCTCAAAATGAGGCCCCACTCACTGAGAATTTGAAATTCACAGTAGTGGGAAGCAAATGTCACCTCTGAATTCACCAAGAGTACCGTGAGGCCCGCTCAACCTGCAGAGGTCATATGTAAAGCCCAAGGCTCTCCTTCTGGGTTTCTTGACTCTGCTCTGGACCAGACAGTAATGGACAGTAATCAGCCATGATCCTTTCACACGACCCCCAGGTTAAAAGTATCCTTAATTATCTCTTTGTGAAATGAGGAGTTCTGGAAAGCAGTTGGAGGCACGAATTATATAATTCATCCAAAATAGACTTCCAGGGGCACCTGGGTGGCTCAGTTGTTAAGCGTCTGCCTTCAGCTCAGGTCATGATCCCGGGGTCCTGGGATCGAGCCCCACATCGGGCTCCCTGCTCGGCGGGAAGCCTGCTTCTCCCTCTCGCACTCCCCCTGCTTGTGTTCCCTCTCTCGCTGTGTCTCTCTCTGTCAAATAAATAAAATCTTTAAAAAAAAACAGACTTCCAAGTTCATTTTATTTCAGTACTAATTTCCTGCTAAATTCCATCTGCGTCCTTTTATTTATTTTCGAAATAAAACAGAGGAGGACAATTCCCAAATCCTTTTATCTACTTGTGTAACGACAACTGTTTTCTCAGTTTTATCCTCAGCTTTCAAACAATTGTCGTGCCAAGAGAAGTTGGCTTTCCCATTAGATCCCAGAAGGCGACAGAAGCAATGTCACCTTGGAGGTGACAAGGTGCTCCCCATTCACAAAGCCTTTATTACACTGGATGCTCATAACTAATACTAAAAACAAAATAATAATATGGTTACAAATTACGAACACTGTATAAAAGATAAAATGTTAAAAATACTTGCTTTTAAACAAAATTAATCTTTACAAAAACTCTAGAAGGTAAGTGTGATAACTGTCCCCATTTTGACAGAAGAGAAAATTGAAGCTCAGAAAAAGGTTCTGTCAGTTATCTTGCGTCACACAGACTCTACCGTTCCTGAGCCTTTACTGCACATCAAAACATCCAGAAACTCATTTTCCTACTAACTACAACAGAGTTAAATAATGATTCAGTCTTGATGAATACTCTGAGTTCATTCACAGCAAGGAACATACGCAGATAATTTCTTTGTTAAAGTCAATCGCGTTCCGTTTTACTGCACATACATGGAATTTTCAGTATCCTAAAGAAAAATAAGAAAATAATCATTTACATGTGGGATAACCAGCATTATCAAAACCCCCTGAATATAAAGACCTCTGATTACTCAAAAGTGCATTTATTGGTGCTTGAAGAGTTAAATGTGCTGGTATGAAAAGTATGCTGAGGCTTAGTGTATTTCATTTTTTAATTTTTTAGTGGTTTTTTTGAAAGATTTTATTCATTCATTCATTCATTTATTTATTTATTTATTTATTTATTTAGAGAGTGAGCGGGGGAGGGGTAGAGAGGCAGAGGGGGAGGGAGAGAATCTTAAGCAGACTCCCTGCTGAGCACGGAGCCAGACACGGGGCTCAATCTCACAACCCTGAGATCATGACCTGAGCTGAAATCAAGAGTGAGACGCCACCCTGGGACCCCTGAGGCTTAGTGTATTTTCAAGTATTACTTCACAGAAACCACTCCAGGAGGAATATAGTTAAACCCCATTCATTAGTCTGTGTTTCTAACTGGCCAGATCATGAACGGAAAATTCATGATTTTGATATGAATAAAATTACGTAGGTCACATCATTGCAGCCAAAGTGGAGAGTTGGCCCATGTGCATCAATCAAGCTAGGGTCTCAAACTGCTGAAATAATAAACCCTCCCTTGCTTCATTGTGCTTGGTTTGGGGCAACCTAATTTATCTGTGTCTGACATTATTAAAGAACAGGCATCAGGGATGGCATCCTAGGGGCATCTGGGTGGCTCAGTCAGTTAAGCTCAGATCAGGTCATGATCCCAGGGTCCTGTGATCGAGCTCTTCATCAGGCTCCCTGATCAGCGGGGAGTCTTGCTTCTCCTTCTCCCCCTTACTCCTCCACCCTGGTTGTCCTCTCTCTCTCTCTCTCAATCACTCTCTCTCAAATAAATAAATAAATAAATAAATAAATAAATAAATAAATAAAATCTTAAAAAAAAAAGAGATGGCATCCTATATGTGTTTAATGCCAGTGTTTGAAAGAGGAACTTAGTTTCCTGGGGTGCTCTTCAGTTCAATCACTGACTCCCCAGAACCACCGAAGATGTCATAGAACTGAGATAGGAAATTCAGCAGAGGCTGCAAGGCTGTGTGTAGGTGTGTGTGTGTGCACGCTCATGAGAGAGAGAGGGAGAGGAGGGCAAGAGGAGGGAGAGAGAAGAAGAGAGGGATGGAGGAAGAAGGAAAGGCAGGAGAGGGAGAGGGAAGGAGAAAGGAAGGAGAAGGCAATAACAGGTGAGGAAAAGTAAATACGTAGCTCAAGAAATATTGAGCTTTCTAAAGTTTATTTATTTATTGAGACAGAGAGAGCATGGAAGGGGAGAGGGACAGAGGGAAAGGGAAAGAGAGAATTCCAAGCAGGATTCACACTCAGCGGGGAGCCCGACTTGGGGCTCAGTCTCACAACCCTGAGATCATAACGTGAGCCAAAATCAAGAGTCGGGCGCCTAACCGACTGAGCCTGAGCCACCCAGGCACCCTATATTGAGCTTTCCAAAATTTAAGAGGCTTACATATTTTTCTTCCTTCTCCTTTTCGTGTCCTTTAGCAAACTGCCACTTACACAACAGCCAAAATCTTTGGGAAAGACCCCTGTCTAGTTCCTCTTACCAGCACATTGTGCAAATGTCCTTTCTTTCTCAGACTCATCCCTGCTGGTTGAAGTCTACTCAGTGCTGTTTGTGCAAGTCCAGGGTGCAATGTGCTGTCGGGGCCCAATGACAGAACCACAGGGAGCCCTGCAGGACACTGGCTCAGCCCTGCCCCGCAGGAGACCGCCAGGCCTGGCAGGGAGCCTGGTCTGAGGTTCACAAAGCACACAGAAATCAAACCGCAGTTTGATTTCCCAATGGAAACAAATGCCTCCCTTTTCTCCAGGGCCTCAGTTCCTTGCAGAAAAAGTTTTTCTTTTAGTGAGAATATTCCACAGTAATAATGATGAGATTTTAAAGACATCTGTCATCAAGAAATCATCATTTCAGGATTTTAGATGTACTTGGGATTCTTTCCTCCTTAAATATGATTTATAGGGTATCAAACTGCATGACTAAACTATATTAGGGCATCACCTCTCCATCTTCACATATTATAGCATTTTTGGATAAAAGCCTTTTCTGTTTTTTGTAGGGAAATTTCCTTTCACTTAATTAGGATTTTCAGCACCTAAGCTGTTCTCAACACAGAGACACTCAAAATATCATTTCAAAAATTTCTCAGTGTCTCCAAAAGATATATGAGAAAAGCATTTTTAGGGTAACTATGACATTTCATAACCCTAAGAAAGTAGGTAATATCATTTAAAAATTGCATAAAGTCAACATATAAAAGTTATTTTTAAAAATACAACTTAAAAACTCATCAGAAACAAATGTCTATGGCAAAATAAAAAATCTTTACATCAAAATGTAGATTTTTTAAGCCCTCATTTTGCCTCTGGGAATCTTTTAAATGATATCACCTAGTTCCCAGGCTAACTAGATAGATATTTTGGGAGCCAGAACGATTTTCTTATATGTCTTTTGGAGACAATGAACATTTTTGAGATGATATTTTGGGTATTTCTGTATTGAGAAAAAGTTTAGTTGCTGAAAAATTCTAGTTAAGTGGAAGAAAATTTCCTTACAAAAATTAGAAAGGATTAGGGGCGCCTGGGTGGCTCAGTTGGTTAAGCGACTGCCTTCGGCTCAGGTCATGATCCTGGAGTCCCGGGATCGAGTCCCGCATCGGGATCCCTGCTTGGCAGGGAGTCTGCTTCTCCCTCTGACCCTCCTCCCTCTCATGCTCTCTGTCTCTCATTCTCTCTCTCTCAAATAAATAAATAAAATCTTTAAAAAAAAATGAGAAAGGATTTTTTTAAAGACATTATATTATAGTACATTATAGTATTGGTAAAATTACTAAGTATATTCTGTTTTGTAGTGGGTGAGATTAATCAGGTCCTATTTATTGTAACTGATTATTGATGTATTTAGATTAATATCTGTAATTTTAAGGTATCTACTAATAATGCCTTTTGTTTTTTTCTATTACATGTTCAGTTGAAATGATGTTTTAATTTTTTTTCTCCTCTGCTGGTTTAGAAGGTCACCATTGTATTTCTCTTCTTCATTTTACCACATCTGAATTCATCGTTTTTTTCTCTCTCATATTTTTAAATTTTTTAAATTTATTTTTTTTAAAAGATTTTATTTATTTGTCAGAGAGAGAGCGAGCACAAGCAGAGGGAGAGGCAGGCTCCCTGCTGAGCAAGGAACCCGATGTGGAACTCAATCCCAGGACCCTGGGATCATGACCTGAGCCGAAGGCAGATGCTTAACTAATTAAGCCACCCAGGCGTCCCTCTCTTTCATATTTTTAATCTCCTAATGTCTCTGAATTTTGTTTTGTGTGAATTCAGTCTTTTTAACACTTAAGTTTTCTCTTGAACTGGGTCTAGTCTGAAGTTTATTCCTTAATTTCAGGGGACATCACTTTCATTTCTACGATTTCCAATTGGTCCCCTTGCTCTTGTCTTTTTATTCTTTACACAGTCACTACCTCTTCCTTTACTTCTTGAAGATTCTAAAGTAAACTCCATTATAAGGGGATGCAAAATACTTTAATGTGGTTTTAATTTAATTGGTGATTGATCTCTATCATCTGCCTGTTCTCATCTGAAAGATGAATAAAAAGCTTTGGCTCCTGGGGAGAGGGAGTCTGGTGTGGAGGGTGTCATTTGGAAGTGAGCACTTTATAATTATTTGAGATTTTCTTCATTTACTGTATGATACAAAATTTGTAATAATGATCTGCTTTAAAAAACTTACTAATATAGTCAATAAATAAAGATACAAAAGTAGAAACAGTTTTTGAACAGGACCTGGAAGATGGCCAAAATATATTTCATTATTTTCACAATAATGCAACGTGGCAGTTTATATGATTGAACTTTTATTAGATCACTGCTCTTCAATGATGGCAATGTTTTAGGGTATTTTTAAAGCTCCTCTGGATTGCATTACTATTTATATGTAATCAGAACCACATTCACCTTCCGATTTTTTGACTGAAGGGGGCACTTCTGTCAGTTTTTGTCTTCCTCATATGTGCTGAAATTTTAGTCTGCAGACCAATCTTGAGTCTGAGGATGGGGCCATCCCACTTTCCTTCCCGGCCTGGTGACTCCATCACGACGTAACTGGACAGACCCAAGACCCAGGTCATCTGGTAGCTCGGCCATGGCTGGGAGGCTGTGTTTTAGGAATATGGCTTCCAGGAATGGCATGGGGTAGCAGCTCTTCCCAGGCCTTTTTAGGGGAAGAGGCTCTCCAATTCCTTGGTTTCCAGAGTTGAGCCTGGTCTCCGATGCCTGCCTTGAGTAAGGAACATTGAATATCCATTGCTCAGAAATACTTAGGCGGCAAGGATATTGCCTCTGAGCGCTTCTATTTTTATTTGAAAGATTTTAAAAATCTTTACACTTGGTAGGGATAGGAAAGGTGGAGGGGAAGCCCTGAAATGTCAACTAAATGCAAAAAAATGTCACTCACTAGAAAAAAAAATAATCAGCTAAAATAAGAACATTTTGGCCAGAAATTTCATTCAAACTCTTCAAGGTTCAGTGTCCCCATCATAGAGTTTCTGTGCAGCTTAAATGAGATAGGATCATTTTAAGATAATCCCATCTTAAATTTCTTTGCAAACTATAAAAACACAAAACATTATGTTCTATTTATGTTTATAATCTTGTCTATCATGGCTGCTTCATTAGAGTCGGGTAGCTTGAACAGGTCTGCTAAAAGATTTCTCCCTAGCATATGATGTGCCTTTTTTTTTTTTTTTTTTTTTTTGCGTGAGAGAATGCGAGTGGGGTGGGGGGAGGGGCAGAGGGAGAGGGAGAGAGAGAATCTTAAGCAGGCTCCATGCCCAGTGCAGAGCCCAACAGGGGCTCGATCTCAGGACCCTGAGATCATGACCTGAGCAGAAATCAAGAATTGGACAATTAACTGGCTGAGCCTCCCAGGCGCACTTGATTTCTAAGTGTCTTACTATGACCTTTTTGATATAAAATATGCAAGTAAAAATGAAAAAGTAGTTGTCTACATATCAAGATTTTCTGTTTTTATCTGAACTTCTACAACATATAGGACACTTCCTAGATTTAATCTCAAAACAAGATCCACTTTTATTAATAGATTATAATTTGTATTTGTCTAGAAGCTTTTGATCAAAAAAGAGCAATTTTCATGTTTCAATTTGATATGAGAAGGCATATATTTTATTAGAAATCTAGAAAGTGGCATTATCTAAATGTACATTCTTTCCCAAATGAGAAATCCTCTTACTGACATTTTTAATTTTATAAGCGCAAGCCCAAAGAAGACTAAAACCAAGACAAACTTTTGAAAGAATTTCCTAATCAAATCTGTGATCCAGTCATTTCATTTTTAAGAAATGGCAAGAGTGGATGGGTCATTCGGTCCAGCTTTGGGCCTTTGATATGCATTGCCAAAGGCCGTGCATTCTGGTAAGTCAAAGAGGTCAATTTAGAATGCAATCAACCATCTGACTTTTATTTTTGAAGCTAGCTGAGCCACTGGCGGGGGGGGGGGATTTCACTATTCATGCAAAGAATTATATGTTATAAGGAGAGAAATAAAAATAAAATGATATTGTGGAGAAAAAGACCGAGAGAGATGGACACAGACTGACTCATTGATCTGGGAGTTTGACCTGGTATGCCATTTGGGTAAGACAGCATGAATACTTCTCCAGCTCATCCATTTTCTTTCAGATTTCTAAACAGAGTCTCTTAGTAATTTTTTCTGCTTTGTCAAAAAAAAAAAATGTGGATAGTACTGTCTAGCCAAAGAAGCCAATAACTGGAGATATGCCTACTGTTCAAAAAAAGCAAAAAGTAAACGCTGGCCTTGCTGAATATGTTTAAGCTGGCTCTCCTTTTAGATCTCCACTAACGAAGTTAGGTGAATCATTGATGAAATCATCTAGAAAATTTAATCAAACAAAACCCTGTGTTGACTAAGTTATCCAAGTAATCCTGGTTTGGGCTATAATTCTATTTGTAATTGCATCTGTTCTTCCTTTTCCCTGCCAACAGAGAACAGAGGCCAACGTCTGGTTGCCAGCCCCCATTCCCTGCCTCTCAGTGTCAGTTACTCTGTTGGAATAACATGAATTCACAGTCCTGGGAGGGGGTGGCCCCCTAGGCTGGAGCTGCCCCACAACTCCTGTTTGACTGGTTTTTTCATAACAGAAAAAGGAGCTTTAAGGAATGCGACACCAATGTGACAACTTCCTTCCAAATGCAGTATTCATCGTTTTCAAAGAAAAATACGGTGCACCAAGAGACATTTTTCATAGGCATGGTTTTTAACAAAGTATTTGTCTTCTTTATTCTATTCTGTGTTTCATATCAATCATTGGGACTAACTCGTCCATCTCTGCTTCTGAAGAGCTGGCAGGGAGAAACACGGATCCAGGGATTGGTGTGGAGGGAGCCTCCCATCCTTGCAGGACTGAATTAGGGTCTGAGGGAAATGAGCAATGTGCACCCCATCTTAACCATGGCTCCCCTTCTAGGACGGCGTTTGTAGCTGGTTTCATAGAAGGGCAACCTCCAGCAGATGCTAAAGCTGGGGGAGCTCTAGGTCTTTCCAAGATGTCATGTAAATGTCTGTAAAGCTTTGCTACCAATTAGCAGCTATCTATTTTTGAATGGCTGTACATTTTCTAAACCTTTCTTTCTGAATTGCTAAGAACATGTTGGTGATTACATAAGAGAGAAAACAGCCTGATGGGTTAGGACCCAGTGTAGACCAGTTGTCTAACATTTTGTGCCTCAGGTAGTCCGCTTGCACGGCCCTCCAGAGCCTCGGGGTCCCTGCTGTTACGTGTGGGATATGAACCAGTAAAGACTGTCACCCTGACCACACGATGTGATCCTTTCCTGAACAGATATGGAGAAATACCACACTCCCCAACTAATACAGGCTCTGGGTTTCCAAGATCTGAAACAGACTCTCATGGTTAACTAAAAAGAAGACAACTGTGAATTTGGGGGTTGGCAACTTCAAAGCTCAAGAGATCGTGGTTTAATTTTTTTTTTTTTTTCCTGGCTAAGATACAAATCCTCAGGCCAACCCACTTCAGTGTCCCATGCTCCTGCCTGGTTTTCTTCTTTATACCCATTTTTGATCGTCCTGGCTTCCCCTCCCTCCTGGCTCCCATTTGGTTCCAGCTGTTCCATGCTTACTATTTTCTGTCAGACACAGTGGCCTGCTGCCCATTTATCTGATACCAGATCTTCCATTTTGAAGCAGAGGGTTTATCCTCTCATTGCTGGAAGCTCCTTCGCAGACACAGCCCTTGGCTCTGGCATTGGTATCAGGCTGGAATGTGAGGGTTGAACAAAAAGATTAAAAGTTTTTAATGTTCAGTTATTATTCTGCAAAGCATGATCTACTGATTTCATGACGATTAACCTCAGGATAGGCAGCCAAAATCTGAGTATAAGTTAGGCAAGTTCCCATGCTTGCAGTCAAGCTATGCGACCAACTGACAAAGCTAAACCAACAAGCTAGAGTTCCGAAGACACGGGTGTCAATTACAAGCATATCTGCATCCATATGTTGTTCTTGGACCTAATTCCTTGTGGATCTAGCTCAGTCACAGATACCGACTCAACATATATGTAACTCTTTGCCTAGGTAGACAGAGCACTTCCGTTTATGGCTTTTCATAATTTGAAATGGCCAACAATTCCATGTTATTTTTCTCTCCCGTTCTAGAACACTCACATTAATAATGATTCATAAGTGAATAGTCTTGAATCAATATCAAAGTATATAATATTTTTAAAGGAGAGTCATAAAAATTGTAACCATATGCCATTGACATTTTGTTGAGAATAAGACACACATTTATGTTCGTCTGTTGTCGATATAGGCTATAGAGCAGAACAAATGAGTCACAGCAAAGACCGTGATAAAATATGGTGAGCACATTGGCAAAACAGTGGAGGAATAATGAGCTAATCCTGAAGCAAAAACGTACTTTCTGCCACAAACAACTTAACCCAGCAACATAGAGCATTTTAAAAGCTTCTTTCTCCTACATTTTGTTTATTCTGATTGTTCTCCAAAAAAATCACACTTTATGACATTATTTGGATGAACAAAAGTGACACTGACTGCTCAGATATATTCTGGGGGGCTTCTCTCCTCTGACTAGATGTAGCTATTTTAAGATTGTAGAAGACAATTTATCAATTTAATGGCAATCAGGAGATGATGTAATTTTCTAAAAACGTGTGGCAAGCATCTCAATAGGAGATGAATGAGGCAACACTTGCTATCATTTAGGACAATCTCCACCTTCAGAAATCCAATTTCTGTCACACATTAGAGTATTTCCTCCTGGTAAGGAAAATGAAATTGGTTTAGAATCCTAAGAATCTTGTGTTTCAGACACACACACAGACACACACATCCTTCTTGCACTTCTTTGAAAATAATTCCATAAATGTGATGGAATGCATAGTGTGACATAGAAATACATTATTTATATTCATTGGTTTTATTTTTTTGAAGATTTATTTATTCATTTGAGAGACAGAGAGAGTGCACACGAGTGTGGGGAGGGGGAGAGGGAGACAGAATCCTCAAGCAGACTCCCCGCTGAGTGTGGAGCTCAATGTAGGACTTGATCTCAGGACCCTGAGATCATGACCTGAGCCGAAATCAAAAGTCAGATGCTTGACCAACTGAACCACCCAGGCATCCCTATTCATTGGTTTTAAACACATCTGTAAAGATGTAACAATCAGCATTTTGTTTTTGGAATTACACTTTGGGGACAGCTGGGCAAAAATCAAGGCAGTCTGCTAAAGGGAAGGAGAGTTGGAGAGCTTTGCCTCATGCTGAACAACCACTGTGGTGGGGGCCATAAGTGTCCTGTTCCGCAGCATATCCCCCGGCCATCAAAGAACCCAATAGCAGTACTAGGCAGTAGAGTAAATCATCAGTTTCTCAAGCTTTCGTTTCTACCAAAGCTAAGCAGATACTCGTGTTTCCCTACACCAATCTATGGCCCTACGTCCTCACTTTGATTATTTCCCCATTCAGAACTGTCCTTAGTGTGTATTTTATTTTATTTATTTATTTTTATTTATTTATTTTTAAAGATTTTATTTATTTATTCATGAGAGACAGAGAGAGAGAGGCAGAGGGAGAAGCAGGCTCCCAAGGAGCAGGGAGCCCGATGTGGGACTCGATCCCAGGACCCTGGGATCATGACCTGAGCTGAAGGCAGACGCTTAACCATCTGAGCCACCCAGGCCCCTTAGTGTGTATTTTAACCAATCCGTTTGCTTATGAAGTGGCAGAGATGTGGGGAAAAGATCAACTCAGGGAGGGGCTTGTCCATGAAGACAAGACCGTTCACCCTCTGGGGTGGAGCTTCATTCTGTGTTGTGGCCCGGAGGACATTGCAAATGCCTGCAGCAAGTTCTGGCACAATCCCATACATTGGTTGATTTTAGCGTTTTCGAATTTGCCGTTTGATTTCCCTAATTCAGTTGAGACAGAGTGTAGAAGAAAGAGTCATGAGGTTTTGTTGTGGTGATTTTGTTTGTTTGTTTGATTTCTCTCCCAGCTCCTCTTCAACACAGACAAATTTAAGTGTGTGTGTTCTTCAGTATTCTTAGGGGCACTCCTCAAGATAAACAGTCATGTCAGTATAACAAAGCCGATACCGTTCCTTCGGGACACTTGAGTCAGTCGGAAGTTTACCGCAAAACAGAAGATGGGCCCCAGATATTTAATAATTCAGGTTGTTCTACGAAGTTATAAAAATTTTCACTTCAATAAGTTATTTATAATGGGCTTTTGTAGAAACTGCCTTTCCGTTTAGTAAGTGACAAAAGAACACAAATCAGGTTGGAATAACATTAAATTGCATTTTCCTAATTATGCATTTTCCCATTCTGCCCTAAAATGCATACCGTTCCAATGTATACGTACACACACACACACGGGCACAAACCATGTGCCCAGGCACAAACACACACAGTAGTTTACAAGAAAGTAGCTAAGATCGTGAGTTCTAGAGCTTGAGTATTACCTGTACCATTTAAACTTGTGTGACCTTGAGCCAGTCACCTGACCACACTTCCCCTGTCTCTCCTGATGGGTCACAGCGAGCTGCCTGCTGCCCTTCTACAGGTGTCTGTTCACAACCTTGACGGTTGACACTTGCCCACCGGAACCCATAAAACTGCATTCCCACACCCAGTTCCGAGTCACAACCCTGAGCGGTGACAACCCTGTAGCAGTAACAATGAGTCATTCTTCCATGTTACGCTCATTTGCCCAACCACATATCTTCCTACAAGTGTAAACTGTTAAACTGAAGTCAAAAAGAATCTTCTAAAAAGTACACACTGCCGCGAGAATTTGTACCTGGAAAAAGTAGAGACTTTGAAATGTATCTCTGACTTCCAGGCTGGGAAGTAGTATACGCTACAACTCAAGTGGAATGAACTGGACAGTTTTATGCTGTATAATTCAGTTTGACTTAAATAAAATGCTTGCAGCAAAAGTGCTTGGGGCCAGAACACTCTGTGTATCCCTAGATTTGGGCAAAGTCCAAATACTTGGAATTTTCCTATATGGAGACACCTGCTTGCATTTATTGCTGTGAATCTCATTATGAGGATGTTATACAGGACACTCACATAGTGACTAATGAAGGCCAGAAGCCTGATGATGGGAGGGCACTGTTCCTAATTACCAATGTGGTGTTGAGAAAATGCTGATGAGACTTCAATATGTAACTTAAATAAATTCAACAAATTTCCTTCTACCAAAAAACCTTCCGTGCTCACTTCGGCAGCACATATACCAAAAAACCTTCTAATCATCATCCTACCTTTAATTTTTGAAACCCTTGCTGATATGACCTCAAATCTCCCAAATGTATGCTAAATTGTCAGTGTGGAAAGGAAACAAGAATAGCTCGTAAACATATAAAAAGATGCTCTACTTTCAAAAAAGGAAATGCAGCTGAAAACAGCAATAGGATGTTACTATCTTACACCCAGAAAACCAACAAAAATAAAAAAGTCTGACAATACGTGTAGTGTTGAGGAAGCGCGTGTGAGGGAGGAAGAGGGCACAGTGTTTAGGGGAAGTCTGGCAGCATCGCTAAAGTTGTAGGAGGGCATGCCCTCCAGAATCCCCCGCACTTAGGCACCAGGAGATTTGGAAGAGCAATTAAGGAAACAAAACAAAATGGAAAAAACCTATAAGTCCAGCCACAGCCATAGCTGTTTCAGGAAAGTATCTCCAGATGCTAGAATTAGTGGCAGAAGTCTGAGGAGAAGCAGGGGAATCTCAGAGGATCTCCCCACAAGTTACTGGTTAGCTGCCGAAAGAACTGGATGGACAGAATGCTTGTATCCTCCAGATTCATTTGTTGAACTCCGAATCCATCAATGTGATGGTATTTGGAGATGGGGCCTTTGGGAAGTAATTAGATAATGAAGGTAGAGCCCTCACAAATGGGGTTCATGTCATTATAAGGGATGCCAGAGAGCTTGCTTCTCTCTCAGCTTTATGTCATGGGAGCATACACCAAGGAGATGTCCATCTGCCGAAGAAGAAGAGGTCCTCACCAGACCCTGGATCTGTGCGCACCTTCTTTTTGGAATTCCAGCTTCCAGAACTATGAGAAATGAATGTTTGTTGTTTAAGCTACCTGGTCTATGGTATTTTGTTCTAGCAGCCCCAGCTGACCAAGGCAGGAACCTAGTAACTTTATAGAAGATCCGCCTGGCAAACACCATCACAGCTAAGCGACCAGTAATGGGACAAACTTGATAGCATGTCTCCCCAGCTAGCTGCAGTGAGGACATGCCATGGCCTCTGTGACATATGTGCCCCAAACAGCATAGCTGGAGTCTAATCAAAAGAATGCATCAGTCTAAAACCAGACTGAGGGCCAGTCTACAAAGAAACAGGCCTGCGTTTTTCAAAAACGTCAAGTTCAAGAAAGACACAGAAAGACTGAGAAACTGTTCTGGGTCAAAGAAGACCAAAGAGTACATTACATCTAAATGCAAGGTAATCCTTGGATCCTGGACCAGGAAAAAAATGTAGTGGGTCAATTGGTAAAATCTTAGTAAGGTCTATGAATCGGATATTATTATTGTGTCAATGTCAATGTCTTGATTTTGATCCTTATATTACGGGTATGTAAGAGAAATGCTTTCAGAAAATATACCTGAACTACTTTGAGCTAAAAGGGCAATATGAATGCAATTTTTCTCAAATGTTTCAGAGAAACAATAGTATGTGTGTTTGTGTTAGAGAGAGAGAGAGAAAGAGAGAGAGAGAGGGAAACAGTGAGACAGAAAGAATGGTGAGAAAGAAATGATGATGAATTTGAAGGGTGATAAAATGGTAACATTCGAGGAATCTGGGGGAGAGGTATATGAGATTCTTTATACTGTTTTACACACAAAAAATATATATTTACACACTTTTTTTGTAAATCTGAATGTTCTTCAAAATAAGAAAGTAAAAGGTAAAGCAAAGCAGGGAGCTGATGAGCACATAGTGTTCAGGGGTTCCCTATAGGGGAGGAAGGAACTTGGGATGAAGAGAAGCAGAGTGACCAGGGTCTGGTGGGTGATCAGGGAAGGATTCCTTGAAGAAATGAGTGAGGAGCTGAGGAAGTGAGCAGCTGAGGAAGAATGGTGAAAAGAGCTTTCTGGGCTGGGGAAGAACAAACACAAAAATCCTACGGCTCACAGCTGCATGTGGCATGCCAAGTGTTCAAAAGTGGCCCCTGGGCCTTTAACCCAGGCAGCAAGGGGATGCTGGGGTTTGGAGCTGTTAGATCAAAGATTTTCAATGTTAGCAATAGTGGAATTTAATGTCTCTGTATTTTTCCCAGCAAACAGGATAATTCATAAAAATTTAATGTATAATGTAATGTGCTACTAGGAAAAATGTTTAGAAATGGTAAAATGTTCAGGAGCTAAAAATTACAGTGAACAATGATAGGGTGTGTTCTTCAAAATATAAAGAAATCAGATTGAAACATAATGTTTCCTTAGAGTTGCATCATGCCATTGAAAGGCAATTATTAAAATGGGTCTTTTAAAAAAAAAATCTCTGAACCTGTTCCATTTTCTCAAAAGCACTGGACCTGAATGCTGGGCTATTATTTCCAAAGCTAGGTAATATTTAGGCTTCTAAGTAGGGAAGAGAAAGATAATGCCATATTGTTCCTCTTGCATACAATATCTGCAGGGCACTTCCCTTTCAAAAATGACAGGGAGTGGTGAGCACACTTCAAAGAACTGTAAAAGTGTACATGCATCTCCCCATCCATCAACCAAGAGTGATTTGTTACATTATAATGAAATGCTGTAACTATTGAGGTGAGACAATGAATAATTATAACAAAAAATAATCAACATGTCCAAGAAGTGCTATGGAAATGCAGAAGAGGAAGGGACTGTCTGTCAATGGCCTCAGGGGAGGGTAAGAGGTGAAGGAAGAAATGAGTTGGATCTGGAAGGCGAGTAGGAGCTGAACAAGACAAGAAAGAAAGGCAGCGTGCTCTGAGCAGCTGCTAACATGCATGGCATACATGGGAAATGCCCAGACCCTTGAGTGGCTGTAGTGCAGGGCAAGTTGAAGATAGAATCCACTAGAAAGTGAGGCTGGAAAGGTAGGTTGGAACCAGGTGAGATCTGATCCCTTGGGGAGTCATCATGCGCATTAGCAGCATTCAGGAAGAAATGAATCACGATCCAAGCTGTGTGCTCACGAGTTAATAGAGGTGGAGTGTGGAAGGTGGATTATAGATAGTGTGAGGAGATCAGAGACTAGTTAGAAGGCTCAAGGATATTGCCCAAAGCCAACTTGGGAAAGAAATCACGAACGACTAACCTAGATCACTGAGGTCAGAGAGATGTTTGAATTATTTAGGAGGTAGCACTGCTTGTACAGGGAGTATGATCAGATGTGGGGTGGTAGGGAGGGGGTGGGATTAAGCATGGTTTCAGCGTGAGATTAACTGGATCAACTAAGATACGAAACTCAGGAAAAAAGAAAAACAGATTTATGAGGCAAGAAAATGTGTTAGCCATGGATCCTGTTGAGTTTGAAGTCACTGAGGGACTGCTGCGCCATCAAGGGGCAGAGCTCAGATGCAGAGCACAAGATGGAGATGGAGCTGAGAGTATCTGTGCACAGATGAGAGCTGAACCTGTTTGAGTGGATAAATCCTGTAGGGAGGTTTTTCAGGAAATGCAGAGAGAAGAATGTCTAAGGCTAGATCCCTGGTGAACCCCAACAGTAAGTGGTCCATTCTCCTTTAAGATATTCCATGAACTGACAGTATATTGAGGAATACTTGATCCACTCTCTGTGACCAAAAATGTACTGAGTCTGCGTCTCTCCTTATTAGTGAATCAAAGACGCCATTTTGAATAAAATTGCGTGTGTTTAATGGTTCATTTAACTATTAGGCTAAATGATAAAAGATAACGGATAGTTTCAGCCTATCTTTCTGAGTCATGGTCATTGAGCCAATGTACCCAAATTATAGGCAGCTTGTCTGGCTCTGACCTGCAGAGTATGTAGTCCCACCTACCAGGCTCCACAGTACACGAAACTAGAGAGAATATGGAGAAGGAAGTTCAGGGTCTGCTAGGCTTGAGATCTCCCACAGATCAAGCTACTCTCCTACAGACAAGATGATGAGGCTTGGGCAGAGACTGAGCAGGTTTCAGACAGAGTTCAGATTCTCCTGAATGCCCAGAGCAGGCCCCACAACAGTCACATCTGGTGATAGTCTCTTGTCTACTGAGTTACAGTGATGCCCATTCCTAGGCACCTGGGCACGGAAGCCAATGAGCAATGTTTTCCTTAGATGGGTGACACCTATGACAATGAACATGAATGTACCTTAAGGAACTCGTACACGTGTTATCATTTAATCTTCATGAGAACTGTATGTCTCCTTATTTTACAAATAGAAAAGCTAAGGTTTTTTAGCTTGATCAAGGCCACCCTAATAGAAAGGGTTTTGGAACTGAACTCTGATCTCCTACAACAGACTGTTTCCTCCACTTCATAGTAGGATCAGAAAAGAGTGCTTGGGGAGGATTTGCTCCCTTAAATAATCCTTCCAAGTGTGTTTGTGGTAGACTCTTCTGAGACGCTCACATCGTAATCCCCAGAACGTGGGAATATACTAACTTTCATAGAAAAGGGGACTTTGCAACTGGGATTAAGGTTAAATACACTGAGATGGAGAGACTATCTGGGATGATCCAAGTAGCTCAATCTAGTCACATGAGTCCTTAACAGCAGAAGAGAAAGGCAAGCAGATGTGACCCATGAAGAGCTTGACCCACCATTGCTGTCCTTGGAGATGGAAGGGGCCATGAACAAGGAATGTGGTGACCTCTAGAAGCTGGAAATGGCCCTCAGTTTATATCTAGCAAGGAAACCAGAGCCTTGGCCCTATGGTTGCAAGGAACTGAATTCTGCCAACAACCCAAATGAACATGCAGCAGATTTTCCCCTTAGAGCCTGCAAAAAGGGATAAAGCCCTGCCAACACCTTGATTTTAGTCTAGTGAGAGCCCTACCGGACCTCTCACCTGCACTATGGTAAGATAATACATCTGTGTGAAATTTGTAGTAACCTTGTTACGGCAGCCATGGAAATCTAGTGACTGTGTTTGTATGTCTACAAAGTCACAAAGACCCGGACTGAGTCAAGTTCCAATCACTTTTTAGGACACCAGAGATCACATGCCATCACTCAGATCACAAGGCACCGTGCCAGCTCACAGACACAACTGTACCTTTCCCAGCACTCACAGACCAGAGGCACACAGTTTCAACCTGCCACCAAAGCTAAGTCCCAGAGTCTCGACAAAAACAGGTAATACCGACCTCACACGCTCAAGAAGTACACCACACATGTACTATTTAAACTTCTTTGAAGACAGTGCTCTATTTGGGTTGAAGGCTTATTCACTTTTACTGGGGAGTCCAATGGAGATATAAGCAGAATCTGGACTTTGATTTTATGATAGTAAATTATACAGAAGGCTGCAGATGGTGCACTGAGCTGAAGGACAAAAGGCAATGGTTTTGAGATCATCCGTGGCCTTGCTCTGTGACCCTGACCGTATCCACTGAAAGCTCTCTGTGATTCAGTTTCCTTTTCTGTTTTAGACTAACTTATCCTTCAGGTCTAAATGTTTATAGTTGTAGGATGCCAAGACACGTGGTGCCAATTCTCTTTCCTCACTCAGAATATGTATTTCATGTGGCGTTGGTAGACATGAATGCCAGAAGAAAGAATCCTTAGGACAAAATTGAGCTTGAATCACTTAATGCACATTAAACATTTAAATATTTGGCATTAGCTTAAATGTGTGTCAAAGAATATTTTTGTCAACAAATGTTTTAAATAAACACACCAAAAGTTGTTACTAGTTGTTATCATGAGTTTTTTCTTCATTATTTTCTAGGTTTTGAGTTATTAAGTTAATAAAAGCCACGAGAGTTTAAAAAGTACAGATGTAAAAAGAGACTATTAAGTGAAAATTGGATTAAAATAAAACCCACACGGAGCAGTTATTATGGTATCTTAAAACTCCCTGACCTAAAGGAAAAACACAGAGCTTTTAAGAACTAAAATAGCACAAACATTCACTGATAAGATCATATAGCTTTGATAATATATGAAGGGTTTTCTTGAAAACCTTCCATATGGGACTTCGAATGGACTGCTGTCAAAATTCTGTTGCCCACGCTTCCTGAATTTTAATCCATCATTTTCTGCACCCAGCACAGAGTTGTATTCTGCCCCGGACTTGTGACTGCTCACAGACTCACTGGGAGTGACAGTAACATCCCTGGCCAAACAGTGAGCCCAGGGAGGCACCCACATGGGAAGGAGCTGACATTGGAACAATGATAACACCTGCTCAGCTGAATCTTATTTATTCGAGAGTACACATTCATGCCAGCCAACACTTAATTTCAACTCAATTTATGGCTACGGAGCAGATACTATATGTTGATACTTGATCGCCTAAGGATTTCTTCTCAAATGTACCCAGGACCTTCTTTACTGCAAACCAGGCACTTAGATTTCCTTTTGCATGTCCAGCCTGTTCTTCTGGCATGTCCAAGGGGAACATGCCTTCTTACGCTTAACAAGCATTTAGTAAACATCTACTATGTGCCAGACATTTTGCTGCCCTGGGAACATGGAAACCAATAACCATACTGCCTATCCCTGAAGGCCTCTCGGGTATTGGAAATGTGCAGGCAAAACTACGCTTGGTCCTCCTGGTCTAGGAGAGGCAACAGGGACCAGGGTCATGTAGGCTGTGGTTAACTGCCAGAGATCAGACTAGCTACCAGTAAAGTGATGAAACATGATCCCCGAGACCACTAGTCTCCCATTTCTATGTCCTTTTGTCCCAAGGGATCCAGGCCCTTTCCAAGGTACACTTGCTGGGGAATGGATTTTCCCTTTGGCCTGAATTTAAGTCAATAGCTATTTTGTGTATTTAAGGTTAATCTCCAACAGCTGAATGAAATACTCTGGACCTTTGGGGATCAGGCTGCTGGGTGAACAATCTCAGAAAGAAGACTCTGCTATCTTTCTAATACCTATGAAATCATACTAGGGCAGAGACAGATAATACTACCTTTCTCAGGTGTGAGAAGGAGGTGATAGAGGCAGAGGCAAAAAACAGTGACAAAGAACTAGCAAGAGAGAGGTTCTTGCTTTTTTGTTGGCAGGGAGGTGTAGAGCTTGGAGCAGAATTCAAACTCCCCCCCCCTCCTCCCCCCACTCACCTATATTCAGGGCATGTCGGGGCTAGGAGGAGCTTGGCCAGGTCTGTAAGCCAAAGACCAGGGCACAAGAACTGGAAAGTTCCCTCTCCTAACGCAGATGGGTCTTTCTATTCTCGGAAGGAAGGCAAAGAGGGAAATGAGACTGCAACCTTGCACTGGAGCCTCCACTAGGTTGGAAGAACCTGTCTCGCACACCTTTGTCACTGCTGACTGTCCTTTTGCCAATTCTTATCCCCTTGGCCCGTCCTGTGGGTATATGAACAACCATTCCCTCCATTACATCCTCGACAATCACTTTGTGCTACCATTTTCATCAATGAAAAACAAACTTGCTTGTAGCCTATTTGAACCAATTCTTCTGGTTGCTAAAATCAGATATCTTAATCAATAATGGTGTTATTAAAATGAAAAAAATATGCATATTTTAATTCTGTATGAAAACCTCTTTAAAAGAATAAGAACTCCCTAGGTTTTTAGAACTAAAGCATCCTTAAAGGTCTCAGTGTCTAACCTCTTTTTTTTTAAATTTTATTTTATTATGTTATGTTAGTCACCATACATTACATCATTAGTTTTTGATGTAGTGTTCCATGATTCATTGTTTGCGTGTAACACCCAGTGCTCCATGTAGTACGTGCCCTCTTTAATACTCATCACCGGGCTAACCCATCCCCCTACCCCCCCTCCCCTCTGAAACTCTCAGTTTGTTTCCCAGAGTCCATAGTCTCTCATCAACCTTCTTGTTTTAAAGACACGGAAACCCAAAGAAGCTTAAAGTCTTGGTCAAGGTGGCACAACCTGGAGGCCACTGCTTCCTAATGGCAAAGAAGATACATCAGTTTTTTGCTTTTTTTTTTTCAAATTGATTGGATAACAGCAACATAATGGTTTTGACTTCAAAAAACTGAAGTTAATAAATGAACCTTTTGCGGTAGCACTCAGAAAGGTCCTGAAAGAACCTCTCTGTCCGTATTTTGCCAGTTGGCCAGTAAATTTTATCACTAGTATTTTCACATACAGGGAGACCTTATAAGCTATGCATATAGATATGCTTTAAAGCAAACTGGAATACTTTTCATTTGGAAATGAAATCCTCTTTTGAATAAATGTCAGATTTTTATTTTTATTTTTTTAAAGATTTATTTATCTATTTGAGAGAGAAAGAGAGAGCGAGCAGGGGGAGGGGCAGAAGGAGAGAGAGAGAGTCTCAAACAGACCCAACACAGGGCTTAGTCCCACAACCTTGAGATCACGACCTAAGCTGAAATCAAGAGTTGGATGCTTAACCGACTGGACCACCCAGGTGCCCCTAAATGTCTGATTTTTAAATAAATAATGTAAAAGCATAAACATAAATAACTTCAAATATTAAGTATCCATATTTGAATTTTTTTCTTCAAAAAAGTCACTGGGCTTTCACATCACTCTTCATTTTTGTGATGGTTACTCGGCTGTAAACAATTTTCTCATTCTAAAGAACAGTGACAAAGGAACTTTTAAGAGCTAATCAAATTAACAATGGATGTTCAAAAATAATTTAATTATTACATTTCATTGAGTAGTAAATTTTGTTTAAGTTTTTTGTTTGCTTGTTTGCCACATCAAATGTTCACGCCTGTGTTCTTTATATAGAATGTGTGATTTGAAAGGCCAAAGTCACTGGCCATTTTGACAACCTTAATTAGCCACTTAAATTGGTAATTACTAGAATAATTATATAAAGAAAAGATCATTGTGCCATCGTAAGTGGTGTCATCTTTTTAAACAGACTGCCCTCCAGATCCTATTGTTAAACTCTGCCATTTTGGTGTTTAGCTTAAAGAGCTGCCAAGCTTCCCAAATTCCATGTCAGGAGAGGTGGTATGTTGAAACTGAATTAGAAAAACTGACTATTTTCACATTTAGCAGCACAACTAAAGGAACTTTGCCTAATTTGGGTCCATTAATTCTTCTAGTCTCAGAGGTGTTTCCACTTCAATCCAATTGCAAAATATTAACATTTTCAAAGGCAAGTGTTTTTCTCTATTGCCACTCAGTCACATTCATTAAATTTTATTATTTCTACATCATTTAATGTAGGTCAACATGTCGCGTCCAGCAAACAAGCATTTCTTTCCAGCTGATTGACATTGAAGTGAAAGATAAGAGCAAACAAATCTCACTTTAGTGGGAAAAAAACCTCTCATTTGTAAACATGAGCATCAAAACCAAGACTACAGAAGACAATGTAGCAGATGTAATGCTGCAACCCAATTACTCCATGCTTATTGTGTCAGAAATGTATTTCTATAGAAGAAGAATCAAATGATGCCCCTTTCAGAGTTGAAGGAGGCTTTGTTTGCAAAGCTTAACCCACTCCTAGGAAAACGACTGAGCACGGACACAGTGTCCAAAGCTGGAGTCATTCCTCATATCCCGCATTACTGAGAAGTCATGAATGAGGAATGGTTGAGCAGAGCAAAAGTGGCCACAGGTCTTCTCTTGTTAAGAAGCTCCTTTCCAAGACCTCTTCCTATGGCGAGGACTCTAGGGTTTCCTTTTCTGTCCTTGCTCTCTCTCGCTTGGATGCTAACTGCATGTGTAATGAGGCTTGCCTGCCTGCCCATCTGCCCGGGGGAACTGGACTGCAGGACGGAGCAGCTGTGGAGAACACCGGCTCTGGAGCTGGGCTACCTCCCTGTGGCTCTGGGATCCATCCGTGACTAGTCATTTGATCTGGGGTAAGCCCGACCTCAACACATCTCCTTCCTCGTCTCTAGAATATGAATAAAAATACTTTATTGTGTGCTTGTCATGAGGATTAAAAGAGATTGTAGGAGTCAAGTCCCTGGCACACAGGATGGGCTCACTATCTTTCCGGGTACACTGTGAAGATGATGACTCAAGGGACATCATTAGCAGACGCCGACAAACTGGCCATTCGTAAGTCATAATTCCATTACAATCGCTCACTAATGTGCAACCAGCCCACTCTCCTGATGCTGCTTTTAGCACTTCGTTTGCAGTGAAAAGGGAGACTCCCCTCCCCTTACTCTCATATAGTAAATAGAGTCTAAAAGTGGTGAAATAGACACATCTCTCAGTGGCACATATATCTGAAAGGAGGAAGTTTGGGAAAGAGAAACAAGAAATTAAATGAGTAAAAAGATCTACTTCGGGTGGTGGTCGGAGCCACGAGGAAAATAAAGGATAATAATGGAACACAGAAAGTTGCAGTGGAGGGAAGGCTGAGGAACATCCTTTCACTTGGTGACCCAGGATGACTTCCCTGAGAAAGTGACATCTGAGAATCTGACAGAGGAGGAGAAGCTGTGAGAACTCGGGCAGAGGAATGGCAAATGCAAGGACCCAATCATCTAATCCGCTAATTTCACAGATGAGAAAACGGAGATTGCTGAAGGAGGCATGACTTGGCAAAGAGTCACAGAGCCAGGGTTGGAATTCTGCTGTCCAGACTCACAGGCTCTGAGATTTCCTACACCAACGCCCGAATTGGCCAGATTGTTCAAAGTGCTCGTGGACAGTGGAGGAGAGGAAAGAGCAACCCAAAACAGGCTGAAAGACAGCCAGTCAAAGGAATCCTGGACCATATCATAACATGCGGGGATATCTAGATCTTTAACTCCAGAGAATTCCATCCTTAGAACATTCCTATGTGAAGGAGAGACATCATGTTTTTCTGAGACTCAGTGACTAGAAGAGAAAAAAAACAAACTTTCATGATTTTTTGATTCTAGCAATCAGATTTTCTGGAACAACCAATTATTTTCAAATCACTAAGGGTTTCAATGATAGCAACATAAATCTTATAAAGCAATGAAGAATCATTATTGCATGTCCTTCATGAGTTGTAGTGATCCTGCTTTAAAATTCTCTGGTAAGCAGGGTAACACTGGCCTCACCTTGGAACTCATCTTCAGGACTGTAACCTGGGTCAGAACTTTTGCAGATTCAGACTGCCTATTTCATATATGTTATGGAATTTTTTACTTAACCTGGAAGCTTATACTACAGTTAAGGTGCTGCGTGAAGGAGAAAATATAACACAAACGATCAAGGGACTTTCCAAAGTCACTTAGCAAGGAACCAATCCCATTTTCATACATTTCTAGGTGATCTAAACTTTATTTTTGCCTCAAGCAACTTTTTCCAAGAGTCACGGAATAAACTATACTGTATTGGAGCCTCACACAATTGCCTTTGACAGACAATATACTGCAAAATTATGGCTACAGTTGTAGCTTATTTTTTGTGTTTCTCAAATGTTAATATGTTTATAAATTACCAGAGGATCTTGTTAAAATACATGTTCTCTTCTAGTAGATTTAGTATGGGGACTGGGACTCTGCATTTCTAACAAGCTCCCAGGTGACCTATACTGCCCTGAATGAGAAATCACAGAAAAAAAAAAAAATGCCTTGTCTCTTGAGTCTCAGTATAAGTTAAAGTCAAACACGTATAGAGCAAATTATTTTCTTTTATACTGCAGACCTCTTAATCTCATGGCTGATCACGTTTTCCTTTTTGACTTGGCTGCTAGGAAACAGTCTTAGCAAGACTGTAGGACTTAATGGTTATGCACTGTATTCACTAATCCTTCTCCATTAACCTACTCTTGACAACATCTAACTTTCCTAATATTGCTTTTTTGTTGTTGCTAATATTGCTATTTACCCCCTAACTCACTATACTTTTTATTGTTGCCTTATACGCATCTTTGTTAAGACACTTCGAATAACTCCTTTGACTAAGAAAGTGGATGAAAAAAGAATCGCCACACAACCTAGTTAAATGAAAATATGTGCTCAAGGACACATGATGCACTGGAAAATTTCAGGCACTTGTTGGAGTGGGGTGAAGTGATTGAGATGGAGAAGCAGCCTGTCCTAGTCAGAAGTAGACTGGAGAAGAAATAACCCCACCCTCTTTCACAATATGTTTTTGGCTTTGCCAGATAGATAGCATAGCGATGGCTGAGCAAGTTTATATTTGAAGGACTTAACAATTGAGCTCTGGTTGCCGTAAGAGGGTTTAACATTATTATGGGTACTTGGAACAGCTTCTTCTCTGGCTTCTAACTTCAGAGGAAAGCTGGAGTGGGCAATGATAGGTATTCTCAATTATCAATGGGAAGGACAGAGTTCCACTTCCTTAGGTAGAGCTCACAATCAGAGTGCAACATCAAGCAAACTCAACTCCTCATGCCTTCCACTTTAGAGATGCTGCTGGAAACCACTACAGAACTGGAAGGGAACGCTCTGCTAGTTACTATTTAGGATGCAAGAGAGGTTCTTTAACTTAGGTGAGGTCTTTAACCCTCTGAGTCTCAATGGCTTCCTCTGTAATTTGTAACAATAATAACATCCTCATAGGATGGCTCTGAGAATTACACACTGAACTCCGTGCCAGGCACTTCGTGGGTTCTCCATAAGTGGTTTATCCTGACACATGTATTACTGCTCTTTCTCTTTGTGAAGCTTCAGGGAAAATCGATGTGAAGAAGACAGCCAAGAACCACACTCTTTTTTTTTTTTTTTTTGTCTAGAAGCTGTCTGATGCCCTGTTGTTACTGTTTATCTTCAAAGTCACTTTTGCAATGCACTTGAGAAGCAAGGAAAAACAGTAGTAGTTGATGTAATCAATAACATTCAACCTTGATGTTGTAAACTAAGTGTTGACTTCTTCACCATGCCAGGGACGTTCCTCATGAAGGAACACAAACAACATAAGCCGTGTGATTATGATTTCTGCTAAAGTGTAAACAGCCTTGTTATGAAGAACCCTGTCAAAACCAAACCAAACCTGGGCGCCTGGGTGGCTCAGTTGGTTAAGCGACTGCCTTCGGCTCAGGTCATGATCCTGGAGTCCCGGGATCGAGTTCCACATCAGGCTCCCTGCGCGGCAGGGAGTCTGCTTCTCCCTCTGACCCTCCTGACCCTCCCCCCTCTCATGCTCTCTCTCTCTCAGTCTCTCTCTCAAATAAATAAATAAAATCATTAAAAAAAACAAACAAAAAACCAAACCAAACCAAACCAAAAGAGACTGTGCTGTGGGTACCTAACAGATAGACCTTCGCGCCGCATCCTGCTTGAGCCCGAGCTGCAGACATTAAGACAAGTGTTCTCTTTTCATTATCACTTTCTGCATCTATCACTCACTCTTACTCCCAGCATATGACTTTTTGGAAATTCTAGTATCTCCCACACAAGTGTTTGAAGCCCCTCCTACTCTCAACCATTTACATATCATGAAATTCAGAGGAGAGGAAATTCTTCCTTCTGCTCCTGTAAACATGTTTACAGACATTACTTCTCAACTGAAGATCTTTGGTCTGTCAGAGGTTCTGCTTCTTATTCAAAGCTCCCTAAACTATCAAAAGTAGTATGATTGGAGGACAGAAGAAGTTACAAAATGTCAAAGGAAAGTGAGTGTATGGAATTTTTGTGATTACTGAAGTCAATACTGCCCTTTCTCAACCACTTACCCTTTATGCTTTCTGCGTACGCCCATACCGGGTAAGTACAATCACTTCTGGGAGAACGTTTCCTCTTTAAAAGAGGTTAATAAGCAGAAATACCACATGATCCAGTAATTCCACTACTGGGTATTTACCCAAAGAAAATGAAAACACAAATTCAAAGAGAGATAGGCACCCGATGTATATTGAAGCATTATTTACAAAAGCCAAGATATGGAAGCAATCCAAGCATCCATCCACAGACAAATGGATAAAGAAGATGTGAGATATATATATAACATTCCACTATATATATAGTGGAATATTGCTCAGCCATAAAAGGAAGGACAAAATCTTACCATTTGCAACAACAGGAATAGATCTAGCAGGTGTTATGGTAAGTGAAATAAGCCAGAAAAAGACAAATATACCTTATGATTTCTTATTTGTGGAATTTAAAGAACAAAACAAATGTACAAACAAAAAGACAAAAGCCTCTTATAAACAAAGAGCGAACTGGTGGTTGCCAGAGGGGTGTTTGTTGGGTTGTTGTATGGATGTTGGGTTATTGTATGGATGAAATAGATGAAGGGGAGTAAGAAGCACAAAGTTCCAGTTATAAAGGAAATAAGTCACAGAGATGAAAAGTACTATAGGAAATATAGTCAATAATATTGTAATAATGTATGGTGACAGATGTGACTACCCTTGTCATGGTAAGCACTGAGTAATGTGTAGAATTGTAGAATTACTGTGTTGCACACCTGAAATGAATGTAACATTGTATGTCATTTGTACTTCAATAATAAATAAAAATAAATAAAAAAGAAGCTAATAATAATAAAAAAAGTTAATAAAGTTAGTTACAATGCAATAGTGACTTGCAGAGGAATTTTTGTGTAACAACAGAGTAAATGTCATAAATGCATTCAAGAGTGCATGTAAATAAAGTGGTTCCCATCTGGGAAATACATAAGAGGCTTTAGGCAAAAGTTGACCAGATGATTATTTGTTCCTCAGTCTTCCATTTCTCTGACTCATGCCACCACGTTCCATAAATAAGCTCTATTTCTCTCAAAGTGACAGACCGAATGTGCTGTCAGCAGAAAAGTCATCATTTTTCTTTTGAAATGCTATCAAACATGTATGCAGAAAAGTGTACAAATCCTAGGTTTATAGTTTAATGAATTATAGAAAGCTATATAAATGAACTAATTCACGCAAAAATACAAATACACTTCATACATTTTAAAAGAACAGCTTCCTGTAAAGAATTTCTAATTAGTGGCATTACAACTTTGAGGCCAACATGGCATGTATATTCAACCAAAGTAAGAAAACACTCAATAAAACTCTCCCATTGACATGGAAGAAATGTTTCTAATCATTTTCAGCTGAGATTCTGCTCTAAAGAAGCTTGCTTTGTGGGTCTACCATGAATGGGGTGTCTGGAAATTACTTAAACTCTATTTGATCCTGAGATGGGCCTCAGCATGAGTTGTGATTCATTTGTTTTCCATGAAAAAATTTTAGAATCACTAAGGAGCAAATATTTCTCTTTTTAAAATATATGACTTTTGTTCATAACTGTTATGTATTATTATTATTGCTGTTTTTTCCTTTTTAAGAACATTAAATGTTCTTAAATTGAACATTGAAATGCGGTGACATATAAAAATTGTATATATTTAAGGAGTACAACTTGATGTTCTGATACATGTTTACATTGTGAAAAGATCAGCAGGATGAAGTTAAATAACTTAACCACCACCCCTACATGGTTACAACTGTGTGTGTGTTGAGATTTTACTAAAAATCTATCCTCTTAGCTACTTTCAAGTATTCAATCCAGTATTGTCAACTATGCTTTTCATTGGATAGAAATCATTCATCTTGTGTAACTGAAACTTTGTAGTCTTTGACACCATCTCTTCATCCCCCCACTTCCTTACCTCCTACCCCTGTAACCCCCATTCTACTCTTTCCTTCTATGAAATTTACTATTTTAGATTCCACATAAAAGTAAGTCCATGCAGTATTCGTCTTTCTGTGTCTGACTTTTCACTGAGCATAATGTCCTCTAGGTTCATCTGTGTCTCCAATGGCGGGATTTCTTTCTTTTTTAAGGTTGGGATATATACCACATTTTCTTTATCCAGTCATCCCTCAACAGACATTTAGGCATGTTTCTGTATCCTGGCTATGGTGAAAATGTTGCAGTGAGCGTGGGAGTGCGGATATCTCTTCCTAATTGTTCTTAAGAGGGATGCAAAATAAAGTTGGCCCAGGTGAGGTTTTTGCCTGCATGGGAGCCTGCCACGGTGCCTTGGGTTAAAACTAAAATCAAGTTTGCTCTGGCTTATAGCTCTACTTTCTTCAGCAACTGCCCTCAAAGTTGGCCTCCTAGTCAGCTGCTCTCACTCAGCATCTCTTTGCTCTGTGTTCTCCATAAGCCACACACATTCTGAAGCCTTCCTGTCCTATGTGTATGTGTGTGTAAGAGGATGTATATATTATACACATATCCCATTCTCAGAGTCTGCAACTCATAATTACCTTGTTAATCTGACAACCTTGTCTATTCTTATTGGATAGAGCAGAGGTCCAACACTACAACAATCTCTCTGTAACATTCTGGAGAATTTGGGTCCCCCAAACAGGGTTTTTAGAAAGGGCACCGTATGAATCTAGCAGCAAGACAGTTTTTCTCAATAGAACCTTCTAGTGTCTTTCAAATGTTCTTCAATATATGACAGCTTGCTCCAACACACACAATTCTACTTGACTGTATTGCAGTGGGCTACCCATAATCTTCTTCCCCTATCCTATTAACATTCTCCCTTGACAACCAGGATTTGAGGACTCGAAGTAACAAACATAAAGGATCTTAAGGGATTGGATCACGTAAGCCAGGATTAGTCTCCACACATAGTCCAATTAGAAGGTCTTAGGTTCAAAAGGGATGCTCTGCTCCACAGAATCCTACTGAGTGTGGGTGCCAACTCAGAGAACTCATCACCTTCCTGTTTCCCTTTAAGAGTTACCTGATAGAATGAAATTCAAAGCACGTGTCTTCTTGCTGCCAAAATCGCTGCCCAAACTGCCTGACTAGATGTGTAAGATCCAGTGAAATGTCTTGGCAAAAGCTAATTCAGGAGTGTTGGCCAAGGTGCTGAAGTGAGGAGAGGGAGGCAGGGACACCTTTGCCAGTGAGTCGGCTCCTCCCCCGACTCTTTGTAAGACACTGAGCTTATTCATTTTGATAAGATACCCTAGGATCTCAAGCCTGACATAAATTCGGAGTAAATGACGTGCGTGTATCTAGAACACAAATTCTTTATAGAAATTCTAGCACCACAAAACTCAGAAGAACCCCCTTAAAAACAAAACAAAAATCAAAAACAACGTTTAGAGCTGTTCATTCCAAATGCATGCTACTTATTTCTCTGCACTTCTCTACCAGATCGGTCCAGAGATTCAATAAAACAAATCTGCAAAATAACGTTACTGTAAAGTAAATGGGAGGGAATGACAAATCCACAGAGCGGACTGATCATTCCAAAGTAAAATTTATTTTCTATGTATGTTTGAAGATTTTCTTATTATGTCTACTTTTACTCGAATTGAACCTTCCTCCCCTCCACCCCAAATGTCCTTTCTGACAGTTTATCCTTCCTGCCCTGAAATTGTGCATGCTGATATCCGAACCACCGGCAGCCCCTGGCACAGGGTTGGCGAACAGTTGAAATCACCTCTGGAGTGATTTCTGCGGAGTGCAGCCAGTGGTAAGGAAAAGAGAAGGCACCCTGGCCACCAACCCTGGCCATCACCCCCACCCTTTTGGACATCTGATGCCTCTCCCCTCTGCCAGGCAATTAGCTTCCGTTCTGTTCAACTTTCCGACCTCTGGCTTTAGAGAAAAGTCCTGGCTGTGGGAACTGGCTCCGGGCAGCTCTTGGCTCCCTCTTCGTGGGTGACTGGCAAGAGTAGCACTTTCTTTGACACTCTTAAAAGAAGCCGTTTAATTCCTAATGATATTTCCTGGCAATAAGGAAAATGAAACCCACAGCGTGCGATTCCGGTCCAGCAGAGGCAGGCCAAGAGTGTGGCTGTTGAGCCCACGTCTGACTGTAGCATTCTGCCCACTCGCTCCCCATTCCCTCCAGAGTTGATTTTTTTTTTTTTTTTCCTCTCTCCTGACACTTCCACCCTGCAGTGTGACACCTACTGGAACTTATGAGCATCTGGAGACACACGGATAGGATTTGGGCATCGGACGGAATGGCTGGCTGTTGCCCCAGGGATTTCCCGCGGAAATCACCCAGAACTTGGCGTTTCAACGAGGAAGTAACCAGTAAAGCGATCTTGGCGGGAGAACCCCGTGAACATCTTAGAAAAATACTGTAAACCACTGGATACTTAATGACCCACGTCTCCTCCAGCCGGTTCCCCGGGCCCTTTCTGGAGGCGTGTAAAGTGGTTTGTGGCTTTTTACCGCGTGGACGGAGGGTGGTGCGAAGGACAGTTGTTTCTGCGATAGCGTTAACGCGGGGCTCCCAGCTTCAGCCGGAGCGAGGACCTCAGGGTCACATCCCTTCCTCGCTGCGCACCAGTCGCCAGGGGTGAGGGACACGCGCAGACCTGAGGACAGCGGGGTTCCTTCCCGTAGGCCCCCCTACCCCCCAGGTCACTGGCACCCCTCGACCTAGCGCCGATGTGACTCGCGCGGCATTCCCGCCCCCTCCCCAGCCCCCAAACCCACACACGTCGTCTCCCACGCTCCGCATTTCTGAGTGTCCCCGGTCCCCCCGCGCGCGCCCCTGGCCAGGAAGCGTCGGTGGCGCTGCCTCGCGGAGGGGACGCGGGAAGGGACGCACTGGGCGCTCAGGGAGGCCAGGCTCGGGGCCCCGTGGCGCCCCGGGCGCGCGGGAAGGAGCGGAGGACGCGCCACACTCACCCGCTGCTGCTGCCGGCTGCTGACGGCCACCGCGGCGGCGGACGCGGCGCTGTGCCGGAGCTCGGCCGCCTGCCCGGGTCTCAGCAGGCTCCGGGTGAACCTGCGGGTCCGCTCGCCCGCCATCGCCCGCCGCGCCGCTCGCGCGGGGGCCCGGAGCGCGCGTCCCGCCGGCCTGCCCCGCGCCAACCTTCTCTACCCACCCGCCGTTCAGGAAGCGGAACTCGGAGCCTCTCCCCCCCTTCCTCGCTCTACTCGCAAGAGGCGGGTTTTTCTCTCTCGCACCCGCACTCCCCCACCCCCTTTCCTCCACCGAAGCTTCGCGACGACTTTGCAAACTCTGCGCTCCCCGGGCGCGCGCAGCCAACTCGGCGAGCGGCGGCGTCTCTGCAGCGGGGGCCGCGGGGCGCGCGTGGGGCGGCTCCAGCTGGCCGGCCGGGGCTGTCCCCGTCGCCCCGGGGACCGGCAGGCCGCGGGGGGAGGGCTCGGGGCGGCCGCCGCGGGGCTCCAGGCGGGGCCTGCCCACGCCTCTCGCCCCCATTTAGAGGCTCTCCGCGGGGCTGGCGCTCTGGCCGCTCTGGCCCTTTTAGCCCCTTACCTTCCAGGCTGGCGAATGGGCGCGGGCGCAGCTTAGTGGGTCTTTCCATCCTCGGGAAGGGGTCAGAGGCTAATTAGGGGTCTGGTGGCTGGGATGTCTCCTGCATCGCCAGAGCCAGCCTTTAGAAGTCTTCTTTGCCCAAAGTCCTTCTTCAGGGCCTTGGAAGTCATAAACTTCAACCGGTATTCATTCATTAAGCGCCCACCATGTACCAATTCACATTGTTTTGGAAACCCGGGATAAGGAGGGGAACTTACCAGGCCTGCTTTAAGGCTGTGTAGGGCTGGTACGGTTTTTGGGTTAGGGGTGGGAGGTAGCAAATTACCAAGTTAAACAAACGAATTCAAATACGTGAACAAGGACATTTCATTTAATAAAAGCTAAAGAATAATAAACCAGGGTGAAGTGGCGTAAGAGGCTTTGAGGGGTGTATTTGATAGAGTGAGGGGGCTAGAACTGACTTGTGGGTTTACCAGGTGTGTGTGTGGGCGGGTGTCAGTTATGGGGAGGACTTACACTTGTGTTGTTTTTCTGCTCCTGCTCTTAACACACATCCCTCTGGTCTGCACATTGTCTCCAGCCAGCTGATTAAAGCTACTAAGAATTCTCCTGAGTCACACCCAGGGTGGTTCTTTAACTCAGTGTGGGGCTGGCTGTGGAGAAGAGCAGTTTGGGCCCCTAGGATACTAGTCTGGAGAGATCCAGGACAACCACTCCTAAGTATTCTAGGTTTTTCTTAACTGCTTTTTATAGACCCATGACCCTGACATTTTTTCCAAAGCCAATATACAGTTTTAACACAGGGTTGCACTTGTGTATAAAATCTTGAGCAGCTGATAAATGTGCTTGAGTCGGCTCTCTGCTATCTGGGATTCAGGTAATCAGAGGTACTGATTGGACATCATTTCAGCACATTCTAGAATTAAGATGGGCAGAGGCTTTGTCAGATTTGGGAAGAGCCATCTGAAATATCTGTTGGTTCTACAGTATCCTTCATAAGAAAGTACTGGTCTTACATGATTTGCTTTCACATTGCTAGGCAATATGGGAACAGGGTCACCTTTGAGAGTAAGCAAAGTAGGTGGTTACCTCTGTGGTGACAAATGAATAAATCCTTAAACCATGCCCTCCTCTGACAAGGGTGCTCTCTGTTGATCCCCTTAAATGCACCTTCTCTCTAGAGAGATAAGACATTTTTAAATAAACTTGAACTTTCCAAGTAGAGATGTCTAGTCTTTGTCCCTGATTTCTGAGCATTGCCTGGCACATAGTAGACACTCAGTAAATACTGGCTTTGGGATGACTTTCCTGAGGCCCTAGATGGGCTGGTGCCGTCCCAGAGCTCAGAGTGCTTGAGGCCTGGGAAGACAAAAAGGAGGAGAGAAAGGTATGCTGGAAAGGAAGGCCATAGTAATCAAAAATACCCCAGAATGTGTCCTAAGTATAGCAACTCGCTGAACTGATCCAAAACACTGAGTAACCCACACGACCCATTCTCCAACCACAACCATATCAAGCAACAGAAAATCACTTGTGTTTCATTACTACGAATTTTACTTTCTCCAGCTTCAGGGTGTCACCCGGAGCATGGGTATGAGATTTGATAAAGTTAAGGAACAAGTGTCTATTTGCTCTATCCATACCCTGTGTGATGTCCATTCCATGGGTCACACTAGAAGGAAGGTAGCTGTAAGTGGCCTTTAAACTCAGGATATTTCCATAACAGTGCTCACTGGGACATTCCTCAGCCCTTGACAGTCACCTAGGTTTTAGTTATGCTAAAACAGAGAGCTGAATGTCTCCCCTTGGCCACAGCAGGGACACACACATTCTTTGCTGCAGAAACAGGATTTTAGGTCTGCTCATTTGGAACTCTGACTCTCTGCTGGTCACCTATCTCTGGGTTCCCTGGAGAGATTTGGCTAAGATGTTTTGTAAAGGCAAATCTATGAAGACCCTAATGTAAATTATAGATTTGAGGTGATTTTGATGTGTCAATGTAGGTTTACCAGCTGTAAAAGTGTACTTCTCTGGTGGGGAAAGTTGATAACGGGGAAGGCTATGGATAAGGGGGTGGGGAGCAGGGGGAAATCTCTGTATCTCCTTTATTTTGCCATGGATTTAAAACTGCTCTAAAAAACAAGGTCTTTAAAAAAACAAAGAATCAATGTAACACAACAAGGAGAAGACAAATCGCCTAATGGGAGGATGGGCAAAGGATGTGAACATACATTTCTGCAAAGTAAATATGCAAATGGCCAGTGCTCAACATCATTAGTCACTGGGGAAATGGAAATCAAAGTCACAGTGAGATGCCACACCCACGAAGATGGTCATAATGAAAAACAGGGGGAAAAAAGGTGTTGGGAGATGTGGAGAAATTGGAACCCTGGTACATCGGTGGTAGGAATGTAAAATAGGCAGCTGCTTTGGAAAACAGTTTGGCAGTTCCTCAAAATGTTAAACATGGGGTAGCCACATGACCCAGCGATTCCACTCCCAGAGAAATGAAAATACCTATTCACGAAAAGAGTTGTACAACAATGTTCACGGCAGCATTCTTCCTGACAGCTAAAAAGTAGGGACAATCCAAATATCCATCAACTGATGAATGGATAAACAAAATGTGGTGTGCCCATACAATGGGATATTTTTTGACATTAAAAAAATGAAGTATTGTTATGAGGGACAGCCTGGATGAACCTTGAAAACATTTTGCTGAGGGAAAGAAGCTAGCCACAGAAGACCACATATTTAAGATACCTTTTTTATGAAACATCCAGAATAGGCAAATCGAGAAACAGAAAAGTAGATTTGTGGTTGCCTAGGGCTACAGTGGCTTGGAAAAAAATGAGGAGTGATGGCTAATGGGTACAAGGTTTATTTTGGAGGTGATGAAAATGTTCCAAAATTAATTGTGGTGGAGGTTGCACAAGCAACAGATTACAGTTGTAACTTCTGGGAAAGGGAACTTGATGGCTGGGAGACAGAAGTGTGTACAATTATTAGAACATAGCATACACCCTGTACTATACTTACAGCCTGTGTGCTTATTGAATTTTGTATCACACATACAATAACCTATTTACAAACAAACAATGATATGTTATAAAGAAATTAAGAGTGAGAAAACGGTCATAGCTACAGATTCAATAAAATTCAAAACTAAAAAAAATGCCGTGAAGTCTGTTAGGTTTCTTGGCTCATATTTCTGCTTGGACTTCATCTTCTCCACCCCCACTTTGTTTCAGTCACCTCACTTGGCTGCATTCTGCCTTCTGTATCTGCACCCTTTCATTTTAAGAGATACCAATACAGAAACATACCCATCGTGATTCCCATTTCTCAGAGAACAGTTAGTTAACGAAACAAGTGAATCTTCAGTGGTGTCTAGAATTGAGAATAGTGGTTACAAGAACATGCTATGGACTCCAACTGCCTGGATTCAAATTCCAGTTTTACTTCTTCCTCCAGCAAGTTATGAAACTCTCTAAACCCCAGTTTCCCTATTTGAAAAGTAGGGATAACAGTGGGTACCTGTGTGGCAAGGCTTATGGAAGTCAGTTCAACTTTCTTAAAAAGTACCTAGCACGGAGACTTCAGGGAATACTTTTGTTACTAGAGTTGTAGAACAGTTAGGAATTTTTAAATCTTTCACATAACAATTTGATACGTTTATTTAATACATTTAATCATACATGAATACATTCAATTCTCATAAGAACCTCTGCTGTGAGCAGAATGCCATTGTACAGGCAAGACTGTGGACATCCAGACATTCTGAAGACAGTGTCTTTTTTTTTTTTTTAAGATTTTATTTATTTCTTTGAGAGAGAGAGAGAGTGAGAGAGAGAGCACAAGAGGGGGTAGGGTTAGAGGGAGAAGCAGACTCCCCGCCGAGCAGGGAGCCCGATGTGGGACTCAATCCCGGGACTCCAGGATCATGACCTGAGCCGAAGGCAGTCGCTTAACCAACTGAGCCACCCAGGCGCCCTCTGAAGACAGTGTCTTCACCCAAATCAACGACTCTGGAATTTCATGAACAATAATAACAATATAATCTTTATATTATAATATTCACCATTATCATGTAATAATGTCCAATAGTAACATCCAATAATAACATAGTGTACTGCAGCTTGGAATACAGTTTCACAATATATTATTTCATCTGTGTTTTAATATATTGTTTTCTTAAATTTTTTTAAGATTTATTAATTTGAGAGAGAGAGAGAAGGAGAGAGAGAGTGAGTGGGGGAGGGGCAGAAGGAGAGAGAGAGAGAGAGAGAAAGAATCCTCAAGCAGACTCCCCGCTGAGCCTGCAGCTTGACATGAGTCTTGATTCCAGAACACTGAAATCATGACCTGAGCTGAAGTCAAGAGTTGGATGCTTAACTGACTGAGCCACCCAGGTACCCCTGCATTTTAAGATACTGTAAAATGGGGTTGTTCAGCCTACTGATCTTATGCCTCATTGTCTATAATTCCAGATGGATCACTAAAGAAGCTCCCAAAGTTCACAGAAGAGGCATTTTAGGAATCAGTGGCAGCAAATTTTGTTCCATGACCTCAAATTTAAGCTTTTACATTCTATATTTTCTAGTATTTAGAATGTGTAGTCTACAATCAAGTATTATCAAGTTCTCATTCTTCTCTTTATTTGGGTTGACATGGATCAAGCCATTCAATCAGAAAGAAATAAACCTGCTCAACAGACATTTATGGAATATTAACTATGGACAGGCTCTCACCCCAAACCATGGGAGCCTAGAGCCTAGAACCATAATGCCTAGTCTGTACCTCCACGCAGCTTAATATGAAATAGAGAAACTGACTTACAAAACATTAGTGGGCGGGGGGTAAGATTTTGGAGATGGACTCTATCAGCTAGGACCTGTGTTCACATTTTATGTTTTATATTCTTATGTCTCTAATATTAAAAAAAATGGCCAAAATAACATGGAATTTTCTTCTTCTTCCTCCCTCCCTTCTTTCCTTCCCCCTCCCTCCCTTCTTTTTTTCTTCCTCCCTCCCTTCCTTCCTTCCTTCCTGCCTTCCTTCGCTTGATTATTTAAAATGAAGTTGTCCATAGCTCTCACCTGTCATCCTCTCTATTACTGAATAAGACAAGTTGTATCCTTTTTAATAGCCAAATGCAATTATTTTAATTTACCCACCCCAATGATAGTAACTACATTGTCAGGGCAAGTCACCTGCTTCTTTGGGCTTCTTTTCTTATTACAAAATAATCACCCAAGGTTGATTACACCGGTATTATGTGTGAAGAAAGGAAAATTTTCATAACCAAATAAGTATAAACGTGAAAACTGTACTGTCTTTTCCAAAATACCTAGTGGTGTAATGGTGTGAAAATTTAGTGATTAGTTTAGGAGTCTGAAGACCTGGATGTCAGTTCAAGTCTAATACTAACTGATTGCAGAAGCAAATATCCCTTGCACTAATTCCATGGCATTAAGCCTCTTCTCCTAAGTGATACCAAGTCCAGTGTATCCTGGGGATCAGCCTGGACATCAGCATGTCTGGAGGCTTGACTATTTCAAGTTTGTCTAATTCACACTATTTACAAAGTACACTCATAATATCTTTTGATTCTCAAATCATTCATCCTAAAAGGCAGATATGTGCAGGTAATATTGTCCCCACTGTCCAGAGAGAGAGAGTTGAGAGAGAATTTAATAACATGGAAATTAGAAGGAGGCGTATTTTGCTATTTAAAAGGACAAAGGTATAAGAATACAAATTCAGTTCAGTTAAAATTATTTTCTGATATGGTATCAAGCCTTCCTTCATGATTCCCTATTGGGGGAAAAGTATATATATCCTACCTTTTTGTAATAAGAAAAGAAGCCCAAAGAAGCAGGTGACTTGCCCTGACAATGTAGTTACTATAATTGGGGTGGGTAAATTAAAATAATTGCATTTGGCTATTAAAAAGGATACAACTTGTCTTATTCAGCAATAAGTAAATGAAGTGTCAGAATTGTAAAACCAAAATATAAGAAAGATACTTTGCTGTAAACATTTCTTTCTTCTTTAATATTAAGAAAAAAATGAAACAACTAAATTCACATAGAGTGGCTTTTTGGTTGGATACTATTTCATAAGGTATATTTTTTTTTCACCTTGCCAAGGGAATATTATAAAGCAACAAGAAAAATATGATTTGAATGATGTAATATATGTGGGGATACATTAGTCCTTGCCAGAGCCATTTGACAAAGCTGAGTGCTCCCATGTTGTTTATGGGCAACAGTATTAAATTTGATATGGATTTGTTACTGTGTTTCTAAGACAGAGCACTCTTTGGGAGAAAATTACACTGAAGGTAATGATTTGAATGTGAATGTGAAGGTCTCCGCCCGGCTGTGTATTTTGCCCATAATCCACATGCAGTAGGGCATTCTAGCACCGTTAATCCATTGGAATCCTTGGGGGGGGGGGTGCGGGGCGGGGGGAGAAGTCAAAGAGAGGCACACAGTTGAAAGAAAAGATCAGTTTCAACCGGAAACCAGCCTCTGGAATCTCCTTCCTACTTTGTCTTTAATTTGTAGTCTAGCCTTAGGGAATTAATGTCCTGGGATCTTTATTTCTCCATCTGTAAATATTATTCAGGGGCAGATTTTGGCTTGATATGAGGAAGACGAAATGATTAGTAAATATAGAATGGGAACTTCTCAATTTCTTGCATGCATAATTAAACCCTGTACTTACTTTACTCTTCTAGGCATTTCGATTTTCTCCTCCTCTTCCCGGAGGTATTGATAACTTCAGATACCCTCTATTCTCACAAAAATGCACCTTGACATATAATAAAATTATAATTATTTCTTTTATTTTTTTAAAGAGAGTAACATAAAAATAAATCTGTTTTCTAACATTTCACTGAGAGTTTTGTATCTCTATGCATGAATGAAATTGGCCACTTTTTTTTTTTTGGAATGAACTTTATTACATGTTGCCGGGAATATTTGCTAGCTTCCTAAAGTGGATTGGTGCAATTTTTGTCCCTTTTCATGACCTTTAATAATTTAAATAACATTGGGATCATTTGTTCTCCAAAGGTTGAAATAGAATCCAGCTGTGGAAACATCTGGTCCTGGAGCATTTTTTAATGGGAGATCTATAATCACTTTCAAATCCCTTCTATCGTAATCGGCCTACTCAAGATTTACACATCTTCTTTTAATTCTTCATAATTTATATTTTACTGAGAATATCACCCATTTTTCCCAAGTTTTAGAAACATTTGCCTTAGAATTGCGTTTAGCATCGATTTATTTACTTTCCCCTAGTATGTGTTCTTTTTAATTTTATTATAAAAAGATTTTAAACATGCCTTAAAAGTACCAAAAAGGATACAGTGAACGCCCATATAACACCTAGCTATATTTAACCATTTTAAATTAGACAAGTCATGACCCTTCAACTCTAAATAATTCAGCATTTATCTCTAAGAAGTAAGGGCATTCTTTTGCATAACTGCAGTATCATTTAATACACTGAACTTAATTAACAAAACTCTTTTAATAACTTTTATCACCCAGTTCATTCAAATTTCTCTGTTTCCCAAATACCTTTTATTGATAGCTGATTCATCAATCCAGAATTGAATCCTTGAAGACGCATTGTTTTGGTTGTCATGTCTCTTAAGCCTTTAACTTAAAACCCTTCCCCTCCCCCATTTGGTAGTGGCTTTGGTTAAAAAGACCCAGTGGCTGGGACGCCTGGGTGGCTCAGTTGGTTAAGTGGCTGCCTTCGGCTCAGGTCATGATCCCAGGGTCCTGGGATCGAGTCCCGCATCGGGCTCCTTGCTCAGAAGGGAGCCTGCTTCTCCCTCTGCCTGCCTCTCCCCCTGCTTGTGTTCTGTCTCTCTCTCTCTGAGAAATAAATAAATAAATTCTTTAAAAAAAAAAAAAAAAAGACCCAGTGGTCCCACAGGTTTTGTTTCTTCTTACTAACATTTAATTTGTTCTTTTTTATCTAAAGGTTTTTCTTGTTCTTAATCTGGGATTTTTTTTACTTCTTCCTTTTCTTTTCTTTTTTTTTTTTTTTTCTTAATTGGGTTCTTAAGGGAGATGATCTATTGTATTAGTCTCTTCAAGGAAATGGTTTTGGGTTTTATTAGTTTGCTTACGTTTTACTGGTAATTTTTTCCTTGATACGGTGATACCCTCTTAATACAGGAATCCCAAGTATTAAAGAAGAAAAAAAATAATATTTTAATACATAAAAACTTAAATTTTCATTATTGCAAATATGTAATAAAAAAAGCCATTAGGGAGAGCTCTTTGTAAAATATGTATGTCTCATATATTTGTTGTTTTTACTACTGCCCTTTGCTAACAGTAATCAGAAGTCATGGCATTACTGACCACTTCCTTCATCAAGCGAGGAGAATGGTACACCAGATACATACTTAACAAATACCAAGTGATTGTTTATTTTCCAAAAGAGATAGAAAGTGTGTTTTTTTTCCTAATAGGCAACCTCAAAAGAAGCATATTAATACTCAAATCTATTCATATAGTTTTTCAAAGCATTAATTCCATAACGTGAATAAGTGGGAAGAAGATAGTTGGAGGAAAATGTTTTTGGCACATCTAATTGATAAAAAGAAACTTTTTTTTTTCCAGGACATTTTTCTTTTGAGAAAAATCTATCTTTGTAGTCCCAGCCCTTTCTCAGGCCTGTGGTTTTGGTGTGAGCGCAAAGCATCTGCGCTAACCATTTCCTGTGCATATGCTCTGTTCACCTCTGCTCTTGCTGCTGTAAAAAGAAGTGAAATAGAAATATAATAGCATTGCACAGAGCTCCCTTTTTAAAAGGGAGAAGGCAGGGAAAGGAAAGCAATAAAAACTGTACATGCATTTCTGAAGCCCAAAACAAAAATGGCAGATTGACTAGTGTTTTTCAATAGACTAGTCTATTCAAATGGAAGCTAGTGGGCTTTTGTTTTTTCCAGAATGATCATTAGAATTTATTAATACTGAAAAAAAAAAGAATTCATTAATATGAGACTAGAGTAGGATTTTTTGTAACTTTACCTTGTAGCAATTTCTCATGTGTAGGCTTTAAACTGTGTTGCTATTCTAAGATAATAATGAATATTGTCTCCTTTCTCCTTATTTGTTTATTTGCTAGAGGGACAAAAAGAAGTAAAATCGCTGTTCTTATAGAAACGTTAAAAGCAATAGGAGAGTTATTATGAAGCTAGTCTAAAAAATCCTAATATGATCAAAGTACTTTTTGTGTATTTTTCAAGGGTGCAACTGGCATTATCATGTGCACAAAGCTCCAAGCTCACATTAACAAGAGGCCTTTCTAATACCTGCCACATATCCTGTTCTTCTGTTAAAGAAATGCTTAGGGGCGCCTGGGTGGCTCAGTTGGTTAAGCAACTGCCTTCGGCTCAGGTCATGGTCCCGGAGTCCTGGGATCGAGTCCCACATCGGGCTCCCGGCTCAGCGGGGAGCCTGCCTCTCCCTCTGACCCTATCCCCTCTCATGCTGTTTCTCTCTCTCTCTCTCTCTCAAATAAATAAATAAATAAAATCTTTAAAAAAAAAAAGGAAATGCTTAAATGGGAACTACTTGAAAGCGCATGAAGTTGATTCCTAAAGCTCAGTAAAACATTCCATAAAGGCACCATGTTTTTACTACCTTTTCTGCTTTCCGTGGTTCCAAGATTTCTCCAACCAATGTTGGTCAGTTTGAAGTATATCATGAAGGCTAAACTTACTGGTTAGTATGTAAATCTCCTTAATAGGTTTTATCTCAGGTGTTGGATATGTATTCTCTTGCTGGATTCCCATTCTGCACAGGGATAGAGCGTCTGATGTATGGATGATAAGTCCGCTGGTAACAGCCCATGGGCTATGCTTGGGTGTAAGTGGATTGAGTCATTTCAGAGACTGCCAAAGCTGGAAATGGTCACAGAAATTATCTAAGTCATGTTTGTTTGTTTTGCTTTATTGTTGTTGTTGTTGTTTTGTTAGTGTTGTTGTTTACAGAAGGGGAAGTGGACCCCCAGAAACGGAGTGTTGTATCTAAGATCAGCTAATTAGTGAAATCTACTTGGTGGCAAAGCTAAGAATGCTACCCAGATACACTGCTACTTTAATCTCTATTCCAGTGTATCATGTTGAAGGAAGACAAAAGGGAGAAATGTCAGAGGCTAGTGACATTAAATTAAATACCATTCTGATAAAGTGTTCTAGATTTATAGAACCACTGGAGTCCTGGTCCTACCTATAGGGTCATGGGTGGTGAAACCACCTAAAAGCATAAAGTGGAACAAAAATCAAAATGGCTGCACTCATGCTTCAGTGAAGCTCGACTTTAAACTATGTAACCTCTTTCCTCTCTTCTGCAAAACTCTTCTCCTTTCTTAGCTTTTTGTTTCAAGAACCTGGTACCACCTTACAGACATGACAAAGGAGGCTGGTCGTATATACATAATTCCTGTCAAAACCGGCTGGATCCTGTATTTCCCTATGACCCCCCACCTCTAGCCCCTTCCTCTGGGGGGCTTGCAGTCTTTGAAGGACATGGCGGGGTGTAGACTCTTTGGCCCAGCAAAGCAATAGAGCTATTTGTTCTTCTTTATCCCAAACTCTGTCTTCAAGTTATATTTTGGCTCCAAAGCACAGAGGTAGGTTTTTGAGGCAGTGGGACCAGAGAGAAACATGAATATCCAGAATTACCTTTTCCCCCATTTTTTGGCCTGGCTCTGCTCATATTTCAAGATTCACATCAGAAACCACCTTCTTAAGGAGGTCTTTTTCTCCCCTCACAATCTGTTATCTGTCCCTTCTGCTAGATCAAATAATACTCCCTGCATCTTGTAGTTTTTGTTTACATGTTCTTTCTCCATTGATAACTGTTATCAATCACTGAGTACCTACAATGTGCCAGGTATCTTACCAGGAACTTTGTGAAAGCTGTGATGAGTTCTTTAAAAACCCTCTGAATCAGGTGTGATTATTCCCATTTTTACAGATGGGAACACTGAGGTTCAGACAGGTTAAGTAGTTCAACGAAGGGCAGACACCTACTAGGATAAGAAATCCTTTTACCAGTCTCCCAATCCTACATCATTGCTATGTGTCATACTGATTAAATTCAGGGTCAGAGGACTGGGGCCATAGATACTAGACTTCTCTCATCATCCATTATACTTCTCTGCTAGACTGAGGTTGAAAAGCTAAAACATATGTTTTAACGACTGAGCCACTCAGGTGCCCTAAAACATACATTTTAAAAAAAGATTTGATTTTTTTATTTGAGAGAGAGAGTATATACATGAGCGGTGGGTGGGGAGGGGCAGAGGGAGAGGGACAAGCAGACTCCCTGCTGAGCGGGGAGCCCACTGCAGGACTCTATCCTAGGACCCTGCAGGACCCAGAGATCATGACCTGAGCTGAAGGTAGATGCCTAATCAACTGAGCCACCAGGCACCCCTAAAACCTACATTTTTAGAACTCCCTTGAGTTCACAATCCTGGAGATGATGCAAGGCATGCAGTTAGAAGCACTGGTGTGGGATTTGGAGGCAGTGGTAACATTGCTGGCCATCTTGCTTGACTGGAAAGCAAGATGGTGGGAATGTGAATGTGTAGAAGTAGGCAGAGAGGCCAGACTCAAGGATCCAGAGCCAATCACCAGCTTTGAGGTTTCAGAAGCAGTTGTGGTAGCAGTCTCCAAAACTTCCTGGCATCTGGATCACAGTTTTGAGGTATACACATATCCTTGGACTTGATAGTCCAAGAGGGGCTCTTGAGTTGGGGGCTCACCTTGCCTTTCACAGTGCTTTTGTTAAACTACATTTTTTTATGACCTTTCTCTTGGCTTCAAACACCCAGAGTGACACAGTGGTATTTCCCATATCTATTGCTATAGCTATGGACTGAAAACACAATGATTTATTTTTATCATGATTCTGGAGTTGCTTAGAATCTTCTGCCTTCTCATGGTTGACTGGGAACACTCATGTGGCTGTATTCAGCTAGGAGCTCTATTGAAGCTGGACCATCTGAGATAGCCTCACGGGTCTCCTGAGGTGCCCTGGTACTTTGCCTTTGGCCCCTCTCCCCACATGAGCTTTTATTACTAACCTGAGCAGGAAGCAAGAACTGTTATTAGTTACCCAAGTTAGAAATGATATAATTCTGTATGTAAGTAGGAGAAGTACAAATGGCAGAAACCACAGAAAAATCTGAGATCAACATCAAGAGGAGAAAGGATTCAGGTATGAGACAGGCCAAATGTCTCATTTTCCCATTATAATTCTGCAAAATGAATTTTATCACCCATTTATGCTACCAACATTGTTTAGTATATATTATTTAAAGTAAACATTTTTGGTGCTTGCTGTAGAAAAGTTCTGCCCTTGAGGAGATAAAATAATACGATACAAGAGCATATAATAATCCACACAGAGGAAGTCACTATCTCCGCTAGGCCTTCAGGAAAGCTGTCTAGGAAAAGTGAACCTAAAGGAAGGTCTTGAAGGCTTAGTAGGAATTTGATAGGATGAATAGGTTTGTTTGAAGGAAAAGGGGAATAGCATAAAATTTGAAGAAAGTGTCACAGCACAAACCTCTGCTTCTAAAGATGGTGGGATGCATAATCAAGAATGAGGAAAGCAGGGGCGCCTGGGTGGCTCAGTCGTTGGGTGTCTGCCTTCGGCTCAGGTCATGATCCCAGGATCCTGGGATCGAGCCCTGCATCGGGCTCCCTGCTCCATTGGAAGCCTGCTTCTCCCTTTCCCACTCCCCCTGCTTGTGTTCCCTCTCTCGCTGTGTCTCTCTCTGTCAAATAAATAAATAAAATTAAAAAAAAAAAAAAAGAATGAGGAAAGCTGGAAAATCAAGTGATTGGAAAATCAATATGTGATTGTGTGTGTGTGTTATTTTGTAATATACAGACAAAACGTCAATGAGGTTATAGTTTTGAACAACATAATTAACAAAAGACCTACACACTTGAAGTGATCAAAATACACATTCTTTTTTATTATTTTTATAGACTTAATTTTTACTTTTTAAATACTTTATTTATTTATTTATTTATTTATTTATTTATTTATTTATAGCACAAGTGATGGGGAGGTGCAGAGGGAGAGGGAGAGAGAATCTCAAGCAGACTTCGTGCTAAGCCTTGAGCCCCACACGGGGCTTGGTCTCACGACCCTGAGATCATGACCTCAGCCAAAATCAACAGTGGGATGCTTAACTGACTGAACCACCCAGGTGCCCCTAGACTTAATTTTTAAAGCAGTTTTAGGTTCACAGCAAAATTGAGTGAGAAGTATGGAGAGTTCTTGTATACCTTTTGTCCCCACCAACTCACAGCCTCCCCCACTGCGTCAGCAACCTGCACCACGATAATACATTTGTTACGGTTGAGGAGCATCCATTAACACATAGTTATCACTCAAAGACCACAATTGCCATTAGGGTTCACACTTGGTTTTGTATGGATTTTGACAAATGTATAATGACATGTATCCACCAGTATACTATCATATAGAACAGTTTACTGCCCTAAACATCCTCTGTGCTTTGCTATTTATCCCTTCCTCTCCATTAATCTCTGGTAACCAGTGACTTTTTACTGTCTTTATAGTTTTTCCGTCTTCCTGAATAGTTGCTAATATTTTGTTGAAGATTTTTACATCTATGTTCATGAGAGATATTGGTCTGAGTTTTCTTTTCTTATAATGTCTGCCTGATTTTGGTATTAGGGTAACGCTGGCCTCATAGAATGAATGAGGATATATCCCTTCTCTTTCTGTCTTCTGGAAAAAATTGTAGAGTTAGCAAAATTTCTTTCTTAAATGTTCTGTAGAGTTCACCAGTTAAATCATCTAGGCTTTCTGTTCTTGAAGGTTATTGATTATTGAATTTACTTATATATAGGCCATTCAGATTGTCTACTTCTTGTGTGAGTTTTGGCAGATTGTGTCTTTCAAGAAATCAGTCCATTTCATCTATGTTATCAAATTTGTTAGCAGAGAATTATTCATAATAATCCTTTACTGTTCTTTTAAAGTCTGTGTGCTCTGTAGTGACATCTCTTCTTCCATTTCTGGTATTAGTAATTTGTGTCTTCCTTTTTTTTCTTGGGTAGCCTGGTTAGAGGCTTATTAATTTTGTTGATCATTACAAAGAAATTGCTTTTGGTTTCATCAATTTTCTTTATTGATTTTCTGTTTTCAATATCATGATTTCTGTTTCTCTATTTATTACTCCTTTTCTTCTGCTTACTTTGGATTTAATTTGCTCTTCATTTTCTACTTTCTGAAGATGGAAGTTTAGATTATTGATTTTAGATCTTCCTTCTTTTCTAATATGTACACCCAATGCTATACATTTCCTTCTAAGTACTGCTTTTGCTGTATCCCATGAATTTTGGTAAATTGTATTTTGTGCCGTTTTAAAAACACATATGGAATATATATATATATATATATATATATATATATATATATATATAAATTAGCAGATACTTGGACAAAAGGGAATACACAAATTAAAGAATAGGAATCCTACAATATTTATTCCCCTTCATAGTGTAAAAATGATACAAACCAATGGCAAAGATATAACTTTAATGTTCCCATATGTTTTAGAATTAAGAAATAAATTTCTAAATAATCTAGATAAAAAACATCATAATGAAAATTAGAAAATAGGTTGCAGTGACCTATAATACCTATGCTGTATATAAAATCTTATTAGATGTGGCTACATCAGCATTTTGAAGGAAATTTATATCCTTTGATACTTATGTTAATATAAAAAATTAAAAATTAACAAGCTTAATTAATTTCTAATTATATAAGAAATTAGAAAAATAGTAGTAAGATAAACCCAAAGAAAGTAAAAGGTAGGTAGTAATAAAAATGACAAATTAATGAAATAGAGTAGAGACATACAATGGAAAAGCTCAACAAAGTAAAAAATAGTTCCTTAAAGAGAAAAAAATTAACTTTGATAAATCTCTGAGGAGACTGATCAAGCAAATAGAAGACACATGTACCAACATTAAGATTGTAACAAAAGCCTGTGGTAGATTACTAGAAGATGCAGAAAATAGGAAATTACTAATGACTCAACAGAAATTAAAAACTTTATAGGTAAACTTGTGGCAAAAAACTGGAAAATTTAGACAAAAGGAAAACATTTCTGGAAAAATGTAGCTTATTGAAACTTATTCAATAAGAAATAGAAAATCACAATAGTCCTTTGATCATTAAGGTAAGTTATTTGAATCAATCGAAAAAATATTCCAGGTCTTAGAGCACTTGGGTGGCTCAGTTGGTTAAGCAGTTGTTGATTTCAGCTCAGGTCATGATCTGAGGTCCTGGGATCCAGCCCCACATTGGGCTCCATGCTCAGCAGGGAGTCTGCTTGAGGATTTCTTTCCCTCTCCCTGTGCTCCTCCCCCTACTCGTACTCTCTTTTTCACTCTCAAATAAATAAATAAATAAATCTTTAAAAAAATAAGAAAGAAGGAAGGAAAGAAGGAAAGAAAGAAAGAAAGAAAAGGAAAGAGAGAAGGAAAGAAAGAAAGAAGAAGAAAGAAAGAAAGAAAGAAAGAAAGAAAGAAAGAAAGAAAGAAAGAAAGAAAGAAAAGGAAAGAAAGAGAAGGAAAGAAAGAGAAGGAAAGAAAGAAAGAAAAAAAGAAAGAAAGAAAGAAAGAAAAAGAAAGAAAGAAAGAAAAAAAGCAAGACAGAAAAACAGAAAAAAATATTCTAGGTCTAATTGACCTCATTGGGCAGTTCTAACATTCAAAGAAGAAATAATTATAAAATTATACAAGGTCTTCCAAAGACTGTTTAGCCAGGGTGAGAATTGGAGCTGGAGGGGGAGGGAGAAGGGCAGCCACGGTACAAAGGAAATAGGTATATAGCAGGGTTGTAAAGGAGGTAGGAGTGGTCAGGCTCCAGAGGAGGCATGGGAGCAGGTTACTGAGCTCCTTACTTCATGGGACTGGACTCCCCCAAAAAGCTCCTGTCATTTTTGCAACACAGAGTGCTGTTTCTAGTCCAAGCACAAGCTTTTCAATGTGGAGCAATTCCAGCCCCCTCTCTCAGTAGCATGAGTGGGGCTGTTCTTTAAGGCCAGCCCTGAAAGTCTATAAGTATTTTATATACTCCTTGGGGCAGGAAGGGGAAACTGGTCTTTAAACAGATAGTACAGGATAGAAGTTATCTTAATAGCTTATGCTGCACATCCTTACTAAGATATATGGTCCCAGAATCCTATTCATTATTCAATATGCTTTGTGATTTTTTTCTCATTTCTGTAACTTATTTCAAAGTCGTTTCCTTGGCTTGGAATTTCCTCTCTTCTTATCTTACTTCCAACCATCATTCAAATCACAGCACGAGCCAATCATTTCCTTTGGTGCTTTTCCTGACCAAACCAACAGACCCTGCTTATTATCTAGCAGTGGCCCGGGAGATGGGAGATGGCAGGGTAGGGACAGGGGTGGGGGTGTGTTTTTGTGTGAGGGAGATGGGGAGGAGGTTGGGGGAGCAGGCTAGTGCCCCCAGGGCTGATTTTCTGAACCACTTCCAACTAGAGTAATTTTAGTTTCCTTGTGGCAGGAATGATGTCATTTCTCTTTGTATCTTCTGCAGCATCCTTATGTATCATTTTCATCCAATTACATTTATGGAGTAGTTATTGATAAAATATATACTATCATGATCAGAATTTGACTATAACCTGAAAGTCGTTTACTTTGGGAGCTTTCTTTACATATCTCAAAGGCAGATAAAATAATTTCTTCTCTTATTATATATGAAGAAATGTTATATAATTCTCATTTATTTTGATATATAAAGATGTAAATTATTTGAAAGATGTTATATATAAACATATATAAAGATGTAAATTATTTGAAAGAAAAACTATATGGTACATACACTAATTTAATATTCACACCGCTGGATCCTGATGTGGTATTCTCTGTGTCATGTAATGTTTTGCTTATATGCAAAATAATGTATTTAATATCTACTCCCAATATATTTGACTTATAAAAAAATATTTTTTTAAAGATTTTATTTATTCATTTGAGACACAGAGATACAGAGAGAGAGAGAGAGAAAGCATGAGCAGGGAGAGAGGCAGAGGGAGAGGGAAAAGCAGGCTCCTCGCTGAGCCAGGAGCCTGATGTGGGGCTTGATCCCAGGACCCTGTCTGAAGGCAGACGCTTAACCATCTGAGCCACCCAGGCACCCCAATATATTTGACTTTATCCTCCTTGTAATATTCAAGGAATGTAAGGAAATTATTTTAAAATGTATTATTAATATTGACATATTCTTCAGTGGGCCATATGCCATATGATGCAAATTTCTCATCCTTATTTATGCAATAATTAATATAAAGATAATAGTCATATAACTTAGCACTATAAAAACAATATCATACATTTAATGTATCCATTCATTCAATGGATATTTCTTATGGGCCAGGAAATGTTAGGTCCTGGAGTTAGAAGGTACGTGAGATATATTTACCTTCTAGGTATATAGAGTGTATCTCACATACCTTCTAGGAGGTATATCCTCTTGTCCTAGGACCCATCTTAGTTGAGGGAGAAAGACATCATATAACTGACTATTAATTGATTATTAGTTATAATTGTGGTAAGTTTTGTCAGGGAGAATTGTTAAGTGTTTAAAGAGTGTTGTAGTGGAACCTGAATTTGTCTCCAGTGAAGTTAGGGGTGGCTCCTATCTTCATTTCTTGGGAGTCAGAAATCAGAGTTTGGTACCCCCTTTGGAGTAAATAAGCAAAGCTACTATTCAGCTGCAAAAGTAGAGTCATGGGAGAAGATACTCTCAACTTTCAGAATTCAATCATTTAAAAATGATAGCTGTATCACAGCCTTTGAAAATGAAATGAATCGTTTAGGGCATGATTTAGATATTTATCAGTGTGCTTTAAGAGTAAACATCAATGGGGGCACCCGGGTGGCTCAGTTGGTTAAGCATGTGACTCTTAACTTTGGCTCAGGTCATGATCTCAGGGGCTTGAGATCAAGCCCAGTGTCAAGCTCCCCATTCAGTGGGGAGTCTGCTTGGGATTCTTTCCCTCTGCACACCCCCCACCCCCGCTCGCTTCCTTGCTTTCACGTGTGCGTTCTCTCTCTCTCAAATAAATAAATAAATCTTAAAAAAAAGAGTAAACTTCAACAACACTCTAAAATTGATAGTTCACGTGTCTCATTGTCAAGAACTAAAAATCAAGGATGAATATATGGAAAGATGTCTTTGAAGAAATCCTCTTTTCTGATCCATTACTTTAAATCCAGCGAGGCAGGTAGTGAGATCACATGAAGAAATATTTTCAAGGATTTAGAATGACATATGGCAAACATTTTATTCCTTCTCTTCTGCCCAGCCAAGGGGTTGGTGATCTCTTCTGGTAAGGTCAAGTCACTTGATGGGCTCCTGAAGAGTCCTGTGCTGTCAATCGCAAGGTGTAGTAAAAGTCTGCCTTTAGAAAAAACTCATTTGGAAACTTATTTTTCTATGTCTCTTAGTTTCCTGTGGCTGTGGTGCCACAAACTTAATGTGGTTTCTAGTTCTAGCTGAAACAACACACACTTATCCTCTTTCAGTTTGGGGGAGGTCAGATGTCCAAAGTCAGTTTCTCTGGGCTGAACTTATGGTTTGGCAGGGCTCCACTTTCTTGCCTATTCCAGTTTCTAGAACTGCATTTCTTGCTTTCCTTTGTTCCTGTCCTCTTCATCCATCTTCAGGGCCAGCGGTGGAGCATCCTCAAAGCTCTCTCTGGTCCCTTTGCACTTCACTTTCTCCTCTCCCTTGTTTGGAATCTTTTACCTCTTTCTTACAAGAACATGCAATGGCATCTAGAGCCCATCCAGATAACCCAGCATAATCTTCCCATCTCACAAATCCTTTATGTAATCATATCTGTCCTGGGGATTAGAACATGGGTATCTTTTGGAGAGGACTGGGGTTGGGAGGAGGACATTTTTCAGCTTACCTATCTCCACATATCCCTTTACTCCCCTGTGTATGCTTACAGCTTTGGGAGCAGCCCAAACACTTAGGTTTTATTTTGTCATTTCAGAATATATTCTTAATTATTTTTCAAAATTTTCTCTTGCTTAATTTAACTCCCTAATAAGAAATTTCTTCCCTTTGTCTACACTTGGAGGGGGAACAACAGGCTGTTTGCTGTTTTTGTCAGCTGCATAACAGTGAAAGTCCCTAATCATGCTGTCATTTAGAATATGGGACTGACAGCTATCATTTTCATAAATTCCTACCATAAGGCATGGCAAGGCCAAGCTCTATAGTTTCTCTTCTCTTAGGGAAAGATTTTATCTTTCTGTCTAGTTCTGAATTTTGTTTACCCATTTCTTTGAGAGTATTGAAGTAGTTATATCATGAATGAAGAAAAAATGTGAAACTATCCATGCCAAACCAACACTATACTACTTTCCTGTGCTAAGAAAATATGTCTATTTTTCTGGAAACAACTCTGATCCCATGATTTTATAAGTATCCTTAATGTTTTTCATCAAAACTGTGAACTTAGAATGACATTATTATCCTGGAATAGGCAATTAATAAGGCAGGTTGCACAGAGCAGGTAGTGGTTTGGAACTTATCCAAGAAGCAGAGTGACTCTTTAGTGCCCCCCACTCCCCCGCAATGGGTACAAGTTGAGATGTCTTCATTTTAAGAGACAGAAGATCCAACTCAAATTTGCAAAAATTGTTTCAGCAATTGGATGTAGATCTAGATATAAAACAGGTTCCTGGCTTGATGTAACTTAGTGACTCAGTTATTCTCTAGGATCCAGTCTTTTTCTGCTTTTCTGCTGTGCCTTCCACATATCCCCTCCTTTTATGGCCAAATTCAAGCTACCATGAAGACAGTAACCACAAAATTGAGAATAGTTGTGTACAATTTTTTCTCACAAGCTGGTCCAAAGCCAGCTCCAGCACACCATCTGTTGAATCCATAGGTAAGAATTCAAACATCTTTGGATTTATTATCCTAATTTATATAGGTCATTAACCATTAAGATATTTTTATCTATGCTTTTATTTTAACTTTAAGGAGGAGTAGAATTTCTAGGTTGTGACTGAATAGAATTGAGAGAAATTTCTTTTTATCTTTCTTTTTTCTCAAGGAACGTCAGGGTCAGGATTATTTTTCAACTACATTATTGACAGAAAAAATTTACATCAGAGACCCACTAATATCACTTCAAATTAGTAGATAGTTGGTCCTAAAATTCACATTGCATTGTCCAAGTGCATCTCAACGTCCAGAGAGCAGATTTAAACCAAAGCTTTGCAGCCAATTATTGCTATGGTCAGTGTTTTAAAACATTTCTGCCTCACGCAGGTGTCTCTATTTTTCCATCTATTACTCCATTCCACTAGTTTTGTTTTTCCTCTTGGAAGTGTTTCTCTAACTCCAGTATAGAAAAACTATAAACTAATGGTTCAAAAAATAGTTGATATGTCCCTTGTATTTAAGGCTAGGTGTTAGCTGTTTATTGCTGTGTTAACATATTACCCCCAAATTTACTGGGTTAAAGTAGCACACATTTATTATCTCCCAGTTTCTGTGACTCAGGGATCCAGTTGTAGCTTAGCCGGGTGCCTCAGACTCAGAATCTCTTATAAAGCTGTGATCCAGATGTTATGAGGACTGGGACCTCATCGCAAAGCTGTACTACGGGAATATCTACCTCTAAGCTCACATGGTTATTGGCAGGGTTCAGTCTCTTGCAGGATGTTGGACTAAGGGCCTCAGTTCCTTCATAGTCATTGGTTCCTTGCTACGCAGGCCTCTCCAATATGACTTCTTACATTGTCAAAGTCAAAAAGGGAGAAAGTCTGCAAGCAAGATAGAAATCACTATCTTATGTTAGGTAGTCATGGAAATGACATCCCATCATCTTTACTGTATTCTACTGGTTAGAAGCAAGTCACTTGGCCAGTCTACACTCAAAAGGAGGGGATTACACAGCAGCATGGCTATGATGATGTGTTTCCATTCTTATTAATCAGTTTGTTTATTGCATCCAGATAGTGCAAAGAAGTTCATAGAGCATAATAAATAAGTGTAAGAGATATAGAGACTGTTATTAGATTTTAGAATAGACTTCACATTAAACCAAAAACTAGGACAAAGTCTGTCGAATTCACAAAATTTTAGATTTTACTACTCTTCCTGCAAAAGCATATTTTTAATGCTCAATGGAAGACAAAAAAAGTAGGAAAGGCTGTGGTAAACGTTTTACTGCAACTATGCCCAGGAGAGTTTGGTCATTGGTTTCCCTGGTCACCTGGCCACTGAAGAAGAAGCGGAAATCTAAAGCATGTGTGGCAAGCCTTCCTAAAGCCTGCCTATTGCACACGCACATTCTCAACCTCTCCCTCTGTCTATCTCTGTCACAGTTGGATGAGGAAGGCAGGTTTTATACTCATTGGCACAACTTCTGGAATTATCCAAAACCAAGACATTGGAAACTTATCCTGGTCTCGGATTCTACGCTTCTTGGCACCAGCTGATTTGTCCTAAAGAATTCTTGAAGGAAAGTGAAGCCTGGCAATATAAATGCTTTCCCAGATATCTTTAAAATATGCTCAGAAACCGTCACAGAGACACAAACAAACACCAGTATAAGCTTGTAATGGCAAAATCAACCATTTTGTGAGGAAGATATCTTTGATTGTATTTCTTATTGACAGGCACTGGAGGGAGAACTGAAAAAGAGTTAGGCCTGTAGTATTCAATCAAGGACAAAGAGACCTTAGTGTGTCCAAGGTCTCCCATGCCCCATGGCTCCACCCCCACAATAGCTCTGCTAGCTCCTAAGTGTGACCTTGAGAAAGTGATGTCATTTCTCTCAACAGCTAGCTCTCTCCACCCCGTCCACGAAATGAAAATGCAAACTTTCAGCATGGTGGTGCTTGTGTGGACTTAAGTGATTCTAAATCCATGAAAACACATAATAAAGTGCTTTCTCTGTAAACTCTGTTTCTCAACCCTGCTGGGTTGAGATCCATGCTCTTTATGGAATTCTTTAATATCCAGCTGTTACATAAACTTTGTATCTCTATTCACTTCACTCTCTTTGGGGAACAATCACGATAAACACAAAATACTCATCGTAGATGAGGACGTGACCAAGGGCCATGGAGGCATCTAGCCATCACCCAGCTGGTTGGCTAATGGGAAAAACTTGAACCAGCAAAGCTGTCATCAAAATATGTGCATTATAGATAGGAAAGATTTTAGAGAAAGAAAAATAATTTACTGTGGACTTGGAAGGAAGGGAGAGAGATATAAAAACTCCCACCTGTTTTTTTTTTTCTCCTCCACAGTCTCCCTTCCTCCACAGAAACAACATCAGCCTAGGGAGGAGAGGTCCTAGGTCAAAGGATGGAAAAGATTTGAACACTGTGACGTGTGTGTTGTAGGGAGGAAGGTTGTATTGTGAACTTTTAGACTGGAAGTGTCTCTGGGAGTTTTGGAGTTTTTGAACTGCTGATACCTTTAAGGTTTCTGATTTCCACATTTGGACCTCTTCATTTTGCAAGGTGGAAGGTAGATTTTGCCTGGATGACAACAGTGCCCCTAGAAAGCTGACACTACACAGGTGGGGGCTAGGAAGACACTGAGAGCTGGCATTTGGGGTTGGTTCTAGGCTCAGCGAACAGAGCTCCAGGGCAATCCTTCAGACTGGGGCCTTTGGTGTACTGCTTACCCGGCTTTGCAGGCATTTGGGGGACTCCTCGGTCCAGAAAAAAATGAGACTGTGTTTGACTGGAGCTGCCCTTGCAAAGAATTAAGGAATCCCAATGGTCATTTTTGGATGATAGTCTAAATTAGCATTTTAAAATTCATTTACTAAGCTTTGTTTCTCCTTTCTCCATTCATTAGAGATTCAAAGGTTTATTGGCTTTCTGAGTATAGTGTTTTTAAAAATTATCAAGTTTTAGATGAGATATGATCCCGTATGGAATTTCTATAACTTTAAATAGTCTTCTATTAAATAGCATAAGTTGAACTTAAAAAAAAAATAAAAAAGTATCAAGTATTAGAAGCAGAGAACAAGGCAAAATACATTTCTGAAAGTAAAGGGGGCCTGTTGAGATTTTCTGACATAAAGTAAATAATGCTGCCTAACTTGTTGGATGCTTGTGCTTCCCTAATGGAGGTCTCTAGTGCCATATTTCTATATTATTTTATAAGGTGAAATTAGACTCTGAGAATTCTTTTTTTTTTTTTTTAAGATTTTATTTATTAATTTGAGACAGAGAGAATGAGATAGAGAGAGCATGAGAGGGAGGAGGGTCAGAGGGAGAAGCAGACTCCCTGCCGAGCAGGGAGCCTGATGCGGGACTCGATCCCGGGACTCCAGGATCATGACCTGAGCCGAAGGCAGTCGCTTAACCAACTGAGCCACCCAGGCGCCCTAGACTCTGAGAATTCTTAAGGAACTTAAGCTTTGAGAACTCAGAACTCATCCTAATGAGTGATTTGTAGTTCAGTTCTGTATTGCCTTTCAAGATTTAATAATAACTTCCAAAATCTGAAATTTATTGGTAAAACTATGTGTGATCATGTTTTTTCACTCAGGTAAGATCATAGTGCTTCATCATCAAACTGAAATGCAAAGAACAGTAGATTAGGAGGCAGGTTCTCCTTGGGATTCTGCACCAGTTTCCTTGTCCTATAGTGAGATTAGGTCAGCTGTCTCCAAATCAACTGGCTCCTGGGTAGAAATGAAAGGTGAATGCGTGAAGTCGGGCTTGATGGAAACTGTGCAGTGGATGATTGAAGACCTCTTCAGTGGTCCATTGGGTTGCTGTTTTGAATTATTTAACCTTGCCCTGCTCCCATCCATGTGTGATTTTGAAGTCTTCCCCATTAAAGGGGCAGTCTGCATTTCCCTATTCTTTGACGTTAGTTCAGTGTGTGACTTGCTTTGCCCACTTGAAAGAGATGTATGTGAAGCCTTGCTAGTTATGACACTGGACATTAAAATAGGGCTTGTCTCTTCCCCCTTGACCTTTTCCATTTCTGTCATTTCCATGAGAAGAAGCTGCCCAGTTTCTCTGCTGGTGGTGGAAGGGAATGAGTGCCATCTGGAGCAGAGCCAAACCACCCCAGCCAAACCCAGCCTACATTACTTGAGCCCAGCTGATCCCCAGACACATGAGCAAAACAAATGCTTATTGTATGCTGCTGAGCTTTTGGGTTGTTTATTATGCAGCATTATTAGGGCCATAGAACTAATTTGCTCTGTTTACCCTGGATAAATTTCCTTTTCTGCAACATGAGGGTGTTAGGATAGGGCTGGTATTCCAAATTCCGATTGCCATCGGGGCAGCAAGGAAAAGTAAATGAGGGAAGGATGATGGTGTTGTGATGCCATATCACATACCCCTTCTAGAGAAGGTAACTGTCACTCAGCTGCAGTTAACAGTGATTGTGCACGAATGGAGGCGTTGTGTTGCCAGATCCAGCTACTTTTCATGAGAAAGTAGAGATCTGGAGTTCTTTTATGTGAAATCTCCAAAACTTAAGTTTCAGAACCAATTAAGCCTTTGTAGAACTCTGTATTAGCAGGATGTATATATATATATATATACCCCAAGGTAACCCTGGTGATTTCTGGATGAGTCTGTAGGTTTCTATCAGCCCTAATGCTCAGTGATCATTGTACTCAATGCATTGCAAGTCTAGTGTGTGCTCCAGCTCATCTGAGGTGTGTTTGCTTTATAACAAACTTGGCAAATTTTGATTTAAAAATATCTAAAAACGTGCTTATTTTATCCCCAGTGGAATCTTTTATAACTACAGTCACACATAAAAGCTAAAAATAACAAACACAACCCCCAGACAATACCAAAAATCCCCAACTACCTAAAATCTTCAGCTACTTCAAAAGCTTAAAAATAACAAATCAATCACCTAATTATAAACAATAAAAACAGACTTTATCTTACTGAAGGGTTTTTTTTGCAACTTTAAAGTCTATTCTTGTTTTTCAGTATGCAAATTTTAAAATAATCTATTGTTATATAAAGCAATCTAAGGTCTACTTCTGAAATGTAATATGTATCTATCAGAGGAGAATAGGAATTAAGTCCTTTAAATGATTTTTCTTAACAAATTAGTCATCAACTGGAAAAATGGTCTGGCATCTCTGTTAAAGGAAAAGAAATCAGGGAGCCTTCGTTTAAATCTTCATTAGCTACTGATTAGGCCAACAAGAAGGCTTCAATCTCCGGATTTCCTCAACCATGGATTATAAACCCAGGGTAATTAAATGGGAGGAATATAACCTCCACACAGGGTTCTTGATTGGATTAATGATTATACATGACTTGCAAAATAGAGACTCTGTGTGTGTGTGTGTCAATTTAATTTAAATAAAATGTACTTAGTCCTATCCAACTGCATATTGGATACAGGGCAAGGCACTGCACAGAACATAGAGGAGATAATTCTTACTCTGAAATAATGTACGATTAAATGAAGACAAATGGAGAAAGAAGCACCTGGGGAGATTTTGTTTTATATTTAGAATGGAAGGTTAAGGTACATTAGTTATTATTGCTTTATACCTCATTCTACTTGGAGAAACTTCTCTCTATGTTATGTTCTCTGTATTCCTTTGAATTGATGGTTTTTAGGGCTTTTTAACCAAAAGAAAAAGGAGAGGTTGTTTAATACTTGTTGAGGGCCAATAATGTGCTAGGTTAACTTATTTAATCTACATAACAAGCCTGTGCAATAAAGCTTTTACTTCCATTTTACAAAATGAGAAAAATGAGGTTCAGGAGATCAACTGAGACACCATTTCTTCCCAGAAGCCTTCCTTGATCTCCACAATCTAGTAAATTGCCCTGTGAGCACCCTAAACCCATTGCATACTTTCATTCCAGCACATTTTATAGTGATAGCTGCTTACTTTCTGCTTTCCTACTAAACCATGAACTCTTGGAGGCTAGTGTTTGGTGTCAAAATCATGCAATAATTGAGGTTTTTCTAAATATAAATTCCCTGCACTTTCTATTGCACCTCCACTTCAAAAGTTGAGGACTTGGGAAACATGTTATGAAATTTCTCCTCAATAGACAAATGAGATTACATCAAACTAAAAAGCTTCTGCATCATAAAGGAGACAATCAACAGAGTAATGATACAACCTACAGAATCCCAGGAAGTATTTACAAAACATACAACTGATAAAGGGCTAATATTTAGAATATATAAGAAAATGAAACAACTGAAGAGCAAGAAAACAAATAACTGGATTTAAAAATAAGCCAAGGACCTGAATAGACATTTTTTCAAAATAATATATACAAATAGCTTACAGATATATGAAGAAATACTCAACATGACTAATCATCAGGGAAATGCAAATCAAAACCACAAGGGGATATAACTCACACCTGCAAGAATGGCTGTTATAAAAAAGACAAAAGATAAATATTGATGAGGATGTAGAGAAAAAGGGAATCCTTGTACATGGTTGGTGGGAATGTACATTGCAAGGCTATTATGTAAAGCAGTATGGAGATGCTGCAAGAAATTAAAAATAGAACCATCATATGATCCAGCAATCCCACCTCTGGGTGTATACACAAAATCAGTATCTTGAGGAGAAATCTGAACTCTTAAATGTTTTAAACTCAAATGCACTCTACATAAATATTCTTCATTTCCATCCTCATGAGAAACTTTAAATAAATACTTTAAATCAACACATGACTAGTTAAGATAGTATTTCCCAAACTGGCATGGTGGTAATAATCACTTGGGAGCCTATTAAAAAGTATGGGTTCTGGGCGCCTGGGTGGCTCAGTTGGTTAAGCGACTGCCTTCGGCTCAGGTCATGATCCTGGAGTCCCGGGATCGAGTCCCGCATCGGGTTCCCTGCTCTGCGGGGAGCCTGCTTCTCCCTCTAACCCTCCCCCCTCTCATGCTCTATCTCATTCTCTCTCTCAAATAAATAAATAAATAAAATCTTTAAAAAAAAAAAGTATGGGTTCTTTGATCCTATGCAAACTTAGTAAGCCATATTCTAAATAGAGAAAGGTTTGGGAATCTGTTTTAAAGTGCCCTAGGTGATTATTATCATTAGACATGTTTAGAAAATACTGGTTGGAAATGTAGTAGGGTGTATGATGAGGTGGATTTTAAAGAAGAAAACAACTATTTCATCTACTTGAGATCTGGAGATCCAGAATGCTGTTCCACTTGGAGAAGATTCATCTGGAATAGGAGTATTTTGGATGATCTCTCTTGTTATGTAAGGATAAGGGAAAGCCGGCCCCATTGCTTTAGGTCTGAGCAAAGGTTGCCTCTCCCAGTACAATATGGAGCTCTGGGGAGGGGTCACATGAAATTGCATAAGGATCCAGGAGCGTAGAGTGAAGGGGTGAGCTCCCAAACTCTCAAACAGGAGACTTAAAATTTAGGTAAGCTTACTGAGGTAAATTCATGGGCCCTTCACAAGGCTAGTGGCCCAGAATGGCAAGGAGGCCTCTAAAATTAAGTTATCATATAGGTCAAAAGAGAGATCAGTGTGCTGGCCCACGCACTGATCTAAAGATTAAAATGGGAAAGAATGTCAAAGCTCTAAATTCATGGGCACTGAAACTGCTTTTGTTCCAGGCCTCCCAAGGGATAGACAAGCTCACTAACGAAATGGCTGCTCAAAGGATCCAAAATACTTTGATCAATTTGGCATGCAGTTTTAAAGACTTAGGTGGGGACACAGACTCTTCATTAGGGGAGAGGGCAGTTTACAGCTGAGGAGAAATGTGTGCTAGTATTTCCCACTGCCCAGTTTAGCCCAAGCAAACTCCACATGTGCCTTAGAGAGTGTGACCCTCATTTCTCTCAGGGGAAGAACAGGAGGGGAAAGGGTTTTTGACAGGGATTAGAGAGCTATTCCCTTATGAGGGAGCTCATCAACTTTTTTTTTTTTTAAAGATTTACTTATTTTATAGATCGAGCATGAGCAGGAGGGGCAGAGGGAGAGAGAATCTCAAGTGGACTCTGTGATGAGCACAGAGCTCAATGCAGGGCTCAATCCCAGGACCCTGAGATCAGGCCCTGACCTGAAACCAAGAGTCGGGAGCTTAACCGACCCTGCCACCCAGGCACCCCTGAGTCCGTCAGTTTTTAAAAGGCTTTTGTGTGGACTGAAGAGAATACTGGTGTGTAGACTCAAACCTCCTCAAAGAAGCTCCTCCCAGCAATGGTAGATAACTGGAAGGCCCTCTTGACTCCTTTCCTGGAAAAAGACACCTATTGAAGCGTCCTTCTATGAACTATGTGCTTCTTGTAGACTTCAAGAGGGCAGGGAGTATTGACTACATGTTCACTGATATGTGCCCTGAACTGAGACCATGGTTGGGCACATAGTAGGTTCTCAATAAATAATCTGTTCTCACCCTCCCCCCAGACCACCCTCCTCCCTGTCTCGCAGCAGCTGCTCCAGCAATTGCTGAAAAAACCCCTCCCTCCAGCCTTCTCCACCCTCTGCCTGAAATGTGTCTCCTCCCTGCCCCATTTTTCTCCCCTCACCTGGCTATTCTCTACTCATCTCCCAGGAGTCAGCTGACCCTTCAGGGTCTCTAGGAAGCCTTCACCTGCCTAACTCAAGTTTGTACCCCTTCTCCACGCAGCCAAAGCACTCGGTCCTTCTGTTTCTGAATATCTGAACTCAACATGGAGCCCTGTCTAATCTTCAGGTGGGCAAGTTTTATCTGTCGTGTTCACTGCTATGAATCACCCTCCTTTATCATGGAGCCCATACATCCTAAGTGTTCAATCATCACTTGTGGAAGAAGTGATTGAATCTGTGTTTCCTACTTTTTCATTGGGGATATTGCATGATTTGGGACTTTGAGCAGATGTATCTGAATGTGGAGAGTTCCCCACATGGGTCCTCACCCAAGGGCCCACGGTGAATGTGTTTATGATCAGACAGAAGCACAAAAAACAAGGACTGAGAGAGACCATCTTTGCCTTGTTAACAAAGTAAGTAGAAACTCAATGCTCACTTCAAGAAATGCATTTTATTCCTCCTTTGCCTATTGAATGCATTTTCCCTAGAATGCAAGTGAAATTTGTTGTCTCTTAGTGGAGCAACAAACAGGATCAATATAGTGTAGAATGGAAATTCACTGGTGATTCAACAACAGTCACGTGTCAGTGACTTGCTCCTTTCCTCATGAATATGGTGTTTGGGAGATGTAACACAAGACAAAGAAAGAACTGGGCTTACCAGGTACCAGCCATATACTATGTTGGGAATTCAAATAGTAGATGGTGGTTTGGTTATGAGACCTAAAAAAATATCTTACCTGCCTTTGATGTTATGAACTATTTACCAGCCTGTGAAACAAGAGGCCCAGCTTGGTGGCTGTTTCTAGCTACTAAAGTGGGCCTAGCTGGCACCTAAACCTTTTCTGTTTGTGAAGATTTGACCATTCCACTCTCAGCTGCTTGTTACTAGGCAGTAGGTTCAGCAAATGTTCAGTATACTGAGTTCAAAATCAGAAAAAACAGGCTGTCCCCCTCAGCTCAGCCAAGGATTAGATGTTGCATCTGGTAGAACTTAAAGAGGCCAGCACTGACGTTGCCTTTTGCAGCCCAAGAATGTCAGAGACAGGAGAAGGGAGGTCTTTGGGATGATTAAAAGATTTAATCTGTCAAAAGTCTTTCCTCACTTGTATTCTTGGGCATTTGTCTCAGAGAAATGAATATTCATTTTCTCACAAAAATATGTACAAAATACGTATGAAAGTTCATAGAAGTTTTATTCATAATGGTCCCAAACTGAAAGGAAGCCATGTGTCCTTCAATGGGTGAATGACCAAAGAACTGAGGTGCATCTGTACCAGAGAATAGGGCTCACAGGGAAGAAGAAACCAATCGTGCTTGTGGCAGCATGGATGAAGCTCTGAGAGTCATACTGAATGAACAGATTCAGTTTCAGAGGGTTATGTGTTTATGATTCCATTCGTATGGAATTCTTAAGATGACAAAATTGGAAAATGAAGAACAGATTGGTGGTTGCCAGGGGTTGAAGACGCAAGTAGGTGTGGTTGTGTCTGTAGAGGATGGTGATGGAATGGTTCTGTGCCTTGTATCCACACAGATGATGAAACAACATAGAGCTACACCCTCCCCCCATCCCCACACCCTCCACACAAGCACATGCATTAAGTGTTGATGAAATCTGAATGAGCTCTGTGGATTGTGGTGGTATGAATTTCCTGGTTTTGACATTATGCTCTAGTCGTACAGGATATTGTCATTGTGGGAGGCTCAGATACATGAGATCTCTCTGTACACTGTTTTTTTGCAACTTCTGAATTTATGATTCTTTCAGAATAAAAAGTTAAAAGAAATAATTTTCCCATTTGTGACAGTTAAAATTTCAGTGGAATTTAAGGAAGTGAAACCCAAGTCCCTTACTATATGTCATTTTTCCTTTGCTCTCTGTTTTGCTTTAGGTTATTTTTAGAAGTTTTAGGATGTGTCGAGTTGAGAGGATTTAGATTATAACTTGTGATACTGTCAGATTTTTATGCATCTACAGTGTGGGTGTTAATAGCTGATCTATTTTTACCCCCAAATACAGCAAACACAAAATTCCATGGATTGTAAAGATAAACAATACAGCCATGCTTGCTAACTTTAACAGCCCTGATGGCGAAGGGCAGTTCTGTATCACAGGCACCATGCTGCACTCTCTTGTTACTGTGGAGCTCATCACACAGCTGGTGTGTTTCATTTGGCATTTACCCCATATTGGCTTGTGTTGTTGTTTAGTTCATATGGCATATACCCTTTCCCTAACTGGGCTGTGAGACCCCATGTTCAATAACCATGTCCATGGATAATAGATACTATGTAAATGGGGTAAGTGAGTAATGTCTGCTAGGCATCTTCACTAGTACTGAATACCATATCAATCAAGATACTTCCCTCAAACAAGTAACAGAATAACCAATTTAAACTGAATCAAGCAAAAAGGAAGATATTGACTTGTGTAACTGAAAAGTCTATAGCTTCAGACCATGTTTCTCTCCATCTCTCAGCTCCTTTTCCATATTGGCTCCATTAGCAATAGGGTTTGGAACCTGGTGTTGCAAGGAGATTACAGGTGCCTTAACCATTCCTCCAACTGGAAGTGCAGTTGAATAGTCTTTTGGGGTAGTTCCCGTGGAAGTCCAAGTATTCACTCCTCTTCTGCTGGGTCACATTTCCATCCCTGAGCCAACCAGCATAAAGAAATATACTGACTGGTCTAGCCCAAGGTCATTTGCTTTGCCCTTGCATCCTGTGGTAGGGCCCCACAAAAAGTTTGCAAACTAAGAGCTGAGGAAAGTAGTTCCAATAATTTAGCAGGTGTCATCTAAGTTTGTCAGTGAAGCAACAATTATCTCTTATAAAAATTTAGAGACTCCTACTTCCCTTTCATGGTAGACTTATATTGCGGGAAGGGGGATCAACATGAAGCTTTGGAGTGGTCACTGGAGATCTGATTATTAGCAGTTTGCTTCTTTTATCAACAGAATGCAAATGTAAATAAAAGATTTATTATTTGATGTGCCGTTAAATGTTAAGAGAGTTTGTTTGTCCTATGACTGACTTGTTTTAGTGTTAATAAATAAGTTTATAGAGTTTCTTATTTTGCTGATTCAAACTGCATCAGTAGAATTTATAATCTGTGCAGCAGTGTTGGAGAGCTAATTGGTTTTGGTTTATATTCAACATAGACTTCATTATCTACATTCTCCTCAGGAGAAACCCTTACTTTAGCCTCATAATTTCCTTGCTGTAATGCATTGATAGCTTGAAACATCTAAAATGTGTAATTATGAATGATAATAATGCCCCTCTACAGAGTTCTCTTTTCACCTTGTTTCTGTAAATGACCTTGGAAACTTTGATGATACCATGCATGCTATCAAGGACCAGCAGGCATGGCAAGTTTTTTCTCTGTGCTTCCTGGATGTGGTTCTTTTTCCAGCTAGAATCATATGGGAGACTGCTACTTGAGGCAGGCTCTATTTGACCAGTATGATAGCCTTCATATTATACACATGTTCTGATTTCCTAAAGGCATTTTTTTTTTTCTGTTAATCTCACACTTGGAATTTTCCACCAGCTTGGAATTACTGCTCGGTTCCTTTTCTGGAGAAATCCCTTATGTCCTGAGCTTCAAATCACTCACCTCTCTGGTTTGGGTTCCCATCTGCAAGCTGTGCTTTCACGTTCTGCCATAAGCATGGCTTTCCTCATCATGACTTATTATTGTCTTATCTGCTTCATTATTTGCTCATCATATCCTGTTAGGATGACTATTTTCATCATATCCCTGTAGGATGGCTACTTCTTGGTACTCTGATTGAACTCACTTCCTCTTTTGTCTACCCCATTCATTAATTTTTCTCTACATTCTAGCTAGAGTGAAAAATTCGAAAACGTAGTCCATTAATGTCAAAAACCTGTCCTCTTCCCTCCAGCCCACTAGCAAGTTGTCAGTTACTTGGGTTCAGGTGTGGTCGTTGTCGCTTAGCAAGGAGACTTGACTTTTCTTTGTGTCCTCAGAACACAGGGAAAGAGTGAGGTTGTAAAGGAGAAATTTGGGAGGGGCATGCCAAGAACACATAAGTTCACTGTAAGTCTGGTGGATACTACAGATAGCTGAGCTTAAGCCTTTACTCAGGTACCCCATGCAAGAGGTCCCTTGCTGGATAAAGAAAGCTCACCATGCAGAGCAGTGGGTAGATTTCTTCCAGTGGGGGTAAGAAGTGTTAATGGAAGAGGGCTATCCAGAGCTGGAACTACCTATTTAATGTAGAAACCTCTAAAAAGGCCCCTCCACATAAGAATGGCAACATTTGGGAGCCAGTGACATGAAGGACCTTGGTGTCAATTGAACAAAGGAGAGGACTGTTCTCTCTTCAGTCAGGAGAGGGAAGCTTACCTTTTCACCATTGCCTCCTTATCACCCCAGCATGAGGGACGAGCTTGTGCCTGGAACAGGGCAGAGGGAGAGGTAAGTCCAAAGCAGTCCTTCCTTTTACCTGTAGCTCTCCTCCCAGCTACTCCCCAACCAGCCCTACCCACAAGCTGCTGGAGTCCTGACTCTTCACTGCTGAAAATGAGGCTTTTCAAATAAGCGAAATTGAGTGGAAAATGACTGAATCTTGCCAAAATGTCATTAAAGCACACAGTGGGAAAGGTAGGATGAATATTAGCACAATTTGAGAACACTTACTGAAAAAAAAATCAAACATTTTCCTGTTTAGACCCAAGCTGAAACTCCTCAATACACTAGAGATACAGAGACAGATATTTTAACACCAAAAGACTAATTTTCCTAAATGATAATTTTGTCACATTCTTTCCAAGCTAAAGAAGAAAAACCAAAGCTTGTCTTTGCCAGAAGAATACAAATTAGATATTTGGTCTGAAATGTAAGGATTTCCAAAACCTATTTCATTTTAAATAGCATTACTAGATACCAGTCTTTTATTAAAAGTGAACTCAGAAACTTTTGAAGATATGATGAGGATATATATTATAAATTTTAAAAGTTTGGAATATTACAAAATAATTTATATGTTGGTGTTTTGGACTTGTATTTGCATATTGCTTTAGGTGATGTTTTGAAACAGAAAATCAATATACATTATAGGCACCACAAAAATATCGTGTTTTTGAAAATGTTTAGGTTACTGGGAAAAGTTATAAGTAAAATAAAACAAATCAAAATAGGAGAAAACAATTGCACAAAAATAGAGGTTACCACATTTGGACAGGACTGTGTTACTGATCTAGAATACAGATATCAGGATTCTGTTTAAAATAAAATAAAGTTTAAAATAAAAAGTAATATCTTATGGATCTATTATTTATTTATTATTATTATTATTATCTTTTATTTACGCAGTACTGTATCATGTGGATGGGAAACAAAGTTGAATATTTGAGGAACTTAAAATCTGGAAAGATCTGGAACTATGGAATTGTGGTGTGGTCGAGCAAGAATCTGGAAATTGAGGAAATGGGTGAATGACTGTGGATGTGTCCTGTGAGTCATTCTGTCTAAGGCAATGAATCATGCTGGATGTCTTGAGAGAAGGATGGAGAAGTGGGGGTTGGCCAATTGTGTCCCATGCTGACTGAGAGACATAAGAGTACAAGGAACCAAACAAAGAATAGCTTACTGGAAGCCTTGAGAATTAGAGAACATTGGGGGGATGCGTATATGAAGAAGAAATGGAGGCAGGGTAGAGATATCCGTTTTAGGAAGCTACCTGTTAAGGAGAAGGGACATCTATGTGTTATTTTAACATAAACATGTTATTTTGTGGATTTTGAATAGTCTTATTTGTATCTGCTCAAATATCAATCCCCCAACATTTACACTTGAGATGAAAAATAAGATAAAAATAACATAGAATCACTTCTCTCATCAAGAGCAATACTTTGTAATTAATTCAGTGAAATCCATAAATAATTTTTAAAAATTCATATGGTTTTAAAGTTTGGATATTCTTGCATATATAGCAGCTAAATTAGAGCCTTAATTTTTCTGTGGTGATTTAATCATTTCATTCCAGTGTCTCAGCCCTTGAATGATTTATTCTTTACCCACAGAATTGCTTATTATTTTAATGATAGCATTGGGGGAATAATGGAAAACAACCATTTAAAGATGCATTTTCAAGATTAGAAATAAAATCATGATGAAGAATAAAAGGAATAAGACCCACACTTTGCCATCAAAAGTTTATAGCAAAAAGGATGTTTCTCTTTTATAAAATACTTTATATCAAATAATAGACACACAAGAAAAATAAGCAAAGAATACAGAGGAACTAGTAACAAAGAAACCAGTTTCCCACCTCAACTTTTCCCACTTCTCTCCATTAACCAGAGGCAACCCATTTTAACCATTCCAATTTTTACTCTCTTGGGAGGTTACTCTGTTCACACTCATTGTTTTTACACTATAACTTCTTGGTCTTTCAACTCCTCCAAATGAAAGATGGGGTTTCACTACCCATCACTCTCCCTTTCTTCCTCCCTGCCAATTCCCTGTAATTCTAATATTTGCAGGCTCTCTGTTGGTAACCTGTTTATTTTAAAATGGAATATTCAACCTAGATGCCTTGTTCTACTGACATTTGACACCTTACCAAGGAAACTGAAGGTATTGGTACTCTTACCTTTTCTTCCGACTTTGTTCTCATTTCTGTTTCCTAAATTCTGTCACTCTGCTTGGGCAGGGGGGCATTAAAAACTATTTCACAATGAATAGGATCATCTTATTAACTGGAGGTTTGACTTTAGCTACCTGCTGTTGTTGTTGACCTGTTCTCCCATTCTCTGCCATTTTGATTTTGTCCTGGAAGTTGCCATAACTGGTATGGTAATGAGCAGACTTCCATAGTGCTAAAGACGTGGAGGCATAAATGTGTACACAGAGGAACTCATTAATCCTTGCAACAACTATATGGGGTCAGCATTTTAAATTACTACATTGTTTTAAATGTACTTTGTAAGGGGTAGAGCTAGGAGTCAAAACCCAGGCAGCCTGGTTACAGAGGCCACGACCTTAAACTTTCATGAGAGGGGCGCCTGGGTGGCTCAGTTGGTTAAGTGACTGCCTTCGGCTCAGGTCATGATCCTGGAGTCCCAGGATCGAGTCCCGCATCGGACTCCCTGCTCGGCAGGGAGCCTGCTTCTGCCTCTGACCCTCCCCCCTCTCATGTGCTCTCTCTGTCTCAAATAAATAAATAAAATCTTTAAAAAAAAAAACCAACTTTCATGAGAAATAAAGCATATCTATATATTTACTTTGTATTACATTAAATAGAGTGAAGTCTATTAAATATGTATCAATTATGTATAGTAAAATGCATATATGTTAGGTATATTTAACTTCATATTCCAGTAACTGGAGTTTGTTTTTATAATTTTCTAATTGATTTATTCTATTCCCTGATTCATCTATTTCCCTTAGGCTTATTTATTTATTTACCTTGGGCTTTTGCTTTCCGGTTTTTGGCTTTCTTCATATGTCTCTTGTGGATCTTTGTTTGTCTTTCTGTATTTAATGTTGAATGTCTCAGTGGCCAATCTGGGTCACCTTTGCTTCAGTGTAGGTGGATCTGTGCTCTGTAGGCTGATTCTGAACTCTGTAAACAGGGGTGGGTTTTCTTGACAATTAGAATTTGCTCTTTGTGAGCAAGAGGAGAGCTGCACACTTAGCCGAAGACTCTCCCCGGGGGAGCAAAAGCCACAGGGACAGCCTCATTTCCTGCCTGTGGGGGAAGTGGGAGTGGGTCACTAGGGGAAGCCATTCAGCAGGCAGACTTTAGGGACTAACAGCCAGGTGTTCAGGCCAATCCTAACTCCCACTCCCATTTGTTAAATTTTATCTCTTTCCCCAGCGCAGAGCCGTAACCAGCTCCACGTCTCTCATGTGTATAGTTTCTCCTCTTTCAGCCATAACCACTTCAGTATACTTCAGACTTCTAAACCTTATGGATAGCCCTTATTGATTGATGCTCCTATCCCCTTCTTTCTATTGTTTTCTATTTATTATGAGAGGTGAGGGATTGAATCCCTTGCTTTCTGTCCTCTACATTGAAGGATAGCAAAGGAGGTTGGCATGGTTGCTAAATGAGCCAACCTATAGTATTTGCCACTCCAGGGTTGCTGATAACACTTTAGGTAATTTTGCTGTCAGCTTTGTCTGAGATCCGCAGGACAGTTGTCTTGTCTTTTTTTGACATCTTCCCACATCTGAGTTTCTCCTTTACTGAATTTGTCACTGATTCCCTGTATGTTGTCACTTGGAGTTACAGATCCAGTGTCATTTTAAAATGCAGAATATGCATTTCTGATTTTCATTCTGTCTCCCTCAATCTCTCTCTTTCTCTTCAATCTCTCTCTCTCTGTCTCTATCTCCCTGCTGGGGGTGAGGTAGGCACAGGCAATTGGTTTCTCAACTTTTCCATTTTAGAATTGGAGCGTTCAGGTGCACCTGGGTGGCTCAGTGGGTAAAGCGTCTGCCTTTGGCTTATGTCATGATCTTGAGGTCCTGGGATCCAGTGTGGAGCCCCATCCCGTGTGGAGCCCCCTGCTTGGTGGCGGGAAGTCTACTTCTCTCTCTGCCCTTCCCTCTCCCCGCCCAAACCACCCTCCCCCACTTATACTCTCTCTGTCTCAAATAAATAAATAAATAAATAAATAAATAAATAAATAATAAATAAAATCTTAAAAAAAAGAAGAAGAACTAAAATGTTCCCGTTATTTGATTGGTGTTTTGGGGAAGAGAGAACACAAACACATATTTTTTAATTTGCCACCTAGAAATGGCACTTTTCTTTTAAATAAAATTGAAATTCCATTTTAAGTGTTTTCTCATTCATAAGGGCCTTCTAATCAGGAAGCAGGTAGTTATATATCAGGACACTTTTCTGATAATTTCCTTTCTCTGAAAATAAAATCCTTGATGATTATTCACAACGTTCAAATGCATGCCAATTTTGCTAAAGAGGTGTAAACTGCATTTTCTCTTTCAGATCTGGAAAAAAAGCAGCACTGAGATTTTTGTCCCTTTGAAAACCTAAGCTTCCTATGAAGTGTCTTCTTTTCAATGGTGTAGGTTGCTTGGCTGAATCCCTGCACTACAACTATCTGTTATCAGTGAAAACTGCAGATTCTTTGGATGGCTGTAAGCTGGAATTTCAGTCCCTCTGGAAGTTGATGGCCAAGTTGGAGTTGAGATTCAGTTATCTAAAATAGCTACCTATTACCTCGTCTACAGTATAATGTGCACAATCCCTCATTCACTCAACTATTGTGTTGGGAGTAGTTGAAGAGCAGTGAACTAGCAAGACATGGCCCGTGCTCATAGTCACTGATCTTAGATGTCAACTAGGATTTTTACATGCTTTTATTATTTAATTCTCACTGTAACTTGGAGAGATATGTAAAGTTATTATTGTTTCCATCTTACAGTTCAGGAAAATGAGACTTGGTGAAGTTCAATAATACACCCTATAACAGAAGGGCAGCACCATAGTCGGGATGTGAATCCAAGCTATTTGGCATCTCTACCGATTATTTGCTTCTTCATCCTCAGATTCATATCTCCTGTGCTTCCCTTGCTCTGCGCTGTATTAAAGGAGACTGGTCTGTAAAAATTCATATCCCCAGCTCCTTGCCAGTTAACTTCTCATTAAGCTTTACGGAGAAGGAATGCTAGTGAAAAACTGGAGACCAGGAAGAGAGAGAGATCAGCGTGTATCTTCCCCTTTATTTCTACTTTGTGTGGCTCTTAGCCATAGTTGGTGTGTCGCAATTGTTCTAACCCGACCAGGCAGCCCCCCACTCTGCGGAGCTGGTTTCTGCGGGTCACTTCCTAGACTCAACCCTATCTCCTTTTCTCGTCCCTTCAGTCCTGATGGTAAAGAAACTATTTGGAGCTGCTATGCTCAGGATTTTCTTACCTTCTCCCCTGTTGGTTTGTTCAACCTACAGAACCAGATGTACATGTTAATTTTTTTCTATTGAACTACAAATGTGAGTGCCCTATTTTTCTGATAGAACCTGATGTCTTCCTCTAAGATTCCTTCCATTTCCCAAATGCAGTGACTCCAATATTAACTTCTCATTTACAATGCTTTGAAACAGAGAAATGATGACATTTCCAATGTTCAATAAAGACTAAGTCACCTCAAACCATGAGTTTTTTTTCTTTTCTTTTTGTCTCTTGCTGTTAAGAGGGTAATTAAATTTGTACATATTTGTAACCCTGAATATTTGAGGTCTCATTTTTCAATTATTTGTTAAAAGTAGGTACTTTTGATGTACCATATGCTGGCTAACTGAAATAATAAAAATAATAATAAAAAATAATAAAAAATGAAAAAAGTAGTAAAAAAAGTAGGTTTTTATGTAAAGTTCTTTTTAAATATGCATTAAAAATTTTGGAACTGATACTTATGCACTGCTAGAATAATTGGTCAAGATTTGGTTATATCCCTTTCTACTGAAGAGAAACAATAAAATCAAACAGGGATCAAATTTCTGAGAGCATAGTTAGAAAATTTTCCCTAGGTTTTGAAATATTTACTCTTCCTGTTCAATTATAGTGAATATATGCAATTTTAATTGCTGCCAAAATGGTGAATTTGTGTAACCTGGGAAGAGAACTGAAAGAACAATTATTTGAATTTTGTTTTAAAATTGGGAACAAATTTTGTTTTAAAATTGGGAACAAATCTTCCACCTCCATCTCCCTCTCTTCTGACACCACTTACAACTGATTTCCAAATGGTAGATAATGACTATATGGCTAGACAAGTGTGGTATTACATGGTAAAACCTTGCATGGCTGAACGGTCATTGTCATTGAACTGGAAGATTGATAACACATGCATGGCTGAAAACTAGAAGTCTGGTACAACTCTCTTAATGAAGATATTTTTAAGGATATTTCTTTTTGCTTACCTCTGTTCATAGACATAGAAGTATCACTTTACACTTGCACGTGCTTCTGTAGAAACGATGAATACTAAGAAAAAAATTTATTCAATATTGCTATTCATAGTGGCATTTCTCAAGTTGGAATTCCCTCAGGCAATGAAATTTAACAGTATCGTTATATGTAAAGGAACAGCCGTACTAGCTACGTTTTCTTTTCCAACTATGATCTGACAACTTCATGTATGAGACCACTGACAAAGTGAAACATAGGTTGTGCTATTGTGGGTTACAGATTTTTATTATGCCCACATCAGCCTCAATTTCTGTTGGAGACAGAATGAGGATGGCTTGCATAAACTAACCCCCAAAACCACTGAGTTCTACAGGAGACAGAATGAGGATGGCTTGCATAAACTAACCCAAAAAACGACTGGGTTCTACAGGCTAGGATATGTACCCTCAATGAGGATGGACCTGAGGTGAGCGTTATCTTATGTCCTTTATGGAGGCTTATGCAGATTCTCATGGAAGTGTTCCTATTGAAGGGTTGGAATTAACTGCACATTACCCTTGTATGACAAGATTATGATCATATGAATTATAAGGATATTCAATTTGAAAAGACCATGTATTACAAAAATAATTTCAATATATGTGTTTACATTTAAAATTTTATAATTGAATTTTTATTTCAGAAATTTTCAAACCTACACAAAAGTAGAGAGGATAGAATGATAGGTCATTTCCAGTTTCAACAGTTAGGAGCATTTTGCCAAAATTGCCTCATATGTCCAAATCCTACTTTTTTTTCCTGGTGTATTTAGGGCCAACTTCAGGTATCATATCATATAACATAGGGATTAGGTTTCTTTCGCAGAGATCTCTTTTAAAAAAGTGCTTAACTTTTCCACCATTATCATGCCTAACATCCCTCGCAAATTTCCCAACTGTCTTAAAATTATCTTTTAATAGTTTTTTGACTGGAGATCTAATGTAAGTCCCTATATTACATTTAAATGTTAGAGCTCTTAAGTTTCCATTAACCTATATGAAGAGTTACCCCTTCTCTCTTATTTATTTATGACATGTCTTTGTTGTAGAAGCCATGTTATTTGTACTGGATTCTGAATTTTGTTGATTGCATTTCCATGGTGTCAATGATCATATTCCTTTATTCCCTAAACTTTCTGTTAACTGGTAGTTCAATCTAAAAGCTTGATTAGATTCAGGGTAACTTTATAGGCAAGAATACTTCTTGGGTAGTTTTGTGTATTTTCTATTGCATCATATAAAGAGAAGCAATAGGTATATTTGATGATTTTAATACTACTGGTGGGATCATTGTTGGCCAACTATTTCATCTATTATGAAGTTCCCCTGTCAAACTTCCCCCTAAGTTATCAGTAATTGTCTCAATCTAGATCCATTCTTTAACTATGGGGTTACAAATCGGTGATATCATTCTTTCAGCAGTTATTAGGTGATATTCGTATATCTTGAAAGACATTTCTTCATTAACTACTTGGTTGTTGAAATGCAATTCAAAAAGTAAGGTCAAGATAAATGCTTGACTCTTTTTCCTTACTTACCAATCATCAGAAGGGTTATTTCATGCTGGCAACCTCCAAAGATGACTAATGAAAATTTCATGTTTCTTTTTGTTTCTTTTATTTCCTGTGTATCATTAACTCATGGACTTTGACTTCGATTCACTTAATCATTGCAATTATTTTTCTTTTGGATACATAAACTGTTCCAACTTTAGCCAGAAAATACTGCTACAAATTGACTTTTTTCTCCTTTTGAGCCAATACCAATAATCTTCAAAAATTTCCTTGATTTTGTTTTCCTTGATGATAGTGATGTTGAGCATGTTTTCATGTACTTTGTGGCTATTTGCATGCCTTGGAAATAATGTGCATTCCAGTACTTTGCCTATTTTTAATCAGATTGTTTTATTTGCTATTGAGTTGTATGAGTTCCTTATATATTTTAGATATTAACCGCTTATCAGATAGACAGTTTGCAAGTATTTTCTGCCTTTCCATAGGTTGCCTTTTAATTTTGCTGATTGTTTCTTTTGCTGTGCAGAGGATTTTTAGTTTGATGTAGTCCCACTTACTTATTTTTGCTTGGCAATGACTTCTTTTTTTTTTTTATTATGTTATGTTAATCACCGTACATTACATCATTAGTTTTTGATGTAGTGTTCCATGATTCATTGTTTGTGTATAACACCCAGTGCTCCATTCAGTATGTGCCCTCTTTAATACCCATCACCAGGCTAATCCATCCCCCCACCCCCACCCCTCTAGAACCCTCAGTTTGTTTCTCAGAGTCCATCATCTCTCACGGTTCCTCTCCCCCTCCAATTTTCCCCCCTTCATTTTTCCCTCCCTGCTATCTTCTTTTTTTTTTTTTTTAACATATAATGTATTATTTGTTTCGGAGGTACAGGTCTGTGATCCAACAGTCTTACACAATTCACAGCGCTCACCATAGCACATACCCTCTTCAACGTCTATCACCCAGCCACACCATCCCTCCCACCCCCCACCACTCCAGCAACCCTCAGTTTGTTTCCTGAGATTAAGAATTCCTCACATCAGTGAGGTCATATGATACATGTCTTTCTCTGATTGACTTATTTCGCTCAGCATAATACCCTCCAGTTCCATCCACATCGTTGCAAATGGCAAGATTTCATTCCTTTTGATGGCTGCATAATATTCCATTGTGTGTGTGTGTGTGTGTGTGTGTGTGTGTGTGTGTGTATACCACATCTTCTTTATCCATTCATCTGTTGATGGACATCTTGGCTCTTTCCACAGTTTGGCTATTGTGGACATTGTTGCTATAAACATTGGGGTTCACGTACCCCTTTGGATCCCTACATTTGTATCTTTGGGGTAAATACCCAGTAGTGCAATTGCTGGGTTGTATGGCAGCTCTATTTTCAACTTTTTGAGGAACCTCCATACTGTTTTCCAGAGTGGCTGCACCAGCTTGCATTCCCACCAACAAAAAAGAATAGAAGGAAGCAGTGATGCAATAGGAGCCAGCTTGTGGAAGGTGAGACTGATACTCAAGGAAATATATACCTGAGAGTCTCTACTGGCTCTGTGAAGTGGGAAGCAAGGCCTACAGTTGAGACTCGACAAGGATTATGGGAGAGGAGCAGGCAAGTGCCGGGACACATGAATAGAGGGATGAAAACAGGAGATATTCTCATGGGGAAAAGCCAAGGAAATGAACCAGAAACAAGAAGACAGATAAATGAACTTAAATTCACCATAATTTCAAAAGAACTATGGGGATAGTGTGATTATGCCAGAGCAGAAAGCATGAGAGTCTAAATAAAGTAAAATTTCCCTCTAACAGAATTGGAGAAATTTGCTTCTCATAAAGAAAAGCTAAGGAATGTTCCTGCGGTTAAAGAAAGATGAGCACATTGTGTAATGGGCTCACCAATAAGTATACACTTAATAAATATTTAGTAAATAGAAGGAATGGAGGGAGGGAAGAAGGAAGAGAGGAAAGGGAAAGAATGAGGGACTGAAGGAGGGAAAGGAGGAAGGAAGGGGGGACCTTTATGCATAGAGGTACTGTGCCAGTTACCAATAGCCCTGTACTAAACCACTCTGCTAAGATATAAGGCTGTTCCTACTGGTTGATGGGTATTAAGGAGGGAATGTGCTGGGATGAGCACTGGGTGTTATAAGCAACTAATGAATCATTGAACACCACATCAAAAACTAATGATGTACTATTTGTTAGCTAACTGAACATAATAATAAATTTTTTTTTTAATTTTTTAAAAAAGACAAGGCTGTTCCTATGTATTGAGAAGGAAATGGAGGTGCCTCTTAAATAGGGATTTGAGATTCACACTGCCTACTCAATGAAAATAGAAAGAAAAATAAGAAGGCGAGGACAGACTTGGAAGGACAGGAGTTTGCAGAGACCTGTGACATTAACACCATTTCTGAGAGCTCGGAGCAACAAGTAGAATCAACAATCATCAACGTGTCATTGTACAACTCCCTGTCTCTTTTCTACTTTGTATTTGTTCTCACGTCTTCGTCGATGTGTCAGTAATTTATGCTAGCATTTAAAAGGAAAGCTTAATTTAAGAACAAACCATGATTATGTGATGTGTCATTAAGTAAATTAGAAAGTGGTGTTTAAACTAAAATAAGTAGTGAAGACAGTAGGCAAAAATACCTGTAACATTAATCACACAATAGAATGTTGTTTTGCCAAGAATATAAATGTTACCTTAATGTATTCTGATAATTATGGATAAGAATTAAAAATAGCACTATGTTCTTACAGAAAAAAAAACTAGATGTTAATATTAAAGTTTTAGAAAGACTCTTCATTAAAAAGAAGACATTTTAATCAAAATGCAAAATTTCAGTCTTCTAAAGCGGTTGTTTATTTGGATGCAACTAATTTATGAAATGGGAATGGGGATAAAGTTTTATTTTGGTGCTATATTCTTGTGTGCCCTGTATTTACCACCACATGTTCAAACCTAAGGAACCCTGAACTTCACTCCTGTCAATGAATAAATGACAGATAAATAGCCTGAATTGAAATGCTTATGTATCACAGGGAATGGACCATTATGTAATCACATAAGAATCCATAATCTTTAGCCCACAGATAGCAAAGGTCATGTTTGGGGGAAAGATCCATTCATTCACAAAGTGACTGAGTATATTAGTAAAGTGAGTCTTCAGAAAGCACAACCTTAATAAAATTCTCTTCTCATTTTGCTATGTTTTCTGGATAGTCCATGGAAACATGAGCACATGCCACTTCAAACTTGATTGACAAAATGACCCTGTTTGCCAAGGACAGGACTTCCATGACTCAGGACAAGCTGTTTTAAAACCAAGACAGCCTTGGGCAGATCAGAACAAGTCAGTCACCCTACCTAAAGCTGACCACCTCCATGTAAAATGATCAGCTCTTCAAACCCCCAAAGACAGAGTATTGACATCCTTTAGCTGGATTACCCAACAGGGCACCAGCAAAGGAAGGAAGCCAGAGAATACAAAAATTTATAAGAAATTATTTGGGGGCTAAAAAAAAAGCACTGAGGAAGTCAATATGGAAAATCTTAGAACTTTGAATTTGTTAGACTTCCTTACACTATTTACAATGTGAATTGACTTAGAGATGGCTGGATGAAACCACCATACTCTGGATGTGCTCTTTGGCTTCAGTCAAGATACAGTATGTGGAGGGACAGCAAGAACATTTCCAATTATACATGATGTTATAATTTTCCTTTGGAACAATGGGGGATGATTTCAATAGAATGAAACATAGCAATATGTGTAATAAAAAATCAGAGAGCATTTCTTTCTCAAATTACTGTTCTTTCCTCTATTTGTTAATGAACATATAAAAAGAGTACTTTGACACAATAATAAGCACTAAATTGGTAACCTACATTTTTTCCCACACGTAAGCCACAAACAACAATTTCTAATACAGTTAAGCCTTTCAAATTGAAGGTGAAGTGTAAGTTGTATTATTGATTATAAATATATTATGATAAAAAAATTTAAAAACAAAAAAGTCATTTCTAATTCTGTTCTTTTGGAAAATACACTTGAGCTTATATTAGTTATGACTTAGATGATTAGAATTTTTCATGGTTAGAACACATACATAGGTCCTTTAACAGGTTTTTTAAATGATAAATAAAAATTTATTATATCTTTAAAATGCTTTATTCCCAGCTGATAGTCACTAATTAGAAAAAGTTGTAGATACTCTCATTTATCAGAGTCACTGCTAAAAATATTAAATAAATATGAATTTGAATCTAGCTTGTTTATGATCATTATTAGCTCAATTATTTTAAAAATCTAGTTATTCACAAATTCTGGACTCACAATACTCTGACCTTTAAAAATCCATCATTCTTGATCCTTGTCTGCATTAACAGTACTTTTCTCTTATTTGAAATTCTCAAGTATTTCTAAAGGTTAGTTACATGACAAAGCCAGATATGGTTCAAGAAAATTTATCACTAGAAGTAACAGTCTAGTGTAAATCCATTATAGCAGTTTGCAAAAAAAAAAAAAAATAATAATAATAACTGTCTAAAATTCAGACCATAAACAACCTAATAAGCTGGTAATAACTGAGTTCTAGTCCCAGTCTGCCATAAATTGAACTTTGTGTTTTGGGGAAAAACACTTAAACCCTCTGGGTTGCATTTTTAATTTCTATCTAATAATGGAGTAAACTTTGGTATGTATAAACATGTTAACATATTTTTACTCTTAAATATATATTTTAAAAACATATATAATTTTTAAAAGAGAAAACTATGCATAATATTGTTTTAAAGGAAAACTCATTATAACATAAAACATATACACATACATAATTTCTCCATCTATTTAGTCATCTAATTTTAATTGAGTGGATGGATTGCTGGAAGGGTTATTATCAGATGTTGACATATTTGTTTCTGTGTAAGGGATATTTTTCTTTTATTCTTTTTTTTTTCTTTTTTCTGTTTTTAAATGTTTTGGAATTACTTGAATGTTTTGTTTTTTGTTTTTTGTTTCCAGTGGTTGTACTATTTTGTATTTCTGAAAGCAATTATACAAGAATTCCTGTTGCTTCACATCCTCACCAAGATTTTTATTTTATTATGTTATGTTAATCACCATACATTACATCATTAGTTTTTGATGTAGTGTTCCATGATTCATTGTTTGCGTATAACACCCAGTGCTCCATTCAGTACGTGCCCTACACCACACACAAAAATAGACTCAATATGGTTGAAAGACCTAAATGTGGGACAGTAGTCCATCAAAATCCTAAAGGAGAACACAGGCAGTAACCTCTTTGACCTCAGCCGCAGCAACTTCTTCCTAGAAACATCGCCAAAGGCGAGGGAAGCAAGGGCAAAAATGAACTATTGGGACTTCATCAAGATAAAAAGTTTTGCACAACAAAAGAAACAGTCAACAAAACCAAAAGACAACCGACAGAATGGGAGAAGATATTTGCAAATGACATATCAGATAAAGGGCTAGTATCCAAAATCTGTAAAGTACTTGAATGTTTTATATTGACCAAATTTTTTCCACTAAAGTGATAAAACTTTTTACCTAAAAAAGATAAGATTTCATCAGCTGTAAAGAAAAATTAATACAGGGGCGCCTGGGTGGCTCAGTCGTTAAGCATCTGCCTTCGGCTCAGGTCCTGATCCCAGGGTTCTGGGATCGAGCCCCGCATCAGGCTCTCTGTTCAAAAGGGAGCCTGCTTTTCCCTCTCCCACTCTGCCAGCTTGTGTTCTCTCTCTCACTGTCTCTCTCTGTCAAATAAATAAATAAAATCTTTAAAAAAAAGAAAAAAGAAAAATTAATACATAAAAAATAGAATTCTGATCAAAGTAACACCTACAAAGAGTTGAAAAGCCAAATAATGACAAAAAGCTTAAAATGAAATGGAAGTTTCTCGCTTCTCCTCCTTATTGGCTCCTCTTCCAGGACCTCCTTCCTCCCGGGGGCAACCATTTTCCAGTCTTTTAACATCCTAACATCCTTCTAGTTTTTACCTCCGCTGACTCATCTGTTTTTTAGCATTATTTGTAGCCATTTATTTAACATTTTAGCTGAGTTATTTCCCTACTCACCTCTCATCCTCCAAAAAAATAGGTATTAATTTTTGGCTAACATCCTATTTGGATCCACTTATAATGTAGAAAATTCCAAGAGAGTGTCATTCCTACCTTAACCACAAGAAAAGCTAAGTTATTCACATAACGTGAACAATTGTATAAACCCGTCTGAGAGCTGACATCTCAAGGCAGCCAGATGACCTGAACAACAAAGGGTACAAGGCCCTCCAAGAAGAAATGCAACACAGAGAATATTTCACCTGAGACAGAGCAGAATAGCAAGAGGCGGCAGATATAAAAGCAGATGAGAGGAAAACAGAAATTTTTTAAAAGGCCGTGGGCTAATGGGACAGTTTAGAATCCCCGGTAGTCTGAGTCATGCTCTCTCCAGCTCTCTCCCACCAGAGGGCAGGGAAGGAGACAAACATTATACGGTTGACATTCTCCAAAACTATGACACACACACACGCACGCATGCCGCTCTTAATCAATAAAGCAGTTAAGACAGCCTGATTCAGTATGGGCCTACATTTTAAAAGCATATCACACAAGGAATATTTTAAAAATAAAAAATGCTAAAGCTTGTAGTGAAAAAGAAAGAATCCATGAACAACTGGGGAATTTCAAAAAGAAACTACGAGAAAAAGTCAAAAAGTCAAATGGAAATGCTAAAAATGCTAAAAATGAAAAACTGACATCAGAGATGAAGAATTTCTTAGATGGGTTCGCCAGCCCACTGGACACAACAAAAGACCAAATCAGTAAACCTGAGGGTATGTCAAGAGAAAAATATCCAAATTGAAATATGAAAAAAAAAATGTGAGGAAAAAAGTGTACCAAAGATCTATGCACCAATATTGCACAGATATAATTAGACTTCTCAAAGGGGAAGAGATGGAGAATTGAACAGAAGAAATATTTGAAGACCTAATAATCAAGACCTAATTTTCCAAAATTAATGGAAGACAAAAGCCACAAAGAATCTGGGGAAAAAAACTTAGGCAGGATAAGTAGAAAAATAAAAACAGGTACGCCATCACAGTCACCTAAGTAAGAAATAATACATATTTTACACAGAATCGTGCCCTGTTAAAGAAGAAGGAACATTTCCTACCTCGGGATTATCCTGCTTCCAAAACCAGATGAAGACATCACGAGGATGGGTATAAAGTTACAGTTATTCAAGGTAAGTAATTTCCAGCGATCTGCTACTCTGCCTAGTGCCTGTAGCTAACAAGAAGGTATTGTGTACTTAAAAAATTGTTAATTGTTTTACCATTAAAAACAGGGAAGGACCCAGGGAAACTTCTGGAGGTGATAAATATATTTATTCCCTCAATCGTGGTGATGGTCACATGAGTGTATACATTGGTGTTAAAGAGAAGCAAAAATTCTTCCCTACCCTTCAAGGTTTTCCAGCTGGACTAAGAATTAAATTTACTTAAAACAGATTAACAAGAGAAAAAATAAAGTTTTATTACATGTGCACAGAAGCCCAATAATGAAACTGAGACATGAACAAGTGACCAAGGCAGGCGGTTTTTATACTTTTTAGACAAAGAGACAATATATCTGTGAGGAACTGACAGCACAAAGAAAACTTAACTTTGGGAACTTTAGTTAGTAAAGAATTCCAAACAGGATTTAGGCTGTGGTAGTAAATTAGTAAAAAGTAAAAAGAGTTGTTTATACAACCTTCTCGGCCCTGAATTTCCTATCTCTGGTGATAAGGAGGTCTCTTTACCTCCTGGCACAGAGAGGCTACCTCTCACATGGGAGATTTATTTCCTGCTTGCAGGGGCGACAGAGGAAGGTCTGAGTGTCCTTCTTGAATAGCTCTCTCTCACATTACTTTTATTTAAAATAATCAATATGCCAAAGGGCACACTTTGGGGCAGCCTGCCCTTGGCCCCTAGAGTGCAAACTCACCAAATTATATGCACTAATTATGTGCGGTTTGGGGGAGGGGAGATGTTATATGAAACCTCAGACCAACATTAATTGACATAAAACATATGAGTCCTTAGAATGGTGTGTGGCATATAATAGGTCCTTAATATTATCAGTTTTCTTGGATTTAGAAATTGTCTTTTTTATTTTTGTTTAATTTTTTTTAAGTATACAACTAAATCTTTGCACATGCTCCATTCGTTTTGTGAAACTTTTTCTTACTTTACTCTTACCTTCTATAATATCCAGTGGCCACAAAGGGGGGAGCACTAAAAATCATTCACAATCCCACCATTCCTACCATGAATGCATTAAGACATCAATACAGAGCAGTGATGGTATTGGTATAGTTTTACTGAGGTTTTCGTTGTTATTGTAACTTACTACTGCATCATAAATGCACCACGGATTTTGAAGAACCACTCAAAAAATCAAAAGGGTCCTCATCTGCACTTCTCTGACATGAATATTCCCCTACCTACATCACTCTGATGATAAGAAGGAGTTTTAGACTATGGTTCTTAGCTCTTTATTATAATTATGCTTACGATGAAAAAATATGAATATATATATCTTAAGTCCCTTTCAATCATTATTCTCAATTCTAGTCCTTTTTCCTTTCTTCAAACATCACCCTGCTATGATTTTGTATGTTTAATGCATATCCTTTAGAGTCTTTCTCATAGATGATAGATATACAGATAGATATCTGCATATGGTATCTATAGGATGCATAGGACTGCATTGAGGATTATAATAATTCTCCCTGAATATGCTTATGCAACCTGCTTTCTCACTCAAAACATGTATTCTCAATGTGTCTGCATATTTGTCATCAGTAAGCTATAGCATGAGACTGGGTGGATGGTAAAAAAATTCAGGCAGTTACTATGTTTGATCTCCATCATTATATTTTGCCAACAAATCAATGTATTTAAAAATCTTAGCCTATGTCCATTGAAACACTATTTCTAATAGTAAAAGGCTGAAAAAAATATGAAAGCATAAACCAACACAAAATAAACAAAAACTCACCTCGAAAAGAAGGGGAGAAAGAGAAGGGAGAAGGCAGGGATGATGGAAACTTGACCTCTAAATGCCTTTGTTTTATAGTTTGACTTGGTAACAATAGAACGTTGTTTCATAACTTTTTAATTAAAATGTAAAACAAACAAATGAATCTAACTGAATATCAAATTGGGGCATGACCACATAAAGAAGAATTTTTTTTTTTTTAAGACTTTATTTATTTATTTGACAGAGAGAGACAGTGAGAGAGGGAACACAAGCAGGGGGAGTGGGAGAGGGAGAAGCAGGCTTCCTGTAGAGCAGGGAGCCTGATGTAGGGCTCGATCCCAGGACCCTGGGATCATGACCTGAGCCGAAGGCAGATGCCTAACGACTGAGCCACCCAGGTGCCCCAAGAAGAATTTTATCAAATGACTATAAAGCACATATTTTGACTATTCATCCCTTGGGGGACATGTCCTGAGGTGAAAAGAACTACCAAAAGATCTTTCAATAGTTTTTGTTAGGGAAAGATTTGGGTATTATTATTATTTTGAAATTATTCTACATACTTTGAAAGATTAGGCAACTAGGAAATTGTTTTATACTGAGTTCCTAGAAAGCTTAAAGGAAAAGATTTTGTGTAAACATTTAATCTGGGAGTGCAGTCCTGGGAAAACAAGAATGAGGGGATGAGGGAATGAAGTTAGAAAGGAGAGCATTGATATAAGAGAATGTATTCCAAAGCCAGCCAGAGCTTTAGGACATACTACTTTCTTGGTCTGGCAGAGCATCTTTAAGAAGTCATTGCCAAACAGGGCACTTGGATGGCTCAGTTGGTTAAGCCTCTGCCTTCGGCTCAAGTCATGATCCCAGGATCCTGGGATCACTCCCCACGTCCAGCTCCCTGCTCAGTGGGAAGTCTGTTTCTCACTCTCCCTCTCCCCCCTCCCTCTGCCTCTGTCCCCCATGCCCTCTCCCCCCACTCATGTTCTCTTTCTCTCTCTGTTTCAAATAAATAAAAATTTTTTAAAAGGAAGTCATTGCCCAGGCACATGCAGAAGAATGAAACTGGACCATTTCCTTACACCACACACAAAAATAGACTCAAATGGTTGAAAGACCTAAATGTGAGACAGGAGTCCATCAAAATCCTAAAGGAGAACACAGGCAGCAACCTCTTTGACCTCAGCCCAGCAACTTCTTCCTAGAAACATCGCCAAAGGCAAGGGAAGCAAGGGCAAAAGATAAGAAGCTTTTGCACAACAAAAGAGACAGTCAACAAAACCAAAAGACAACGGACAGAATGGGAGAAGATATTTGCAAATGACATATCAGATAAAGGGCTAGTATCCAAAATCTATAAAGAACTTATTAAACTCAACACCCAAAGAACAAATGATCCAATCAAGAAATGGGCAGAAGACATGACAGACATTTCTGCAAAGAAGACATCCAAATGGCCAACAGACAATGAAAAAGTGCTCAACATTGCTCGGCATCACGAAATCCAATTCAAAACCTCAATGAGATACCACCTCACACCAGTCAGAATGGCTAAAACTAACAAGTCAGGAAATGACAGATGTTGGTGGGGATGCGGAGAAAGGGGAACCCTCCTACACTATTGGTGGGAATGCAAGCTGGTGCAGCCACTCTGGAAAACAGTATGAGGTTCCTCAAAAAGTTGAAAATAGAGCTGCCATACGACCCACCAATTGCACTACTGGGTATTTACCCCAAAGATACAAATGTAGGGATCCAAAGGGGAACATGCACCCCAATGTTTAGAGCAACAATGTCCACAATAGCCAAACTATGGAAAGAGCCAAGATGTCCATCGACAGATGAATGGATACAGAAGAAGTGGTATATATATATATATATACAGCCATCAAAAGGAATGAAATCTTGCCATCTGCAATGACGTGGATGGAACTAGAGGGAATTATGCTGAGTGAAATAAGTCAATCAGAGAAAGACATGTATCATATGACCTCACTGATATGAGGAATTCTTAATCTCAGGAAACAAACTGAGGGCTGCTGGAGTGGTAGGGGGTGGGAGGGATAGGGCGGCTGGGTGATAGACACTGGGGAGGGTATGTGCTATGGTAAGCACTGTGAATTGTGTAAGACTGTTGGATCACAGACCTGTACCTCTGAAACAAATAATACATTATATGCTTTTTTCTTATTTCAGGTAAGCAACAACAAAAATGACAGAAAGACCACAACACCAACCCCATCTCTTACATTTGTCCGAGCAGGACTTCTCATTCAGTATTGTACCCTTGGGGCCCATAACCTACTCAGGACATGTTAGGTAGTCAGTCATTTCAGGGAATGAAAGAATGAATAATACTAGACAAGGTTAGCACTGTACATGAAAAATCAATAGTAAAATTGCAGATAGAAATTATCTTGACCTCTAAACAGGTAAATTAAAGCCGCAGCTCTTGAATAGGGTATTGCAAGGGCTTAAATCAAGTGAAAAGATTATGCGAATAAAAGGCACAGGAGAAGGAAGGAGTCAATGACATTGCAGTTAAGTTGTATGGTGACAGATGGTCACCAAAAGACAACCGACAGAATGGGAGAAGATATTTGCAAATGACATATCAGATAAAGGGCTAGTATCCAAAATCTATAAAGAACTTATTAAACTCAACACCCAAAGAACAAATGATCCAATCAAGAAATGGGCAGAAGACACTCACTTGCAGTGAGCATATCATAATGTATAAACTTGTCTAATCACCCTGTTTACACATGAAACTAATGGAACATTATATGTCAACTACACTCAAATAAAAAATAAAGATTATATTTGATATTAAACTCACAATTCCACAAACAGCTATCTGTTCACACACATCCTGACCTCAAGTAAATGTAATTTCTGTGCTTTCAAACCAGTTACAGAGGGATTGAGGACATAGTTTATAGTTTTTATAGAACCAAGATCAATCTAAATTTTGACTTAAGGAAATGTGGACCAGAGAGACTTTCAAATGTGATTGATAATTTCTATTTATACTGATATTACTGTGAAATCATGCAGAATAAAAATTGGTCACATTAAATTACTTAACAATTTTATATGCATAATAATTTTTAAAAACTTGTAACATCTTTTCTATGTTGAGAAGGAAAGGAAGTTAGTGAAAATAATTAGTTCTTAAAATGTCTTTGATACGTATTTAAATGGTATTAGTGAACTAGAAAATTTTCTGCATTACATCCACTTATTTCAAGATAAAATAGCTTTGCTAAATTATTATCATAAAATAATGTGTTCATAATAAAACAATATGCATTTATCAACAAATCAGATAATTCAGAAAAGTATGAAAAAGGAAATGAAAATGACCTGCAATATGATGACCCAGAGATGTCCACTATTATTACTTTCATGTATGGTTTTTCTGACATGTTTTACTCACATCACTGGATATATTTTATTTTTTATTTATTTTTATTTTATTTTTTAGAGAGAGAGAGAGAGAGAGCCCGTGCATAAGCAGAGGGAGGGAGAGAGAATCTGAAGCAGACTCCATGCTGAGAGTGGAGCCGGATGAGGGGCTTGATCCCAAGACCCTAAGATCATGACCTGAGCCAAAATCAAAAGTCAGATGCATAAGTGACTGATCCATCCAGGCACCCCACATTGGATATATTTTATAAAAGCTGGCTCACACTATGTACCGTATTCTGTAAATTTCCTTTTTTATTTAACAATATGCTGCGAACAGATTTCCATACTAATAGGTGTTAATTCTGTATCATCACTTTTAATGATTCCAAAGCATTCCATTGACAGAAGCACAAAAAATTTATTCAACCAATTTCTTATGATTGGACCACTGAATTTTTAAAATTATGCATTAACATACAAATATCAAAAAGCATTAATCTTTTTACGTGTTTGATACTTGCATTAGGAAAAATATCTGAAAGTAGAATTGTAAATTTGAAGGGAATATACATTACATATTGAAAGATATCTTTATCTGTATCTGTGTGTGTGTGTGTGTTTGTGTGTGTGAAGACTAAGCATGGTGATTCCATCCAGTTGATTGGTGAGAGAATGCATATTATTCACTTTGGGCTAGTGAGCATAAAAGAAATCTTAAAATTATTTTTTAACTATTAAACCTGTTCATGAAATAAAACTTTTCTTCTGTCTCTGGTCTTTATTGTTTTTTTTTAAAGATTTTATTTATTTATTTGACAGAGAGAGACACAGCGAGAGAGGGAACACAAGCAGGGGGAGTGGGAGAGGGAGAAGCAGGCTCCCCGCAGAGCAGGGAGCCCGACCCGGGACTCGATCCCAGGACGCTGGGATCATGACCTGAGCGGAAGGCAGTTGCTTAACCAACTGAGCCACCCAGGCGCCCTCTGGTCTTTATTGTTGATGTTTGGCACTATGGCAGCTCTAGGACCATGAGGAAACCAGCCAAGGAAGAGAGGTGTCCCCTGAGAATGGCACAGTGGTAAAAATGGAAAGAATCTGATTTCTTGATTATGTCAATGGGCCAGCAAATTAATTCAACGTGCACTCACCTTACCTCCATAGTTGCGTTATTTATTTAATACATATCATTGAGCCTAAGGCAGCGTTTCTCAAGGTGTGAGAAACTGAGGGGTCCCCTAAAGATTTCCTGAGTTCAAATTTGTTTTCGTTTGTCTAGCAAGTGATTATTTTAAAGTCATGTAAACTGATTCGTGTATTGAGGTAAAAATCAAACAAAACCCTGGAGGAAATATTAATACTTTGTTGACAATGCACTTTGTGAGTATTGTACACTTTATTTTTTCCTTTGAAATTCACACATGCAACAAGTCACCTTTAACCTTGAAGTGACCTCTATGGTACCATGCTATCCAGACCTTTTTACTTTGTTGGAGAATGTTTACCCCTGAATGATGTCAATACTGTAGATTGTTTAAGCTTAGTTACTTTCATAATACCCAACTGATTTCTTAAGATGTGTAAAATTACACAAGTAATCTCTTAGGCTAATGGGCAGAAAAGTGGCAACAAAAATCAGCACTGAAGAATGGTAGCACTTTTCTTTGTCCGGCTCTAGTTTCCCTAAACCAGTAGGTGTATGGATTGATTTATATGCGTAGTTTTCAGACCTTCGCGTGATTCAACCTGAATGACGATTTTCAAGTGTATTTGCTTCAATAAAATCTGTCACTTTGAACTTACCTTTTAAAAATAAACATTAATAGTTAGAAGCAATCACAGGTCTCCCTTTCCATTCTTTTTTGTCTAAATAATTGTTTGACTTCAGTATGAAAAATTAAGTGCATTTACTGAGTACTATTGTTCTCTTCTTTAAAAAAAAGAAAAGCCTTCCTGTTATACTAACAAGGAGTAGGAAGATCAGTTGACAGTAAAAGCCTTAGTGTGGCTTGAAAAAGTGAATTTATGACAGCATAAACTATATAGTTCATTCTGCTCTCATTTTAATCCTTCACATACGGTAGGGAATGCAGTTACTTAACAATGCCAAAGAAAACAAAACTTTACACAAGGTGATTATAATTACTTTTTAATAATAAAAATAGTGAGTGTTGCACATGCCGCCTTGGGCACGGGAGTCAAGAGTTAGCCCTTTATTGATGGGGGCAGTCATTAAAGTTAAAGTGAAGCTAAGTTCACATAACAAATAGACCTCAAACACAGTAAATATGTCTTTCTCTCCCATCTAAGGGTCTTGAGGTGAATGGTCTCGACTGAGAGGGTGGTTCTGCTCCAGGACCAACTTCCACCATTTTGTTGTTTAGCCATCCCCTAGGCACTCTTTTCATCTGCATAGTTGAGGCTGGGTCATGATTGTGTCTATTTCACAGAACAAAGGAGAAAGAGAGGAACTCTAAGGTAAGTGGCTGTGTTTTAAATTGAAGAATACCCAGACGTTGCAAACATCACTTGTATTTAGTCCCATTGGCTTTAATGTGATTATCTGACCACATCTCTCTGAGGAACATTGAGAAATGTTCTCTCTAAATTGGCAGCCTTAAACTTTATTACTCTGGATGAAGGAGAGAATGAATTTGAGAGGACAATTAGCAGTCTTTTTTTTTTTTCTTTTTTTTATTCTTATGTTAATCCCCATACATTACATCATTAGTTTTAGATGAAGTGTTCCATGATTCATTGTTTGTGCATAACACCCAGTGCTCCATGCAGAATGTGCCCTCCTCAATACCCACCACCAGGCCAACCCATCCTCCCACCCCCCTCCCCTCTAGAACCCTCAGTTTGTTTTTCAGAGTCCATCGTCTCTCATGGTTCGTCTACCCCTCCGATTTCCCCTGCTTCATTCTTCCCTTCCCGCTACCTTCTTCTTCTTCTTCTTTTTTTTTCCTTAACATATATTGCATTATTTGTTTCAGAGGTACAGATCTGAGATTCAACAGTCTTGCACAATTCACAGCGGACAATTAGCAGTCTTTACCATGTTGACATGACAGGATACTTGGTCTACTTTTCCCCCCACACCTTGACTTCTCTCCAAAGAAACACCAAATATCTTCATCAAATTGAGGTGTATCTTTTATTTTTTCACTTTTTGAATATTTAACCTACTTTGTGGATTGGACTGTAATTGTTAAAAAATGTAGGAGATGCAAAGAAATAAAATACAAAGGTTGGTAAGTTTGAAAGTTTAGTTAGTGATCATAATATCTAATAGTTATCATATATATCCATACTCATACTACTGGTGGTTTTATACTGAGTGTGCAGAAGCTCTGCAAACAGGATCAACTTGAACAACTCTCTAATGAGCCATTAATGAGAAGAGACTCCATGATCCACAGACCCCAGATGAAGCCCTCTGGAACACAAGTTTGAAATATGCAGCAAAGATTCAATGCCGACTGTTACATACCATGGAGAGATTTTAATCAGACCTTGTATCAAAGTGTCATCCCATATTTAGAAATAAATATGTAACTCCATACGGAATTCTCTTTTTCTTTAAAGATTTTTATTTATTTATTCATGAGAGACAGAGAGAGAGAGAGGCAGAGGGAGAAGCAGGCTCCCAAGGAGCAGAGAGCCCGATGCGGGACTCGATCCCAGGACCCTGGGATCATGACCTGAGCCGAAGGCAGACGCTTAACCATCTGAGCCACCCAGGCACCCGGAATTTTCTCTTTTTCAAGGTAATGATACCCTTTAGAGCCTTGGATTGATAATAGAGTCTGGAATTATAAAATCACACCTCTGGGGGAGAAAAAGAAGAAATGAAACAGCTTGTTCATTTTCACGTGCAAGACCTAAAATTTAAATGATCATATTAAGGTATGTAGGAAAGTCATGATCCCATTAATCAACAATCTCATTGACAATCTTTCTAAAAGGAGGTTGCTGGAACTTTCTTTAAAACAAAGTTACTTTCAGGGCGACTCAGTGGCTCAGTCATTAAGCGTCTGCCTTCAGCTCAGGTCATGATCCCAGGGTCCTGGGATCGAGCCCCACATGGGGCTCCCTGCTTGGCAGGAAGCCTGCTTCTCCCTTTGCCACTCCCCCTGCTTGTGTTCCCTCTCTCGCTGTGTCTCTCTCTGTCAAATAAATAAATAAAATCTTAAAAAAAATAAAACAAAGTTACTTTCAAAAGAAGACAATTCTGAAAACATAATCTACTATTTGGATTTTTACAGGGATGTAGTCTAACTTCTATCAGGTCTTGAGGTTTGTACTAGAAGTTCCTTTGGCCTGAGTCAGGAGACTTGGCTCTGGGTAGGTGACCTTGGGCAAGTTATTTAACCTCTCTAGTTGTCTTGCTTTCTGTGGTGGCTGGGGAGGGAAGGAACACAGATAGGGTAGAGAAGAACTCCGTGGTAACTCAGGTCCCTCACATTCTCTTCTTTTCTTCCGTTCCCTAGGTTTTTGTGATTATCGATAACATAATTTTCTTGGTGTGGATTTTGCTACACAGAAGAAAGATGGAGTCTAGGCTTTGTGCCCAGCACCCGGTAAAGTTTTATGTTGGAGAAGTTTTAGCATGTTGATTAAAAGTAGAAGCAGTCCACCTGACCTGCCTGATCGAATTGTGACCTTATCAGTTGCATGACCTTTGGCAAATTTCCCCCCTAAGTCTCAATGCCCTCGAACGTAAAATGCAGATAATAGTAATACCGCCCTTGCAGATTTTGTGAGCATTAAGTGATGTAAGCTATGTAAAGTAACTAGTATAGAGTCTGACATTTAGTAAGTGTTCAATAAATATTATCATTATTATGTGCAATTCAGATATTAGTAAATATTTTCTAATGCATTTGGTGATGATGAAGCGCTGTTTTAAAGCTGGAAAATTTATTACATTTCATACAGCAGTGATATTAAGTAGCTCCTAGAGAATTAAAGCTGCTTAAATGAAGTCAGACTCTTATTCTTCTCTGGGAGCAATTATAATAGATTAAAATTATTTGTGTGCATTTGCAATACTGAGGCACTGGCCTCGCTTTCCTGGCGTGGGAAGTTGCCAGTCAGCTGGGGATACCTGGAACATGCAGGGGCAGGAGAGTCAAAGGACCAAGGATTTCATCCCTCCTCTGCCACCACTGAATGACTCATTGAGGCAAGTTGCTCAGCCACTCACTGTATCAGCAGTCTCATTTCTGAAATGGAAACAATATTCTGCTGGTAGAAGTGATTCAAGAACGAAATGAGATTACCCAAGGTGCCTGGCACAGAGTGGGGGTTCTATGTCGTTTGGTTTCCTTCTTGAAAAACAATATTTGAATAACGCCAAATGAGGCTTATTAAACCAATTTAATTGTAGAATTTTAAAAGTTTCTTACTTCAGAACGAACTCAAGCTATTTGTATAAGTTTCAACTTACTAACACTTTCTGTTACTGAAATGTCCTCAACTTCTGAAATTGGGGGTTTTATTTTTAATGTACAAAATGATGAGTCTCAACCTGATAAAAGAAGACTAGAAGAATTTTGTATTGCTAGAAAATTTCCAAGCTTGTTTTCACATCATGTCTGTGGTCTGTGACACTTAACTTTGGATTCCAGGTGTTCCTGGTCTCCTCGGCAGCACCGGGGCATCTTATCGCTGTGTTTTCCTGGTGATCCAGTTTTCTCTGGACCCTTCTCCCTGGCCCCACATGGTCATAACCCTATCTCTTTAACCCGTCAGGTTACATTAATGGAAGATCAGCATGAAATTAGCTGTTGATAAGCCTTTATTGAATACCAGAGGGTGATAAGTGGCAGGGCATTACATTATACAATGGAAACATCATTGGATATAACACACCATTGTTTCTGAAGTGAAGAAATTGAGCAGCATCAGAAAGAGATCTTTAATTTCAGCTGCCTCCATCCCTTAGGCCACGCCTACTTCTGGTTCTCTTGGGGTTCATGCAGAGTCCCCTTCCTTTTTGTCTCATCAGTTCCCCACTGCCGATTCCCATCTCTCCAGCACCCTCATCCCCAAATCTTTTTTTACATAAAATTAACGTATTGAGCTCAAAAAGACACTCTTCCCCCTTTCTTTAAAGTGAATTGTGTGGTGCAGTTCAGATCCCTCTATTCTAACTTCTGCATTCCAGATTATGCCGCAGGGCCCGCCTTCCCTACCTGCAACACCTGTTCAGGTAGCCGTCCTCTCCCCAGAGGCAGAAATGGTAGAGGGCTGGATGCACACACTCGCGCACGCGCACATTCTGTTTAGATTCGTGTCACGCTTTACATTGGACTATACACCTCCAGTACACTAGATACTTTCATGCGTTGTTATTTAACCATCCTTTTAAATCTGTTATGTATTAAAAACAGATTAAAAACCTGAAAGGTTTTTAAAATTTTTTAAGTTCAGGTATCTTGCTCAAAGATAAACACTCTTAAATGTGAGAGCCTAGAATTAAACTTTGCTCTGTCCGAAGCCAAGCCCCTTCCCCTGCTGCATCTCATGGAGTTTTTCATTAGAAAAACAACAGAGCAATTTCCAATACAGTAGATTGTCATAGGTAGCAAATATCCTTAACAAAATCAAATAATTGCCTTCAAATAATTGCTACTTCTCTTTTAAAATGTTCATAAGGAATTATGGAAATATAAGGTAGGAATTTCCATCCATATAAAAGAACATTTAAATCTCAAAAGCTGCTGAAATCTGATTTCTGTCCCATCTGCAATTCAGAAATCCCTAAGGCCCAAGACTATCCAACAGTGGGACAAATGAAATAGATGTCTCATTGTTTATAAATTCTCAGTATAAATGTTGGCAGTCCAGCTAGATGATGGGAGACTGCATTTCCTGGTGCCTCTCCCAAACTGCCAAAGATATGACAACTGTTAATTCTCAGTGCCCCTGAGAGGCAAGCAATTTACAGCACAGAAATCAAACCCATAAAGGAAGTGTGCAGAATCTAGGAGTGGATGAGACTGTATTTCAAGTCTGGTAGGTAAGCCAAATTTAATTTTTGACTGCTGGTGAGATCGGGAAGATTCTGCTTGTCTATTTCCACTGGAACTTTACACTGTACCCTGTCACCATCATGACGGCATTGTGGTAATTCTGGATTCTTATTTACCACTAATGCCTTGAGCATATTAAGTACAATTGGTTCATGTCCAGTGAGCTTCAGGAGAAATTGCATTATTTTGGGTAATAAATTTTGTACTCATATGTGCCAGGGCACTGTCTAAAATATATAATGCATCGTTAGATGAATAGATTAACAACTTTTTCAATCTAATTATTTAATAGTTGCTTTCCAGATAATTTTGTTACAGCTTAAACTTTTTTTCTATTTGGTCAACTACAAAGAGGGGATGCTGGGGAAAAAAATTGTTTGGTAGAATGGTGGAAAATGCATTAAAATTCTTTGAATAATTTTCTCATAGAAGCAATTTTTCATAGTGTAATGGTGAAACCAACACTTTACTGATGAGATCTCACAGCATCTTGATTAACGTTTCAGTCCGGAATCTCCCTAATCAACATCTGCTAGAAAATGTAAAACAGAAAAAAAATTAATAACTGCCTAGATATCTGAAGTATGCTCTTAGTTGCACACACATTTCTACCCACATTTTGTGGAAATAAAAATAGGTTGGTATATTGAATCACAACGCGATAACAAGAATTGCTTTCTCATCTGGTCTGGCATATGAGAAACCCACAAAACAATGCATGCACTGGTCCCGCAGGTGTGCAAGCTACATCATAACAAAGAGACATTATTCCCCAGACTCGTTCTAGTGGTATCATCATTTGTGCTGAGACACAAAGAAGTAAACAAATGCCCAGTGCTGGCTTTGCTTTTGTGTCCCCCCCACTTGGAAGCCTGAACTGGGTCAGAGAGGAGTCAGATGAGAGGGGGTGGTAGGCCAACTTAAGCTGTCAGCTGATACATTGAAAAGGAGGAAAGGAGAACATAACCGGAGACAGTGTTTTCAAAGTTATGATGAAGATATTGCTAGAAAATTCTGTCATATTTCCTTTTAAATTTATTTTTCTTGTAAATTGGATTGTTTTATGACTAAGAAGCCTGGGTAAGGGTTTTTCTTTTTCTTTTTTTTTTTTTTAAGATTTTATTTATTTATTCATGAGAGACAAAGAGAGAGAGGCAGAGGGAGAAGCAGGCTCCCAAGGAGCAGAGAGCCCGATGCGGGACTCCATCCCAGGACTCTGGGATCATGACCTGAGCGGAAGGCAGACGCTTAACCATCTGAGCCACCCAGGCGCCCAGGGTTTTTCTTTTTATGAGATGGAAGAACCTTTGTTTTCACTTCTCCAGCCTCTGAATAGTTTATATTTCAGACGTAGTTGACAACTGCTTGGGCTTTATTGCCTCATTTGAAAAGCTGTAAAACAGCAGACTTGCAACCCTCAAGATTACCTCTTTTTACAGTGGTGAACCCAACAAAATGTCAACTGAAATTGTTAAATTTAATGATTTAATCTAATTTTATATTGTGACCATTAAGTAAGCCAAATCTAGTATTTGATCGCTGAGAGGCCAAGAAGATCTGAGGGCCACCATCATGTGGTTTGACGACAGTTTAGCAAAAGATTGAACGTTGCTGTTGATTTTATAGATGTTCATGCTTAGTTTGTCTTCCTTTCTCTGCCGTTTACAGAATTCTGAAGATTGTAAGCTGCAGCAATCTCTTTATTATGTAAATCATATTTCATATATCATTTCCTAGTATTCCAATCACGAGAATGGAGGCCACACAGGACCTCAGTAAACCTTAGGCCTTCTCACAGTGCCAATGAGGATGTCTGCAGGTTTCCTGGGGGTTGCCTCATGCGAATGTAGCCCCACATAACAGTCCCTCTATCAGATTTCCTTGTCCCAGGTTGATCATCTACCAAATCTTCCCCATCTCAGCATAACCAACCCAGGGATTACACAGCAGCGAAGGAGTAATGATGGAATTGTCTTGGCCCCACACTTCCCAGTCCAATCTATTGTGAATCCCTATGGACTCTTGCAGCCCTAATAGAACTGTAGCATCTCAGTCATTTCATCATACTTCAGGTAAATCCCAGCAGCTAGAATACCTTCCTCTCTAAGTCTGAGGGCTCTGCCTGAACGTAAAAGGTCACTCTGCCCACACTCGAAGTAGTTGGAGGTCATGGGGGATTAGTGCTGCCCTCCATCCCTCCTCCCCACCACCCACTCAGCAGTCCTCAACCAGTGACTCTCAGGGATTGGTGTATAAATACTCCAGATCCTGACTCCTTGGGTAGAATAACTCTGAAATGTTTTCCAGAATTTCCCCAGGAGAGCAAGCTCTGGCTGCCTATTGTAGTAGTTGGCTTAATCACATCCCTTTACTCGCTGTCTTCCTTTCCTGTTTTACTTCCCCACCTCACTTGTGTGCCCTGTACCTCCCAGATAAACTACTTACACTTGAATCTTTGTCTTAGAGTACACCTTGGGGACAAACTATGAAAACCATATTCAAAATATATCCCAAATTCATGATCTCCTTTCATCTCTTTTGCTATCACTCTAGCACTGCCCCAATGGCAGCAAGAGCCTCCAAAATAATATCAGCTCAAATGTCATTGCTAATCTGCAAGTAGGCCCATTAGCAGCTGGTTGAGGAGGTCTTGCTATAGAAATATCCACTCATTCAATTAATTCATTTTTTTTAAGTGCCTACCTATGAGTGCCTAACAAGATGATGAAATGAGAGAGCTTGAAAAGTAAGGAAGGTGATTCTTCCATATGGGTCATGCATGGTTCAGGTCAAATTTATTCTTAGAGCATTAACCTGAATATTAATCTGATGTCATCTGCAGATTATGGAATTTGCCTTTTCCATATATATATATATATATATGAATATATATCTTGCCTTTTCCATATATATATAAATATAATATATTATATATATATACTTACACTGTTTTTAAATGTAGACTTCAGTCTTCTAAATTAATTGATACCAAATACTCTTCTCTTGTTCCTGACCATGATAGGGATGCTTTTACTCTTTCAACATTTAGTCTGAAACTACCTTTTTTCACTGGTTATATATATATAATACAGAAAGGGTTAAAAATCATTGCAAAGATGAATCCAGTTATATATATCCTACTAAGAAATGCTACTTAGGAATTTGTTTTTAATCTTTCTAATTTTTTATTCATACATATAGCAAGATATATTAATTCACTTTCTAAGTTAACCATCTTTGCATTCTGGAGATGAGTCCCATTTGGTCACGGGGTAGTTTCCACTTAATTGTCTGTGTAGTTACTTAAATTCTAGGGCAGTGGTTTTCAAATGTACTAAGTGTTGCGCAGCGGTGCCTGAGGAGTGACAGCAGGGAAAAGAAGTGCACAGAGGAGTGAAGTACTCTTCCTTCAACTGATGTTGCTCTGCTTTCATCTGTTTCATGTATCGCGATTTTGTATTTGGAACATCTGTGAGGTATTTGAAAACTTGCTCTCTGCTGTGGGAGGCGCAGTTCATTGCCCACGTTGATTGCTGTTTGCCCAACTTCATTACTCTTTGATACCAGAACCTTCCATTTTGCACCGGTATTGTGGGGCAATGTTCACAGACAAAAGAAATGAGTCATGATTGGACTAAATGAATTGGAGTACTTCCACCCTACTTTGCAAGTAATTTGGGCTGATGTTGCCAAATGAACCAGGTATTGTCAAGGAGATACAAAAGGGACAGATGCTTTCTGGGACTCCTCTGTGAGAGATTTTCTCCCCTAGTACAAAGAGGGAATTGTAAGGAGGGAGCTTTGTCTCCTCCTTCCAGAATGGGGTGTATCTCATGAGGATGGCCTGCCTCCGAGGGCAGAGTCATCTTGCTAACATGAGGTGAAGGTGAGGAGAAGCAACTCAGGGCTATGGCATCACTAATTTTTCAATGAACCCTGATACAGCTTGTTTCTGACTTTGTCTTTAGATGGGAATTATTAACCTACTCCTATTGTTCGATCTATTTTAATCAGGCAGCCAAAGGTAGTCTAAGCGGTACATCTGCTAAACAAATTTAAAACTCCTGCCTGGGGGCGCCTGGGTGGTTCAGTCGTTAAGCGTCTGCCTTCGGCTCAGGTCACGATCCCAGGGTCCTGGGATCGGGCTCCCTGCTCGGCGGGAAGGCTGCTTCCCCCTCTCCCACTACCCCCTGCTTGTGTTCCCTTTCTCGCTGTGTCTCTGTCTGTCAAATAAAAAAATAAAATCTTAAAAAAAAATAAATAAAAAAATAAAACCCCTGCCTGGGCTATTGTTTTTCCTTAATCAATATATGAAGTACTCAAGATTAACAATTGCTCTTTAGCAGTAATACTTAGAGAGGAGTCTCTGGCCAATGGCACTCCAGTTGTTCCATCAAAAGCTGCCCGAGAATTCTTTTTGTTCTGTATTTGCTACAATTCAACTAAGAAAGAAGGCTCATAATATGGCTACTTCTTAAAATTATTTTAAGCAGGAAATACTCCTCTCAAGTGGATAATAATTAAAAGGAGGAGAAAATTATTAGTTCTGTTTTCTCCACTTAGTATTTAAGGTACATGGAAGGTATTTAAGATGAGTTTTGTATCAGAAAGCTTGCATCCATTATGGATGATTCCTTATTCAGAGAGAAGAGAAGTAGCGTGCATGCGAATGAGCTGCCTTATCAGACTTAAGGCAACAATAATTTGTGAAATGTAATGTACTTTCTCGAAACCAGTTAATACTGGCAGGAGATTATTACAGAATCCAGAGAGCACAGAAGTTCTCTCCTACCGGAAAAAAGTAAAAGAAAGACTTCCTGTAAACTAAAAATAGGAGAGCTAGAATATAAGAGGGGACTGATGATTTCCTCCCTACAATGGGGGCTCCTAAGCCCTTGACAAGGGTTATTTCCATTTCGTTTCTTGCTTTTTATTTTTATGGGTTTTTTCCTTTTCAAGTTCATTTGGCATTCCCCCAGCCCCAAGTCCTATGGACAGAATTAGAAAATTGTCATTGTTAGTAAGTGACATACCATTTCAATTGATAGACCAGGTCACAGTACAAAAACTGGAGAGAATCAGGGGTGCCCGGGTGGCTCAGCCTGTTAAGCGACTGCCTTTGGCTCTGGTCATGATCCCAGGGCCCTGGGATCAAGCCCCACATCGGGCTCCCTGCTCAGAGGGGAGTCTGCTTCTCCCTTTGACCCTCCCCCTGCTTGTGAGTGCTCTCTCTCTCTTTCTCCCAAATGAATAAATAAAATCTTAAGAAAAAGAAAATAAAACTGAAGAGAATAAAAAATCACTGGCACACAGAATGCTATACGAATCACATATATAATTAAACTGTGGGAGAAAGAAGACAAAACCCAGAAGAATTGGGGCAGAGTGTAATCATGGTGGATATGGATCCAGGATGTTAAGAAAAAGCATGACACTAGAAGGAACTGCACGAACTTTATGAGCTATATACACGGCACAGCCCAGACCTGCTCCTGGGGGATGGAGTGAGAGCCCCAGGGGCCTCTGGAATCCGCCACTGTGTTCATGCTGAAGCCCCTCTTCCCCAGGGATGTTCCCCTGCCACTGACTGCCAGAGAAAGCACAGGCCCCTTCCTGCCCAACATGGGCCTCCTCTAAGCCATGGCTTCAGCTCAAGGGCTCCCCATTAGCATGGTCCAAATTTTCCTATGGTGACACAACAGTCTGAGGCACACAGCCTCTCCTCCTTGCTTTCCCTGCCCTTCACGGTGGTTGGGATTGCATGGCTGTCTGGGGACTCTGTCTGCCTTCCCTGGGTCCTCATCCTCATCCTTCCCGGGCATTCTCCCAACAAATCTCATGTGTGCTGAATCCTGTCTTGGCATCTGCTTCCCGGAGGATCTGAACTGATGCCTATGCATGCATTTCTTTATTACACAGATGTAATAACGTAAAACAACATTTTGAGAAAGAAACCAGAAAACTATTAGCCCTTTTCCTTCCAGTGTTTTTCATGTTTACATAATGACAATATTTCAGTAATTATTAATTGTTGTTTGTTTAAAAATGGCTTTGAATTGTTTCTTCCCATTTCGTCATGATTTATTTTACTCTAGTTATCTAGTTCTTTTTTAAACTTAATTGTAGGCATGTTATAATGTTTCAATTGATATACCACAAACCATTTATAGATTTATAGTCATTTATATATCACATCCTTATTCCAAATAGTGTTGGAAAAAATTACATATATATATATTTTATGTATATATATTATACTTCATAATATATATAGTTCTATAATATATATATTATGTATATATATACATATTTATATACATACAAAGAAATTATATATATAATGTATACATATTACATACATTATATGTGTGTGTGTGTGCATATATATATATATATTTCTCCCCCTCCTTTTTTAAAAGGGACTTGAGATGATAGTGCCTTATGGAAAATCCAGAATGACTCCGTGTTGTTTTGAGAACCAACCAGTATGGCTCCTACCTTACCACAGGAAACATTGCTGAAGAGATATGAAAGGTAAGGCTGAGTGTTGCCATTCTAAGGTTCAGCTTTCTTATCTTTTTTAAACATAATAAGCGCACTTTATAAAATATTGGTGAGGATTGTTGAGAATTTAGTTCTAGCATGGACATACCACTTAGTTATTCAATGATGTTATTACGATTGATATTGATTTATTATAATTCTTTAGAACAGGAAGATTTTAAAATCTCATTCACTCATTTCAAAATTTCCTGCATACTTTGCATGTTGAGAAAATGTAAGGAAAAATTCTGAAGTTGTGCACAACCCATTACTTTAAAATTTTTCTTCTAAATTTTTATTCTAAGGGATTTAATTTTTAAATCTGGAAACCAAGACTTCAACTAGTTGTAGTGATTAAAACCGAACTGAAAATTTGAAGATATTATAAGGGACTTGCAGTATGGAAAAGAAAGCTTAACTCAGGGTCAGGTCACTGTTCCCACAGTGCCTTTCGTCTCTGGTGTCCTGGGCATCATCATCTACATGGAGGCTTTTCCAACCAACATTAGCCTTTCTACTTCAATGCTTCTTTTCCCCTGTTCCAGAAGCTCTAAAGTCCCATCCTCCAGCCAACTAGGAAAAACATAAAGTCTCATAAAATAATTCTGTGAGTGTGTATGTGTATTCCTGACAGAAAGCCCTCTCCCCCAATTAAAAAGTCCTTTATATTATTAAACATATACTTAGCATCCCAAGGCTTCCTCGCCAATGTCTGATGAGTGAGTGAATTCTTGAGTTTTGACTAAGAATTCACCAGTGAGCCTTGCCTGAACAGAGAAAGTTTACCCCTAAACCTCATCATGTCTGCTTCCATCTAGAATTCCACTAAACGAATTTCTGGACATTTTACAATGGATGCTTTGTCCTTTTCACAAAACTTTCTGATATTTTAAATATTCACATGTAGTCTCAGAGCTTCTGGTCAAATACGGATCCTCAAAATGATGTTGAGCACAGTCTTTCCTTATACAGTGATTTTCATCTATGCTCTGTCCCCGTCTTGGTTTTATCTGTGTAAAAATGAGTTTCTCTGAAGTGAGTCCTTAACTAATGGAGATTAACTAGGAACCCGGTTACTACTTTCTAATTTGGAATATCAATCTGTCTCGTATGTAAGGAAGTATATATGATATTTCTACATTTGCAAAGAGTTATCTATTTCCTAATTGAAAAACAAGATACTTTGTTTCATGTATATCCCACTGGATTATGTATAATAAAATTATTTGAGACTGCTGGATTTAAAATGAAACATGTATAATAAATTTTTTATTGCCCGTTTTCTCATTTGTAGTTCTCCAGTCTGCCAGCAGGCTGCAGCAGAGGGCTAGCTTTAGCTTTAAATTAGCATGTTAAAGGTGTTAAGATCTTTTCCCTCTCTCCTTCCTTTCTTCCTTTTCTCTTTTTCTCTCTCTCCTCCCTCCATCCCTCAGCCCCCTTCTTGCCTTCTTCCTCCCTTTCTTTCTCCTTTTTCTTCTTCAAACTGGTTCTATTTTGTTAAGTGGAGGAATTGGCTCAGTAATGAAATGTATATGTCAACATTCGATTTAAATAATGTCAATGATCCTCGCTTTCTAATTTTTTAAAGTAAGGGGATGGAGACTAAAATAATAATAATAACAGGAAATTATGAATTTACAGTTTGATTAACACAGATTAATAATAGCAAAAACCAGATTTGGTTTAAAATACACAAATTATTAAGATTGTATCCACTCCCATAGCATATGCAAATGACCTCCTTTTTGCTACTACATTTGGAAATGTGGAAAAAGGCATTTCAATCATAGCTCTCATCAGTTATTCACTGTATCCAGGCCTCTCGATTGTGTTTCTTTCTTTAATGTAATAGTACGCAATAATCTCACAGCTGTGCTTTATAGAGTGAACTATATAAGCATCTATATTGAGATTTCATACACACATAACATAAAAGGGAGAGAAAAGCATCGCAAATAGTGCTTGGCCCACTGCAAAACCATACAAAAGAACTAATGAATCTCTCTCAGAACATTTTTGTAGAGTGACCAGCTGTAAGGCTTGATTTGTATTCCATAATGGGATCAACATTCAAAAGTTGTTTATTTCAAGGTATAACACCACTTTCCCTGTGAGGCATTAATATCTTTAATTGCACACTCTTGGTCATTGTGATGAGTTAAATAAAACTCCCAAGCCAGAATTTGTTTTCTTTTCAATGTGCTCATTTACTCCATCTACTTAAAAGCATTTACCCAAAGCCTCCCAAACACGTTGCTTACATGTAAAATATCCTAAGTGCTGACTTTTTGCTCTGGTATTTGCAGTTGAGTGTTTATTGTTAAGTGGGGAGTGTTTTGAACTTATATTTAATTCACAAAAGTGTCGTTCTTCAGCTGGTCGAAAGTGTTCTGTAATAGAAGTTTTGTAGCATTAGTTTTGGTATATAACACTGGCTTTCATTCCACATTCAGTCCACAGATATTTATTGAGCTATTATCGCCGGCATGCATTAAGCAGGGCAGGTCCGGGTCTGTGCTCACGTGGGGCTTAGGAGGGGACAGGAGGGAAGACATACTTCAGCTGATAATTGCATCGATCTTTAAAATAATTATGATTGTGTTAAGGGCTATGAAAGAGAAAAACATTGTGTTATGAGAACATATAAGAAAAGCACTAAAACTGGTCTGGGGGTGAGGAAATAGATTAGGGAAGCTTCCCGCTGTGACAGATAGGAAATTCATTAGTCTCAGACAGTGGTTTAGAGTGAGGGTTGATTATTGTCTTTAATTCGTAATTAAATGAGGGAACCTATAATTAAGCATGAATCAAAACCTTAAGTAATATAGCACATTAATTTATTGTATGGAATAATCATTGTGGGAAGTGGTAATATGAGATAGAGCCACTTCATTTGAATGGTAGCAGCTTGAATTCTATGAAAAAAGGTTTATCTTTCCTATGGCAAGCCCACAAGTGTGGCCATTATGGCTTGCAAAACCAGAAACCGAATATCTTAAATTATATGGCCATTTATCCATACGTTATGGCTTTGTTAAATCTTGTTGGAACATACGGATTTTAAAAGTGTACAGTAAAATCACATTTTGATATAAAATAACATCTTTTCATAGAATCTATTTATTTTGTCTCCTTTTCCCCACACTTCTAGTCTTCTTTTTTCAGTATTTTAAAACCCATATTTGATATCCATTTTAGATTTTATATTGCTATTTTTTTAAATGTTTTATTTATTTTTATTCATGAAAGTCAGAGAGAGAGAGAGAGAGGCAGAGGCAGAGGGAGAAGCAGGCTCCCCGCCTAGCAGGGAGCCCGATGCGGGACTCGATCCCAGAACCCTGGGATCATGACCTGAGCCAAAGGCAGACGCTTAACCATCTGAGCCACCCAGGCGCCCCTATATTGCTATTTTTCATTGGTAAGTATACTTACCTGGTCTTCATTCAGCGGTAGAGTGGATTAACATCCTAACTTAAATTGATGCTGACTGAAAACAATGAAGACATGATAATTACTAGATTGCATAGCACTAGGTGGTGTAAATATCTTTGTTATAGAAAAAAAAAAAAAGAGAAAGAATAACATAACATTACCAGAGATTAATGGATTAGGGTAGTATACACATAAAATGGATATAAAAATATATAAGACAGTTGACCAGAATATGAAAGGAGAGATCATGGTGGGGAAGGAGTCTGAAGGAAATGATGAATCCTAAAATCAACCAGACTCATAGTCCCAAAAAGAAATGCTGAAAGCAGAAAAACAAATGAAAATCGATTAAAAGAGCAATTAGGTTAGACCGAAGTAGCATAGCAGGAGACCTCAAAACATTTTGTGGAGGATACTCTGAGAAAGTCCGGAAACAGAATGAGAATAGCAGGGCCATCTAGGAATGAGCAAAACAAATGACTATAGACAAGAACGACAAACACAAAATAATCAAAGGTGCGGAAAAAATACAAATGCTGAAGGTAAAAGGTATTGTGGTTTCTTATGAGAAAATTAACAGGACAGCAAGACAAAAAGAAATGTAGTCTAAAAGAAGAAAAAAAAATGAACTGATAAATGTGAGCCATAAACTGATGACCTACAATTATTCCAAGATATATAAACACTTTTTAGAATTTTACAAAAGAAGTATTTCTTATTTGATTAAGTAATAAAAATAGTGTGAGCATCATGGATGGCTTAGGGACTAGAGTGTTTTTAGGGAGTTGTGCTTTCTTTGGGGTCTGTGCATGATTCACGTGAACCTTGGAAGGATAGAACAAATTTGGCCAATGAAATCAGCCCGCATCCCACCCCAGCAGTCTCCTACCCACATCCACTTTGCAGGAACCTTATTAGCAGACACACATTGACAACTGTGACTATTGTCCCTGGTCTGTTTAATTCCCCAAATAGATTGCAATACAGTGTTTTTGTTTCTGTTTTTAATTCCTTGTACCAAGTTTGAAACCCTAAACCCTAGAATTTATGTTCCAGAGAGGAGAAAAGAAACATTCCTTTACTTTGTTAACACCACCTCTTACTTTCCCAAGGGTTATAATGAGGTCCAATTGTTTTTGTGAAAATTTGTTTTGTTTAACAGAGATATTCTAACTCAATTATCTGGGAGTAAAAGGAACAAAAGAAAGGCATTATGCAAATGTCAACAAATCTGGAATTTTCAAACCAATTTATAATTAATATTAAGGTTCTCCTTGCATGCCATTAATATTTAACCTCTGAAAGGTGAGAACCATTGGAAAAAATGTGAAATGTAATAGGGAGTAAAGAGGTTAGACCATATGAGATTTAGGTCATGTTCTCGATGATAATAGGGTTCCAACTGATCAGGTCATTTGTGGAAACTGGTCATAAAATGTCCATTGTCCTTTAAAAAAACCCTTGCTTTGTTGAATTGATAGGTAAAAGTAAGTATCATTTTACCTATGGACTGACCTTCCTCCCTTAAAATTTTAGTGTTACAACTTCTCCAAAGGATTTGTTTAAGGTTTTACTCCATAATATGAAAATGGAATAATCTCTGTGAAGTTAGAAATTTCAGAGTCAAAGATGGAAAATTGAAGATACAAGTGTATTTAATTTGGGACGACATTGTGCTCTCCACAATCTTTGTTGTATCTCATTGGTCATCAATCATCAATACCTCCAGAAGCAGAGGACTGCATGCTCAAGTGCATTATATATATATATATGTCTTAATCTATCTATCTATCTATCTATCTATCTATCTATCTATCTATCTATCTACCTATCTCTATATCTTATACACATACATATGTGCATATATATACATTTCATTATGTATTGTGTTATAAAATATTGGATTATATATAACAGTTAATATTATGTGTCTTATACTCTGTATAACTATGTATTAGTAACTTAAAAATAATGTATGTTTTCCAAATTTTAAAAACAAGTGGGGTATGTAATAGTACATATTGTATCATTATAAATGATGTAATATACACGTATAGTGTAATATATACATGTGGTATGTGTATACTTTTTTGAGTAATTATGTGCACTGGGAGGGAATTGAGACTCCTGAGGTTGTAAATTCATATACAGTGTATATGCACGCAGTCTAAAAATACAAGTTCTGGGTGGCAGTTATGAGACATTTTATTTTAGTTATTGTTTGTACTTAAAATGGATCCATTTTATTGTAGGTAAATTTTACCTTGGTAAGACTGATTTTTAAGAACATTATCCGGGAACTAATTATTTAGGGTAAATCAGCTCCATTAACTCTCTCTTCCTTCTCTTATAGTTGCTCTTATCGTAGCTATCTCACTCATTCTCATAAAACACATTTGAAAAATGCAAGGGATATTCAAATAAGTCCATTTTCCTACTTTTTAGATGCTAAGATCATTCATTGGCCTGCAAGGATGTTTTAAGAAATCTTGCCTATGGTTCTCAAAAGTTGACATCAGGAAACTGTACTATAATCCTTATTGTCCTTGAATGTAGAAAAAGCAAAGGTAATAAATAAGCATTGGACCCAATCATTGGATAAAGTACAAGTAAATCAAATTCATTAAAACAGTAGAAAATTTCAGTGTTACATGGAGGAGGAAAATATAAGTGGAATGCTATCTAATTCTCTTGAAAAGAAACTGGGAAGTTTAAGGTTGGGGTTTTTATTGTTGGTGTTATTTGTCTGTCTTATAAGAACATGTTTTGGACAAAAATGATACCAGCCTGCTGACAAATTTTTCATGGGCTTAGGTGATTGCCATCTGCAGAGCTTCAAAATTGGCTTGAGTTTATCTCGGATAAATGTTTGTAGAATTATGGAGAGCATATAAACAATCCAAGGAAACTCATTGTCCCAACAAAAAAAGCTAGATTGATTTTCTCTAATAGTTCTTAGTTGCAGACGTATTTCATCTCTGGATGTGGTCTGGGAAATTTTATTTGAAAAATAACCCCACTGGGCCTGGGTCTCTGCCATGTGTTCTCTCTTGGGTTGGTATGAATGGGCTCGGTGTCACTGTTCTAGTCCAAACACTTCTAGCTGGACCTTGCTATTCATCATTGGAGTGGATGCCTCTGTTTTCAGTTTGCTAATTTCTTCTTTTGTTTACGTGTTTGTGTTTTTATATTCCATATTTTCTTCATGAATGGCCATTTACTGATTGTTGTTGTTGCTATTTTCTCAAGATCCAACTCAAATGTATCTCACCTAGAAGTCTTCTTATTTCTCTAACGAATGATCTTCCCTACTGTTTTATTTGCCTCTTCTTCACCCCGTTGGTGAGGAAGATATTCCTTTCTTAGGGTCCTGGGGATGTAGAGCCCAGGACATGTAACACTGAATAGCTGAGATGGACAGCAATTTATTAGTCACATATACTCATAGACCGAAGAAGAAGGACACTGAGCACCACACGGGGCCACGTGGGGATTGCACCGGGGAACAGAGTGAGGCTGCAGGTTTTGCTGTGCCAAGACTATCAGGTACCTGCGGGAGGATGTGATTGGCTTGTCTGAGTAACTGTGTGGGCTGGCGGGGAAGTGAGTCTCCTCAGGTTGAGGACAAGGTGAAGTACAGCCTGTCTCGAAGATACAGGTACTAGGTGGATGGGGAGTCTTTCCTAATGGGTGATGGGTGTATCAGGTAAGAGCCAGGGAGCTCTTGGTTAGGTCTTTGGGGCCCTGTGAGGTTCGAGCTGTCAAGGAAGCACTTGAAATTTTAGGTCTTGCAATATACTGACCTAATCATTCTTTTTGAAAATTTAATTTCCTACTTTATGGTTCTAATTTGTCCCATAAAATCTGGCACACGATGCTACTTTGCCATGCTGTTGCTTGCTGGCAATTTTGCTAATTTAACCTAGTCTCTCAGTTAGATGGTAGACAAGAGACAGTTTATTCTTCCTTATGACTTCTCCACGCCTCCCCAGAATTTTACCTTTCACCTACATTTTATACTTGTGGGTATGTATCGTATTCATTTCCTAGGGCTGCTATAACAAAATACCACACACGGGGTGGCTTACAACAACAGAAGTGAATTCTCTCAAATCTCTGGAGGCCAAAAGTCTGAGATCCAGGTGTTGCAGGGCTAGCCTCCCTCAGAAGGCTCTGGAGATGGATCTTTCCTTGCCTTTACTATGCGTTGTTGCACCGCTCCAATCTTCGGCCTCGCGTTAGCATGGCCTTCTCGCTTTGTGTGTCTCTGTATGGCCTTCTCCTTATAAGAATGCCAGCAATTGGATTTAGGGTCCACCTTAATCCAGTATGACCTCATCTTAACTTGATTACACCTGCAAAGACTTTAAGGTCTCATTCACAGGTCCTTCAGTGTATATTTCTGGGGGGACACAATTGAACACAGAGGATTAGGGAAGACATGCATGTTGTGTATGTATATACACAGTCCAGAGAAGTTCCTGCAAATGACTTGTCTAAGATTATACAGAAAGCACAAGTGTCAGTAGGGGAAGACCTCAGACCTCAGCACTTCCGGCCAACTTCTTGTCCAGCGCTGAGAATGAATAGTACCTATCAGTGTGCCTTGGTGCATAATTTGCCTCTTAGACATTGTAAAGTCTACTCCGTACCTATGAAGTCCTGTATGAGGTTCAAGGACTATCTCAATACAAGCCAATTCTTTACACAAAGTTGCTATAATTCACACTGCTTATGATAGGAAAGGGGCAGAAATATCTGTGTTGGCTCTAGCTTGTGATTTTGCCTGTAGCAATAGAACATAATATAGGAGGCTGGAAAAAATGGTTATTTCAACTTTATGACCGAACAAGCCACAGAATGGGGTCTGAAGCTTTCTTGGCATTTTCTGCATGTCTGGTCCCTTTCTGTCAGTTTGTAGCTAATCGCAATTGGCAGAATCAGCGGTCCTCCTGTGGGTGAAAGTTTTGGGTTGTTTCCTTACACCAGTAATTTCAGCTTTCCTTCAAGGTCAAGGAAACAAGCTGCATTAATCACTCAATTCTCCATTACAGAGGAAGCCTGTTACCACTAGGTGTTTGTACCAGCCACGTGAGAGGGGTTACTCCCATAGGCTGCTTTACCGAGCAAAGTAAAGTGCAAAGAGAACAAAGAAGGGTCAGAGAGCAATTTACTGCAGCCTCAGTAAAATATCACGCTTTAATTCTCCTCCTCCTCAAAGACTGCTTGTCTCAGGTTTAACAAAAAGACAGGTATAACAGGGATGGCACATTTTATCTGTCAGCTGACCCAGTTTAGCTACTGAGAAAGCTTTCCAGATACATCTATTATTATATAGTCATTAGTATTGGTCAAGGATTGGGATGGAACCAACTACCATGAATTTAAAAAATACTTGCTAACTGAGGGTTGCTGGAGTGGTGGGAGGGATGGGGTGGCTGGGTGATGGACATTGGGGAGGGTATGTGCTATGGTGAGCGCTGTGAATTGTGTAAGACTGATGAACCACAGACCTGTACCCCTGAAACAAAGAATACATTATATGTTAATTTAAAAAATAAAAAATACTTGCTAAGTGTTTTTGGCTCTTGCTGTGTCTCTTAAAACTGAAGAAGGATAGTCCAGATCAGTGTTCATTGATAAGTATATGGAGTTGTTTGGGTCCTGGCACTATTATTTGCTAACTTACCTGGTGGTGGGTGGTGGGCAAATTTGGTAGTTCTCATAAAGTGAGAGTATGTGATGGGAATTAGAATTTCAGGTCAAGGATAAAGAGTTTTCTTATATGGCTGGCCTTGGTCAAGTCAGTGTAAGTAATAAATGCTGTAGAAGCTTCCCGTTCTACTCATTGGTATCACTGCCTAGATTCCCGTTGGAAACCCATAAGTCAAGAATCCCAGACTGGGATGAGCACAGACTCATTCTTCTGGCCTCCCAAGTAAGAGAGAAGAGTAATCTAGGCACCCTGAATTTATTACTGCTGCCCATAATCTGGTAGTGGTGAGAGTAATGGGACAGCATAAGGTTTCAGGGCCCTGGCTCTGTGCCACTCTTGGAGTCAAATTTCTTTTCAGCAACTTGCTAGCTCTGTGACGCTGGACAAGTGTCTTTAGTGCTCTGTGTCTACATTTGATGGGAATAATAAAGGGTAGTTTGATTTAGCAAATAAAAATACAGAATACCCTGTTAAATTCGAATTTAGATAAACAACAAGTTTTTTAGTGTTCAGTGTTCCCAGACATTACATGGCATGTTAAATTCAAATTTAACTGGGCATCCTGGATTCCATCTGGCAACCCAAGGATATCTACCTCATAAGGTTCTTACTAGGTTGAATATGATGATGGAATAGCTTTTAACATGATGCCTACCGCTTAGACATATCAGTTATTATTATTCCTAATTGCAACTGCCGTTTAATTTAGACATCGTGTCGGGCATTTTTGTATCCTATCACTGAACTTCACAACAACTCAGCTAGATTAGGGTCAACAACCCTGATTTATAATGAGATAAACACAGATCAGAGAGTTGGGAATTTGCACAGCTAGTCTATGCCTGGGTTCAGAAGCTGGGATCTTTTAAGTGTACCATATTACCTTGCTTTAGATTTTAGCCTAAAAGACCCTGGATTTCACGCTAGTGTGTAGAGTGTTACAGCTTAATGGGGTGTAGTTTATTGTAAATTGTTGGGTATCCTAAGGCTTTAAAGCCTCTCTGTTCCTTCCCCTTTCCCAGAATGACTATATATAGGAGGACAGTTGAAGGGAGACAGGCTTCTACCCAGGAAATGCAACTGCCTCTTCTGAAAACACCTATTATGGTCTCTCTCCTTCCTGTGGATTCAAAAGATGAGAAAAGATGGAGAGCAATGATCCACCATGTAATTGTAGCAATTTAGGTTTGCATCGTCCACATTCCCTTTGCTAGGAGAGAACTATTCATTGGATGTTTGTGAACCAAAATAGATGGTCGTATAATTTCAGATTTGGATGCATATTTGAGAAATGTTTATAAGTCATACAGGAAGCCTGTGGAATTTGGACAAAGGGATGTAAGGGATTCCTTTATTATCCTTTTGTTCATGTTCCTGGCAGGGTAGTACGGGGGAGAATTGCTGAAGGAGCTGTTAGAAACAGAGCTTGGTACTGACTGGACACTGAAGCTATCTGGAAAAAGTACTACTGTAGTCAACGAAAAGATTCCATGCTGTACAACCTTTCCTGAAAAGGGCTTGAGTCAACTGTGGCGACAAATTCCTTTTCATTCCTGAGAGGATTAATATCGAGACTAATGGCAGGGTCACTTAGGGAAGTTTCACCCACGCTTTCCGACACCTGTTTCTTCTAAGGATAAGGGCGGGGCCACATGTCAGATTTGGAAAAGGAAAGGGCATTGTTTGGAGGTTCATCAAAGCTTGTCACGATGACCTCCATGTTCCTCAAAGACATAAGGTGTACGCACAACATCATGTCTGAGCATTATGCCGATTTGCACACAGGGATGACTTAAATTCAGAAGATGAATTTTTGCATGTCGTTTGTTTAATGATACTCAGGGCTGGAGTCCCACCTCCCTCCCATGTCATTTACTACTTGGTTTACTTTTCTGCAAGTTTTTTTTTTTCCAGCCAGGTTTTAAGCCTTTTATTTTTTGGTCTAATGCTATAATTCATACAGCTTCTGGAGGCTCGCAGCACCCACGACAGTGTGAGGCACAAAGTATTTTCCCACTAAAATGATGACCTGAAAAAGTATTTATTGATTTAAGCTACCAAGTTATGCATTAAATGCTACCTGAAGCATTAACAGAGCAAACATTTAAATTTTCTTTTGAAGTTCTGTTTTAAGTTAGATTATGCCACTCATGCGTTAAAAACCCTCTAAACCAGTGTTTCCAAAACCCTACAAAGCTATCCATGTTCTGGTGCCCTCTTCCCGTCTCTGACCTCATCTCCTATTACACTCCCCTTTGCCCAGGTCCTCTGGCCATACTGGTGTCCTGTGGTTTCTCAAACTCAATTGGCACACTGCACCCTCTGGCTTTTACACTGGCTCTTCTCTCTGACTAGAGCCCTCTACTATCCCCTATCCCTTTGGCTAAATCCCTCATCTTCATCAAGTGTTTGCTCATCTTCTAACCATCTCATTAAAAATTTCTACTTCACTCAGTGCTTTGATGTACTTACTGTGATTTACTTTTTATCCATGGAAGTGATATACTACATGCTTTACTTATTCATGATGTTTGTTGTCTAATTCCTTCACAGTAGGATGCAAGATGTCTCAGGATTGTCTGTTCTGCTTGCTGCTGATCCCCCAGCACATGCAATAATTTCTGGCACAGAGTAGGTCCAAAATGAACATTTATTGAATGAATGAATTATGGAAAGCATGAGGGGTAGGATAGCAGGTGTATCCGCTGTTTAAAGGAGCTTTGACTTGAGAAATCTTTTTTTTTTTTTTAAAGATTTTTTATTTATTTGAGAGAGAACATGAGGGGGGGGGGGTCAGAGGGAGAAGCAGACTCCCCGCCGAGCAGGGAGCCCGATGCGGGACTCGATCCCGGGACTCCAGGATCATGACCTGAGCCGAAGGCAGGCGCTTAACCGACTGAGCCACCCAGGCGCCCTGAGGAGAGAAATCTTGCTATTACTTTGAGTTTAGAGAATTAAATGTTTTATTCCTTGCAAGTCTGTGTATGCGCATATGTGTGTATTAACACACAGCAATAGAGGACAAAGCCTATTAGTACTGGAAGGGATGGGAAGTATTCTCCTCTCTCCCAGCTATTAGAAAGAGTCTAGCGAAGTGAAAAGACAAACAAGTATACATCAGCGCTTTTAAACAGTAAAAAATGAATGGGAGTTCCAAAAGGTCAGACTTGCTGATTATCTTTTAAATATTCTTTTCTCTCTGAAATATGCCATATTTATAAGTTATTATCCTTTGCATTGTGTGACCTTTTTGCTGGTCAAAGACTGGTGCAGTATTCTATAATTCAATGTTCAGTGTGAAATAGTCTCTTTACAAAACAAAGTTTGAAAGTAAAATTGTGCTTTGCCACTAGTCTTAATTCTTAGTAAACACACCTTTAATCTTTCTGGTACTTTGAGTATATTATCTTTCATGGACACTGCAAAGGTCAGAGAAGACAATTTCCTTTTTAAATAGATTGCTTGTGAACATCTCATATTTGATTTGTTTGAAGATGAGCCTTTTAATGCTTTCTTCTCCCTTTCCCTTCATTGTTAATGAAAAAAAAAAAAGTGTATCCTGTACTGTGCTGTTTGATGTGTTAAATTTTTTTTTCCTTCATAACGATATTCGCATTCTGAATCACTTTAAAGTGGTTACGCAGACTCATTAGCATATTGGTCTCTGAGCATACTGTCATGTTATAAGAATTCTTAACTGACATTAGGTACAAAAAAAGGATGAAATTTAGTTTAAACTAACAGTAAAGTACAGGGGAGCAACATTGCATTCACTCATTCATTGATCCATTCATCCGTTCATCCAACGGCAAATTCTAGACTACTAGCAACCAGGCAAGGTATATGGGCAATAGAAAAACAATGTCATACACAGGGCTTTTCTTGAAAAGGTTAGTTTAATGGTGGGAGCAGACACATAAAGGCTGAGTGCGCTATAATAAAAAAGGTCCCTATGCAAATGCTCTTCTATATCTTAATATCCTATATAGAACAACCATTTTGAGCAAATTTTTCATTTAATCAATTAATTGTTTTAATGTTTTGTAGATTAACCTTAGTGTATCTCACAATCAGAAACGTCTTTTTTTCTACCGTTTGACTTAAAGGTAGCATGGGGTTATCTTTGACTGGAAGGTCCAGGAACATAAATCACCCATGGTGCAAAGTTTGCTTTCTGTCCTTGCAGGGAAAAACAGCATGAGCTGTAATGGGAAGAGAACCTGACTCCATTGGTTGCATATGTGGGCAAAATAGAAATTTGTATACAAAAACCCACCATGGCCTTCCTTCTATGTGATTATGATAATCAGAGCTTCTGCTAGAGTGTCCAAGATTTGGGATCATTATGTTGTCCTAATTAAAAATAAAGTCTTTGAAAACTCCTTTATTCATTTCATTTGATTTTGCTTTTATGTGTGATATCATGAGCTTTTATTCACTCTCTTGCCATTGGGTGTCATATACACAACCTTAAAAGCTATATGTTTGATTTTCAGTTTCTTTAAGCTTAAAAACCCAGCTGAGTATTGACCATTGATGAGACAGGGCTCAGGTGGTATTATTGTCAATCTTCCAAGTTGAACAGAAGGACCCCCAAGGAGATCATATATATTAGAAAAATATTTACAGCTGGAGAAGATTTGAAGAAGAAAATACAATGAATTTCTTAAAGATGGAATTTATCTTCATAGACAAAGGATTAAGGAACCATCATATCTCTGTCATTTAGAAAGAGGAAAAAATATTAGAAAACATAATGCTAACCTCATGAGAAGGTTTTAAAGTATGTTTATTCTGTATAAATCATTAAAAATCTAGGATTATATATCAATTTGTATGAAGGTTATTGCAGACTTTGTATCAGAAATTATAGAAATGTAAAAATAGGGTAAAAGTGCAATGTAAAGCTTTGCAAAAAAAAGAAAATTGTAAGGACATTTTCATATGTAAAGATAAGAAACAAATGAAACATATAGGTGATTAAAATGATCTTTTGGAGGAAAAAGAGGAGCTGGTTTTATCTTGTAGTTTAAGAATATAAAGATTACACATATAAGCATAAATGTATAAAAGTTATGTTCAGGGGCACCTGGGTGGCTCAGTCCGTTAAGCCTCCGGCTCTTGGTTTATGCTCAGGTCATGGTCTCAGAGTTGTGAGATCGAGCCCCCATCATGCTCCTCCCTCAGTGGGGAGTCTGCTTGAGGATCTTTCCTTCCCCTCTGCCTCTCCCCCATTTGCATGTGCTCTCTCTTTAAAATAAAAAAAAAAGTTATGAACAGAAATAGAAATCATTAAAAAAAAATATGGTACTATTACCAAGATTAAACATACAAATATGAAAAAATATATTAATAGCATACTAAATCCGGAAAGAGAAAGGAGGTGTGACCTCAATGAACAGTTTATTAAATAAGCTGATTCATGGAAAGTGTGAAATTCCCTGATATGAGTTGGACAGTGATAAATTATTGAGGTATGTTTCAAAGAGCAGAATATAGAAAAATTCATTAGACTGTTTTGGCCACAAGCTGTCAATAGTCCTACCTTGGATTAATGACCTTCCTACTTGTCTTCATCTGCTTGGTACCAACATTTGGGGAACCTACTCATCTAGTTGACACACTGGAACAAGCAAGACTTTGTAAGAGAAAGTTAAGTCCTCTCAGAGATGCATTTCCTTATCAAACACTCAGTGAATGAAAAGGTCCAAATTTCCAAGGATTGTTTGAAAGAAATCATCAATAATTAATAATTCTATAGTACTTCATAGTTTATTGAGCATTTCTGCTTCCATATACCTAGTCTCTCTGGCCTCTCTTTCTTCAACTTTATGATATCCAAAATATTTAAATGATTGGTCAGACATAATTATTGGCCAATTAGAATAGAGGTAGGCCTTCATGGCCATATAACTATATAGAACCAGTCCTGAGTTTCTTCTATAATTAACTTTTTGTAGCTCTGTTTTTATCTTGCCATATTACTATTCATTTAAAAGTCATATCTTCAAGGAAAAACATGTTTTGTTAAGGACAATTTTTGTTGGAAGTGACAGAAACTCAACTCAAACTGGCTTAAGAAAACAAAAGAAAACACAAACAGCAACAACAACTCCCATAGATTTTGTCTCATGCAGCCAGGAAGTCTAAGCATGATTGATGCAATGGCTCAATCAAAATAACATTACCAAAGATCTTTTTCTTTCCATCTTCAGATTTTCCCATCAGAGGTTAACTTCATTCTTTTATGCTGCAGGAAAGAGAGTTGTGGAGAGTCTTAAGTCTGCATCTTTACAATGTGAGATCAGGAAGGAAGAGAAACTATCTCTGCAAGCCAATAAATAAAATAGCACTTTTGTGATTGGTGCTGGTTGTGTTATACACAATGAACCAAGCGGTGTCATGATTGGCAGGACTTGGGTAACATGCTCACCCATCTATCCAGGGAATGAGTGGGCACTCTATTTCATGGTGTTACTAGAATCACATGAGGTAGGGAAAGGGATACTTTTCCAATGAAAATCAAAGGGGAATGAGAACAGTTGCTCAGTAGAAATGAATAATCATTGCCATAATTAACTATAGAAGTGAATCACAAAGTAGTTCATATTTTAAAAAGGGTAGCATAGTGATTAGAATAATGATTTTCTTTTCTGTGCTGACGTTCTTCTGTGTCCTTTTTTTGTGAAAAAATAGTGATTTTTGTAATGAGCAAAAATAATGGTTTCCCATGTTACTTTAATTCACTTGTACAATCATTTACTCAGAAGAAAAATCCTCTTTGTTTTGTTTCATTAATCTGACACAGATTAATGTTAAAAATAACACCAGAACTGTTCTGCTTGATTACTGTAGATTTGTATCAAGTCTTGAATTCTGTCAGTCTTCCAACTTTGTTCTTTTTCGTATTGTTTTGTTTATTGTTATAGTCTTTTCCCTTTCCATATAAATATGAGAGTTAGTTTGCCCATATACACAAAATAGTTTTCTGGGATTTTGATTGGGTTGCATTGAATCTACAGATCAATTAGGGAAGAACTGACAATTTAACAACGTTTAGTCATCCAATGCATGAACACAGAATTTTTCTCCATTTATTTAGATCAGTTTTATAGTTTCTTACAAGTAGATCCTATATATTTCTTGTTAGATATACACCTTGATTTTTCTTTTTATTGGTTGCTATTGTAAATGATATTGTGTTTTTAACTTCACATTCCAATAGCTTATTGTTAGCTTGTAGGAAAGCAATTGACTTTCATATGTTAACCTTTTATCCTGCAATCTTGCTACAATCACTTATTACCAAAGATTTTAAATGGGTTTATTGAGTATACTCTTTATCAGTCAAATGGATTTCTTGTGCATCCTTCCCAACTATTATAGATTATTTAAATACAGATGCTGTGGATTATATATCTGCACTCCCACATAAGTTATAGTCATCACAAAATTCCCATTAAACAACCACAAAAAGAATAGTTTTATGACTCGCACTTTGACTCTCCCCTCAACCAATTACTCACTCAACTTCAAGAACCTCATGTGGAAAAGGTAGATAATAATAGTTATTCCAAAGGCTTGTTTTAAAGATCAAATGGGAGACTATATATGAAGTACTTTAAGACTTAGTAGGCCATACACATTTATTCAATATTATGACAGTAGTATAATAATAGTAATAATAATTGTATAAATATAATCAAGGCCATAAACATAAGCTTGAAACCTTGATGATACAGAACAAACATTACTTTCTCCTTTTTTATGATGATATCTGTAAATCATTTCCCTTCTCTACTTATATAGGTAGGCCATGCACATTAAAATAATTCATTAAATACTACAGACCTGAAAGTTAGTAAATGCTCTATCATTTTAGAGTTATACTAACATTTACTAGAAAACTTAAAATGCTTGAGCACATCATCCCCCAAATACAGGACTGTAGATGAGTAAGTTCTTGGTCCAAAAACAATGGATTTTCCCCTCAGTCTTAGAAAAATAATAAATACTATGTAATTGGTACAAACATAATACATAATGCATAATACATTAGTACATACATAATTAGTAAATGTATAATACTATGTAATTAGCATTAGAATATTTCTAATTTTATTTTCATTTTCACAATCAGTAAAAAATAATAGATTAACAGTAAGAAAAAGTATATACTCCCTGAATCATCATGAGCTTAATATATTTTGCAAATTTAGATGACCTTTCTTTAAATCCATGTTCTGAGAAAATCATGTACTTTTAAATATTTGGAAAAACAACTTCAATATCTTGAAGTCAGTGGGTTCATTGTCATGTCTAATCATCAGCACAAATAAAATCTTGAATATAATTCTGAAGTTTTGGCTGATGTCCATAATTGGATGTTTTTTATGCTGTCCTGTGCTCAGATTCTGAACGTGCACTCAGGTGAAAAATGATAGCTTATTATGACATTCAATCTTTAATTCATAATATACATTTTACCTTACAAAAAAAAAGCTTACAAAATCATGCTTATTCCTTATGATTTAGCTGGTGATTTCTTAAAATCTGATTTTAAAGAAATAGCTGCAGATATTGATCTCTTAAATGGAACTTTAATGATTCCCTATCAATATAGTTAACTTTTTCTTTTAAATATAAATAAATAAAATTATGCATCAATATATCATGCCTCCTTATTGTTATTCAAATATCATGCTTCCTTATTGTAATCTCCTTCCAATTTTTTTTCTTTTAGTTTTGACATGGTCTTGGTAGTCTCCTGCATGCATTTCATTATTAGTTATTCCATACAGATTCTTGAATGTCATCTCTAAAAACAAAGGTGCCAGCTATTAATTAAGTAAAGGTGCCAGGGGAGGCTTAGAAGCCAAAACCCTGGTTTCCAGGCTTCCACTGATTGGTTCCATTTAAAACAAACAAAGAAATGCTCTACCTACTATCTGGGTTCTAGTAGAACAATTTAAGGTCCTGCTTGATGGATCTCCCTCAAAAACATTGTTTAGTTTGGCTTTCAAGTTAATCTCTATCTCTTTTATGCTTTATAAACTATGTGTTCAGGATATTTAAAATATAATAGAATGTTATTATAGAAGAGAAACAAGGTAGAAATGAGGAGTTCTGCACTTATCTAAGCTCTGCCTTTGTCTCTCTGTGTCTCAAGGATTCTGTTTGTTCCTCTGTGAAGTGGGATTGTTAGACCAGATCATCATTGATAGTTTCCTTCTTGCTGGATCCTTGTAACATCAAAACCCTGAAATGGTCTGAGTTTGGCTCTTAATTAAGGTCTAGGTCTTGATTTTTTAAAAAATAATTTCTTCAGAAACTTTCCAGTTGTGCAGATTGTGACATTCTCTTTCATATTTCAAGAAAGTAATTATTTGAATTGATATTTTTCTGTAAGACATTAGAGTCATGTATTTGGGTATTCAATGCCAATTAAAAATTTTAATTTCCCTTGGAAATGTAAACTAACACATGATTTGCCTCTGCTTAAAACTTATCACTTCTTAAAAATAAATCATTACCCTGGCTTAAAAAGCCCTCCCAATATGACCCTCAGTGTCCTGTGCTCTTTCATCCCTGGTCACTACCCTTGCTGACTCTGCTGCAGGCACTACGATCTCCTGGCTCTTCCTCTAAGAGCCAGGCATACTTGCTTAGGGTCTCTGAATGTGCCATTCAGTGTGCATCCTGGATGTTTTGTTCCAATGTCACAGTTCAATTCCTTTTTCTCCCCTCCAAATATCACTTCATTGGGGAGATCCTCTCTGGAACTGCCCATTCCAACACTCCATGTCCTTATCCAGATCCATGATTTTCATAGCACTTATCATCACAGTACACATTGTTAATTGTCCCCTCCAACTAGAATACACCTTTGGAGAAAATAAATTTTGTTTGGCTTACTGCTGTATCGTTAGTATCTAGAGCTGTTTGCCTTAGGGATATATTTATTGAATGAAAGAAGGAAGAAAGGAAGAAGAGGGAGAGAAAGAAAGAAGTTAGAGAGAGAGGAGGAGAAAAAGAAGAGGAGGAAGAAGTGGAGGAGGGGGAGAAACATTTTATATCCAGGTGGTCTTTGACCCTGATTCTAGAATCTTGAGATATGTGAATCTTTGCTCACTCTGCTTTGGTGTGTCAAGTCTCTACTAAGATGTTTTGTTGTTTTGAATTTTTAAAGAGGGTCAAACATATTTGTCTAAAATAAAATCTTACAAAATTGATGTCTTCACTAATTGCTTCCTCGTTAGTCTACCTTGTCTTTCTTTAATCTTTCCCTTCCATATTTGTAAATCTGTTAAACCGATGACTTGGCCAGTCCCTGGTTATGTTAAGCCTTTTCTTTCTGATTTTCTACACCATTAAACAGATTAAGCTTTGTTCTGTCTTCAATGGATCACAAATTTTCAGAAAATGAATAAAACAAAATGTATATTGCATTTATGTAAAATGTATGTATAATGGTGTTTAAAGAATATTCCTTTAATGATATAAAAATTACCTTAGTATAAAAATCATTTTTTTAATCTTTTAATAATACATTGTATTCAGGGTAAGCAAAGATCCAGTCCTGCACTGAAGCAGAATAAACCCTTTCGCATGTGGCAAAATTCAGAGGGATTGAAAAATTTCCCTTGTTGTACCCTTGCCTTGCTCCAAAGTATCTCTCAGTCACTTCTACCTGATGTCTAAAATATATCATTTCTTACTTAATGGCATAAAAATAGCAAGGTTTCTGCTAAAAACTTCAAATACATCACGTGGGAGAGATGCCATATGAATTCATTATCAGTCATTAACAACTTAGCGTGAATTAGATAACATGGGAACACCATTGGGAATTGAGAAAAATGGCATCTAAACTTGATGGCAGTGGAAATTGGGAGGGTATGGGTGGGAAAGCAATGACAAGACAGAACCCCAGAAGGGGAGCTTCAGGAGAAGGAGAAACAATCACCCGAAGACACTGTTCGGGATTAGTAAGATAGTATTTTGAGTGTGTTATGTGTTACCTGTTTTATATGGAACCTTACCTGTCTGCTAACTGTCTTTCTTTATTCAACAAGAATGTTGGACCATTGGGATATCTCCTCTGCCTCTTCTGTGAGTCTCTGAAGTTAAGCTCTCTACCTTTTAGGGCACATTCTGTTTAGGGACAGTTTGGTAGGGTAGACTTATGGAAGTACCCTTCTGAATAACATAACTTGTGAATAACATTTAATTTCTGGTGATACATTTGAATAGTTAGGGGACAATTTCTAAAAGATCACATTTCACTCAGATATGCCTTCCCATAGGAGACTTTGAGGTTCCAGTTTATCTAAATATGGTTCTGCTGCATTAGCCATACCATGTAATTTTAAATTTATATAAAATGAAAACTACATTAGTCAGCAGCTGTTATATTTTCTCCACCAAATAAGTAGGCAAAACCTCATTTTAATAGAAAAATGCACGGCAGCAGCCGCTGTCACTCGTATTTTCAAATATTTTGTATTCTCCATGATATCAGTGTCCAACAGTCCAATTTCCCTTCAGGACATTTGATTTCTTTTTGAGAATCCAAGAAACAAGGGCTTTTTTCCCCTTATTTTTCAAAATGCACTACATTGGACCTTATTTAATTCTGTGAGTTTGGATGGATGTAGGAGTTTAAAAGTAATATAAGTACATGTCCAGATTATTTAATCAATCTTTCTGTTTACTAATGAGGGACAATGCTAAAAATAGTTTCAGACAACTTTGAGTTAATTTTTTCCAGCATGTGTGAGACCCCGACATTCCATATGGACTCATCACAGAAGTCTGTTTTTGCTGTGTTCTCGAAAATGAGCCTGTTAAATGAGCCCTTCATTTTGTTTAGAAGCTAATATTAATTGTCCTGGAAAATGTGGTTTAAACATTTAAATAAAAGTGCATTTGCTAAATTTAACAGAAAAAAAGGTTGCAACACTTTGTGCTTAGGTAACGTGCACATGTTCAAAGTAATTGATTGAAACGGATAAATTTTGCAACTAATTTTGAAATTTAAGATTTTTCTGGTTTGACCAAAGATTCATAGCATGCATATGCTTGAAATCTGCTGAAATAGCTACTTTGTCAAACCAGCCTTCCTAACCAGATGAGTCATTTGTTTGCTTCATTTCTTCTTAAGACCTGTGAGGGGCTTCCAAGCTGTCCCTCTTGCAGCAGATGGAATACTCACAGGAGTCCATCCCTATAGCAACCACAGCTGCACTGGGCAACCAGCGCTGTACTGATTTCCAAATAGTATGTGAGGCCACTGGAGTCTGTAAAACCTTCCTTCCACCAACTGGGGTCCCTGCTGATGCTATTTGGATAATGCCTAATTTGACCTGCGTCTAAGAGAAAGATGGCTCTCTTATACATAACTTACGAGGACACAACCTAAAAATAGAATTGTCTTAGGGAAAACATTTTTTTTTCCAGGTGTTTTTCCCCTTAAGTCATATTTTCTAAGCACTTCACTAATATAAGATTATCTGCCATAGATAAATCTGCACTACAATCATATGCTCATTTGATTACACCTTTGAGTTCATTGAACTACCATGGACCATGATAGCATTTTTGTGAAGATTTAGTAGCTCTTATATGGAAGGCTTCATGAATCAAGTTCAATATTGAGTACAGGGTATATACTCAGGGGCAATACCCAAGATTACAAGCCCAAGGCCCCATCCAGTTTGTACTAACTCTCAGAGCATGCCCATAGCCCCTCTCCTTGTCCTACAACAACCTCTTGATGTCAGGGGTTGAATTTTGCCTTGTTCTGATGTTAAGTCTCCACCCCGAAGTGAACATGGGATGTATGTTACATATTTATTTGCTCAGTGCTCATGCCCCATCTTTCCTCATGGATAATCCTAAGTTTCTCCACCCTTTTAATCAATGTGTATAAAATATCCACCCCTATGATCATCAAAAACTTGTTCTCTCTCCCTTTGGGAAGGCAGATTTGAAGCTTGTCCTCCCATCTCCTCATTTGGCTGCTTCTTGAATAAACTCTTTCCTTATTGGATATTTTCTCAGGGACTGGCTTTGCTGCGCATTGGGCAGAGGGACTTGGGCTTGGTTACAGAGCAAAGCAGTTGACCTGCATTCATGTAGAGGGTGTTCTGACTCTGGCTGAGGAATCTCAACTCGGCATGATGGTGTGATTTTATTGTTACATCCACGACAGTCCAGCCATAACTACCGTCTCCCTATTCTTGTTTCTGCACCTTTCTGAGTTAGTCTGGGGATGGGAAAATGGTGGAATAGAACCTGCATGAGGGCCAAATGTGCTAGTAACATTGTGCATTCATATTTCATGACCAACACTATTTTATGGGAGCTGATGAATGCAAGAAACTTAGACCAGGTGGAGCATGTAATACCTCTCACTTCTCCCACTATAGATATAAGCTTTTACCTACCCCAAAGAGTAGATTAAGTATTTCAAGGTTCTCAAGAATAATGTCTTTCAAAAATCAAAAATCCATGCCTTAATTTAAGGATCTATCTAGGTTACAACAATGTACTGGAGTGAAAAGGAGTCTATTATTCAGTTGGTCTTTGTGTATTCCAAATATACACTTGCTTTCCATCCTAGAGACTGCATATCCAGGTGGCAGATGGGATATTCACTTTTCCTATGTTTTTAGTGTCATATAAACACAGCTTTCATGTCATGTACATGCTGCAAGATGATTGCATATGGTTTCATTGAGGATTTCATATTTATAGGGTGGAACTATACCATAATACAAAATATGGGAGGCTAGAATCAAGCATTGGGCCAAACTTGAATTCCCTCCAAGGATGTTTTGAGTTTGTGGGAATGTGCACAAAGGTACTCATGATAACATGATTTTGTTTGTAGCATGGACCATTAATGTGGACCTTGAGGATAACGTTAGAGGGAAGTTCTGTTTTTCAGGGAAATGTCTGCTTGCCAGAGAATTGTACGTGTTCCCCCCACACACATTCGTTATGCCACCAGCTGTTCTCTGTTATCGTCACTTTCAGCCTGCAGGCTGGGTTCACTCAGGAGCAACTCTCTCAGGGTGAGAGGTAAACAGAGACAGCTGCCACCGAATGTGAATCCTCTCCTTGTTGCCACTGCTCTACAGAATCTTTACTTTTGCCTACCCTGCACTGAACTATCAACTATTTCACTGACTGGTTGCCTGTAGTTGCTTGACCCTCCAAACCCCTGCCCCTGCCTTCCTGTATTCCTTCAAGTCCTGACAGTCTGCAGTTTGCTGAGGGTACCTGTCTGCCTCTGGTCTTCTGCTTTTCCAATACCTGTGGCTTCTCTCTTTCTCTCATTGATCAGGCTTCTTACCCTACTGTTACCTGGAACTTGCATCAGCTCATGTGATTTTCCCCCAAGCTGTACCCACAGTGCCACGCTCTCTTCCTGTTTCCACTCATAACCTAGAACATAGAGACCTAGTCACTAAAACAAGAATGAAAATCAAACCTTGCAGAGGCTTTGAATTGCCATGAGTCAAAGCTCAATTATCATGCACTTACTTTATCATTAGAGTTTGTTTTCCTTAAGGAGAGCCTTGTGAGACAGTGACTAACTTCATTATTTAGAATAACTTTCACTATCATCCAAGCATTAGTCACTTCAGAAATTTGGGTGAATCAGAGGAGAAAAACTAGTAGCTTAGCAGTTCCAATTAAGTTTTTTAGAGGGGCATCTAGAAGAAATAAATAGGGCTTTTTTTTTTTTTTTTACCTTCATGGATAGACTTATAAAATTGTAATTGCAATCTAATGAATCAGTGCTCAGTTTTGGAGAGAAAAAAATTTTCAGGGTTTAGGCTTGGTAGAAACACAAGTTTTGCAGTTGGTTGGCCATATGCATAAGCCACCTAAACATAATTATATACATGATTAAGTTAGGAGTATATTGTTATATTTTCCTTATCCTTGCTTAAATTGGACAGAATTTCAAACTGGAAACTCTTTGTCAAATTTAGAGAATGACCTCTGAAAATTATCCGCAGTTTACATAAGGAGAGCAGAAACAATCAATCTATCATTTAAAAATACTTAAGGCAAGCAAACACCTTGTCTGCTATTGGCATACTTGTGTTTTTCCTTTTATTCCATTTCTGTGCACTTGTGTTTTCCTTCTGATCTCTGAAGTCTGCAATTTGAGATCTAGAGGCTTACAATATGTGAAAAAAATAGACTCACTTAACTCTTCCTCCCAACAGTATGCACTCCCTGTTAACAAATGTTGGGGTCTGGTTTGAATTCTTTCTATTGCTGTGGATGCCCCAGAGTTTAAGTCTTTCTGAAGTCTCCAAATTTTATAAAGAGAAGTCAGTGCTCTCTTTCTTGAGGGAGGTCTAAAATGCAAGCCCCAAATCTCCATCATGCTGAACAAAGACACGCTGACATTCCCCTTAACCAGAGTCATCCCCCGCTTGCCACCGACAATAAGAGTAAGTATATTCTTAGCTCTGACATGTGCTCTTAGCTGTTGACTAAAACACAACCTGAAGAACTGGTTTCAGCTCCACTTTGTCCCTCCATGCCTCCTCCAGAGAACACAACATCTACTATATTTCACAGTGCTTTAACAGGCCTCCAAAATGACTTGAAATTATAGAGAGTGATTGCTACTCAGTGTAGCAAGTTGGTGTTAGGAATAAAGTGAACACAGGATCTCAGATTCATGTGGAGCTTAGCATCTGGATGATATTAGAAATGTTAATTAAATAAGTACAAAATGTAAAAATCAGAAACCAAATTAAGTCTTCTAAGGGAGGAGGACATGGTACTCAAAATTATCTGAGAAGGGAAATGCTCCCCTGAGGAAGTGGCATTGAGTTGAGATTGAAAGATGAGGAGTTAATTATGGGGGGATGGGTATATCAAAAGTAACCCAAGGGCACCTGGGTGGCTCAGTCGTTAAGCGTCTGCCTTCGGCTTGGGTCGTGATCCCAGGGTCCTGGGATCGAGTTCTGCATCGGGCTCCTTGCTCGGCAGGGAGCCTGCTTCTCCCTCTGCCACTCCCTGCCACTCTGCCTACTTGTGATTCCTCTCTCTCTCTCTCTCTGTGTGTCAAATAAATAAATAAATAAAATCTTAAAAAAAAAAAAAAGTAACCCAAGCACCTAGAGGAGCAGGTTCTAAGGCCCTGAGGTAGAAGGGAGCACGGTAGGTAAAATAGACGTAAAGAAGGTCAGTATCACTGTAGCACAGAGAATGAGTGGCAGAGAGCACAAAACATGAAAGGTGGCTGTATCAGCCAGGAAAACAGAAACCACTCTATGTATTCAAGGTACAGAGGGGCATACATAACACGGAGGAATGGGGGAAATAACTCTCAAAGGTGTGAACACCAAATGTCAGGGAAAACTTCTACCAAAGACTGAAGCTTAAAGCACTGAAACAAGCAGTTGTGAAAAGCTCACTGGGATGCAAAAGAATTGAAGGCAGGGGCGTGAATAGTTCTTTGCATAACAATGTACATAGCAGCATTATTCGCAATAGCCGAAAGACAAAAATGACCTAAATGCCCATCGATGGATGGACAGACAAACAAAATGTGGAATATATACACAGTGAATACTATGCAGCCTTACAAAGGTAGGACATTCTGACACGTGCAACAACATGGATGAACCGTGAAGACATGCAAAGTGAAAGAAGCCAGTCGCAAAAGGACAGATAGTGTATGATTTCACTTAATGGGGTACCGAGAACAGTCAAATTCATTGAGACAGAAGTTATGATGGTTGCTAGAGGCTGGTGGAAGGAGGAAAGGGGAGTTAGTGTTGAATGGGTACAGAGTTCCAGCTGAAGAAATCTAAAAATCTCTGAAGGTGGAAAGAAGGTGGTAATGGTTACACAACAGTGTGAATGTCCATAATGTCACAGATATGAACACTGAAAAATAGTTACAATGGTTATTTTTATGTTCTGTGTATTTTCCCAAACCTCTTTTTATGCCCCTGGAAGCAGCCTTTGACCAAAAATGAATGGGCATTTAGTGGACAGAAGCTCTAGCCTCCTCCCTCAAAAGAATATTTATCAATCTGGAAACAATAAGAGGCGGTGATGATTCAGCATAACCTTCCAAGGTGATCAGTCAGACATGGTAATTATATGGTCTTCGGGCAAGTGGAGGCTGATAATTTCACACAGGGGAGGGAGGGACAGGCTGCATTGGTTCTTAAGGGGGCACTCAGAAAAATCTGGGGTAGGTCACTATAATTAGATTCATTGAAATATGCCCATTTCAATTATTAATGTTGCATTCCTTTTCCATCAATGCCTTAACTTTAACATCAGAGCCCTACCAAAGCTGTAATTCAGTTTGTCTTGTAATTCAACCAGCCATAAGATCCGACTTTGGTTTTCAGAAATCTCACTTTGTAGATTCAAGATACAAGGAATTCTTTCCAGGAAGTCATATCATCTCTGGAGTACTCTGTTCTGTGACTTGGATGGAGAATATAAAATGGTGAGTTTGTTTCTTTCTCAGTTCTCCGGTGCACTTACATGAAGTCACATCCATTGCAGCAGGTACTTTGTCTTCTAAAGCTTTGTCTTGTGTAGGAACTACAGGTTATAATAGAAGCAGCTTTGTGCCCACTTGCCTATGTCTCCTTGGAGCAGACACCTTATCTCTATGCATTCCCCTGCATTCTCTTCTATGTGCTATAGATTGTTTACTGTCAGTACTGTGGCTCTCTACTTGAGGACTTCTCTGTTTCTCTTCCTGACACAGGGCAAGCTAAACGGACTGGGGAATCCATGCCCCTGGAAGTATTCTCTGGCCATAAATGGATAGGCAGTTAGTGGAGAAAGATCCAGGCTCCCCTTTCAGTTGGGGTGAGAGTCATGTACTACTGTTGTCTAGCACTGTTGAATGCCAGTTGTTCACAGCAGTGATGCCTTGATAAGGGATTTTTTCTTTTCCTTGCTTTCTCATTTTCCAATTTTTAACCAGTGTTCCCTGACATCACCTCTCAGACTAACCATTTGCATTTATTTTTTTATTTTGTTTAAAGATTTTATTTATTTTTGAGAGAGAGAGAGAGAGAGAGGAGAGGGGCAGAGGGAGAAGCAGGCTCCCTGCTAAGCAGGGATCCTGATACGGAGCTCCATCCCAGGACCCTGGGATCATGACCTGAGCCGAAGGCTGATGCTTAACCGACTGAGCCACACAGGCGCCCAACCATTTGCATTTAAATTTCTGTTTCAGGGTCCCCTTTTGGGGGAACCAAACAAAGACACCTATATCCACTGGCAATGAGGTCATTACTGCCTTAAATTGAATCAGACCTGCAAACCAAATTTAGAGTTTCATCTTTAAGTTTTGTGCCCAGTTCCAGGATGAAAACCAGGCACCGTCAGGATTTGGTTAAGGAAACAGAAAACACTCTGTATTTGTGGGTCTGAAATATAGGGATGTATGCAACCATTGGAAGGGCTGAAGCAGTAAGACTGAAGAAGTTCAGGAAAGCTGCTACTGAAGAAAGCACCACTGAAGAGCAGGGAAAGAAATATATCTGATGTCAAGGATTTCAGCGATGCATGTAGTTTTCAAGAAGAAGCTGCCGAATCTCTCACAGCTGCTCATGCTTTCTGCTGCCACAACAGGAGAACAATGGGTTTCTGCCTTCAAAATTTTATATGAGTGCCTGTCATCCCAAAACTCTAAACATGCAAAAGTGCTCTTGGAAATATAGTTCCTGGATTCTCTTGTTCAACACAGGAAAGTTTTTGGAAGGGGGTATTAGTGATGTTGAGTTGTTTTGGCCCATCTGAAATAATAAGCAAAATCTGGAACATGAAAAGCCTTGTGTGAGAATTTAAATATTTTTGTTTTTATTCCAAGAGAAATGGGAACACACTGACAGGCTTAAGAAGGGTGCAATATGATCATTTTGCATTTTCTAATCCTTGACTATAGTGCAGAGTTTGGGATGCAAAAGAAAGTCCATTAGGGGAAAATATAGCTTTAGTCCAGGAGAAAACCAATGGCCATTTATTTGGGTAGAGTAGTGAAGATATAGCAAGTAGACAAAATTAGGAGTTACCGAGGACATAAAGTAATTGGACGTGGAAGTAGACTGAGTTTGGGAGATGTAGATGATGAAACTATGAGAACTGTTGGCTTATATTGCCAATCATTAAGGTAGAGAATACTAGAATACAGCCAGTTTGGGGCGGGGTGGCTGGTTTAGGGGTAGGCTATGATTTTGGTTTAGGGCACGCTGAGTTTGACATGTCTTTGAGGTGCTATGGAAGGGTGCTGAAAAGGCAACACACTGAGACACAGTATGTGCTTTGGGAGGGCGTCAGGTTGGGTGCCAAGTGCCTCTGGGCATTTCTCATTGCTGGACACTGGTAGTAATGCCTAGCAATTGCTTCCATGTCCAGTGTTATCTCCTCAGGGCAATGGAGGCTATCCTCGGCAATAGTTTCTCGAAACAATAGCTCCCCAGAGCCTCCTTTTAATGCTAGATGGTCAGAAATTTTTGACAGTGGTTTTATATACTCCCAATTATTTTTCCCTTCACAGGAAAGATTTTGCATGATTATTGACTGTTAGCGTGGTGTTACTCCCTCAGCCACCTTTCAAGGCAACTAGAATGGAGCCTTGCTGAGCTGTCTCCAGGAAGTTGTTCATGCATAAAAGAACCACCTCAAAACACTCAAGTTTAATTGAGAAAAGTAAGCCTATAGAATAAGGTATAGTACTCTATAACACTGCTATTCTCTCTGTTTTTTAATACCTTGAGTCAGGCTGGTTCAGGAGCACTGTCATTCTCCCCAGTGGTGCTGCCCAGGGACTGAAACGACAACAACCTCTTTTCTTCCTGGCTTTACTAAGCTTACTTAGGTGACTAAGGAGCTTGGCAAATCTATACACCACCCAACTTTCCATGGGCCTGGGGCATGGCCTACACAATGCATGGGGTACTGAGTGACCCAAATTTTCTCACATAGTATGTGAAAACTCTTACGATAACCCTAACATTACATAACATTTTATGTTATTTATAACTCTCCTTCAAGGGAATTTTGCCTCTGTTTCCCCCTCCCATTTATTTATTTACTCAATTATTGATTTGTATCTGTGTGGACTTAGGTATATGTATTTTATACTTTGGCTTGTAACCCAGTACTGCATTACTTTGTTGCACAAATCGTTCCTAATCTGACGATTGGAAGTTCTGTCGGATTAGTTCTTGGCTCGGGTGTCCCTAGGAGATGCCTCCATCCTCTTGTGTTTTGAGTACTTCCTCACTTTCTGGTACTACAAGATGTTCAAGGTTCATCTTGCACTTTGTGTCCCAGTCCTAGAATCAGCCATTTCTAGAATGGTATTCAGAAACCAAGATCTGAGCATGGGTATCATTATCCTTCTGCCCTAAGTACTTCCTTTATCTTGTCTTGTGATGCAGATCTGCTGGGGGTGAATTCGGTCAGCTTTTGTACATCTGGTGGTTCTTACCTTGGGGTCTCAATTTCCTGACCTGCACGAGTCAGTCAAATAGCATGCTGAAAACTAAGGAAACCCTCTGCAGGTCTCCAGAGCTCTCTGGGCAGGCCCCTTCTGTCCCCATAGCTGCTTCTACCTGTTAACCTGTGGACAAATCCCAGCTGCCCTGGGCTCCCCCAACTCTTAGGTTGGTTTGCTCAAATTAGAGAGACTCCCAGGCTCTGCTGTGGTTTTCCCCTCATGCCTCTCAGTGTATAGACGCTCCAGGCAGTGATCTGGGGCTATCAGAGTGCTCCCCATGTTTGCTTCCCCTCCCCAGGGATCACTAACAGGAGCTGCTTGTCACTCAAAACCTACTTGTCTGAAAGTAGTTCTGGAAACTACTGTTATTTTGTTTGGCTTTCTAGTTGTTTAAGACAGAAAGATAACTTGGCTCCTGTTCTCTATCTTTGTTGGGAGCAAAATTTCTTCCACATTTTCTTCATATTGTTTTTAATGAAGATACGAAATTTTAGAAAAATATTAGCAGTAATGCTTGAAAGAGAAGACTTACTTAAAGTTATAATAAACATATCTCACATTTTATTAAACAGAGTCATGAATAGTCCATGTGGTGTTTTCTTGTGAATTAGAAAAAGACATTCTTGCATAAGAACATTTTACTTTTATACTTTAAGAATTTGAAATAATAGACAGATTTTTCTAGCACAAGACCCATTACTGCTATCTGCTGGAAACTTTCCACCATGATATATATAAATCTTTGACGCCTTCGATGTAAATGTCATGCTCCAATTTTTTTTAATGTTTAAACTTCACAACTGTCTTTGAGGTGTCAGCAAAACTTCTGGATGTGAGGTGGTAAAGTAGAAGGAATTAAAAACATGCAGAAATGTTTGTATTTTCACTGGAAGGAATCAGTAAGTCTGTGTGTCACCTTTTCTCTTCATCACAAAGTCTAACCGAAAAATCTAAATGTATATATTACTTAGAGAATAACATGGTAATACTCAAAAATATCTGTAAAAAATGGTAGATTAAGTAAAGTGATGCCTTTTGCCATATGTGGGATGATATTAGAAAATTGCTATATAAAAGGGAGTATTAGGAAATACAGATATTAAAAAAACCTGGAAAGAAAGAAAAAGTTTGTAGTAGTAATAATAAACATCAGTTATTATAAATATGGGTTAAGTCCTCAGTTAAAAAATATTAATTTGTATTAAATACAAAACAAAGCAACAAATCTCTTGCTCTTTGTGATAAAGAATACTTAAAAATTGTAACACAGCAGAGTTGTTAAAAGAATAGGTAATGAATATCTACCAACCACAAATAAAAAACATGTGGACAGTGGTTGGCAAGATTAAGAAGATGCTTAGTAGGACAAAGGGATGACATTCTATAAAGATAAAAGAGACAAACCTCAATAGAAAATCAATAGTCATCATTTTGTGTGTGTGTGATAAATAAGGCATTATAAAACAGATAATGGAAACTGTGAAAGTCCAAAGTTTTGATGGATGAGAGAAAAATGGATTAAGAGGAATTTGATAACAAAATTTATATATTTTATTTAATAGATGTTTATTTTTAAAATAGGTCATACTCTATTATCATAAGAAACCTCGACATATTTTAAAAATTTAGAAATTTTGTAAACCTAGCAAAATGTGAAGTTCAAATTAATATAAAAGTTCAAATATTTAAGAAGCCTTAGCCATTTGGAAATTAACCATTTGAATGAATGGTCTTCTTGATAAATAAATAATAAAAATGACAGTACTATGTATCAAAGGAAACTAAGCTAAATTCTAAGAACAGTTAGTGCTTTTATTATTAAACAAGAAGAAAATCAATGTAAGTTAATTAAAATTTAACTTATAAATAGGAAAGAAAATTAAGGAAATCATAAGAAATAATAAGAAATTAGAAATAATAGAATTTGAAAATAGAAAAACAACTGAATTTATAAATAAATGAAGAAGGTTGTTTTTGAAATAAATCCAACAATCTTTTAAAAAACTTTAGACTAGTGAGTAAAACAAAAAGTCAAAATGAAATATAATTAGAATTGAGAAGACTTTAAATGTCAGTATAGATGAGGTTTTTTTTTTAGATGAAGTTTTTAAATGTAAGAAATTATTATCTTGCAATCAGTGCTGATAATTTGAAAAGACAAAGTATCATTATAAATGAAATAAATGAAAATCTCTTCCTAGAAAATGTGAACAATTTTCTCATCCCATCAAAAAATAACAATTTACTATGTTAACAAATTAAAAATTAAAATTTAAAAGAGGATACATACTGCTACAACAGTTAAAAGAAATCTTTAGAAATGCCTATTCACAACACCAAAACTTAACTGAAGGCTCTCGGCAATGGACTGAATGTTTGTATTCCACCCCAAATTCACATGTTGAAATCTTAACCCCCAGTGCAGGAGAGGGTGCTCACCAGAACTCTACACTCTGGCACCCTGACTTCAGATGTCCAGCTTCTAGAACTGTGAGAAATAAAATGCTGTCATTTATAAGCCACACAGTTTATGGTACTTTGTTTTAGCAGTTGGAAATAAGATACCATCTGAAAGACAGAGAGAGCAAGAGTGAGAACTCCCATGGGGGGAAGAGAGAGAGAGAGAGAGAGAAAGAGACAGAGCGAGGGAGAGACACAGAGAGAGAATAAAGAAAAGAAAGAAATTCAGTAATCCAGAAGAGAAAACATTTATTTTCCAAAATAATCCATATATTTATTTTATTTCATTTAAAATACTAATGGAATTTTGATACTAGTTGGATTTTATCAAGGTAAATCTACAATACATCTGCAAGAATGGTTAAGTGGGAATAACCATGATAATGTTGAAAATAAGTAGATTTTTTTCCACAAGAGAAACAACCAAGACTAAGAAAGTTAAATATCTTGACCAATCATTTGTCTTGTCACTGGTAAGGTTAAGATACAAATCGAGGTTTTCTTTTTTGTCGTCATTGTTTTTTGGCAAGCCTCAAAGCCATAGCTCTCCCCTAGTGTGATGTGTACAAATGTAGTAGATGGAGTGTTGGCTCCCAAATCAGGACGGAGTCACTCGCTGTGGGGAGTGTTGGCATGAAAAACTGGTTCACAAACATTATAACCCTGCCCCAGGGGCAGCCCACAACCAGAACCTGTTAATATGGGGAGAGCGGGTACAGAGACCCACCCCTGGCCTCAATCTTGGACAGCCTGAAAGGTCATCCCAGCTCATGCAACCCCTCTGGAGTCATCCTAGCTAGACTACTGGGGCCATTTTGCAAATGCATTACATTCAACTTCATCCTCTCTCAATTATTCTCCCCTCCCTCCTTTAAATACGTGTTGTTCTTGTGAGCACTGCCCCATAGAGGGCCTGCATGCAGCTTTTTGTCTCGGAGTGCATGTATGGGGAACCCAGCCTCACATATTTAATGCCAAGGGTGGTCCTAAGGAAGCAGATTCAAAAAGAGGAATTTAGAGTTGGATCACCCCTGGCCAGCTAGCAACACTGGTAGGTGGAGCACTTCTGGGGTCTGACCTGCTGTAATAACCATTGTTAAATGTTCCCTGGGGGTGACTGGAAAGAGATGCTGCGGATGGTCACACATCGGCTGCTGCAAAGTCTCATAAGTTTGAGGGGTTTGGGGAAGTAGCAATTATAGAAACAATGGAATCGGAATACTACTGATGCATTGGACAAAGACACTGAAAGGCTGATGGTGATTCATCAACAATTTAAGGTCAAAATGTGAAAATCAAAAGGCTTATTTGGCAGCATATAAAAAGAAGCCCACATTTCGCAGGTGGAGGCCAGAAAAAGCTGAGCATCAGACGAGGATATAATTATAAGAGTAGCAGAGCTTCAGACAAGGTTAAATTCTCATCTTTAGCAAGTCTGCCATTGCCAAGGTCAGGGTCATGGTGTGAAAGGTCTGGAACCTGATTATCGGGATGGGGACACCTGAAATGATGGTACCAGAACCTTGAAACCCCAAGATATCTGAATCCACTGGGTCTGCAGCAATGGTCCACTCCTGCCAGTTAAAGCCTCTCCAACCTGCTTGAGGATATAGGCGCTGTTGTGTCCACCTCTTCTCCTGGATGACAGACTAATAACTGGGGTTATCACAAGATAACCCGGCTGGTGTATTCCAGTGTATTCTGCTGGAGGGGTAGAAGTGCCATTTCCTGAAAAAGCTGCAGAACCAGTCAACTGTAACAGCAGGATCCAGGAACATAGGTATGGGGCCGGATCCTGACGGTGCTGGACCATGGGGATGAGTGGGAGGCAGAATGCGAAGTTCAATAAGAGAGTGTTAATGTAACACTCTCTCTGGTACAGAGTTTCATACCCTGACAAAGAATATGGGAAACAATGCACATTTGCTGCTCCCATGGCTCTCCAAAGCTTGGAGAAAATGAAGGCTTGCATTTGGTAAAGAAGAAAAGGCAAAATGTTTATGCAAATGATAGAGGAAGAAATATAAGGCTCAGAGAGTAGGCACACTAGGTGGATATACTGTGTAAGGCCAGAGAATCAGCTACATTCTGTGGTGGGCAAAGGGAACACTCCATTTATCAATACAAGAATGTGTTGGTGAGAGGGACACCACTATCAGGGAGAATCCCAGTGGTAGCTGTCTCCTGTAAATAGGGGAGGTGGAAGGAGATGCTGTAGCAGATCTGGGTTCCCTGATTAAAATGGGGTAATACAGTCCCAAATTAATAGAGGCAGGTGGTGACACTTAGCACTCAGAAGCAAGCTGTGCACAAGTATCATAACGGGCAGCAAAGCTGAAGCAACAACCAGGCTGGCTAGAGAGCTATTGAGATGGAGAGTAGAACATGGCTTCACTTAGGGCAAAATAGATGGGCAGACAAAAATCTTGTTCAATATGTACAGTCAAAAGAAATCAACAATAGGGAATAAGAAAACTAAGGGTAATAGATAGTTATAATCTATTTTTGATGGGTCAGTTGTCAGACTCAGAACCTACTGATGGAAAAGGAATCAGGGTCCCCACTCATCATAGCTTATTTAGCTACTGCCTTTACTGAATCTCCAGCAGATAAATGACAGCAACAGATAACAGTCCCTTGGATATGACCATCCCTCAAAGTGACAAATCAACCACTTAGTGACAAGTTGATCCCACTAGATTCCTTCAACCCTGGAATGGGCAGTGATTCATCTCAACTGGAAATGATACATATTCCTGGTATGGATATGTCTTTCATGCTTTCATGGCCTTATTTGAAGACTGACAATATTTGACCCACTGACAGAGTCTTTGACACACAATACCACACACTGGCCCAGGAACCCAGTCTAGAGCAAAAGAGGTGCCATCACAGACCCATAAAACACTTCACTGAAACTGTTGGCTTGATAGAGCAATGATCCATCTAAAATACGGTTTTTATAAAACTATGTTGTACAAAATAGGACAGATTTTCTAAACACATGGTAAGTACAACCATTATTTCACTTTAAAAAATTTATAATATTCTATTTGTATATTTTTATTGCAAACAGGAGAAACGAACTCAATCTCTAGCATAGAGTGAATTTATTGGTGGATATATAGAAACTCACAGGGATGGAAGAAAAGCAGGACATTGGGAAAAACAGGAACTAGTAATAGTAAGTGTAGGGCATCTCAGTACAGAAATCATCAGACATTAGGGCTCTAATGCCTTCACTGGAGGAATCAACTGCCTTTATTTCTTTCATGTTTAATTCTTTATGCTCAAATTTCAAAGTGGCTGGGAAGAAAGGCCAATTGCTATCCCTTTGGTCATGTTTCTGTTCCTTGGCTTCTATTAGGCAGGAAGAACCATGATCTGTCAAAGTCCTTGGGGTTCCCTTTGTTTTTTTTTTTATTTGACAGAGAAAGACACAGCAAGAGAGGGAACACAAACGGGGAGTGGGAGAGGGAGAAGCAGACTCCCCGCCGAGCAGGGAGCCCAATGCAGGACTCGATCCCGGGACTCCAGGATCATGACCTGAGCCGAAGGCAGTCGCTTAACCAACTGAGCCACCCAGGCGCCCTCCCTTTGGTTTTCATTGTGGGAGGGCACCGTGATTTACCAGGGGAACAAGACAGCACACAATGTACAGGGGATGTAATTCCCCAAGGGAAATCATGCAGCTATTAGTTAAGAGAGAAATGGATGCTAGAGGACTAGAAACCCATCAATTGTCCTTTCACACACACTTAACCACTCTTTAAAGTAACCGTTCAATTATTTCTGGTCAATATATATGCTGTCGGATATGTTAACAAACAAGCAAGTTCTACTTGCTGCTCCAGTATCATTTTCTTCCTCTCTCATCAGCTGCATGGAGCTTAGGCAAGGGCACTGTTCTTTGAAAAGTACAGTACCTCTGCTGGCCGAACTCATGTTGCCATCCTGGGCAATGCTGCCTTCTGATGGGAATGTCCCACAATTATCTCTGGTGCTAACGAGCGCTATGACCTTTGAGTTGTCAGAATGTCAAGCTCCTCTGGCCATGTTCCTTTTCTCTTGTCATTCTCATCCTTTGTAGAAACTAATCATTTCCTTCTCCCTATGGCGTGAGTTTCTCTATCTTGCCCCAAGTCCAAAGGAAATAAATCAAATACCCCTTATTTGTATTATAAAACAATCCTTTCTTATACAAGAAAGTTTAATAAGCTTCTCTTAAAAATTGTTCATTGCTGATCCTGGTTCAATTCATGAACATAATACCTCCACTCTAAATTTTAGGTAAAGCCAAGTCTGCTTTTATAGCATAACCTGAAAAGCTATAGTAAGAAAATAGCATATAGCTGGCAGGAAATTATTCAAGCTGTTCATGCCTCCCTCCCTAAGCCAGTTTCAAGAGAATAGTGAAATAGAGTTCCCTGATAGGAAATATGTTTTGCTGAGGGACAATGAAATCATGCTAAACTTAATGAGAATGTTTTTAAATTGTTCCTATTTCCCCTTTTAGGTGATGGTTGAAACACATTTATTCTATTCTCTTGGTACTATGACAGGAAAGAAATCGTGTTATTACTTCTACTACCTAGAGAACATAGCTGGTTGGCTACTTTTGACTTTTAGACTGTTCTCAAATCATTCTCTTAGAGCACATTTCTTTGCCTTATTTTCAATGACAGAGAAATAAGGCCATTGTATAATTTCCATTATCATTAATGACTCTTCAAATGATTTGATGTCTGATGCTTTTTATTTTTATTTTAGAAAACACCTACTACAGAGACTAAGTCCCTTTATTGTTCACTGTAAATTTCCCCTGAGACATTAGTTTTTGTTTAAGGGGGGATAATAAATAAATAAGTATCCATATCATAGTTAAAAGTGGACTAAAGTTAAATTGATACTTATGCCTCCAACAAAAGCATATAATAAGCAAACACATAGAATGCTTATTGTATAATACAATATCCATAAAAAATATCTGATTAAAAATTGAAAATATAAAATAGATGAGTGACTGCATAACCAAGTTTATTTAAGAAGATAATCGAGAGACCTAATATTATATGCAACCATAAATGTTTCCATTTATAGGTGTTTTTTTTTTTTAAAGATTTTATTTATTTATTTGAGAGAGAGAATGAGATAGAGAGAGCATGAGAGGGAAGAGGGTCAGAGGGAGAAGCAGACTCCCCGCTGAGCAGGGAGCCAGATGTGGGACTCGATCCCAGGACTCCAGGATCATGACCTGAGCCGAAGGCAGTCGCTTAACCAACTGAGCCACCCAGGCGCCCCATTTATAGGTGTTTTATAAGCATGACAGCTAACATTTTAGTTTCTGATATACCTGTTATTTCAATGTTCAGATAATTAAAGTTGATAATCTAGTTTTTTTAGATACATTCACCCCTGTGTTTATTGCAGCATTATTTACAACAATCAAATTATAGAAGCAACCCAAGTGTCCACTGATAGATGAATGTATAAAGAAGATGCGGTGTATATCAACAGTGGAATATTACTCACCCATGAAAACATGAAATCTTGCCTATTTGTAACAACGTGGATGGACCTAGAGTAAAAATAAGTGAAATAAGTCAGTCAGAGAATGACAAATACCATATGATTTCACTCATATGTGGAATTTAAGAAACAAAACAAACAAGCAAAGGGAATGAGGAGAGAGAGAGAGAGAGACCAAGAAACAGGCTCTTAATTATAGAGAACACATTATAGAGAAAAGATGATGGTTACTAGAAGGGGAGTGGGTGGGGAGATGGGTGAAATATGTGATGGGGATTAAGGAGGACACTTGTGATGAACACTGAGTAATATATAGAATTGTTGAATCACTATATTGTACACCTGAAACTAATATTACATTGTATGTTGACTAACTGGAATTAAAATAAAAACTTAAAAAAATAAACCAAGAAAAAGAGAGAGAGAGGAAAGAAAAACAAAAAACCTAAACTTTTTCCCGTGTATCAACCTGATCTGCAAATAAGGCTTTCAACAACTTCTCTTATCAACAGGTGGCATCTGTTTTCCTTATGCTTGAATCTGGACTATCCTTATGACTTGTTTTGATCAATAAAATATGATACAAATGATGTTGCACCTGTTCCAGACCTAGGCTTCAGGGGGCTTTGCACCATGTAAAGCCAACCACCAAAGAAGTTTAACATTTTACTGCAGAGAAAGTCCATGTGTGTGTGGAGGGTGTCTTGGTGTTTGAAAGACTATGAAGGGAAAGAAAGAAGCCCAGACAGCCCCTGGTTCTTCCGTCTACCTCAGCCTAGCCACTAGGCACGAGAGTGAACCTCTTTAGAATCTCCAGGCCCACCTCAGCCATCCCAGTCAAGAGTGTGTGGGATAGAGAGGAACCATCCTCACTGAACTTGCCAAAATTTTAGAATTATGAGCAAGTGAATGGTTGCTGTTGACTTAAGACACAGAGAGTTGAAGTGGTTTGTTACACACACAGAGAGAGAGAGTTGATGTACTATATCCTTCCAGGCTTCACTGGTTCTGACTTCTGCCTACCTCCCCAACCCTTTCTACCATACCCTTCTAGTTCAGGGGTCAGCAAACTACAATCTATGGTGATATTCTGCTTTGATAACTAAAGCTTTATTGGAATATATAAGACCTAGGGCTGCTCTCATGCTACAACAGGGAGTTGAATAGTTGCATGAGGGATGCAGCCTATAAAACCTAAATTATTTGTTCTCTGGTCTTTTAAAGAAAAAGTTTGCTGATAAATGCTCTAGCTGACCAAATGCCTCCCCGTTAATTTTCACTTTTGCAAAAACTGTAAGTACTTTCCTGCCTGGGCGCTACTCAATACATAGCACTACTCTCACAGCTTGGAGTGCACATTCCCTGGCTCCTTAGGTGCCTGGGTCCTTTACATCCTTCCACTCTTAGATCAGATATCAGCTTCTCTGGGAGGCTTTTCTGGACCATCTGATTCAAAGCCACCCCACACCACCTATTCCTGCACACTGCAAGTTATTCTATAGAACGTAATTCTATTTGCTTTGTAGTGCTTATAAAAATAGTGCTTATAAAATGATCTTCTTTACATATTTATATCTTTCTTCATTTTCCCATCTCCTCCAAGATAAAGATTTATGGGTAAAGGAGTGATTTCAGCAAGATGGTTGAAATCGGTGGTTCCTAACTTTGGTGCCCCATATGGAAGGACAACTTAGTACATATATCCACAGACATGATGCCTTTGTGAGGATTTCAAACCTGGGGCTGAGGTTGAAGCATCCCCTTGGGCCACCAAAACAGAAAAACTTCATGAGAAGGGTAAAAGGAATGTTTTTTTTTCCCCCTTTTCCAGGCTGTTACCAAGGCCTACAGTTTCTCCAGTGGGACCAGAAGATCCCAACATAGACATTCAGCTTCCCCAGCATCCTGGGATGCTTCCTGGGAGGCTCACTTAGATATTGCATCATGGAGATCACTGAGAGAATCAGCTAGAGACAAAAGGGGGGTGGGGCTCACAGCAAAGAGTGTGTAGATCTGTTTGAGATTCTCTCTCCCTCTCCCTCTTCCCCTCCTGCTTTTGCTCTCCCTCTCTCTCTCAAATAAATAAATCTTTAAAAAAAATCATACAACATGATTTAGTGGGATTTATCAGGGATGAAAGATAGTTCAACATATATAAGTCAATAAATGTGATACACTACAATGATAAGA